>NC_058084.1:181846794-183046794 GCF_014858855.1 Bufo gargarizans
AACAACTTGCTCCTATTAAAACAATCTCGAGCATTTATAAGTCTCTGAAAACTTCTCCCCCCTGCCCTAAATTAGCAGCCCTCGGCCTTTGGGAGAGAGATTTGGAGATGACCTTCACTTCTCCTGAAATTGCAAAAATTCTATTGGCGCCTCACAAATTATCCAGATGCGTCCGCATTCAGGAGAATAGTTACAAAATTCTCCTCCGCTGGTACAATACCCCCAACAAAACCTGTCGCTATAAACCGGGGTCCCCGGATACCTATTGGAGATGTCTCAATGACAATGGGACGTACCTCCACATCAGGTGGTCTTGCGGCCCCATCAACTCATGGTGGAACGAGACTTAGTTACTTAGCAACCAAATATGTAACACGTCATACTCCTGCACCCCTGAGTTAGCCCTTCTTTCTCTAGGACTAACTGGCACAAAAAATCATAAGGCATCCCTCTTTTCTTTTCTACTGACGGCAGCCAGATTACTCATACCTACACTCAGGCTCTCTAACGAGGTCCCAAAGAGAGACCATTGGATCAACAGAGTTGACCAAATTTATAGGTTTGAGGAAATCTCACACTGGGAGACAAGAACAAGGTCCACCTTCCTTCAGATATGGTCTCCTTGGAAGTGCTACAGGAGTTTCCCCTGACCAGCCTTGACACACTATCCCTTTCCCACTACTAGTTTCGAGTCGTGTCTTGCCACAAGTAATATGCTAGATACTACATTTATCATAGACTATTCCACATCCAAATGTTGATATGGTTATTTTGTTCTTTTCACTATTATTCTGAATCGCATGATACATATGTCGTTGCTCAAAAAATTGTATCTACTATTAGCATATATGACTATTGAATATATGCATATGATGATTAACTTATGATGTGTCAAAATGTACAATCTCCTTCCTCAGATAAAACAATAAAAATAGTTAATTATTAAAAAAAAAAGGGCGAGAACCCAGTAGAGGCCTGGGGTACCTCTTGCACTGCGAACATGAGATAGGGCAGAAGAAGTTCCCAGTCCCTCCTATCTTTAGAAACTACCTGTTTCAATATATTTTTTTTAATGTTTTGTTAAACCGTTCTACCAGACCGTCCCTTTGCGGATGGTAAACGGACGTCCGTAGTTGTTCCATTTGTGCCAAAACCTGGATTGGCATTTAAAGTCCGGTCCGGTATTTGACCTCACCTGGCTGTAAATCAGCCTAGCAGCACATGCTGGGAGGAAAATATCTGTTTTCCCAGACTAAACCTTTCACTGTGTCACAACACACACACTGCACTATATAGAGGACACCCTATACAGTTGCAAGAAAAAGTATGTGAACCCTTTGAAATGATATGGATTTCTGCACATATTGGTCATAAAATGTGATCTGATCTTCATCTAATTCACAACAATAGACAATCACAGTCTATTTAAACTAATAACACACAAAGAATTAAATGTTACCATGTTTTTATTGAATACACCATGTAAACATCCACAGTGCAGGTGGAAAAAGTATGTGAACCCTTGGATTTAATAACTGGTTGAATCTTATTTGGCAGCAATAACGTCAACTAAACGTTTCCTGTAGTTGCAGATCAGATGTGCACACCGGTCAGGAGTAATTCTTGACCATTCCTCTTTATAGAACTGTTTCAGTTCAGAAATATTATTGGGATGTCTGGTGTGAATCACTTTCTTGAAGTCATGCCACAGCATCTCAATCGGGTTGAGGTCAGGACTCTGACTGGGCCACTCCAGAAGGTGTATTTTCTTCTGTTTAAGCCATTCTGTTATTGATTTACTTCTATGCTTTCGGTTGTTGTCCTGTTGCAACACCCATCTTCTGTTGAGCTTCCGCTGGTGGACAGATGGCCTTAAGTTCTCCTGCCAAATTTCTTGATAAACTTGAGAATTCATTTTTCCTTCGATGATAGCAATCAGTCCAGGCCCTGACGCAGCAAAGCAGCCCCAAATCATGATGCCCCACCACCATACTTCACAGTTGGGATGAGGTTTTGATGTTGGTGTGCAGTGCCTCTTTTTCTCCACACATAGTGTTGTGTGTTTCTTCCAAACAACTCAACTTTGGCCTCATCTGTCCAGAGAATATTTTGCCAGTACTGCTGTGGAACATCCAGGTGCTCTTGTGCAAACTGTAAACATGCAGCAGTGTTTTTTTCGGAGAGCAGTGACTTCCTCTGTGGTATCCTCCCATGAAATCCATTCTTGTTTAGTGTTTTACGTATCGTATATTCGCTAACAGGGATGTTAGCATATGCCAGAGACTTTTGTAAGTCTTTAGCTGACACGCTAGGATTCTTCTTCACCTCATTGAGCAGTCTGCGCTGTGCTCTTGCAGTCATCTTTACAGGACGGCCACTCCTAGGGAGAGTAGCAGCAGTGCTGAACTTTCTCCACTTATAGACAATTTGTCTTACTATGGACTGATGAACAGCAAGGCTTTTGGAGATACTTTTATAACCCTTTTCAGCTTTATGCAAGTCAACAATTCTTAATCGTAGGTCTTCTGAGAGCTCTTTTGTGTGAGGCATCATTCACATCAGGCAATGCTTCTTGTGAAAAGCAAACCCAGAATTGGTGTGTGTTTTTTTGTAGGGAAGGGCAGCTGTAACCAACACCTCCAATCTCATCTCATTGATTGGACTCCAGTTGGCTGAAACCTCACTCCAATTAGCTCTTGGAGATGTCATTAGTCTAGGGCTTCACATACTTTTTCCACCTACACTGTGAATGTTTACATGGTGTATTCAATAAAAACATGGTAACATTTAATTCTTTGTGTGTTATTAGTTTAAGCAGACTGTGATTGTCTATTGTTGTGACTTAGATGAAGCTCAGATCACATTTTATGACCAATTTGTGCAGAAATCCAGATCATTCCAAAGGGTTCACATACTTTTTCTTGCAACTGTATATACACACACCACATTATATAGAGGACACCGTATATATACACTATATATACTACACTTTCCCTATAACCACTATATAGACTACACTGACTGTATACACACTATATAGAGGGCAACCTTTACACATGCCACTATATAGATGACACCCTATACACACACACCACACACTATATAGAGGACACCCTACATATACACTCTATACAGATGACCCCTATACACACAGCACACAATAAATACGTGACACCCCATACACTATAGAGATGAGCCCTATACACACACACACACACATAGAGATGACCCCTATGAACACATCACACACATAGAGGTGACCGCTATGCCCAAATCACACAGATTATGGTTGACCCCTAGACACATATCACACACAGAAATAACCCCTATACACACATTACACACTATAGAGATGACCCCTACACACACATAGAGATGACCCCTATACACACATCACACACACACAGATGACCGCCATACACACATCACACAGTAAATAGTTGACCCCCATACACACGTCACACACTATAGAGATGACCGCTATACACACGCAAACACCACACATAGACATGACCCTTATGCACACCACACACTATAGAGATGACCACTACACACATCACACACACATAGAGATTGCCCCTACACACGCACACAACACACACACACACATATAGATTACCCTTTTACACACATCACACACATAGAGGTGACCCCTATACACATCACACATAGAGATGACCCCTATACACACATCACACAGTATATAGTTGACCCCTATACACACGTCACACACATAGAGTTAACCCCTACACACACATAGAGGTGACCCTTATACCTACATCACACACTATAGAGATAACCCCCTATACACACATTATAAACATAGAGATGACCCCTATACACGCATCACACACTTTAGAGATGACCCCTATACACACATCACACACTATACAGATAAGACCTACACACACACCACACTCATAGAGGTGACCCCTATACACACATCACACACATGGAAGTCACCCCAATACACACATCACTTAGTATATAGATGACTCCTATACATACTACATAGCTGTTCTCTATATGTGTATCACACACAGAGATGACCCCCACAAACACACACACCACACACACATAGAGATGACCCCTATACACACATCACACAGTTTATAGATTACCCCTATACACTATAGAGCTGACCCCTATTCACACGTCACACACATAGAGGAGACCTCTATACACACATCACACACAATGTCTATACACTCACACATATATATATATATAATGACCCCCATAGAGATGAGCTATACATACACACCTGCCACACACATATAGATGACCCCTGTACACTATAGAGCTGACCCCTATACACACGTCACACACATAGAAAGGACCTCTATACACACATCACACACATACACAATGCCTATACACCCACACTATCAATATATATATATAATATATATATAATGACCACCATAGAGATGAGCTATACCCATACACACCTGCCACACACATACAGTATAGATGACCCCTGTACACTATAGAGCTGACCCCTATACACACGTCACACACATAGAAGGACCTCTATACACACATCACACACATACACAATGCCTATACACACATCACACATATAGATATGACCCCTACACACACACCACACAAATAGAGATGACTTTACACGCATTCACACACTATAGAGACAACCCCCTATACACACATCCTACACATAGAGATGACCAGTGATGGCCAGTTCACATTGTTCGCCCGCAAACATATGCGGGCTGCCATCTTTTTTCACAAGTCCAGCGATGCACTTGCCTGTGCCTGTGCGCGAGCCGGTCTGAAAACAAGTGCATTGCTGGACTTGTGAAAAAAGATGGCAGCCCGTGTGTATAGGGGTTGTCTCTATAGTGTGTGATGTGTGTATGAGTCATCTCTATGTGTGTGGTGTGTGTGAACAATGCGAATTGGCCATCATTGGAAATGACATCTATACACACATCATACACTATAGAGATTACCTTTATACACACATCATACACATAGAGAATGACCCCTATAAACACATTATACACATAGAGATGACCCATATACACACATTACACACATACAGATAACCCCTATACACAATTCACACACATAGAACTGACCCCTATACACATCACACACTATAGAGATGACCTCTACACACATCACACACATAGAGATGACCTCCTACACACACACCACACACTATAGAGATGACTAGTGATGAGCGTCAGGGGTCATATTCAAATTTGCGATATTTTGTAGAATATTCACCGAATATTCGCAAATTCGAATATTTGTTATATTCTGCATTTTTTTACTCAAAAAATCAGCAATGTAATGATTGCGTAATATGCAAATATTACGCGATCAATACAGGCGTGGGTCAAAAAGGAATAGATAGCACTATATTTAATATAGTGCTATATATTCTTTTTTTTAGAATATTCGTCATTTTTTTCCATCTGAAGTCATGATTCCTCCCTGCTTAAATTGCTTGACAAGCATCTTAAGCAGGGAGGAATCATAACTTCAGATGAAAAAAAAAAAAGACAAATATTTTAAAAAACAAATATATAGCACTATATCGAATATCGTGCTATCTATTCCTTTTTGACTCACGCCTGTATTGATCGCGTAATATTTGCATATTTCGAAAAACAAATCTATAGCACTATATTCGAAATATTCTCGAATTCTCAAAACTGCAAAATTTGCTATAAATATTCGTACTTCAAATATTCGAGCTCAACACTAGAGATGACTCCTGTACACACATCACATACTATAGAGATGACCCCTATAGCTACGCCGGTGGCTTTAGTGCTATGTACAAATGTGTATAAATTGTATATGGTGTACGTAGGTATATCTACTGTACTGTAAGTGTAGCCTATGGGTAATTTATATACTGTATGGTGTATCATATATTGGTTTATATTGTATATGTGATAATGTGAGTGTAGTGTCTATATAGTCTGTTTAGATATGCATACCTCCCAACCATCCCGGATCTGGCATAACTACACTCACCTAAAGAATTATTAGGAACACCATACTAATACGGTGTTGGACCCCATTTTGCCTTCAGAACTGCCATAATTCTACGTGGCATTGATTCAACAAGGTGCTGATAGCATTCTTTAGAAATGTTGGCCCGTATTGATAGGATAGCATCTTGCAGTTGATGGAGATTTGAGGGATGCACATCCAGGGCACAAAGCTTCTGTTCCACCACATCCCAAAGATGCTCTATTGGGTTGAGATCTGGTGACTGCGGGGGCCATTTTAGTACAGTGAACTCATTGTCATGTTCAAGAAACCATTTTTCCAGTCTTCAACAGTCCAATTTTGGTGAGCTTGTGCAAATTGTAGCCTCTTTTTCCTATTTGTAGTGGAGATGAGTGGTATCCGGTGGGGTCTTCTGCTGTTGTAGCCCATCCGCCTCAAGGTTGTGCGTGTTGTGGCTTCACAAATGCTTTGCTGCATACCTCGGTTGTAACGAGTGGTTATTTCAGTCAACGTTGCTCTTCTATCAGCTTGAATCAGTCGGCCCATTCTCCTCTGACCTATAGCATCAACAAGGCATTTTCGCCCACAGGACTGCCGCATACTGGATGTTTTTCCCTTTTCACACCATTCTTTGTAAACCCTAGAAATGGTTGTGCGTGAAAATCCCAGTAACTGAGCAGATTGTGAAATACTCGGACCGGCCCGTCTGGCACCAACAACCATGCCATGCTCAAAATTGCTTAAATCACCTTTCTTTCCCATTCTGACATTCAGTCTGGAGTTCAGGAGATTGTCTTGACCAGGACCACAACCCTACATGCATTGAAGCAACTGCCATGTGACTGGTTGACTAGATAATCGCATTAATGAGAAATAGAACAGATGTTCCTAATAATTCTTTAGGTGAGTGTACTGTGTAGGGGGCACAATGGAAACTAGACAGGATTAGGATTGTGCAGATAGACATTGGTTAGAGTTAGAGGTATGGGCCAGCACTTTAAAAAATGTGTAGCTTCACGCTTTTCATTCCGCTGATAGGTTAGCTCCTTAGGTTTTACTAAAAGTTGGGTGGTATGTGTGTGTAGTGTATATATGGTGTATTTATGTCTGTGTACCATGATGGCTCAGAAGAACAGCAAAATAATGGTGATATGAAATCCCCCTTAGGCTACATGTATATGACAGTGAAAAAAAATTGCAGTTAAAAGCGGATCAACTGTCCACTTTTACTGCACATATTTTCACTGATGCCTTTGTGAGGAACGGATGTTAAAAACGGACCCATTCATTTGTATGAGGGCAGTCGGTCAGTGAAAAAATGGACAACATAGAATATGTTCTATTTTTTTACGTCCGTTTTTCACTGAAAACCCCCAGTGAATAACCTCAGAGACTTCAATTGGTTTTAAAATGGACATGTGATGACTGTTAAAAAAAAAATCCATCATGTGTCCATTTTTCACAGTCGTGTGCATAAAGCCTATGATTGCTTTTCATGGCCATTTTATATTCCTGCTTCCCCTGCTTGCCCCCAGACTTTGCTGCCTGTGTAGCTGCATGCTGCTGCCCTATATGTCTGCGGTCACAACTGTCTTGGGATCCCATTGTGATGTCACAGAATCTGTTGGAATGTACAGTCGTGTGATGTTCCAGTGAGGAACTAGAAAGTCTCATTACATATGATGATGACCATGACGAGTAAAATGCTGCATGCTCTGTTAATGATTTTTATATTTATAACAGTGGAGAGTGCTCCGATGAAGAAAATAATAGATAATGTAGAACAGAATGAAAGAAGACTAGGTAAGTGCAATATCAGACATAGACTGGATAATACACTGGGCAATGCTAGAATACAGAGATACATGATCTGATGGGAGTGATCCTAGTATTCATCCTAATAACATACAGATTAGAAAAATCCGGTTCCCTCCATGCTGGATACCCTCACTACTAGTTATTGTAAGAGAAGAGCAATAAGTGTTTAGCCAAGTTATAGTAAGCTTTCCTCCATTCCTGGAAACTGTATGAAATAAGAAATAATCCTAATCCCGCCTGTCCCCCCCCCCCCCCGCAACATTAATATTGCTACATCTCTGGTCCTTCCCCTTTGTATACCAGACTGCAGCGGTGACACTGAGGTATACAGCACTTGACCGCTGCAGCCTGTCACTGGCCTCTGAGGTTTCATATCACATGCCGCTGAGAACGGTGCTGGAGAGACAGGTGACTGTGGGATTATTTTTCATTTTATATGATTTCCTGGCATGAGGCAAAGTTTACGATAACTCAGACAATCTCATTATCAGGATGATGACAGGAGATATGGGGAAAACATGTTACTTCTCAGTTTGTCATTATAGTTATTTTCCAATGTCTCTTGTTACTTTCTAGTGATAAAAGGAGATTTAAAATTTGGGCCATGTTCAAAAACTTGCGGTAAGTATCTCAGATATGACTTTGACATTTAACCCTTCACACCAGGATGTAACTATACATCATTGCTCCATTATGAGAGCATGTGGTGGGCTGATATGCAGAACCCGCTCCATATACAGCAAGCGCCTGCTGTGTAATATAGCTGGCTCCACACTGTCCTCAGGGGTGAAAATGCAGCGGAAGCTGTGACCGTGGCACAGCCACTGTAATCTGGGACTGTCCTGCTGGATCTGGGATGGTTGGGAGGCACGGTATTCACAGGTAGGATATGTTGTCAGAGGTTCTGTTTTCTCACACAACTAATTCATGCTTTATTTTGCCAGGGATTGGTACAAGGGCAGTCTATGCCATCCGAGGCTGCCCAAATAATAAAAAAATGTGTTTATTCAGAATGGAGCCATGTGACCTTACTGACTGTGAATGTAAGTAACTGCGTGAAAGGTTAAAAAATGGTCCATCTTGTTAATTCTATTATCTGGTTAGTGGTGTAACGGGAGTTCTGTGGGCCCCAAGTTACATTTTGGAACTGGTCCCTCTTCTCCCATGAGAGTATGTTGCACTAGTAGGCTCTATACAGATAGATGTAACCTTACCGACCTATAGAATAAATGTACCAAATCAGTTATGCTGCACAATGAAAATTAAATCATGAAATTAATGGCGGAATCTCTGTTTATTCCCATTCCCTCCCACGAAAAACAAAACAAAATGACATTAATAAGTTTTCATTGAAAATGAAAGCTATTAATGAGCAAATAAAGTCAGCCCGAAGACACATATTGGGCTATTTACTAACCAAAAGGGGGTCTAGTTTTGGAAATAGTAGTGGGTCCCAGGGGTGGGACATAAATCTGCCTGACATCTGTGACCTGAGATTGGAAGACCCCTTTAAGGGGTTAAAGTTGCTGTTATAATAATACCCTAGTGGATAGAAACAGGTTTTCAGACAACTTTTGTTCTTCTTCTTTTTTTTTCAGTGGATAAGATTCCTGAAAGCTCCACAAACACACCTGAAAGCACCTCAAGCTCCACAAACACACCTGAAAGGCCAACTGTTTTAGTGAAACCTTTATGGGTCAAATTGATATTATTAGTTTTTTCTCCTGCTGTCTTCTTCATCTGTGGAGTTGTGTGCACCATTGCCATGTAAGTGTGTCTATAAGTTAAGATTTTATCAGCCACACAGTAGTCTGCATAAACAATGCCACAGTTTAACTTAACCTCTTCATGACTTCTACCATACATGTACAGCGTATGTTGGGTTTTTAAAGATGTCTCTGTAGTGGAAGCGCCATAGACGCAGGATGACTGCTGATTTCCTGCCGATCGCAGACATTTAACAAAAAGAATCACAGCATCTAAAACGTAGAAAAAAAGAGGATGCACATGCTTTTCGGACAGGAACACCTTCCTCTTGCTGAGAAATGTGAAGATGTTAATTATGAGTCATAGGTAGGGTGGCCAATCAGACCACCCTTATAAACCAGACTTTACAAACGTAGCCCCGGCTCTGCTTAACCACTCCTGACTCCTTAGGCCACCCCCCCGCCTGCAGCCGACCGTTAGGAGGAAGGGTGACTTTCTACCTGCAGCTCACGGTCAGACATCACAGTGCTCCTCTGGCCACCCTCATCATAGGCCTAAGCCTGTACAAGGCCTCTAGGTTAAATACTGGTTTATAACACGGGAGGCCTGTAGGTGGCACCACTGCATTGAAATATACTGAATGTTGTACTTAATAATAGATAAAATTATTGCTTCTTATAGTCATCTAGTGTAGCTTAAAAAAAATGTAAAAATAGTTTTAAAACATAAATAAACAAAAGACCCCCTTTCTCCAAAATAAAAATAAACTAAATATTAAGCATTGCCGCACCTGAAAACACAGGTACTATTAAAATCTAAAAATATTCATCCCATAGGGCCATTGGCCTAACAGCAAAACAGTTCAAAATGTTGATTAATATATTTTTCGTATACTCACCTAAACATTGAATGAAAAGTTATCAAGAAGTCATACATACCCCAAAATGGTATGAATGACAAGTACAGACCGCCCAACAAACAATAGATTTAAAAAGAAAAAGAGGGTCAGAATATGGTGATGAAAAGACAAAAAATATTAAAACATAAGAAAAACTGTACAAATATGAGATTGCTATAAACGTATTGACCCAGAGCATGAAGAGCGTTAGTCAATGTTACCATATAGGGAACTCTATAAAAACAAATGGGGTCATTTATCAAACTGGTGTAAAGTGGAAATGACTTATTGTCCATAGCAACCAATCAAATTCTATCTTTTATTTTCTAAAGTAGCTGTCCAAAATGACAGGTGAAATCTGCTTTTCCCCAAAGCCCAGAAAACTGTGGTGAAATTGCATTTTTTTCCAGCTTCCCACTACAATGTATGCAACTGTACAGCGTTACAATAGAAAGTGCAACTTGTTCCCCAAAAGAAAATATAAGCCATGATACGGCTATGTGAAAAGAAAGATAAAATAGTTATTGCTCTGGGAAGGCTGGGAGAAAAAAATTTAAATGCAAAAACAGAAAACCACTGTATCATGAAGGAGTTAATATAAGTTCTACAGTAGTTCTATAGTAGAGTATATTTTAGTGTAGATGTCTTGCTTCTCATAAACATGTCACTCTTGTGCCTGGGTGGGGGAAAGACCTGGTAGCTACACATAGCACTTTTATGTAGATAATAACAAGAATTGCTGATTGTTATAAATGCCTGATGAGCGCCAATAGTTTTACTGACAGGAACAGATACAAGTAATGAAGACACATATCTTATTAGTCTTTATTGCATTCTCCAGAACACAGATTGTTTACTTTACTAATTTACAATATGACTTCTATTTTTAAAATGTTAAAGATCAGAGAAGAAAAAAAGCACACGAGACGCAGAATGTGAATGTTTGATAATTACTAAGAGCGCCCCACCAGACAGTAAGTATCTCTTGACAAACCTGACATTACTATCTGCACTTCTCAGCATTGAAATTACGACACTAAGATGAACAGGTGTTGCTGAGTTCTGCCAGTGATCACATTTTCAACCACCTAGCTCCAATCTATAGCATGCGGGAGGGGCATTAAAGTCAGATTGAAAGCACAGATATTTAGCCACATGAAATCTCAAAAATCAGATCACGTCATGTGAGATTATTGTGTGATGCCTTCTGTTCATCGACATGCCAGTTATTGCCATTTGTCACAAACTTAGAGAGACAGCATCCTTGAACTGCGAGACCTTGGTTTATCACTGGAGATGTCAGCAGTGTTCAGTGTTGTATGTCCTGGTGGTTAGGAGAACAACGACAAACTGGAATGATGATAAGAGGTGAATAGGGGCAAACCTCTGCACACATGGATCATCTGATTAGAAGAATGGTGTGTAGTGATCCATTCAATGCTGGAAATAAAACATCACATCACAAGACTAGGGCAGCAAACAGTGTCTACACAAGCCAAAAGTGCAAACTGCAGGTGTTAGATTGATCTCATACCAGCAATCTCAAAAGCTATCATGTGCAATACAAGATGGTAATGGAGGATGGAATGGTGGTCTATTCTCTTCAGCGATGAGTCTTTCTTTTGTGTCAGACACAATGATAGCCAGAGATTGCTTTGGGGACCACATGGGCAAAGTCATGAAAAGGCCTTCACAAGAGATTGTCAGACTGCTCCGACTTCCAAGATTATGGTGCGGGGTGACATAATGTAAAGTAGCTAGACCCCCAGAGGTCTTCATTTCCAGTACACTAACCACTTGGTGTTACATTGATTTGGTTGTGAAAACAGTTTTAGGGCCATTTCTCCAAAGTGTCCAAGAAGCCATGCAGCATGTTACTTAAAGGGGTTGTCTCACGGCATTGTCTAATGTATTGTTATTATCTATATTGCTTCCTTTGCCGGTTGGATTCATTTTTATATCACATTATACATTACTTCTTTCCATGGTTACGGCCCCACTGCAATTCAGCAGCAGTGGTCATGCTTGCTCATTATAGTAAAAAGCACTAGCCTATGTGTGCTCCCATGGTCCTGACCACAAAAGAGGCTGGTATTTTTTCACATTCCTGGATTGTAGGGTGATAAATGCCACTTGCTGAAATGAGACAACCCCTATAATCTTCTGTGAGCAGCCTGCATGGCCTAAACATGCTACTACGGCCTATAGCATCTCTGGACTTCTCTCCCATTGAGCAAATGTGGTCGACAAATCCAAACTGAGCTACCAACGGTGGATCTTGTGTGCCCTGCAGAACATTCTTTACACAAGCACTAATAATCTTGTTAATTGCATGCCAAGGAGTGTAAGTGCGCGTATATTGGAGTGTGACGCTATTTGCATATCATTAACATGTCTATTGATTCTATGATTTGCATGATTGCATGACTTTCCCTTAGTTTTGCAATTTCAGTGTTGTGTAATATATACAGTATAAAGTTAGTGATGGCTGTATAATCACATGAAGTCAGTCTGCCTAGTGGAGTTCCTTAGTTACTTCCCCTGGGGACATTCCAATTTGTCTCTTTCAGTAGATAAAATATTTTTTATTTTATTCTGTAATGCAGCTTTGATACCAACACTGTGTATTTCCGTTCTTCTGGACCGTTATAGGCGCAGAAGAATGAAAATAATGAAAGCGCTGGATTTGACACATAACTGAAATGGAGCCTAACAGACCCCACATTCTTCCCTTTAGGCTTCCTGCACACAAACGTGTTCACTTCGTGGCCGTATTGTGGACCGCATTTGCAGATTCGCAATACACGTGCGCCGTTCCATGGGCATTCCGCATCACAGATGCAGACCCATTCACTTCAATGGGTCCTCACATCTGGAGATGCGGAATGGTGAGGAACGGAAGCACGGAACGAAACCCTACGGAAGGTTTTTATCCGTACTTCCGTTCCGCAAAAAGATCGAACATGTCCTCTCTTTTTGTGGAATAGACGGATCGCGGACCCATTAAAGTGAATGTGTCCACGATCTGCTGCGGCTGCCCCACGGTCGGTGTTCCAGCATTGCGGCCTGCAGTTTGCGGGCCGCAGCACAGCCATGGGGCGCACACGTTCGTGTGCAGGAGGCCTTAGGGGAATATATTTTTAGCAGAGAAAAAAATATCCTGCACTCAAGTCTTTTCTCTCAGCCATTTTTGACAAATTCTGAGACGGAATCCCTGAACGGAGCTTCCAACACTAATGTGAAAGCAGCCTTAGGGCTCATGCACGCAACCGTATGGTTTTGTTGTCAGCTTTTCGCAGATCCGTTGTTTTTAGTTTTTTTTAGTGTTTCTGCTTCCATTCCGTTTTTCCGTTTGGCTTCCGTTTGTGATAGTTTTTCTTTTTCGGAACGGAAACATAAAATATACAGTATACAGTAATTACATAGAAAAATTGGGCTGGACATAACATTTTCAATAGATGGTTCCGCAAAAACAGAACAGATACTGAAGATATATGGATGCATTCCATAAGCATTCGGTTATTTTTTCAGAACCATTGACTTGAATGGAGCCACAGAACTTGAATTGCGGACAATAATAGGACATGACTCAAAATGTTGCGAAACGGAAATACGGAAACGGAATGCATACGGAGTACCTTCCGGGTTTTTTGCGGATCCATTGAAATGAATGGTTTCGTATACGGTCCGTATACGGAATGCAAAGAAATGGAACGGAAACGGAATGGAAATACGTTTGTGTGCATGAGCCCTTAATGGGATTATGCCATGACTGTTGTAAAAAATGACAGACATAATACAGTACATAACAATCTCTAACAATGTTAAAACTAGCCCTGTACCTTACATGGATCCAGAGATCTCCACTCATTGATCCAGTTGCTCTACTAGATTCTCTTAGACCAGTGATGAGGAACCTTTTACAGACCGGGCGCCCAAACTGCGACTCAAATCATACTACAGCCCAATATAGTATATCTTCCATGTAACAGCCTGCCTACATTCACTGCGCTGCCTTTACCGTGGGGTAGTTCAGGAGCCTGAGGAAAAATAACAATGTTTGTAATTTACATTCTTTGGATTAAATATATATCTGCCATTTATAACAATATTTTAGAGGATTATTGTTTATGCAAGTTCTTAATATTTTATGGGGCCCCAAGCCCAGACTGTCAGTGGAGTAGAATTAATGTTTATTAAATGGAAAGCTAGTCTTATAAACTATGTTTGTTTTATAGAACAAGAGTTCAGAAAGCCTCCAACATCTTCGCCACCACCACCACCACCACCACCTCCACCACCACCACCACCACCCCACCACCACCTCCACCACCACCACCACCACCACCACCACCACCTCCACCACCACCACCACCACCACCTCCACCACCACCACCACCACCACCACCACCACCACCTCCACCACCACCACCACCACCACCACCTCCACCACCACCACCACCACCACCACCACCTCCACCACCACCACCACCACCACCACCAAAAACCGAAAACTGCCCACCATTTCCTCCAGCCACCATTAGCCAAAATAAATAATGTTAAGAACTTCTACTGCCTCCTGCCGCCACAATCTACAAGAAAAGATCTGCCCCACGTCTTCTGCCTCCAGCCGCCACCGCCATGTTTATGTATATTTATAGTTTATTGTATATATTGTAAATAAGTTTCATCTATTTTTGTAATTATTGTATATATTGTAAATAAGTTTCATCTATTTTTGTAATTATTGTATATATTGTAAATAAGTTTTAGCTATTTTTGTAATTGTACATATTGTAAATAAGATATATCTATTTTTATAATAACTGTATTTATTGTAAATAATATATATTTTTATAATTTTTGTATATATTGTAAATAAGATATCTATTTTTTATTATTGGATTTATTGTCAATAAGATATTTTTTTGTAATTTTTGTATATATTGTAAATAAGATGTATCTATTTTTGTAATTATTGTATATAATGTAAATAAGATTTATCTATTATTGTAAATATTGTAATTCTTGTATATATTGTAATTACTGTATATAGTGTAAATAATATATATTTATTTTTATACCAAACATTGCAGTTCTTTTTTTACCAATTATCCTTATGAGTCTAGAAAACCTTGTTACAAAATATAAACCCACATTTACCATAATTCTTGCTATAAGGTGCACTGCACTATAGGCCATGCCTAGATTTACCCCTGTTTTTTTTAGACCCAGGTGGGTTTATTTTCATTTGAAGGCTTTAACATACAGCGTGTTTAACATCACACCTCGCTGGCACATATGTTATGCTTTTTCATTTTCCAAAGCTTCCAGAAATTGTCCTTTATCAGGGGCAGATGATGTTTAAACACACACGTTGTTATGGGTTAAAACAAGGGTCCAAAAATCATGTCTTGACAGGGTTGGAATAACTGTACATACGCCAGGCGCAATTGATTATCAGAAGAAAAGGTGGCTCATTGTGAATGGGTGTAAATAAATTCTCCCTTTTAATTGGAGCAGCAGCAGTGCGGTGTGGATGTGTAAATGGTACCGTACGAATATAGCATACCTCTCAACTTTAAAAAAGAAAGAAGAGGTACATTATGTGAGGCACGCACAGTAATATGACCCCGATTGTGCCTCCATCACAGGCAGCAAAAATAATAAACCCCACATACTCACCTCATTCCCCAGCAGTGGCAGGATACACTGAGCCCCCGGACGGCCCTGCCACCTACCTCGACCTGCAGTGTGAAGAGCAGACAGGGGGAGGAATGATGGAGCAGGGAGACGACGGATGGCTCTTGTTTTATCATTACAGGCATCTGTTTCTGCTTCCTATGGAAGCAGGGGCAGCTGCCAGAGAGCTGTAAGACCGTGAACCGGGGAGGGACCCCCAGGATACAGCGAACTTATAGAGAAAGGAAAGCAACACGGACACCAGCTCCTGATGCAAAAACAGAAACTTTACTGAACTATAACAGTAATAATAACTGTAGTTACAGAGAGTATATCACATACATATCAAATTACACATCACATTCCTTTCTCTTGCCCCCAAATTACACTGTTTACGTGCCCTGAATACTCCCAGCCTGGACGCTGGAGTGGCCTTGTAGTGTAGCAACAATGGAGTGTCCAGAATACCCTATACCCCAGGCTCAGAGTCACGGTACCAGCCCAACTGAACAACAGTATCCAAAGCAGAGTACACAGCAGAGCCTGCAAGTCGATACTGTGCCGCAGGGGAACGGACCTGACCGCTGGCACACACGGCAGAGCCTACAAGTCAATAACCGTGCCGCTAAGTCACTGACCTGGGTAATGTCCTGTGTTTACTGGTTGCTCCTAAACAGACAGCAAGTCCCTGCCACAACATGTGACACTACAAAACCTGTAACTCTGACCCTCTGTTCCGATCAGCTTCCTGACGCCGATACTCGATCCGGCAAACAGAATCCGGATCCACACTCCCTTCCGGGACCCAGCTCTCTCTCTGGGATGCCTTCTGCATTGCTGGCCCTAGCCTGGTTCTTACCCGATGGTGACTTACACCAACTCGCAAGTCCTTCCATCCACCATGAGGCCTCACAGGGTCTGTAACCACTTTCCACGGTCCAATTGACCTACCGGGAACCGATCCTCTCTCCCTTGACAACATCTGCATTGCTGACAGGCATCAGTCACTTCTGACAGTCACTTTGACTGCTCCAAGTCCCACAGACCTGAGGATGGCACTGGATCCTGTATTCAGCCTCTGCACAAGCATGTCTCCTCATGTCACCATTTCCTGCTCTGTTTGGCACACACAGCAGCATGAGTCATCATCTCTTTTGCATATTCAAATCCCAGAGTGTGCTGGCTGTAGCTGCAAAACAGTGGCCTCTAGTGCCCGGAATGCCAAATGACAGTTTCAGAAACAGCATTCAAGAATCAGTGGCTGTTTCTCCATCTTACATAAGCGGGACATACCTCCCTTGTACGGGACTGTGGATCAGCCACTGAAATCCAGGATTGTCCTGCCAGATCCGGGACGGGTTGGAGGTATGATATAGTGGCATGCTCCCACAATAGTAGCAGCAGCAGGAGCAGTATAGCATTGAACATCCGAGGCTGTCTATGGGTAGTAGTAGCAATAGTAGAAGTAGCAGTGATAGAAGTTATAGTGGTGGCAGATGTTTTGTGTTAATGGTGGTGGCAGTAGGCGATTAACAGCAAGGGGCAGCAGCAGCAGCCATAAGGTATATGGAAGAAAGGCAGGAGCATGGTGGAGGCAGCAGCAGCCTTACAGAAGATGGTGGTCGGAAGGGCAAAGAGGTGACATGATGGAGGCGGTGGCATCGGCCGTACAGAAAGTGATGGTTGGAAAGTGGTATAAGTGGCTTGATGCAGGCCACAGCAGCAGGCATACAGAATGTGATGTTTGGGAAGTGGCATAAGTGACTTAATGCAGGCCACAGCAGCAGCCATACAGAATGTGATGGTTGGAAAGTGGCATTAGAAGTCAAAGTACTGTAAACTGACAGACAGCAGTGCCATGATGGAGGCCGCAACAGCAGTTGTACAAACCATGATGGTTAGAAAGTGTCATTAGTGGAATAATGGGAATTCAAAGTAAACAGACAGACAGCATGATGCAGGCTGCAACAGCAGTTATACAGAATGTGATGGTAGGCAGGCAGACAGCACCGATGACAAGTTGGGGCACTGCCAGCAAGGCAAGGTCTATTTTTTAGAATCAGCCAGAAGAGTGTGAAAATCCTCCTGAATGTAGGCTTAGTTCATGTTCAGTACAAAAGTGATGTTTTGGACAGTGGCGGAGTACAACTTGGTCCGTTTTGGTGTCAACATGCCCCACACTGCCGAAAACCCTCTCTCTGAAATGACACTGGAGGCTGAGCAAGAAAGAAGATCGAGAGCTTGCTTTGCCAGCTCGGGCGACTGTTCCAGTCTGCCTGTCCTGAAATCCAAGTGCCCCACTGCCCCTTTTGCTCTCCCGTCCCCAAGTGTGTCATTGATCCTCCTGCTCCACCCTGCCCCGAGTGCTTTACTGCCACTTCTGCACCCCCTGCCCCAAGTGCCTCACTGCCCCCTCTGTTAACCCCCTATCCCAAGCTCCTCATTGCCCCCTGTCCCCTTCCCTAAGTGCCTCACTTCCTCTTCTTCTCTCCTACCCCAAGTGCCTCACTGTCCCCCTTTGCTCCCTTGCCCCAAGTGCCTCATTGCCCCCTCTGCTAGCCCCCTGCCCCAAGTGCCTCACTGCCCCTTTTTCTCTCCCTGCCCAAAGTGCCTCAATGCCCCCTGCATCTAGTGCCTCACTGCTCCCTCAGCCCCCCGTCTCAAGTGCCTCACTGCCCCCTCTGCTGGAAGCATTTTGGCACCAGGACTGGCATAGAGTGGACTCTCATTGCATTCACTGCCCCCTCTGCTCCCCCCTGCCCCAAGTGTCTCACTGCCTCATCTGCTCCCCCCACCATTAGTGCCTCACCACCCCTCTGCTGCCCCTGGCCCAAGTGCCTCCTGCTCCCCCATGACTCAAGTGTCTCGCCTCCCCCCCTCTGCTAGCCCCCTGCCCAAAGTACCTCATTCACCCCCTGTCCCAGGTGCCTTACTTCCCCCTCTGCTTCCCCTGCCTCAAGTGCCCTACTGCCCCCTCTGCTCCCCCTGGCTCAAGTGCATCACTGCCCCGTCTGCTCCTCCTTCCACAAGTGCCTCACTGCCCCCCTGCCTCAAGTGCCTTGTGGCTCTCTCTACTCCCCCTTGCTCCAATACCTCACTGCGCCCTCTGCTCCCCCTGCCCCAAGTGCCTCACAAGTGACTTACTGCCCCCACTGCTCCTCCTCGCCCAAAATTCTTTACTAGCCCCTCTACTCCCCCCACCCAAAGTGTCTCACTGCCCCCTAAGGTCCCCCTGTCCAAAGTGAGCAGAATTCCATAGTGAAGCAGCCTGTGCTGGTTACAAATGCACTAAGGGGGCAACACAATTGGATGGGGGCACAAAGGGGGCAAAACTACTGGATGGAGCACCAGGAGGGCAAGAATACTGAATTGGGAGCACTGAGGGGCAGAACTAATGGATTGCGGACACTAAGAGTGCAGCTTTATTGGATCGGGGCACTAAGGGGGCAGCATTGCTTAACTTTGTTAACCCTTTAGGTGTTCCACAAGAATTAAAGGAAAATGGAGAATAAATTTATAAATTTAACTTTTTGGGCAGATTTTCCATTTTATTACTTTTTTCTTTAACACATCGAGGGTTAACAGCCAAACAAAACTCAATATTTATTACCCTGAGTCTGCGGTTTACAGAAACACCCCACATGTGATCGTAAACCGCTGTACGGGCACACGGCAGGGCACAGAAGAAAAGGAACACCGTATGGTTTTTGGAAGGCAGATTTTGCTGGACTGGTTTTTAGATGCCATGTCCCATTTAAAGCCCCCCTGATGCACCCATCCAGTAGAAACTCCCAAAAAGTGACCCTATTTTGGAAACTGGGGGATAAGGTGCCAGATTTATTGGCACTATTTTTGGGGCATATGCCTTTTTGATCGCTTGGTGTTGCACTTTTTGTGATGGGGGTAAAAAAAATTGCTTTTTGGCACTGTTTTTATTTTTTATGGTGTTCACCTGAGGGGTTAGGTCATGTGATATTTTTATCGAGCATGTTGTTACGGACGCGTCAATACCTAATATGTACACTTTTTTTTATTTCACTTTAACACAATAATGGCATATTTGAAATAAAAAAATGATGTTTTAGTGTCTCCGTGTTCTGAGAGCTATAGTTTTTTTTTACTTTTTGAGCGACTTTCTTATGTAGGGTCTCATTTTTTGCATGATGAGGTGATGGTTTTATTGGTACCATTTTGTGGGACATACGCCTTTTAGATCGCTCGGTGTTGCACTTTTTGTGGTGTAAGGTGTCAAAAATGGCTTTTTATATTACATTTTTTATGGTGTTTATCGGGTCGATCATGTGATATATTTATAAAGACTGTCGTTACAGACGCGGTGATACCTAATATGTCTAGTTTTTTTTTCTTTTTAATTTTTTATAGGAAAAGGCAATTTATTTTTTTAAATTACATTTTTATTTATTTTGAAGATCCAGTGGGGCTGATGGCTGTACTATATATGCAAAGTACAATACTATCAAATGTCCTGTAGATGGCAACACCGGGCGCTTTTGCAAACAGCATTGGGGGCAGGAGGCACAGATAGGGGGCAGCGCTGTAAATGGGGGGCATGGCCAGCAGGAGGGGCCACATTTGGGGGTCTGATGCATGCATGGGGGGGGAGGCGGACCGCATCAGGGGTACAAAAAATGGATGGGGGGCGGGAATCGCATCGGAGGCCGGGCTCACAGGAGGGGTGGGGAGGTTGGAGGCGCACAGGAAAGGGGGCAAAGATCGGGGGCACAGATGGGGGGCTTCATTACACATTACCTGATTTCAGGCTCTGATCTGCAGAGCGCAGATCAGAGCCTGAAACCGGCATTTTAACACTGCAGCGATCCGATTGGTTAGTCTGCACAGACTAACCAATTGGATCGATTGCCGGCAAGGGGCCACTCTGATTGGTCCCTTGCTGGCATTCCTAGACTGTATGCTGTGCGTGACAGCAGCAGGGCACGGGCAGAAGCTTTAATCCAAGCTCTTTGCAGTGCTTGGATTAAAGAGCTGGCTTGACGTCTATATACGTGGTAGCTGCACAGGGTATGTGCAGCTATCACGTATATATACACAGATTGCGGCCCGGAAGGGGTTAAAAAGTGGGTTTTGGACATTTTCTGCAAAAACTCAAGATTTGCTTCTAAACTTCTAAGCCATCTAATGTCCCCAAAAAATAAAATGGCATTCAAAAAATGATCTAAACACGAAATAGACATATATGGAATGTAAAGTAATAACTATTTTTGGAGTTATTACTATCTATTATAAAAGTAGAGAAATATAAATTTTGAAATTTGCTAAATTTTCTGAATTTTTTGGTATTTTAAAAAAAGTATTCAAATGAAATATTTTGACTCAATATTACCATTGTCATGAAGTACAATATGTGACAAGAAAACAATCTCAGAATAGCCTGGATAAGTAAAAGCATTTTAAAGTTATTGCCACATAAAGTGACACATGTCAGATTTTAAAAAATCGGCCTGGGATTTAGGCTAGGGCTATACGACGATATGTGTCGCGCAACATTTTGTTGTATGTACATTTAGTCATAGACTACTGGTTGCCTACTCTTGACAAGTGCATTTATATTTTTATTTATTTAAAATTTAACTTTTATTTTGCTTTCTTAATAATAAAAAATGAACGTTTTATCATCTAACCTACTATATTAAAACTATCTCTGGACATCCATGTGTGTGCTTCTATTATTTATTTTTTCCCTTTTAGCACTATTAATGCAGCAGTGGTGTATAAGTTGCAGTCGCTTTCTTTAGGCTGACCGTTATTGGTTCTTGCTGTTAACTGTGTAGATACTTTATTTGTAACCTTTTACTGTCAACTGTAGTCAATTGAGGCTGGTGTTAATTTACTAGAGCAGTTTAGTTACTTTTGAGACTAACTGCTTGCTACTATTTGTCTGGCCCTTATTACTGTGGCCCTGTATTGCAACACTCACTTCCTTATGACTTCATAGTCTCACAGATAATCTGAATTCCGTTACTAGTCTTATAGTGCTGCTACTTATCCTACTGCTGCCTGCTAATGATGTTATTAAATATTACTATTGCTATGGTATTGTTGCCATTGTTCCTGACTATTAATGACAGCCAATCTCCTACACTATCTGTCTATGATCGAACTGCTTACAGCTTCTTCTACTAGCTTGTAATACTTTTTGTAACAGCGGAGTTGCTTTCTAGGCTGTCTAATATATCACCAGGAGCTTTGACACAGACAACTGGGTGCCCTAGAGTCTAAAAACTAATTACTGCCCCCCGACATGTTTCGCCATGTCCATGGCGTCTTCAGGGGATCGGGCAGTCTGCACGGAGTTTGTGTGTGGCTGTGTTATTTATTACCTCCCATTTCATGACGTATTGTAAGACCGACCAATTACTGTGCTTGTTAGAAATCGCATTCTTGATACCTTAGATCTGTATGGCTGTTTAGTTCGATTTATGCTGACGTCTGTCTTCACGCGATATTTCGTCAAGTTTCGCGCATGTCTTTGGACTTAGATCGTGAAGCCATTTTCGATCTATGACCAAGCTTGTTACGATTCTTCGTCAAGTTGTGCGCATATCTTTGGACTTAGATCGTGGAGCTATTTTCGATTTATAACCTAACTTGTTGCGATTCTTTTAGCTTGCGATTTTACTATTATTGCATTATTTGTTTATATTAAACTTTCACTCTATGTATTTATATCTACTGATTACTGAATTTATCTTGCCACTAAACCCACTATTTTATTTGATTATTATTCTTTTTTATATATTTCTTTTAAACATGATTATGAATTCTACATATCTCTTATAATTATGGATTTTGATTTCTTATTTATTAATCTAACACTGATTTTGGTAGTTGTATTAGGTACTTAACTAGATATGTTTATTTATATATATGTATTTTGTTATTGGTAAATCTTTTTATCTATTTTAAGTATATAAAATAACTATATTTTTGTGACAATATAGCTAGTATTATAGTGCTCATATACTTTTGGTAGTGACACAATTATTTGGGAGACTCAATTATTAGGGGAACAGATAGGGAAATCTGTCACAAAGACCGTGATCGCCGATGCTGTCTTCCTGGCGCTAGAGTTCGACACATCACGGATCGGGTTGACAGATTACTGGGAGGGTCTGGAGAAGATCCAGCGGTCATGGTCCATATCGGAACCAATGACAAAGTTAGGGGTAGGTGGAGAGTCCTTAAAAATGATTTCATGGATTTAGGTCAAAAGCTTAGGGCAAGGACCTCAAAGGTAGTATTTTCCGAAATACTACCTGTACCACGGGCCACACAAGAAAGGCAGCGGGAGATTAGGGAGATTAACAAGTGGCTCAAGAACTGGTGTAGGAAGGAGGGGTTTGGGTTCCTGGAGAACTGGGCCGACTTCTCTATCGGCTACAGGCTCTATCGTAGGGACGGGCTGCACCTCAATGGAGAAGGGGCAGCTGTGTTGGGGAAGAAGATGGCTAGAAGGTTAGAGGAGTGTTTAAACTAGGGACTGGGGTGGAGGGTAATTATGTTATAGGATGGGAAGATAGTGCAGATAGAGACCGGGGGCAAGGAAGTGAGACTGGGGGAGGAATGGAAGGAGGGACTAGAACAGTTCAGAAGGAAAGGTGTAGGGTAAAAAATATACATAAGCCTCTCAAATGTATGTATACTAATGCCAGAAGCCTGACTAATAAAACTGGTGAACTGGAATTAGTGATGTGTGAGGAGGACTATGACATAGTGGGAATAACTGAGACATGACTGGATGATAGCTATGACTGGGCAGTTAATGTACAGGGTTACAGTCTGTTTAGAAAGGATCGTCAAAACCAGAGAGGAGGAGGGGTCTGCCTTTATGTAAAGTCCGGTCTAAAGCCCATACTCTGTGAAGATATAAGTGAGGGACATGAACATGTGGAGTCACTGAGGGTAGAGATACATGGCGCTAAAAACAATAATAAATTACTAATAGGAGTTTACTATAAACCACCTAATATACCAGAGTCCACAGAAAATCTACTGCTAAATGAGATTGACAAGGCGGCAAATCATAATGAGGTGGTTATTATGGGGGACTTCAACTACCCAGATATAGACTGGGAAACTGAAACTTGTATATCTCATAAAGGAAACAGGTTCTTGGCAATAACCAAAGACAATTACCTCTCCCAACTGGTTCAGGACCCGACTAGAGGGACGGCCATACTGGACTTAGTATTAACCAATAGGCCTGACAGAACAACAGACATGCAGGTTGGGGGACACCTGGGAAATAGTGACCACAAAGTAATAACCTTCCAATTATCATTCAAGAGAGCGTTTCTACAGGGAGGAACAAAAATACCAAACTTCAAAAAAGCTAAATTTAGCCAACTAAGAGAGGCCATAGGCCTAACTAAATTGGATAAAGTCCTCACAAATCAAAATACAGCCACAAAATGGGATATCTTTAAAAGCATCCTAAAATCTCATTGTGAGAGGTACATACCGTATGGGAATAAAAGGTTAAGGAACAAAAAGAAACCAATGTGGATAAACAGAACTGTAAAGAAAGCAATAAATGACAAAAAGAAAGCATATAAAACACTAAAACAGGAAGGTAGCACGGAAGCACTGAAAAACTATAAGGAAAAAAATAGAACATGTAAAAAACAAATAAAAGCGGCCAAACTAGAGACCGAGAGAGTAAAACTTACCCTAAAATGTTCTTCAATTATATAAATGTTAAAAAGTATAAATCTGAAGGTGTCGGCCCGTTAAAGAGTAATGAGGGAGAAGTCGCAGAGAGCGACGAGGAGAAAGCAAAGCTGTTAAATATTTTTTTCTCCAATGTATTCACTGAGGAAAATAAACTGTCACATGACATGCAGAATGTAAAAATAAATTCCTCATTAAAAGTGTCCTGTCTGACCCAGGAAGAGCAACAGCGACTTAAAAAGATTAAAATAGACAAATCGCCAGGACCGGATGGCATACACCCCCGTATCCTAAGGGAATTAAGTAATGTCATAGCTAGACCCTTATTTCTGATATTTTCAGATTCTATATTGACAGGGAATGTCCCACAGGATTGGCGCATGGCAAATATGGTGCCAATATTCAAAAAGGGTCCAAAAACAGAGTCTGGAAACTATAGGCCGGTAAGTTTAACATCTGTTGTGGGTAAACTGTTTGAAGGTTTTCTGAGAGATGCTATGTTAGAGCATCTTAACGGAAATAAGCAAATAACGCCATATCAGCATGGCTTTGTGAAGGATCGTCATGTCAAACAAATTTAATACATTTCTATGAGGAGGTAAGTTCTAGACTTGACAGTGGCGAATCAATGGATGTCGTGTATCTGGACTTCTCTAAAGCATTTGACACTGTACCACATAAAAGGTTAGTATATAAAATGAGAATGCTCGGACTGGGAGAAAACGTCTGTAAGTGGGTAAGTAACTGGCTCAATGATAGAAAACAGAGGGTGGTTATTAATGGTACATACCGTATTTTTCACCCCATAAGACGCACTTTTTCTTTCCCCAAAATGGGGGAGAAATGCCCCTACGTCTTATGGGGCGAATGCGTGCAGTTTTACATCGCTGGCAGCGATGTATCAGTGAGCGGGGACTCGGGGAGGGACTGGGGGAGGGTCTGGGGGCTGGCAATAGCGGCGAGGCGGTGCAGTCAGTGTAGTATAGCACCGCCCTGCCGCTCGAGTATACTAATATAAGATGTCATTTTCAAATAATAGTTATTAAACTTGCCCCCTTAGTCCTATTACTAACTTACATCCTAATCGCGGCAGTAGAATTCAGGCCGGGCGGGCGGCAGCGTAACTCTTGTCACGTGCCTGCGCCGCCTACTTTATGAATGAAGCAGGCGGCGCAGGCAAGTGACATCAGTAAGAGACGCGCCGGCCGCCCGTCCTGCCTGCCTGCACTTCTAAAGCAGCGATTCGGATGTAAGGTAGAATAGGACTGAGGGGGCATGTTTAATAAGTACGGTATAAATTGAATATAACATGTTATTTTAGTATACTGGCGGCGGGGGCGATCTGTGGATGGCACAGTTATGGGCTGGGGGGGGGTCTGTGGATGGCACAGTTATGGGCTGGGGGGGGTCTGTGGATGGCACTGTTATGGGCTGGGGGTCTGTGGATGGCACATATATAACAGTGCCACCCACAGATCCCCCCCAGCCCATAACAGTGCCATCCACAGATTCCCCCCCCCCCCTGTAACAATGCCATCCACAGATCCCCCTGTAATAGTGCAAGCCACAGATGCCCCCCATAACAGTGTCCGTCATCCACAGATCCCCCATAACAGTGTCCGTCATCCACAGATCCCCCCCATAACAGTGTCCGTCATCCACAGATCCCCCCATAACAGTGTCCGTCATCCACAGATCCCCATAACAGTGTCCGTCATCCACAGATCCCCCACATAACAGTGTCAGTCATCCACAGATCCCCCCCATAACAGTGTCCGTCATCCACAGATCCCCCCATAACAGTGTCCGTCATCCACAGATCCCCCATAACAGTGTCTGTCATCCACAGATCCCCATAACAGTGTCCGTCATCCACAGATCCTCCACATAACAGTGTCAGTCATCCACAGATCCCCCACATAAGTGTCAGTCATCCACAGATCCCCAGCAATAGTGCCATCCAGAGACCACCATTCGTTCTAAACACACAGCACACCTTTTGGTTAAAAAAATTTTTTTTCTTATTTTCCTCCCCAAAAACCTAGGTGCGTCTTATGGGCCGGTGCGTTTTATAGGGCGAAAAATACGGTACTCAGATTGGGTCACTGTCACTAGTGGAGTACCTCAGGGGTCAGTATTGGGCCCTATTCTCTTCAATATATTTATTAATGATCTTGTAGAAGTCTTGCATAGTAAAATATCAATTTTCGCAGATGACACTAAACTGTGTAAAGTAATTAACACTGAAGAGAACAGTATACTACTACAGAGCGATCTGGATAGATTGGAGGCTTGGGCAGATAAGTGGCAGATGAGGTTTAACACTGACAAATGTAAAGTTATGCACATGGGAAGGAATAATGCAAGTCACCCGTACTTAATAAATGGTAAAACACTCGGTAACACTGATATGGAAAAGGATCTAGGAATTTTAATAAACTACAAACTAAGCTGCAAAAAACAGTGTCAGGCAGCTGCTGCCAAGGCCAATAAGATAATGGGTTGCATCAAAAGGGGCATACATGCCCGTGATGAGAACATAGTTCTACCACTTTACAAATCGCTAGTCAGACCACACATGGAGTACTGTGTACAGCTCTGGGCTCCTGTAAACAAGGTAGACATAGCAGAGCTGGGGAGGGTCCAGAGGAGGGCAACTAAAGTAATAACTGGAATGGGGCAACTACAGTACCCTGAAAGATTATCAAAATTAGGGTTATTCACTTTAGAAAAAAGACGACTGAGAGGAGATCTAATTAATATGTATAAATATATCAGGGGTCAGTACAGAGATCTATCCCATCATCTATTCATTCCCAGGACGGTGACTGTGACGAGGGGACATCCTCTGCGTCTGGAGGAAAGAAGGTTTGTACACAAACATAGAAGAGGATTATTTACGGTAAGAGCAGTGAGACTATGGAACTCTCTGCCTGAGGAGGTGGTGATGGTGAGTACAATAAAGGAATTCAAGAGGGGCCTGGATGTATTTCTGGAGTGTAATAATATTACAGGATATAGCTACTAGAGAGGGGTCGTTGATCCAGGGATTTATTTTGATTGCCTGATTGGAGTCGGGAAGGAATTTTTATTCCCCTAAAGTGAGGAAAATTGGCTTCTACCTCACAGGTTTTTTTTGCCTTCGTCTGGATCAACTTGCAGGATGACAGGCCGAACTGGATGGACAAATGTCTTTTTTCGGCCTTATGTACTATGTTACTATGTTAGTGTGCTTTTTATTAGACTTTTTAATAAATTTATACTTTATTTATTAGCAAACTCTTTCTTTAATAGATATTTTCTTTTTGTGATTTATACTTGTGTAATAATCATTGATTATTATTTAAAAATGTATTATTATTATTATTATTAAAGAGTGAATAGAATTATTATTATTATTTTTTTTATATATTTATAGATTTACCAACTATTTTTATGATTTTGATGTTTTATATAGACATGATTAATACATTTTTGTTTATTGTTTATTTATTTATTTGTCTTTAAGGTCTATTTACATTGGTGCAACATTTTGTCGCACCAATGTTGTGCAACAATTTTTATAATGATAGTCTATGGTGTCGCCCTGCGAAATGCGACATGCTGCGACTGCGACAGTATAAAGAAATCAATCCATAGACTAGCATTATAAAAATTGGCGCGCGACATTAGTGTGACAAAATGTTGCGCAATACATGTTGCAGTGTATTTGTGCCCTATATGTCGCGCGGCACATGTCATGTAGCCCTAGCCGTAAGGTGAAAAGTGGCTTGGTAGTTAAGGGGTCAACCAGTAGTTTCCTTCGGCGCTATTTAAAGCCTTTGTTTTGATGGCGGTGGAGTTGTAACATTCTGCAGTTGCAGGTCTGTGCAGAAAAGATTATAGCGTGAGGCCAGGCCCCGCGCTTCCATATAGGCATATAGGCAAGTCCTTAGGGGCCCTCCGCGCCGACCCACAACTAACTATACTTTTGTGGGGGCAGCGGTGGCAGGACAGTCACACGGAGATGAGCACTTCCTCAGGACAGCGATACAGATGGCTGTGCAGCAGCAGAGGGAGAGGTGTGTCCCTTCCCCTTCCTCTGATAGGCTGCCGGCCTAGTGCCTGCAGCCTATCAGAGGCTGGTGTCGGCGGCGCAATGATGTAATTGTGCCGCCTGAGCCATACAGTGCGGGACACAGGCCGGAAGAGGCCTGCATCTCATCGCTGACATGGAGGTAAGTGTAAGTGTGTTTTTTTTTTGTGTACAATACTGGAGACTACTGGAACATGTTGATGGGGTAGGTGCTCAGGCCACTGGCACATGATCGGGGGGGCCTATGGCTACTGGTACATGATAGGGGGGCCTATGGCTACTGGCACATGATAGAGGGGCTCTGGCTACTGGCACATGATAGGTGGGGCTCTGGCTACTGGCACATGATAGGGGGGCTCTGGGTACTGGCACATGATAGGGGGGGCTCTGGCTACTGGCACATGATATGGGGGGGCTCTGACTACTGGCACATGAATGGGGGGCCTCTGGCTACTGGCACATAATAGGGATGTCTCTGACTACTTTCACATGATATGGTGGGGCTCTGGCTACTAGCACATGATAGGGGGGCCTCTGGCTATTGGCACATGATAGGTGGCCCTCTGGCTACTGGCACATGATAGGGGGCTCTGGGTACTGGAACATGATATGGGGGGCTCTGGCTACTGGCACATGAATGAAGGGGCCTCTGGCTACTGGCACATGATTGGGGTGTCTGACTACTTACACATGATATGGGGGGGCTCTGGCTACTGGCACATGATAGGTGGGCCTCTGGCTACTGGCACATGATAGGGGGCTCTGGGTGCTGGAACATGATAGGGGGGCTCTGGCTACTGGCACATGATTTAATGGGGGCTCTGGCTACTAGCACATGATATGGGGGGGCCTCTGTCTACTGGCACATGATAGGGGGGGCTCTGGCTGCTGGCACTTGATATAGGGGGGCTCTGGCTACTTGCACATGATATAGGGGGCTCTGGCTACTGCTACATGATATAGGGGGGCTCTGGCTACTGGCACATGATATGGGGGGCTCTGGCTACTGGCAAATGATGGGGGACGCCTCTGGCTACTGGCACATGATGGGTGGGCTCTGGCTACTGGCACATGATAGTGAGGGCACTGGCTACTGGCACATGATAGGGGGTCCTCTGGCTACTGACACATGATATGGGGGGCTCTTGTTACTGACATGATGGTGGAGGAGCTCTTATTACTGGCTCACTATTGGGGGGCATCTATGAGGACACATTTTACTGGCACATTATTGGGGGACATCTATGGGGCCACTTATTACTGGCACATTGGGGGCACTTCTTACTGGCACATTATTGGCGGGCGCTATAGGGGCATCTACTGAGGCCACAAAGAACAGTCATTTTATATGGTGGCTCTGTATAGGGGCATTTTATACTGGGACACATTATAGTGGGTACTATGGGGAAGGGGGGGAAAGGAGTACTATGGGGTCATCTACGGAGGCACTGAGAAGGGGTATTTTAAGCTTACAAATTATGGGGGACACTGAGGGCATCTACTGGGGCACTAAATATGGGGCATTTTATACTAGTACATTATGGGGGCACTAGGAGAGAGCACTCTGGGGGCATTTACTGGGGGCACTATATAGGGGTATTTTATACTGGCACATTATGGGGGCACTATGGGGACATTAGCTCCAAATCCTTATTATGAAATCTTTCTCATTAGGATAAAACACATCAGCTCCACTGAGCCAACAGCCAAGTGTTCAAGTGGTGTCCGAGATCCCCTAAGGTCAAACCAAGTAACTGTAAGTTTTCAAATGAAATATATTTATGTTATACACATATAGCATACACTGTGCCCTACAATATACAGTTTCTTCTGTAAAAGTCATCAAGTGTCATGGGGGGGGGCCTAATTGTTTTTCGCCCCAGGGCCCCATTTCACCTAGAACCGGCCCTGCTTGAGGCACACTATAGGGGGGGGGGGGGGGGCGCAGAACCTGAGGCACACTATAGAAGGACACAGAACATGAGGCAGACACTACAGGGGGACACAGAGCATGAGTCACCAAATGGGCAAAGAAGAAGAGGAATTATATAAAGGGGGCATAGCATTATCTAAAGGGGACACTGAATCTGGTACTATATTAATGAGACACAGAGCATAAGGTGCTATATAAAGTGGTCACAGATCCTGGTGTTATTTAAAGGGAGCAGTATATACAGTGGGTACAGCACATGCCAATATATACAGGGGACACAGAGCATGAAGCTATATATATACATGAGGCACAGACTGTGTGGCACTATGTAATGGGGTACTACCATTCAGAGCACTGTATGTGTGGTGCTTTATTTTCAGGGGGCATAGCATGTCACATGATGGCATTTAGGAGCACAGTGTATGCTGATATTATATTGAGGGCACAGTATGTGGCACTAAGATGATTTTTTTTGTTATATGAGTATATGGGTTGTGTTGGTAAAGCAAGAAGCTGAAGACATTTAGGTGGCAAACTCTGCAGAGACAAGTTGTGGCCAGATCCGTCTCCGCACAGCGATAAAGTATATGACCTCGAAAGAAGCGAAGTTAGTTATTCGCAAACTCACGCAAGACTTTGTTGAACAATTTCAGTATATAATTTTTAAAGTGGGAAGCCACTTTGAAAATTGGAACAACTTTGCAAATAACTAACTTCACCTCATCGGATGCCGTATATTTTAATGGTGTACAGAGATCGATCTCTGTACTGCATTAGGCCGAGTGCACACGGCCGTTTTTCACGGCCGTGAGCGGTCCATGGAACCATGGGCTGGATTCCTGCTAAGAGCAGGAGCGCACTGTGTCATTGGTTGCTATGCCGCCACAGTACAGTAATGCACTGTTATACAGGGAGTGCAGAATTATTAGGCAAATGAGTATTTTGACCACATCATCCTCTTTATGCATGTTGTCTTACTCCAAGCTGTATAGGCTCGAAAGCCTACTACCAATTAAGCATATTAGGTGATGTGCATCTCTGTAATGAGAAGGGGTGTTGTGTAATGACATCAACACCCTATATCAGGTGTGCATAATTATTAGGCAACTTCCTATCCTTTGGCAAAATGGGTCAAAAGAAGGACTTGACAGGCTCAGAAAAGTCAAAAATAGTGAGATATCTTGCAGAGGGATGCAGCACTCTTAAAATTGCAAAGCTTCTGAAGCGTGATCATCGAACAATCAAGCGTTTCATTCAAAATAGTCAACAGGGTCGCAAGAAGCGTGTGGAAAAACCAAGGCGCAAAATAACTGCCCATGAACTGAGAAAAGTCAAGCGTGCAGCTGCCAAGATGCCACTTGCCACCAGTTTGGCCATATTTCAGAGCTGCAACATCACTGGAGTGCCCAAAAGCACAAGGTGTGCAATACTCAGAGACATGGCCAAGGTAAGAAAGGCTGAAAGACGACCACCACTGAACAAGACACACAAGCTGAAACGTCAAGACTGGGCCAAGAAATATCTCAAGACTGATTTTTCTCAGGTTTTATGGACTGATGAAATGAGAGTGAGTCTTGATGGGCCAGATGGATGGGCCCGTGGCTGGATTGGTAAAGGGCAGAGAGCTCCAGTCCGACTCAGACGCCAGCAAGGTGGAGGTGGAGTACTGGTTTGGGCTGGTATCATCAAAGATGAGCTTGTGGGGCCTTTTTGGGTTGAGGAAGGAGTCAAGCTCAACTCCCAGTCCTACTGCCAGTTTCTGGAAGACACCTTCTTCAAGCAGTGGTACAGGAAGAAGTCTGCATCCTTCAAGAAAAACATGATTTTTATGTAGGACAATGCTCCATCACACGCGTCCAAGTACTCCACAGCGTGGCTGACAAGAAAGGGTATAAAAGAAGAAAATCTAATGACATGGCCTCCTTGTTCACCTGATCTGAACCCCATTGAGAACCTGTGGTTAGGGATGAGCGAACTCGAACTGTATAGTTCGGGTTCGTACCGAATTTTGGGGTGTCCGTGACACGGACCCGAACCCGGACATTTTCGTAAAAGTCCGGGTTCGGTGTTCGTCGCTTTCTTGGCGCTTTTGTGACGCTTTCTTGGCACTTTTTGAAAGGCTGCAAAGCAGCCAATCAACAAGCGTCATACTACTTGCCCCAAGAGGCCGTCACAGCCATGCCTACTATTGGCATGGCTGTGATTGGCCAGAGCACCATGAGACCCAGCCTCTATTTAAGCTGGAGTCACATAGCGCCGCCCGTCACTCTGCTCTGATTAGCGTAGGGAGAGGTTGCGGCTGTGACAGTAGGGCGAGATTAGGCTGATTAACTCCTCCAAAGCACTTGATTAATTGATCGATCTGCAGCTGTGGATCATTGAGCTGCTGATACTCAATTGCTCACTGTTTTTAGGCTGCCCAGACCGTTTGTCAGTCACTTTTTTCTGGGGTGATCGGCGGCCATTTTGTGTCTTGTGCGGTGCTGCGACCAAGTGCATCCAAGCTGCGACCAAGTGCATTTAACCCTCAATGGTGTGGTTGTTTTTTGGCTAAAGCCTACATCAGGGTGAAGCTGTCACACGAAGTGCATTTAACCAGCAATAGTCTGTTCATTTTTTGGCCATATACTACATCAGGGGCAAGCTGCGCCTGTCACCAAGTGCATTTAACCCTCAATGGTGTGGTTGTTTTTTGGCTAAAGCCTACATCAGGGTGAAGCTGTCACACCAAGTGCATTTAACCAGCAATAGTCTGTTTATTTTTTGGCCATATACTACATCAGGGGCAAGCTGCGCCTGTCACCAAGTGCATTTAACCTCAGTAGTGTGGTTGGTCAAGCTATCACACCAAGTGCATTTAACCAGCAATAGTCTGTTCATTTTTTGGCCATATACTAAATCAGGGGCAAGCTGCGCCCGTCACCAAGTGCATTTAACCCTCAGTAGTGTGGTTGGTCAAGCTGTGACACCAAGTGCATTTAACCAGCAATAGTCTGTTCATTTTTTGGCCATATACTACATCAGGGGCAAGCTGCGCCCGTCACCAAGTTCATTTAACCAGCAATAGTCTGTTCATTTTTTGGCCATATACTATATCAGAGGCAAGCTGCGCCTGTCACTAAGTGCATTTAACCCTCAATGGTGTGGTTGTTTTTTGGCTAAAGCCTACATCAGGGTGAAGCTGTCACACCAAATGCATTTAACCAGCAATTGTCTGTTCTTTTTTTGGCCATATATATACTACATCAGGGGCAAGCTGCGCCCGTCAAGAAGTGCATTTAACCCTCAGTAGTGTGGTTGGTCAAGCTGTCACACCAAGTGCATTTAACCAGCAATAGTGTGGTTATTTTTTGGCCATATCCCAGTCTAATTCTGTCACTAAATCCATACCGGTCACCCAGCGCCTAAATACTAGGCCTCAAATTTATATCCCGCTAAATCTCTCGTTACCGCTGTCCTGTTGTGGCTGGGCAAGTTATTTAGTGTCCGTCAAAGCACATTTTTTGTTCTGGGTTGAAATACAATTCCCAATTTAGCAATTTCATAATTTAGTGGTTTCTGCTATATCAGAGCTATTTGAAATCTATCCCTAAAAGGGTATATAATATTCAAGGTGCACATAGGGTCATTCAGAATAACTTCACACACACGCTACTGTGCATTTCCAAGTCTAATTCTGTCACTAAATCCATACCGGTCACCCAGCGCCTAAATACTAGGCCTCAAATTTATATCCCGCTAAATCTCTCGTTACCGCTGTCCTGTTGTGGATGGGAAAGTTATTTAGTGTCCGTCAAAGCACATTTTTTCTTCTGGGTTGAAATACAATTCCCAATTTAGCAATTTCATAATTTAGTGGTTTCTGCTATATCAGAGCTATTTGAAATCTATCCCTAAAAGGGTATATAATATTCAAGGTGCACATAGGGTCATTCAGAATAACTTCACACACACGCTACTGTGCATTTCCAAGTCTAATTCTGTCACTAAATCCATACCGGTCACCCAGCGCCTAAATACTAGGCCTCAAATTTATATCCCGCTGAATTTGAATACAATACATTGGGCCAAATAATATTTTTGTTGTTGTGGTGAACCATAACAATGAGGAAAACATCTAGTAAGGGACGCGGACGTGGACATGGTCGTGGTGGTGTTAGTGGACCCTCTGGTGCTGGGAGAGGACGTGGCCGTTCTGCCACATCCACACGTCCTAGTGTACCAACTACCTCAGGTCCCAGTAGCCGCCAGAATTTACAGCGATATATGGTGGGGCCCAATGCCGTTCTAAGGATGGTAAGGCCTGAGCAGGTACAGGCATTAGTCAATTGGGTGGCCGACAGTGGATCCAGCACGTTCACATTATCTCCCACCCAGTCTTCTGCAGAAAGCGCACAGATGGCGCCTGAAAACCAACCCCATCAGCATGTCTCTGATGATGACGAAACACAGGTGCCAACTGCTGCGTCTTTCTGCAGTGTGCAGACTGAACAGGAGGTCAGGGATCAAGACTGGGTGGAAGACGATGCAGGGGACGATGAGGTCCTAGACCCCACATGGAATGAAGGTCGTGCCACTGACTTTCACAGTTCGGAGGAAGAGGCAGTGGTGAGACCGAGCCAACAGCGTAGCAAAAGAGGGAGCAGTGGGCAAAAGCAGAACACCCGCCGCCAAGAGACTCCGCCTGCTACTGACCGCCGCCATTAGGGACCGAGCACCCCAAAGGCAGCTTCAAGGAGTTCCCTGGCATGGCACTTCTTCAAACAATGTGCTGACGACAAGACCCGAGTGGTTTGCACGCTGTGCCATCAGAGCCTGAAGCGAGGCATTAACGTTCTGAACCTGAGCACAACCTGCATGACCAGGCACCTGCATGCAAAGCATGAACTGCAGTGGAGTAAACACCTTAAAACCAAGGAAGTCACTCAGGCTCCCCCTGCTACCTCTTCTGCTGCTGCCGCCTCGGCCTCTTCTGCTGCTGCCGCCTCGGCCTCTTCCTCCGCCTCTGGAGGAACGTTGGCACCTGCCGCCCAGCAAACAGGGGATGTACCACCAACACCACCACCAACACCTCCGTCACCAAGCGTCTCAACCATGTCACACGGCAGCGTTCAGCTCTCCAGCTCACAAACATTTGAGAGAAAGCGTAAATTCCCACCTAGCCACCCTCGATCCCTGGCCCTGAATGCCAGCATTTCTAAACTACTGGCCTATGAAATGCTGCGATTTAGGCTGGTGGACACAGACAGCTTCAAACAGCTCATGTCGCTTGCTGTCCCACAGTATGTTGTTCCCAGCTGCCACTACTTCTCCCAGAGAGCCGTGCCTTCCCTGCACAACCAAGTATCCGATAAAATCAAGTGTGCACTGCGCAACGCCATCTGTAGCAAGGTCCACCTAACCACAGATACGTGGACCAGTAAGCACGGCCAGGGACGCTATATCTCCCTAACTGCACACTGGGTAAATGTACTGGCAGCTGGGCCCCAGGTGGAGAGCTGTTTGGCGCACGTCCTTCCGCCGCCAAGGATCGCAGGGCAACATTCTTTGCCTCCTGTTGCCACCTCCTCCTTCTCGGCTTCCTCCTCCTCTTCTTCCACCTGCTCATCCAGTCAGCCACACACCTTCACCACCAACTTCAGCACAGCCCGGGGTAAACGTCAGCAGGCCATTCTGAAACTCATATGTTTGGGGGACAGGCCCCACACCGCACAGGAGTTGTGGCGGGGTATAGAACAACAGACCGACGAGTGGTTGCTGCCGGTGAGCCTCAAGCCCGGCCTGGTGGTGTGTGATAATGGGCGAAATCTCGTTGCAGCTCTGGGACTAGCCAATTTGACGCACATCCCTTGCTTGGCGCATGTGCTGAATTTGGTGGTGCAGAAGTTCATACACAACTACCCCGACATGTCAGAGCTGCTGCATAAAGTGCGGGCCGTCTGTTCGCGCTTCCGGCGTTCACATCCTGCTGCTGCTCGCCTGTCTGCGCTACAGCGTAACTTCGGCCTTCCCGCTCACCGCCTCATATGCGACGTGCCCACCAGGTGGAACTCCACCTTGCACATGCTGGACAGACTGTGCGAGCAGCAGCAGGCCATAGTGGAGTTTCAGCTGCAGCACGCACGGGTCAGTCGCACTACAGAACAGCACCACTTCACCACCAATGACTGGGCCTCCATGCGAGACCTGTGTGCCCTGTTGCGCTGTTTCGAGTACTCCACCAACATGGCCAGTGGCGATGACGCCGTTATCAGCGTTACAATACCACTTCTATGTCTCCTTGAGAAAACACTTAGGGCGATGATGGAAGAGGAGGTGGCCAGGAGGAGGAGGAGGAGGAGGAGGAAGAGGGGTCATTTTTAGCACTTTCAGGCCAGTCTCTTCGAAGTGACTCAGAAGGAGGTTTTTGGCAACAGCAGAGGCCAGGTACAAATGTGGCCAGCCAGGGCCCACTACTGGAGGACGAGGAGGACGAGGATGAGGAGGAGGTGGAGGAGGATGAGGATGAAGCATGGTCACAGCGGGGTGGCACCCAACGCAGCTCGGGTCCATCACTGGTGCGTGGCTGGGGGGAAAGGCAGGACGATGACGATACGCCTCCCACAGAGGACAGCTTGTCCTTACCCCTGGGCAGCCTGGCACACATGAGCGACTACATGCTGCAGTGCCTGTGCAACGACAGCAGAGTTGCCCACATTTTAACCTGTGCGGACTACTGGGTTGCCACCCTGCTGGATCCACGCTACAAAGACAATGTGCCCACCTTACTTCCTGCACTGGAGCGTGATAGGAAGATGCGCGAGTACAAGCGCACGTTGGTAGACGCGCTACTGAGAGCATTCCCAAATGTCACAGGGGAACAAGTGGAAGCCCAAGGCCAAGGCAGAGGAGGAGCAAGAGGTCGCCAACACAGCTGTGTCACGGCCAGCTCCTCTGAGGGCAGGGTTAGCATGGCAGAGATGTGGAAAACTTTTGTCAACACGCCACAGCTAACTGCACCACCACCTGATACGCAACGTATTAGCAGGAGGCAACATTTCACTAACATGGTGGAACAGTACATGTGCACACCCCTCCACGTACTGACTGATGGTTCGGCCCCATTCAACTTCTGGGTCTCTAAATTGTCCACGTGGCCAGAGCTAGCCTTTTATGCCTTGGAGGTGCTGGCCTGCCCGGCGGCCAGCGTTTTGTCTGAACGTGTATTCAGCACGGCAGGGGGCGTCATTACAGACAAACGCAGCCGCCTGTCTACAGCCAATGTGGACAAGCTGACGTTCATAAAAATGAACCAGGCATGGATCCCACAGGATCTGTCCGTCCCTTGTCCAGATTAGACATTAACTACCTCCCCTTAACCATATATTATTGGACTCCAGGGCACTTCCTCATTCAATCCTATTTTTATTTTCATTTTACCATTATATTGCGAGGCTACCCAAAGTTGAATGAACCTCTCCTCTGTCTGGGTGCCGGGGCCTAAATATATGCCAATGGACTGTTCCAATGTTGGGTGACGTGAAGCCTGATTCTCTGCTATGACATGCAGACTGATTCTCTGCTGACATGAAGCCAGATCCTCTGTTACGGGACCTCTCTCCTCTGCCTGGGTGCTGGGCCCAAAATTATGACAATGGACTGTTGCAGTGGTGGGTGACGTGAAGCCTGATTCTCTGCTATGACATGAAGACTGATTCTCTGCTGACATGAAGCCAGATTGTCTGTTACGGGACCTCTCTCCTCTGCCTGGGTGCTGGGCCTAAATATATGCCAATGGACTGTTGCAGTGGTGGCTGACGTGAAGCCTCATTCTCTGCTATGACATGCAGACTAATTCTCTGCTGACATGAAGCCAGATCCTCTGTTACGGGACCTCTCTCCTCTGCCTGTGTGCTGGGCCTAAATATATGCCAATGGACTGTTGCACTGGTGGCTGACGTGAAGCCTGATTCTCTGCTATGATATGAAGACTGATTCTCTGCTGACATGAAGCCAGATTGTCTGTTACGGGACCTCTCTCCTCTGCCTGGGTGCTGGGCCTAAATATATGCCAATGGACTGTTGCAGTGGTGGCTGACGTGAAGCCTCATTCTATGCTATGACATGCAGACTAATTCTCTGCTGACATGAAACCAGATTGTCTGTTACGGGACCTCTCTCCTCTGCCTGGGTGCTGGGCCTAAATTTATGAAAATGGACTCTTACAGTGGTGGGTGACGTGAAGCCTGATTCTCTGCTATGACATGAAGACTGATTCTCTGCTGACATGAAGCCAGATTGTCTGTTACGGGACCTCTCTCCTCTGCCTGGGTGCTGGGCCTAAATATCTGAGAATGGACTGTTCCAGTGGTGGGTGACGGGAAGCCAGATTCTCTGCTATGGGACCTCTCTCCAATTGATTTTGGTTAATTTTTATTTATTTAATTTTTATTTTAATTCATTTCCCTATCCACATTTGTTTGCAGGGGATTTACCTACATGTTGCTGCCTTTTGCAGCCCTCTAGCCCTTTCCTGGGCTGTTTTACAGCCGTTTTAGTGCCGAAAAGTTCGGGTCCCCATTGACTTCAATGGGGTTCGGGTTCGGGACGAAGTTCGGATCGGGTTCGGATCCCGAACCCGATCATTTCCGGGAAGTTCGGCCGAACTTCTCGAACCCGAACATCCAGGTGTTCGCTCAACTCTACCTGTGGTCCATCATCAAATGTGAGATTTACAAGGAGGGAAAACAGTACACCTCTCTGAACAGTGTCTGGGAGGCTGTGGTTGCTGCTGCACGCAATGTTGATGGTGAACAGATCAAAACACTGACAGAAACCATGGATAGCAGGCTTTTGAGTGTCATTGCAAAGAAAGGTGGCTATATTGGTCACTGATTTGTTTTTGTTTTGTTTTTGAATGTCAGAAATGTATATTTGTGAATGTTGAGATGTTATATTGGTTTCACTGGTAAAAATAAATAATTGAAATGGGTATATATTTGTTTTTTGTTAAGTTGCCTAATAATTATGCACAGTAATAGTCACCTGCACACACAGATATCCCCCTAAAATAGCTAAAACTAAAACAAACTAAAACAACTTCCAAAAATATTCAGCTTTGATATTAATGAGTTTTTTGGGTTCATTGAGAACATTATTGTTGTTCAATAATAAAATTAATCCTCAAAAATACAACTTGCCTAATAATTCTGCACTCCCTGTAGATCATACCACTGTATTACTGTATTGCGGCGGCAGCAGGGAGCGCACGGCGTCATAGCAACCAATGACGCCGTGCGCTTCTGCTCTCAGCAGGAATCTAGCCAGTGGTTCCAGGGACCGCTCATGGCCGTGAAAAATGGCCGCGTGCATGCGGCCTTAATCAGAAGTTTTGAGCGAAGTGAATTTTGATGTAGCATCCGAAGCTCGCTTCATTCATCACCACTGGAGATGTCACTAGTAAGTCACTAAATGTTTATTCTGCCACTGACTGTGTCTGATCAGTGGTGTGGCCACTTGTTTGGTCTACAGTGTGATGATGGGTGGTTGCCTTTTCTTTTGTAGAAAGACCTTTACACCTGGTCAGGCCATGCTGGGACCTGTAGTTTCACATACATATATGTCAAGTGGTAACCTGAATATGCAAATAATATCTGTAGAAGTTGTTGAGCTTGTGCTGTATAGGGTTGCACCGGGTATAGAACCAATAGCGGGATTTGCTATTTTCACATACTAAACTGCGCTACTGAGCAGCCTAGTATCTGTTAGAGAACATTGCACGCACTGCTCACAGCGCACACCATGCTCTCATCAGCCGTGAAGAAGGAGGCAGTCCCTCCCCACTGTGACGCAGCTACCGCTGGCCACCAGTGAGAATTGAATACTGAGAAGGGGCTGTGGCGATTGCACCACCAATGCATATAATTTGCCCTTTAATACAAATACAAAAAAATAATACAGCCTTCACCCGGCCTCAATGACAGGGATCCCGCCGAACCTCGTTAATTAACCCCTCAGGTTGATTGCAATGGTGGAGCAGTGGCCACATCTCCTCCCCTCTTTCTCAGTATTATAATAATGTTAATTATCTTCATTGCTGGCACACAGACCATCCCCCTCCCCCCTCAGTATTATATTCACTGGTGGTGCAGTGGCCACAGGGCCCCCCTCCTCATTATTTGCACTGGAGGCAGTGGCAGCTTCCGATCTGAGTCCTAGCAGTGAAATTGTGGGGCTCCGATCGGTTACCTGGCAGCCAGTATGCTACTGAAGCCATCCATGATAAGCTGGCTGCCATGGTAAGCTCCCTTCTGCCATGTGCACAGGTCAGTAGGGACAGTGTAAAATCCTATTGACCCTGATAGATGTGAATAGGACAAAGGGCCTAGCTTCTTAATGTGGCTAAAGTTAAAAAAAATAAAAATACCACTAAAATATTAAAAGTTTAAATCACCCCCTTTCCCAATTTCACATATTAAAAAAGTTAATATATTAGGTTTCTCCACGTCCGCAAAAGTCCAAACTATTAAAATATTTAAAAATATCTCCTAACTAGGGATGAGCGAACCGCTGGATGTCCAGGTTCGAGGGTCTCGGCCGAACTTTGTTTCAAAGTACGATTCGGGTTCTGAACTTGACCAGAAATTGACCCCAAACAATGAAGCCCATTTAAGTCAATGGGGACCAAAACATTGGGGCACTATAATGGCTCTAAAAAAGTAATAGAAAGGGCTTGAGGGCTGCAAAAGTGTGCATAAATGCAGTACAATTGTCCTGCAAACAAAAGTGGATAGGGAAATGACTTAGGCCTAGTTCACAGGAACGTGTGTGATCTGTGGCTATATTGCAGCCCGCAATACACGGCCACAGTTCCGTGTGCATTCCGCATTCACTTCAATGGGTCCGCAAATCCGGAATTACGGAGTGCTTCCGCGGGGTTTCGTCCCGTACTTCCGTTCCACAAAAAGATAGAACATGTCCTTCAGAATGCTATTATTTTCCCTTATAACCATGTTATAAGGGAAAATAATACAATCTACAGAACACTGATCCCAAGCCTGAACTTCTATGAAGAAGTTCGGGTTTGGGCACCAAACATGTTGATTTTTCTCACGATAGTGCAAAACGCATTACAATGTTTTGCACTCGAGCGTAAAAATTGTGCATGTTCCCACAACGCACCCGCACCTTTTCCCGCAACGCCCGTCTGAAAGAGGCCTTTCTGTTTGTCTTTTTTCCATTTGTCAGTCAATTCTGTGTCAGGTTGCTGGGTAAAAAAAATGTTGTCTCACTTATAGATCTCACACGTCCCCATCTGAGGACTATTTATTAAAATCATTTTTCTTCTACTACAGTAAGAGGGATGCCAAAGGAGTGTTCTAAATTACAAAAAATTGCCAGTGTCACAAACACACTACAGAAGAATTTACTCTCCTACAACAGTTAGGCGGATGAAGGGGTGTTCCTAATTTCTTTAAATAATTCATGTCTTTCACACACACACTCCACAGAATAATTTCATCTCCCATTTGGATAGATGCAAAATGGGTCCTCTTATTAGTATTGTTAATTATTTTTTGGGGGGTTGGAGGGGTGGGTTGATAACTGTCGACCACCAAACATTGGGAGATGGCAAATAGAGTTGAGCAGACACCTGGATGTTCACGTTCGACGGATTTGGCCGAACTTCACAAAAAAGTTTGAATTGAACCCGAACCCTATTGAAGTCAATGTGGACCCAAACTTTGTCGAGAAAAGGGCTAAAGGGCTGCAAATGGCAGCAAAATGTGGTTAAGACTATGGCAATGTGAATAGGGAAATTACGTAAAATAACATAAAATATGTAAAAATAAAAAATACTAATCTTGATATAGGAAGATGAGGTCCATATGGAGTAGGAGGTTGAGGAGGCAGTGGATGTGGTGGTGTAGGTGGAAGTGGCAGTGGAGGTGGAGGTAGCAAACACTAGTTTTTGGCTTTAATTTTTATTTAATTTTTTGTTTAAATTAGGGTACACCCCGAAACATTGGGAAATATAACCCGTGGTAACCCCCTCCATCGAAGTTAGGAAAGAAAAGGAGAGGGTTAATCCTGTGCTCCTGTGAAAGGAGATGTAGGATACACACGTAGGGCACCAAGGGTAAAGGCCAAGGTAAAAAATAGTGTATTACAAATAGAAGAAAAATATCCTAGGTACGGATAAAAATGACAGGTAGGAAGCTAAGGAAGAGCAGGGCAGCCATAGGTGATAAACTATGAGCAGAAGTGCTATATAGTGACAATACAGTAAAGAAAAGAGCCTAGCTGCTACCAAATTGTATATAAGAAATATGCACTTAGTATAAAATACAGTATAGACCAAAAGTTTGGACACACCTTCTCATTCAAAGAGTTTTCTTTATTTTCATGACTATGCAAATTGCAGATTTACACTGAAGGCATCAAAACTATAAATTAACACATGTGCAATTATATGCATAACAAAAAAGTGTGAAGCAACTGAAAATATGTCATATTCTAGGTTCTTCAAAGTAGCCACCTTTTGCTTTGATTACTGCTTTGCACACTCTTGGCATTCTCTTGATGAGCTTCAAGAGGTAGTCACCTGAAATGAATTTCACTTCACAGGTGTGCCCTGTCAGGTTTAATAAGTGGGGTTTCTTGCCTTATAAATGGGGTTGGGACCATCAGTTGCATTGTGGAGAAGTCAGGTGGATACAGAGCTGATAGTCCTACTGAATAGACTGTTAGAATTTGTATTATGGCAAGAAAAAAGCAGCTAAGTAAATAAAAACGAGTGGCCATCATTACTTTAAGAAATGAAGATCAGTGAGTCCGAAAAATTGGGAAAACTTTGAAAGTGTCCCCAAGTGCAGTCACAAAAACCATCAAGCACTGCAAAGAAACTGGCTCACATGCGGACCACCCCAGGAAAGGAAGTCCAAGAGTCACCTCAGAAATCGCAGGTTAACAGCAGCTCAGATTAGAGACCAGGTCAATGCCACACAGAGTTCTAGCAGCAGACACATTTCTAGAACAACTGTTAAAAGGAGACTGTGTGAATCAGGCCTTCATGGTAGAATATCTGCTAGGAAACCACTGCTAAGGACAGGCAACAAGCAGAAGAGACTTGTTTGGACTAAAGAACACAAGGAATGGACATTAGACCAGTGGAAATCTGTGCTTTCGTCTGATGAGTCCAAATTTGAGAACTTTGGTACCAACCACCGTGTCTTTGTGCGACACAGAAAAGGTGAACGGATGGACTCTACATGCCTGGTTCCCACCGTGAAGCATGGAGGAGGAGGTGTGATGGTGTGGGGGTGCTTTGCTGGTGACACTGTTGGGGATTTATTTAATATTGAAGGCATACTGAACCAGCATGGCTACCACAGCATCTTGCAGCGGCATGCTATTCCATCCGGTTTGCGTTTAGTTGGACCATCATTTATTTTTCAACAGGACAATGACCCCAAACACACCTCCAGGCTGTGTAAGGGCTATTTGACCATGAAGGAGAGTGATGGGGTGCTGCGCCAGATGACCTGGCCTCCACAGTCACCGGAACTGGACCCAATCGAGATGGTTTGGGGTGAGCTGGACCGCAGAGTGAAGGCAAAAGGGTCAACAAGTGCTAAGCATCTCTGGGAACTCCTTCAAGACTGTTGGAAGACCATTTCAGGTGACTACCTCTTGAAGCTCATCAAGAGAATGCCAAGAGTGTGCAAAGCAGTAATCAAAGCAAAAGGTGGCTACTTTGAAGAACCTAGAATATGACATATTTTCAGTTGTTTCACACTTTTTTGTTATGTATATATTTCCACATGTGTTCATTCATAGTTTTGATGCCTTCAGTGTGAATCTACAATTTTCATAGTCATGAAAATAAAGAAAACTCTTTCAATGAGAAGGTGTGTCTGAACTTTTGGTCTGTATTGTATATATAAAGTAATATAAAATACGTAAAAGATAAATACAATAAGGTAGGGGACTGTGTACACTTATTGATAAGAACTGGAAGTAAATGAATACCCCTTACCAATAAAAAGTAAACCCCCTCCAGTTATGCTAAACAAACGTTCAGAATACACTGGCTGCAGGGCAGGCTAGCACCTCCAAGGCGTAAAGGGGAAGCTCAGGCCATGTGCCCAATTTGGAGATCCAGAAGTTGAAGGGGGCAGACCCATCAGTCAGTACGTGTAGGCGTGTGCACACATACTGCCCCACCATTTCGCACGTCCCCGTGATGTCCAAGATCCAATTGGATATCTTCTCTATCAACTTTCTAAGTTCTTTTCTGCGCCTACCATGTTGATCACGGCTAGCGTTGAATCAGGGTTCCACGGCGGAGAGGTAGCGTGAGAAAGGGATACCACATCAAAGGGAGGTCAATGGATGAAGTTAAATGTGATTGAGCGGAAAATGTGAGACAAATTATTGAAACTGAAGCTTCCAAGTAAAGAAGGGGGCGCACGGCAATTACTTACTCCCGACTCAAGGAGGTAGTGACGATAAATAACAATACAGGACACTTAAGATGCCCTGTTATTGTAATGATTTATCAAAAATTATAGGGAATGTCACTGGAGTATTTTGGATTTGGAAACGTTAGACAGGAGAGGCCCTGCTGCCGCTTTGTTGACACTAGTTAACTTCTGCCTGATCGCATGTCCCCTTGATGTCCACGATCCATTTGGATATATTCTAACATAGTAACATAGTACATAAGGCCGAAAAAAGATATTTGTCCATCCAGTTCGGCCTGTCATCCTGCTCCTGCAAGTTGATCCAGAGGAAGGCAAAAAAAAACCTGTGAGGTAGAAGCCAATTTTCCTCACTTTAGGGGAATAAAAATTCCTTCCCGACTCCAATCAGGCAATCAGAATAAATCCCTGGATCAACGATCTCTCTCTAGTAGCTATAGCCTGTAATATTATTACGCTCCAGAAATACATCCAGGCCCCTCTTAAATTCCTTTATTGTACTCACCATCACCACCTCCTCAAGCAGAGAGTTCCATAGTCTCACTGCTCTTACCGTAAAGAATCCTCTTCTATGTTTGTGTACAAACCTTCTTTCCTCCAAACGCAGAGGATGTCCCCTCGTCACAGTCACCGTCCTGGGAATGAATAGATGATGGGATAGATCTCTGTACTGACCCCTGATATATTTATACATATTAATTAGATCTCCTCTCAGTCGTCTTTTTTCTAAAGTGAATAACCCTGAATTTGATAATCTTTCAGGGTACTGTAGTTGCCCCATTCCAGTTATTACTTTAGTTGCCCTCCTCTGGACCCTCCCCAGCTCTGCTATGTCTGCCTTGTTTACAGGAGCCCAGAACTGTACACAGTACTCCATGTGTGGTCTGACTAGCGATTTGTAAAGTGGTAGGACTATGTTCTCATCACGGGCATGTATGCCCCTTTTGATGCAACCCATTATCTTATTGGCCTTGGCAGCAGCTGCCTGACACTGTTTTTTGCAGCTTAGTTTGCTGTTCATTCAAATTCCTAGATCTTTTTCCATGTCAGTGTTACTGAGTGTTTTACCATTTAAAAAGTACAGATGACTTGCATTATTCCTTCCCATGTGCATAACTTTATATTTGTCAGTGTTAAACCTCATCTGCCACTTATCTGCCCAAGCCTCCAATCTATCCAGATCGCTCTGTAGTAGTATACTGTCCTCATCAGTGTTAATTACTTTACACAGTTTAGTGTCATCTGCGAAAATTGATATTTTACTATGCAAGCCTTCTACAAGATCATTAATAAATATATTGAAAAGAATAGGGCCTAATACTGACCCCTGAGGTACTCCACTAGTGACAGTGACCCAATCTGAGTATTTACCATTAATAACCACCCTCTGTTTTCTATCATTGAGCCAGTTGCTTACCCACTTACAGACGTTTTCTCCCAGTCTGAGCATTCTCATTTTATATACTAACCTTTTATGTGGTACAGTGTCAAATGCTTTGGAGAAGTCCAGATACACGACATCCATTGATTCGCTGCTGTCAAGTCTAGAACTTACCTCCTCATAGAAACTGATTAAATTTGTTTGACATGATCGATCCCTCACAAAGCCATGCTGATATGGCGTTATTTGCTTATTTCCGTTAAGATGCTCTAACATAGCATCTCTCAGAAAACCTTCAAACAGTTTACCCACAACAGATGTTAAACTTACCGGCCTATAGTTTCCAGGCTCTGTTTTTGGACCCTTTTTGAATATTGGCACCACATTTGCCATGCACCAGTCCTGTGGGACATTCCCTGTCAATATAGAATCTGCAAATATCAAAAATAAGGGTCTGGCTATGACATTACTTAATTCCCTTAGGATATGGGGGTGTATGCCATCCGGTCCTGGCGATTTGTCTATTTTAATCTTTTTAAGTCGCTGTTGTACTTCTTCCTGGGTCAGAACGGACACTTTTAATAGGGAATTTATTTCAACATTCGGCATTTCATCTGACAGTTTATTTTCCTCAGTGAATACATTGGAGAAAAAAATATTTAACAGCTTTGCTTTCTCCTCGTCGCTCTCTGCGACTCCCCCCTCATTACTCATTAACGGGCCGACACCTTCAGATTTATACTTTTTAGCATTTATATAATTGAATAACATTTTAGGGTTAGTTTTACTCTCTTTGGCAATTAATCTCTCGGTCTCTAGTTTGGCCGCTTTTATTAGTTTTTTTACATGTTCTATTTTTTTCCTTATAGTTTTTTAGTGCTTCCGTGCTACCTTCCTGTTTTAGTGTTTTATATGCTTTCTTTTTGTCATTTATTGCTTTCTTTACAGTTCTGTTTATCCACATTGGTTTCTTTTTGTTCCTTAACCTTTTATTACCATACGGTATTCTACCTTTCACACTGAGATTTTAGGATGCTTTTAAAGATATCCCATTTTGTGGCTGTATTTTTATTTGTGAGGACTTTATCCCATTTCGTTAGGCCTATGGCCTCTCTTAGTTGGCTAAATTTAGCTTTTTTGAGGTTTGGTATTTTTGTTCCTCCCTGTAGAAACGCTCTTTTGAATGATAATTGGAAGGTTATTTCTTTGTGGTCACTATTTCCCAGGTGTCCCCCAACCTGCACGTCTGTTGTTCTGTCAGGCCTATTGGTTAATACTAAGTCCAGTATGGCCGTCCCTCTAGTCGGGTCCTGAACCAGTTGGGAGAGGTAATTGTCTTTGGTTATTGCCAAGAACCTGTTTCCTTTATGAGATATACAAGTTTCAGTTTCCCAGTCTATATCTGGGTAGTTGAAGTCCCCCATAATAACCACCTCATTATGATTTGCCGCCTTGTCTATCTCGTTTAGTAGTAGATTTTCTGTGGACTCTGGTATATTAGGTGGTTTATAGTAAACTCCTATTAGTAATTTATTATTGTTTTTAGCGCCATGTATCTCTACCCTCAGTGACTCCACATGTTCATGTCCCTCACTTATATCTTCACAGAGTATGGGCTTTAGACCGGACTTTACATAAAGGCAGACCCCTCCTCCTCTCTGGTTTTGACGATCCTTTCTAAACAGACTGTAACTCTGTACATTAACTGCCCAGTCATAGCTATCATCCAGCCATGTCTCAGTTATTCCCACTATGTCATAGTCCTCCTCACACATCACTAATTCCAGTTCACCAGTTTTATTAGTCAGGCTTCTGGCATTAGTATACATACATTTGAGAGGCTTATGTATATTTTTTACCCTACACCTTTCCTTCTGAACTGTTCTAGTCCCTCCTTCCATTCCTCCCCCAGTCTCACTACCTTGCCCCCGGTCTCTATCTGCACTATCTTCCCATTCTATAACATAATTACCCTCCCCCCCAGTCCCTAGTTTAAACACTCCTCCAACCTTCTAGCCATCTTCTTCCCCAACACAGCTTCCCCTTCCCCATTGAGGTGCAGCCCATCCCTACGATAGAGCCTTTAGCCGACTGAGAAGTCGGCCCAGTTCTCCAGGAACCCAAACCCCTCCTTCCTACACCAGTTCTTGAGCCACTTGTTAATCTCCCTAATCTCCCGTTGCCTTTCTTGTGTGGCTCGTGGTACAGGCAGTATTTCGGAAAATACTACCTTTGAGGTCCTTGCCCTCAGCTTTTGACCTAAATCCCTGAAATCATTTCTAAGGACTCTCCACCTGCCTCTAACTTTGTCATTGGTTCCGATATGGACCATGACCGCTGGATCGTCTCCAGCCCCTCCCAGTAATCTGTCAACCCGATCCGCGATGTGTCGAACTCTAGCGCCAAGAAGACAGCACACTGTTCGGCGATCACGGTCTTTGTGACAGATTTCCCTATCTGTTCCCCTAATAATGGAGTCTCCCACTACCAGCACCTGTCTGGCCTGCCCTGCTCTCCTGGTTCCCTGCTTACTGGAGCTGACATTCCCCTGACTGGCAGAGGAAATGTCCGGCTGCAGCAGTGCCGTCCCTGGACTGAAATCCCCCTCATCTGCCAAACGTGCAAACTTGTTGGGGTGTGTCAGATCAGGGCTAGCCTCCCTGGCACTCTTCTCTCTACCCCGCTTTCTAACTGTCCCCCTCCCCCTCATCTACCCCAAAGAGTGCTTGCTCGGTGAGAAGCAAACTCTTTTGCAAATGATCAATGCCTCTCAGTGTTGCAACTTGCCCGTTTAGAGACTCGATTTGCGATTCCAAACGGGTAATTTGCTCACATCTTGAACAAAGATATGCACCCTGGAACTGCATACATCATGCAAGATGTGCACTGGACTGCGTTGTAAATTGTGCAACACATACTAAATGGGGATTACAACAGTAAAAAAGTAAAACAGTATATATGATTTAGATTTAGACCCTGTCTGCTGTAGTTGAAGGATTACGTAAAATTAAGCCAACAACACACAAGGAAATTATATCCAACCTTAGTTTCCAACTCCTTTTCTTAAACTCCTTGTTTTTTAACTCCACTTAATAAGAAGCCACTTAGTAGAGAAAGCCTCAGGAAGAGCAGGCTCAGGAGAGTGTAAGTGGGTCAATTTATAGCACCTGGTTGCCCAGGGCACTCCCCTTAATTAAGCGCCTACGATGTTTTCTGCGCCTACGATGTTGCTCATGATTAGTGGTGAATCCGGGTTCCACGCTGGAGAGGGAGTGTGAGAATGAGATACCACATCCAAGGGAGGTCAATGGCTGAAATGTGATTGAGTGGAAATGTGGGACAAGTTGTTAAAGCGGAACGATCGAATGAAAGGAGGTGGTGCGTGTCAATTAAAGACGAATTTTTGAAATTTAAGTCCCTGTCACCTATGCAGAGAGGGGGTTTTTCATTGGCAAAAATGGGTTAATGTCACCCACCAATGGAACAGACCATTTTTAAAAATTTCCGTCCCTGTCAACTATGCAGAGCATGGGTTTATTCACGGCAAAACTGTGTTCATGTCACCCACCAATTGAAGAGAGGATTTTGCAAAAATTAGGTCCCTGTCACCTATGCAGAGCAGGGGTTTATTCACGGCAAAAATGGTAAAATGTTACCCAAGAATGTAACAGACGCTTTTGCACCCTGCTCCCTGTTTTGCTGTGCTGGTGCCTCTTTGCGACCATCGCCTCTTCCTCCAAACTAGACAGGTCACTCGCATGACCTTGATTCCATGTGGGGTCTAGTATCTCATCATCCTCCACATCATCTTCCACCCACTCTTTACCCCTGCCTTGTCAGTCTGCATACTGCAGAAAGCCGTATCTGTGTTTTGTCATAATCAGAGACGTGCTGCGGTGGTCTTCCAATGTCCTCATCTTAAAACATAAGTGGTTGGGCATCAGTGCACTCAATCTATTCCACTACTGGTGCAGGGCTATGTGTAAGTTCCATGGAAACCCTGCCAGCAGAGTCATCAAAAAGCATGACTGCTGCATGACTTGGGGCTCAGACTGCTTGCCTAATTTGCAAGGGGGCAAGTTGAAAGACAGATGGCCATGGGTGCCAACTCTGACCTTTCAGCAGGGGACTGGGTGGGAGACAATGCAAAGGAACTGTAAGCACTGTTAGCCACCCAATCTACTATAGTCTGTACTTGTTCTGGCCTGACCTGATTCGTACTGTCCTAAATGCAGTGTAGGCCGCAAATGTACTTTCTAGCGCAAAAGATGAGAATTTGTCACCTAGAAATGTAACAAATTAGTTAAATTATATCCTTGTCCACTATATAGAGCAGGGGTATATCACAGCCAAAAATTTTTGAATGTCACCCAACAATGTAACAAATTAGTGAAATGTATCTCCCTATCTACTAGGTAGAGCAGGGGTTATATCACAGCCAAAAATTGGTGAATTTTCGCCAGAAAATGTAACAGACTAATTACTGAAATGACTTTAAAAAAAATATGTACAAATTAAAAAAAACAATCTTGATGTATGAGGTGGAGGTCCATATGGAGAAGGAGGTTGAGGGGGGTACACCCTCAAAAGAGTGGGAAATATCAAAAATACAAAAATAAGCAATTGTGCTGTAGTATAACAATGGCTGGGTAGGGCCGGTATACATGTCTATTCAGCACAAGGTACAGAGAAGTCCTGTAGGATCCATGCCTGGTTCATTTTAATGAACATGAACTTGTCCACATTCTCTGTGGACAGGCGGCTGCGCTTGTCTGTGATAACGCCCCCTGCCATGCTAAACACACGTTCAGACAATACACTCTCTGCAGTGCAGGCTAGCACCTCCAAGTTGTAAAGGGCAAGCTCAGGCCATGTGCCCAATTTGGAGACCCAGAAGTTGAAGTGGGCAGACCCATCATTCAGTACGTGTAGGCGTGTGCACACATACTGCTCCACCATGTTGCTGAAATACTGCCTGTGCCCCAGCTGCGTTGGCGACCTCTTCCTCCACCCCTGCCTCCGCCTTGTGCTCCCACTGTGCCACCGCTTTCAGGTTGGAACGCCACCAGCAGCGCTTCTACCAGCGTGCGCTTGTACTTGCGCATCTTACGATCACGCTCCAGTGACGGAATTAAGGACAATACGTTGTCCTTGTAATGGGGATCCAGCAGCATGGCCACCCAGTAATCAGCTCAAGTTAGAATGTTTTCCAACTCGGCAGTCATTTCGGAAACACTGCAGCATGTAATCGCTCATGTGTGCCAGGCTGCCCAGAGGCAACGATAAGCTGTCCTTTGTGGGAGTATCCCCCCAGCCACGCACCCGTGATGGCCATGAGCTGGTTTGGGTGCCACCCTGCTGTGAACACGGTTCCACCTCCTCCTCATCCTCCACCTCCTCATCCTCCAGAACTGTGCCCTGGCTGGACAATTGTGTACCTGGCATATGTGGGTGCTGGAACCCACCCTTGGAGCCACTTGTAAATAACTGGCCTGAAACCCTTGGAAATGATCCCTCTTCCTCCTCTGCCACATCCTCTTCCATCATCGCTCAGAGCTTTTGTTCAAGGAGGCATAAAAGAGGAATAGTAACGCTGAGAACGGTGTCATCGGCACTGGCCATATTGGTGGATTACTCGAAACAGCGCAACAAGGCACACAGGTCTCGCATGGAGGCCCACTCATTAGTGGTGAAGCGACTCACCCGTGCGTGCTGCAGCTGAAAATCCACAATCGCCTGCTGCTGCTCACACAGTCTGGCCAGCATGTGCAAGTTGGAGTTCTACCTTGTGGGCACGTCGCATATGAGGCGGTGAGTGGGAAGGCCAAAGTTACGCTGCAGCGCTGACAGGCGAGCAGCAGAAGGGTGAGAACGCAGAAAGCGCACACAGACGGCCCACACTTTTTGCAGCAGCTCTGACATATCGGGGTAATTTTTAAGGAATTTCTGCACCACCAAATTCAGCACATGCGCCAGGCAAGAGATTTGCGTCAAACCGGCTAGGCCCAGAGCTGCTACAAGATTTTGCCTATTATCGCACACCACCTGGCCGGGCTTGAGGCTCAATGGCACCAACCACTCATCGGTCTGTTGTTCAAGGCCCGTTCACAGCTCCTGCACGGTGTGGGGTTTGTCCCCCAAACAGATAAGTTTTAACACTGCCTGCTGTCGTTTATCCCTGGCTGTGCTAGAGTTCCAACACCGCCCACAACAGTGACCTGTAGTGGGAGACACCCACATTCACAGCAGGGGTGCAGGCAGGAGCGAGCCCCATAATCTATCAGTGTGCCATGATCCAGTGTGGGTTGGAAACAAGTGTAAATGTGAATAACAAAGTACAATTAAAAAACACTATACAGAGAACCAGTTCAAATGTCACTCGGAGCCATTACATATTTGTCACAGAGAAGTCTACATTCATTCCAAATGGCTCCAAAGTTCTCTCATCTCAAAGATTCATTTAAGCTCTTTTTTATGTAGAATCCGATGCTTGACCCCCCCACGTCTCAGAGGGCCGACAGAACCAATGATTCTAAACCTGAGTTGGTTGACCGAGTGTCCACATTCCAGGAAATGCTTTGCTACCGGCTTGTCAATCTGGCCCCTACGAATATTGCTCTTATGGGAGTTAATTCGCTCCCTGGCTTCTATTGTGGTTTCCCCTATGTAAATAAGGCCACATGGGCACCTGATCATATATATCACGTCCCGTGATCTACATGTAAAGAAATTTTTAATCTTATAGGGCTTGCCACTATAAGGATGGGCAAAGGTATCTCCCTTTAACATGTTGCCGCAGTTGCAGCAACCAAGGCAGGGAAAGCATCCCAACTTCCTCGTTGCCAGATACCTTTGCCCATCCCCATGTGGCTCACCAACCTCGGTTCTCACCAATTTATCACGTAGGTTGGCCCCTCTCTTGTATGCCATCATAGGGAATCACACAAATTCGTCTATCATGGGTAACCCTTTCTGCAAAATGTGCCATTCTTTGCTTATAATACGCGCTATGTCACCACTGTTGGTTCCATACGTTGAAACAAACGGGATCCGTTTATAGTCCCTCTCCTTCTTCTTTCCCTGGAACGTGGACTCCCGGTCAACCTCCCCCACTTTTTGAGAGATCCTCTCCACCAATCGTCGTGGATATCCCCTCTCTAGGAACTTCCTCCCTATTTCATCCACCCTTGTCCCGAATCGCTCGACCCCTGATACCACCCGTCTCACCCTCAGCATCTGACTCCAGGGCAATGACTCCACTATCCGTCGTGGGTGGTTACTCCTAAACTCTAATAAATTGTTTCTGTCTGTCGGTTTGTGGAAGATGTCGGTTTCAATACTCCCCTCCCTGAGGTGTACCATCACGTCCAAAAATTGAAGGGAAACTGTCAACGCTGTCATGGTGAACCCCAACCCGGGCACCATGCTATTAAGAAACTCAAAAAACAGTTGTAGTTCACCATGAGAGCCTCCCCACACCACAAAAATGTCGCCCCACCAGCAACGGGCTCTCCCAAAGAGGGCCGCTTTGTAAATGAGTCTGTCCTCCACCTCCGCCATGAACATATTGGCGTACGTGGGTGCTACGTTAGAGCCCATGGCCACTCCACGTAATTGTTGGTAATAGGTGTCCCCAAAGCGGAAATAATTCCGCCTTAGGACCACCTCTAGGAGATGGAGGACAAACCCACGACCGTCCAGGGAGAGCCCGGTGCCGGCCAGGGCCACATCGACGACATTCAGTCCATATGTGTGCTCTTTGGAGGTATATAATGAGACTACGTCGAAGCTGACAAGGAGGGTCGGCAGGTAGGCTCAAATCTCTGAGCTTCAATAAAAAATGGCTGGTATCCCGGGGCGGAGCTAACCGCAGAGCTGACCAGAAGCTGCTTGCAGGAGCTCTGCAGGAAAAGTGGGCAAAAACCGAATTATCTCGGCAAAACTAGGCTTATCTTTGCCTGTAACAGCAGATTCTGACCCAGGTCATCGCCTGGATCACGAAACTATATCAACTTTCTATATCGGAGAGGGCGGTGATCTGCGGCCTACAAGTACTAGGTGAGCACCGGACTTTATTAGTGCGCTCACCCAGGCCACTGAAGCCGTGCCCCGCGGCTTCTGTGCCACCTGCCGCCCGATTGAATAGAGGCTCTCAGCGGACGTTTAGTCTGCCTTATACTGCTGGCTACAACACACTGACACCGCCGGACAAGCGGAGAACTGACAGCGGACAGCGCCGCTGGAAGCCGGTGAGAGAAGGCCTGGGACCGGCGAAAGAAGTTCCGGCCGTTTACCGTGGCTGGCCTGAGAGCACGAGTCCGGCAAAGACTACTCAGGACTTCCATACTGGAGAGAGCGCAGGAGCGGTGAGTGCCTTGAGCAACCTCTTCCAGGTGGCAGCAACATACATCACCAATATCCCTGCTACAAGCGATAGCCATTACTGCGGTGCTGGACCTTCCAGCCGCATCACTGGAGATATCACTCCGCCGGCCCCAAGTGAAGCGGGAATTTTGAAACATCAGTAGTACTGACAATAGGTACTGTGCCCAGCTGCAGCCTGGATAAGCTCCTGAAGCAAATAAAAGAAACAGACCCCATATAGGGGTGATACCGCTTCCTGGATAAAGAATGCAATATTAATATACATTAAAGATTATAGTGGGAGGCGGGGCTAACGCCGGCATATGATGGCCGCCTGTGTCTGAGCTCTGCACTATAAACCGTTACTGCACTAGCTATCTTAAGCACACCGCTTGAAATATGGTCAAGATCGGGAACCCTAAAGCCGGGAAGCACCCCAGTACTAACAAAGGTCAAGTAGCAGGAGGAGATATGGACAAATTCCTGAAGAAAGCGGCCGCTTCGTATGTGGCCCGTGATTCCAAATTGGCGTCCGCTCAGTCCCAGAGGGCAAGATCGGAGGAGGAAAGCGATGGCGAGGAGCCGCAAGGTAGAGGAGCCCTCCCGATTACCAGGCAGTACCTAAAGAATACACTGGGTAAAGCCCTCGAACCCCTCCTGAGCGAGTTCGCCGCCATGCGCCAGGATATGCGCCATATAGGGGACAGGGTTGAGACCCTGGAGAGTCAGCAGGCCCAGATGATGGACTACCAGAGAGCCACCTCAAATGCATTCCAAAGGTGCGGGTCTTACTTGAACCAGATGCAGAATGCCCTTGAAGATCAAGAGAATAGAGGCCGCAGAAACAACTTGCGTATTAGAGGGATCCCTGAAACCGTGCTTACTGGTGACGTTCCAGCTGCAGTCATCTCCCTCTGCTCCTCACTCCTGGGCCCTGAGTTTGCTCTGGAGATAGTGCTGGAAAGGGCACACAGGGCATTGCTGTCATGGAACCATGAACCAGACGTACAACAAGAGATGAGTGGAAATAAGAAGGCTTCATTGAAAATAAAGCTGTAAGGCAAAAGTCCAAACGGATGGCTAAACCGAAGCAGGGTCTTGCGAAACCAGAGATCAGGAACCAGAAGGGTAGTCAGATGAAGCCAGGATCAGGAACCAACAGGGTAGTCAGACGAAGCCAGGATCAGGAATCAGCAGGGTAGTCAGACGAAGCCAGGATCAGGAACCAGAAGCAGCAGCAGTCTTAGAAGCATGTGAGCACAGGAGGACCAAGCAGGGAACTGAAGCCACAGACCTCCTATATATATGAGCTAGGCATCCAGCTCCTCCCAGTGGGAAGGAGGAGCCGCAGGGTGGGAGGCTACAAGAAACCCAGAAACCAAGATGGCCGCCAGCACATGTCAAACGAAGGAGAACAGCAAGGAGGTAAGACCATGACAGTACCTCCCCCTCAAGGGCCCCTCCTCCGCGGAGTAAGGAACGGTTTCTGAGGGAAGCGTGCGTGGAAGGCTCGGAGCAAGGCAGGAGCATGGACATCTGCGGAGGGAAACCAGGAACGCTCCTCTGGACCATAACCACGCTAATGGACCAAAAACTGCACCCGGCCGCGGACCAGGCGTGAGTCCAGGATATTGCTCACCTCATACTCCTCACGATTGCCCACTTGGACCGGACGAGGCCGAGGAATCGAGGAAGTGAAACGATTACACACCAGTGGCTTCAAGAGGGAGACATGAAACACGTTGGAGATCCGCATGCCAGGAGGAAGCGCAAGGGCATAGGCTACCGGGTTTACCCTGCGAAGCACTCGGAAGGGACCAACAAAGCGAGGCGCCAGCTTGGGAGTGGGCACTCGAAGGTTGAGGTTGCGGGTGGACAACCATACGCGGTCTCCGACCTGGTAGGAAGGAGCGGGCGCTCGTCTGCGATCAGCCTGGAGTCTCTGGCGCTGCGCAGAGACCTCAAGGGACCTCTGGATCTGTACCCAAGAAGCACGTAGGACGGAAAGGTGATCCTCCACAGCCGGAATATCCTGGGGAGAGAATACCTCCGGTAACACGGCAGGTTGGAACCCATAATTGGCCATGAAGGGAGACGTCCCAGAGGAAGAGTTCACCGCCGTGTTCCTGGCAAACTCAGCCCAAGGCAGGAGGTCAACCCAATTGTCTTGGTGATCGGAGACATAGCAACGAAGGAATTGCTCCAAGGCCTGATTGGATCGTTCTGCAGCCCCATTGGACTGAGGGTGGTAGGCCGATGAGAAAGAGAGATGAATCCCCAACTGGGAGCAAAAGGCGCGCCAGAACCTGGACACAAACTGACTCCCCCGATCCGACACAATCTCCTTGGGCAAACCGTGCAACTGGAAGACCTCCCTGGCAAAAATCGAGGCCAACTCTTGTGCAGAGGGTAACTTCTTGAGAGGTACACAGTGGCACATTTTTGAAAACCGATCCACTATCATGAGAATGACCATATGGCCTCGGGATGCAGGGAGGTCCACAATGAAATCCATCCCCAGGTGTGACCATGGACGCTCCCCGGTGGCTATGGGTTGCAAAAGGCCCAACGGAAGGTGCCGAGGGGACTTACTCTGGGCACAAACGGAGCATGCCGCTACATATGCGGCGATGTCGGAACGTAGAGAAGGCCACCAGAACAGACGTGAAACAGCCCAGGACAGCTGATTCCTTCCAGGATGCCCCGCGGCCTTGGAGTTATGGTAGGTTCGCAACAACCGAGTGCGCAACTCCTCAGGCACAAAACACCTGCCGTTGGGTCTCCCAGAGGGAGCACCAGATTGAGCCGCCAAAATCTGCTCACCCAGGGGAGAGGTCAGGCTGGTGCGAATGGCGGCCAGGATCTGATTCGGAGGTATGACCGAAGTCGGAATCGACTCCTCCAGGGACAGCTCGGAGTACTGCCGTGATAAGGCATCCGCTCTGATGTTCTTGGAACCGGGTAGGTAGGAGACCACGTAATTAAAACGTGACAAGAACAGAGCCCATCTGGCCTGACGTGGTGTCAATCTCTTGGCCTCAGAGAGGTAGGTCAGATTCTTGTGGTCCGTCAGGATGAGAACCGGAACCACCGAGCCCTCGAGCAAGTGCCTCCATTCTTTAAGGGCCTGGACGATGGCCAATAACTCCCTGTCACCAATCTGATAGTTGCACTCTGCGGAAGACAGTTTCCGGGAGTAAAACCCACAAGGAAGCAGAGGACCCTCTGGTGTTCTACGCTGAGACAGGAGGGCGCTTACTCCCGTCTCAGACGCGTCCACCTCGAGGACAAACGGCAACCCAGGGTTGGGATGCGACAGAATCGGAGCCGACACAAAGGCGGACTTTAGAGCCTCAAAAGCTCGGATGGCCTCGGGCGGCCAGACCTGGGGATTACTGCCCTTCCTGGTCAGATCCGTGAGAGGCTTGGCTAGCATGGAAAAGTCCCTGATGAACTTCCGATAATAATTGGCGAAGCCCAAAAAGCGCTGCAGGGCACGAAGACCACTGGGCTGGGGCCACTGTAAGACAGCCGAAACCTTCTCAGGATCCATGGAGAACCCCTCAGCGGAAATGATGTAACCTAAGAAGGTTACCTGGGATCGGTGAAATTCGCATTTCTCAAGCTTACCGAACAGCTTGTTCTCTCGTAACCGTTGCAACACTCGTCTGACATCCAGAATGTGGGCCTCCATGGATTCAGAATATACCAAGATGTCATCCAAATAGACCACCACACACTGCTGCAACAGGTCACGGAAAACATCGTTGATGAATTCCTGGAAGACTGCGGGCGCATTGCACAACCCAAAGGGCATAACCAAGGATTCATAATGACCGGTCCTGGTGTTAAACGCGGTCTTCCACTCATCGCCCGCCTTGATCCTTACCAGGTTATATGCCGCCCTCAGGTCGAGTTTGGTAAAGACCGTGGCCCCTTTGAGGCGATCGAACAGCTCGGAAATCAAGGGTATCGGGTAAGCGTTCTTGATCGTGATGCGATTGAGACCCCTGTAATCGATGCAAGGCCTCAACTCACCGCCCTTCTTTTTCACAAAGAAAAATCCAGCCCCTGCCGGGGACGAGGATTTGCGAATGTGTCCGCGTGAAAGCGCCTCCCTCACGTACTCCTCCATGGCCTCATTCTCCGCTACCGACAGTGGATAGACTTTGCCACGAGGAGGAACGGCACCAGATTGTAACTCTATGGCACAATCGTATGGGCGGTGCGGAGGTAGGGCAACCGCACGCACCTTATCGAATACATCCCGGTACTCCTCGTATTCAGGAGGCAACAGAGAGTCCGAGGAAGTACACAGCAACTTGACAGGCCCATGGATGCAACTAGCCCCACACTGCGGTGACCACGAGAGGATCTCGGCCGATTTCCAATCGAAAGTCGGATTATGCTTCTGGAGCCAGGGGTACCCCAAGACCACCGAGTAGTGTGGAGACGAAATAACCTGGAGACAGACCGACTCTCTGTGAACGGCACCAATGGCCATCCCCACTGGAAGGGTCTCATGAGTCACGTATGGCGGCAGAAGGGGTCTGCCGTCTATCGCCTCAAGAGCCAGTGGGGAACCTCGAGGCTGCAGAGGAATGGAATTGGCGGCAGCGAACACACTATCAATGAACAAACCACCAGCACCAGAGTCCACCAACGCCTGGGTCGTCACCGAGCCCCCGACCCAGGAGAGGACAACAGTAATCAGTGGTTTGTCAACACGGGAAACCGGGGACGAGGAGACTCCACCCAAGATCTGCCCCCGACAGGATCTCAGGTGCGAGCGTTTCCCGGACGGTTCGGGCATGCCAACCGAAAATGCCCACCGAGACCACAGTACATGGATCGGCCCTCGCGTCTCCGGAGTACCCTCTCCCCCTCGGACAGAAGAGCAAACCCCAGCTGCATGGGTTCACCCCCAGACAAGTCATCCCCAGGAGGCGTGGGAGGAGAGGGAGGCACGGGTGGGACAGCAAACGTAGGCGCCAATCTGTTAGAAGGCCTCCGCAGGCTCTCCTGAAAGGAAGGTCTCTCCCTGTATCTGGTGTCAATCAAAATCAGGAAAGAAATAAGAAGGCTTTATTGAAAATAAAGCTGTAAGGCAAAAGTCCAAACGGATGGCTAAACCGAAGCAGGGTCTTGCGAAACCAGAGATCAGGAACCAGAAGGGTAGTCAGATGAAGACAGGATCAGGAACCAACAGGGTAGTCAGACGAAGCCAGGATCAGGAATCAGCAGGGTAGTCAGACGAAGCCAGGATCAGGAACCAGAAGCAGCAGCAGTCTTAGAAGCATGTGAGCACAGGAGGACCAAGCAGGGAACTGAAGCCACAGACCTCCTATATATATGAGCTAGGCATCCAGCTCCTCCCAGTGGGAAGGAGGAGCCGCAGGGTGGGAGGCTACAAGAAACCCAGAAACCAAGATGGCCGCCAGCACATGTCAAACGAAGGAGAACAGCAAGGAGGTAAGACCATGACAATTGCGTCCTAAACCCAAAGCAGAAGATCCCCCAAGAGATGGTATTTGTAAGTTCCTGAACTTTCAAGTAAAATCCGCTGTTCAGGATGCTGCTAGAAACAGACAAGATATGCTATTTGAAGGCTCACAGATCTCAATCTATCAGGATTTGGCTCCCTCCACCTTAAGGAAACGCAAATGTCTCAAGCCGCTGACAGAATGGCTAAGAGCGAACAGGATCCTTTATAAATGGAACTTTCCTTTTGGACTTTCCTTTCTTCAAGGAGGTCGTCGTATGAATGTCTCCACTTTTGCCGACCTTGAGGCGGTTTATGATCACCTACAAATCCCGCCCCTGCAGATCGAGAACTGGGACTCATTCCAAGATCTGGGTGCTATGCCTGAAGTTCCTGTGGTGGAGGCCTTCGCCCTGCAACACACTCCAAAGAACCACAAAGCGGGGAAGAGAAGCCGGCAGTTGACACCGAAGAGACTGTCTCAAGATTAATCTCCTGTTGCATCCTATCACAAGTCTCCTATTCAGAGGCACGACGCTTCCTTTTTTCTTTTTCTTTCTCTGGACTCACTGAGATCTATCCAGATAAGTTGCTCTTTCCTTTTATGGGACTCTTGCTATAATATGCGTTGCTAGCCTTAATCTCTGCTCGTAGGTCCAGGAATGAGTCCAGCTTAATAGCGTGTTGCCTCTGTAACTAATGTGTCATATCTCTAATGCCTTAATCCCTCTCTTCCCCCCTCCCTTAACCTTTATTTTCCCTTTTGTTTTCCTAGGAGTTCAGGGCTAACTTCCCCTGTCTGTTGAATTCCCGATGGTTGCTTAGTGTAACATAAGATCTTTTTCAAGCTGCAATTTTATGTGCAGTACGGTTCGTTAACCGGTCATTGACCAATTCTTTCCCCCATGCTTTATACTGGTGGGTCACCCCACAAAACTGGTTCTTTTATGGTTTTATGTTTTGTTTTTCCCTTTTCCCCTTCCCCTTTGTTCAGTTCTAGGTACCTGACACACAATTATCTGAATCCTCTGAGGGATAATCCAGTGCTGACAGATCCGGCTCCTCTTCTGGATTGGGTAGTCTCACCTAAAATCGTGAGTGTCCTCTCCTGGGGGACTAGCACACTTTGCACCTTTCCGAAAACAACAAACTTAACTCATGGCTGACATTCATGTAGCTTCCTATAATGTGAAGGGCTTTAACTCTCCCTCTAAGAGAAGCCAGATTTTTACTATCCTTCGTAAAGAGGGCTCGGATGTGCTGCTTCTCCAGGAGACGCATTTCAGGTTTAATCATTATCCCAATCTGGAATTCTCTCATTATCCACTCTGGTTCCATTGTGGGGGGGTGTTCCGCTTTGTCTGGGGGAGTGAGTATAGGATTCAAGAGGAAAGTGCCTTTCAAATACATTAACCATATACAAGACCCTGAGGGCAGGTTTATTATGCTTAAAGGGAATATTGGGATTCAAAAGTATACCTTTATAAACCTATACGCCCCTAATACCAAACAAGCTGGTTGGCTGTCATCCATATCCCCAATTATTAAGTCTTTCAAGGAAGGAATTGTGATACTGGGTGGGGATCTCAACATAGCTTTGAATCCCCAGTTGGACTCATCAGCAAGGAAAACCTCCCACTCAAAAAGCTCCCTGAAGCTTATTAAAAACACTCTCTGGGATCTCCACTTAATAGACTTTGGCGCACCCACAACCCTAACACTCTAGACTATACCTTCTATTCCCATGTTCATAATAATTATCACCGCATTGACTACCTTTTTATTTCAAAAGAGCACCTTCAGCTATGCCCAATGGCCAAAATTGGGTCCATACATCTATCTGATCATGCCCCAATTTTTATAAAGCTTTCCTCCCCCACTCGTAAACCGAAGAACTTAAATTGGAGACTAAATGAATTCATCCTTGGGAACCCAGATTCCATAAAGAAAATTGCGTCACTACTAGACGAATACTTTAAATTGAACTCTTTGCCAGAAATCTCGCCCCAAACCGTCTGGGATGCTCATAAACCTTTCATTAGAGGCAAATTTATCAGCCTAGGATCGCATCTAAAGAAAGCCAGGGAGAGTAATATTAATAATCTCCTCTCTAAGGTTAACAAACTAGAATCTACCCACAAGACTACCCCTTCTGACTCCCATCTCCAAGAGCTCTCCAAGGCAAGAGCCGAATTGAAAGCCCTGTTAAATAACAATTCAGCTAAATACTACCTCAACTCCCAGTCCAAGTTTTTGCTCACGGGGATAAGGCCACAAAATTTCTGATGAATAGAATTAAATCTAGAAGAGCAGATAATTACATTCACCAACTGTCCTCTTCCAAGGGCGACCCAGTATTTGACTCTTTCAAGATTGCTAAACAATTTAGGGACTTCTATGAAGCCCTGTACAACCTCCCTACTACCGTTCTCCCAACATCTCACTCCACATTAGTGGAGGCTTATCTTAAGTCTACTACCTGCTCAACACTATCGGTAGATCAAAAGCAATCGCTGGAAGCTCCATTTACCATGGACGAGATCTCTCTTGCCCTAGCCCAAATGCCCCAGGGAAAAAGTCCGGGCCCAGACGGCCTACCGGCATTTTACTATAAAGCATTCAAAAAACAGCTCCTGCCGCATCTACTTACGGTCTGCAACCAGTCCCTACAGGGTGTTCCTTTGTCTAGGGATATGACGTCTGCTCATGTAGCCTTGATTCCAAAGGAGGGGAAGGACTCCAAGCAATGTGCAAACTATAGGCCAATTTCTCTCCTGAATATTGATCTAAAAATACTCGCGAAACTACTGGCCAACCGCCTTGCAGTCCTTCTCCCTCTGCTGGTGCATATGGATCAGGTGGGCTTTGTGCGTAACAGGGAAGGTAGAGATAACACAACCAGAGTCATCAACGCTCTCTGCTATGCCAGACATACTTCTACTCCCCTTTTACTTCTTAGCACCGACGCTGAAAAAGCGTTTGACCGCATAAATTGGAATTATCTACGACATGTTCTAACCTTCTTTGGCCTACCTGATCCATATATCAAGGCTGTATTTGCCATGTACGACCAGGCTTCCGCCCGTGTGATGGTCAACGGTGACCTATCGTCTCCCTTTCGGATCCAAAATGGAACTCGACAGGGTTGCCCACTATCCCCCCTATTATTCATCCTGGCTATGGAACCCCTTTTGTCGAGGCTCAGAATGGATACTGAGATCAAAGGTTTGTTTCTAGGAGGTAGGACCCACAAGATCGCTGCATTTGCAGACGATGTCATGATTATGACATCAAACCCTAAGACTTCCCTCCCTCTAATTCAGGAACATTTAAAGAACTACAGTCTAGTTTCAAACTTCAAGATCAACGAAAGCAAATCCACCATCATTTGCACGGGCGTTTCGCCACAACTCAAACTCTCCTTAATGAAAGATTCTCACTTTAACTGGTCCTCCCCAACTATCACCTACCTAGGAGTGAAAATTAGCCCTAACATCTCAGACCTTTTCAAACTTAATTATGTCCCTTTGAAGGCTGCCCTATTCTTAGCCTTGGAAAAACTCATTAAATCAGTACCAACCCTTTCCTGGTTTGGAAGGAAAAACATCCTTTCTGCTCTTATTATCCCACGTCTCACATACCTCCAACAAGTACTCCCAATTCCCATCCCAAAGTCTTATTACTCGGCCCTGAAACAAAAGTTCAGAATGTTCGTATGGAATGGCAGGAGAGCGAGAATATCCTACTCATTTTTATCTAGGTCACGCTCATCTGGTGGCATAGGACTGCCAGACCCTGAACTATATGGGAAGGCTATCCTTATGTCCCGAACCATTGACTGGTTGAGAAACTCTGACAGCAAGTCCTGGGTGGCCATGGAACAGAGCATTATGGGTCAACCTGCTCGAGCCCTATGTCTGGGTCATAGAGTACCCCCTCAAGCTAACTTGCAACCCTTCCCAATTATTAGGGCCACAGTGGAAGCATGGAAATGGTGGAATCTCTCTCATTGCTCAATTCCCTTCCCGTCCCCCCTTGTCACGATTAGTGATATTTTAGGTTCATTCACGGGCGGGCCTAGAAGTTCCTCCTCTAAACTAGTTGGTTCTTCCTCCATGCCAATATCCCTTCTCCTGGAACCCCAGGGCTTGGTCCCAACAAATGATACCATTAAAACTCTTCTCAACCCACAACCATGTGATTTTAACCTCATCCCACTCATCAAATCGTTTGTTAATAAAAACAACACGAACGGTGAACTCCTTTGCCCCCTTACATGGTTTGAGGCTTTAATAACTAGCTCTAACCCTCCTAAAAAACCTATTTCTCTTATATATAACAAACTAAGATCTCCCCCCCTAATTGTAAAGCCAGCTTTCATTCGATCCTGGGAACAGGAGACAGGCGTGGATCTCCGTCTCCGTCTTCAAATCTTCTAGATGTGTTAGAGCACAGGAGAATGGATACAAAATCCTCTCACAATGGTATATCACCCCGGTTAAATCCTCTCACTTCTCCAGAGCTACGTCTACAATATGCTGGAGGTGTCAAGAGGAGAAAGGTACTTTCTTATACATATGGTGGACGTGAACGGGCATTAACAAATGGTGGGCGGAAATTTTCCGGATCGGTAACCTAATCTGCTCCTCAAATATTGCCTTATCCCCCTATGGTGCTTTGCTCTCTCTTTTTACTGATAAAAAGTCGCCCCCACCCACGTTCCTCTTCAAGCAACTCTTATTGGCAGCCCGTCTCCTGGTTCCTAAACACTGGCTACAAGCTACCTTACCCTCGATGGAGCAATGGAGACTTAAAGTAGACCAAATCTACCGTTTTGAGGAAATGGCCTCCTGGGAGTCACGGTCTCACCCAATGTTCCTGAGAAAGTGGGCCCCCTGGGCAGAGTACATATTTTCTAAGCATTAGTCTACCTCACACCATCACATGGCCTCCTTTTTGACCCTGTCCTATTAGCTATGCGAATATGTCTAGCAATTTAGATTTTGACCAGTTCTGCTTGGTAAATTACTGGTAGATGGAGATGTATGTCCCCTCCCGGCTGCGAGCCATATATGACTCATACACATATAGGGTGGGTTCGAGGTCACTAAGTTGTGTCAGATTACTTTATGTTTTCTCCCTCTAATTGCATTGACAATCCTTCTAAGCAGCCATGCCTCGATACTGTCTTATATGCACTAACCTATGGAATGCAAGCTGCGTTTATGGAGTAACTCTTGCCTTTTCTGTAAGGATTTTATCCTAAATCCATTGTGTACAATATTGTGCCTCTATGATAATGTGTATGGTACCGTTTTACGCCTCTGTTGGCGTACTGTTACAATGTATGTTTTACCGAAAATAAAATAAAACTTTAAAAAAATAAATAAAATCATACTACAGCCCAATATAGTATATCTTACATGTAACAGCCTGCCTACATTCAATGCGCTGCCTTTGCTGTTCATGGTGCACCCTGCACTTATGAATGGTAGGAAAAGTCTAAGGCATATTGGTACACCTTAGACTTTTTCCAGGATGTAGGTGCCCACAGAGAGGGCTCTGAGTGCATCTCTGACTCCTGTGCCATAGGTTCACCACCACTGTCTTACACTGACCGTTCAGGGGCATGTGCTTTTTTAAGGTGTCTTGTCCATTCTGCTATAGCTCCCTTCCTTTAACTGTAACGGCTTCTAACAATAGATATGGCTAGTCCCAGTTTAAGGATGGAACTGAGCATGTGTGACCACCTCAGTAGGCTAATATAATCGAGTAAAGAGAATATCTAGCAACTGACGCATTTTCTAATAGAAAGTAGATTACCAAAGTAACCAGTTTTTCTAATTCTAAATTATATTAAAATAATGTTTAATTGGTGGAATAATCCTTTTAAAGGAATCATGCTAGTAAACCCTACGTGGGGTAGTTCAGGAGGCTGAGGAAAATAACAACAGTTGTAATTTACATTCTTTGGATTAAACATATATCTGCCATTTATAACAATATTTTACAGGATTATTGTTTATGCAAGTTCTTAATATTTTATGGGACCCCAAGCCCAGACTGGCAGTGGAGTAGAATTAATGTTCATTAAATGGAAAGCTAGTCTTATAAACTATGTTTGTTTTATAGTACAAGAGTTCACAATGCCTCCAATTTCTCCTCCACAACCACCACCAGAGACCGAAGACTGCCCACCATTTCCTCCAGCCATTAGCCAAAATAAATAACGTTAAGAACTTCTACTGCCTCCTGCCGCCACAATTTTACAAGAAAAGATCTGCCCGACGTCTACTGCCTCCAGCCGCCACCGCCATGTATATTTATAGTTTATTGTATATATTGTAAATAAGTTTCATCTATTTTTGTAATTATTGTATATATTGTAAATAAGTTTTATCTATTTTTGTAATTAGTGTATTTATTGTAAATAATATATATTTTTATAATTTTTGTATATATTGTAAATAAGATATATCTAATTTTGTAATTATTGTATATATTGTAAATAAGATTTATCTATTATTGTAAATATTGTAATTCTTGTATATATTGTAATTACTGTATATAGTGTAAATAATATATATTTATTTTTATACCAAACATTGCAGTTGGCTGCTGTCACGGATGATCCGCAAGAATATTGAACTGTCCTCCCAATATTATCAATATTACTCTGCCTTATTGATCAGTAGGTCTATTAAACAGTAATTATTTCCCTAGGCCCCAGAACCTACAATTTGATTATTCAGAGCGTCTCCTTCTGTCCTTCTGTTTTACCCAGAGAGCAACATAGTCCTTTTGTTCAAGTCAGTCAATAGATGCCCAGCAGATAACGCAATTACAGCTGGCTTCCTCAGGTTGACAAAAGAACTTCCCTGTCTGCAGAGATATCACAGCTAGGTGTGAAGACTGCACCTGGAGGGAGCCATTTGGTGTCGCTGCCATAAGGGGTCTGTAAGCTAGCTTGCTGCAGACAGGCCGGCACCAAGGTTTCCCAGACTGCAACATGAATCTGAGATATGATTTTTACCTTTTTAAGAGAACCCATGCATCTTACGGAAGTAAAAATTACATCATCGTGTCACTCAGACAAACATAACTCTAAGATGTACCCAGGTAAAGTTATGGTGTTACCCCATCATAGAACCAGTCATAATAGTAATATTTGGTATCCCTGGACTCCATATTTTGTGGGGAATGTGACTATGTGCTTGTTACTTGTGTACAGCGGAGACATCCCGCGATATGGCACATGCCATATTTCAGAACTGACATTCACCTCAGGAATACAGCCTGCCCAGCAGGCGGACTCTCAATTCCCCGCCTTGATTCTGGCACCCTTTATAACAAAGACCTAGAATCTGCTAAAGGAGTTCTCCACTTTAACAACACCTGAAAAGGGCCTCAGCCAGAGAACCTGTGGGCTGAAGGCATATTACAGTGGACAAAGGCTTCTTGGACTTTATCCCTACAACGGACTATTTCACCAACAGACATCTTTTCTGCGGAAACTAAGTATTTTCTTTCTTTTCTCCCTTTTGTTTATTGGACTATACTTTCCTTGATTATTGTGTTATAATTACTGTGCATCGTGATAATTTGTATTGTATATAGATATATAATAAATGACCTCCAAGTCATTTCTCTAGCCATATGCCTGTTTTCAAACACTGCAAAAACTTACCCTAGCTTCTCCGAAGGGAAAGCTACTCGGTTGTGTTATCTAGATAGTGGGTTCCTTGCTCCCATAAATTGCAAGGTGGTGGCAGTTAAACTACCCTGTGTGTGGTTCCGGTCCAGTTCGTCACACGCTTACTTGCGGTCGGTGGGCGGTCCACTCCCTGCGCTTTAGCCTATCGACTGTACGGACTCAAGTTAGACTGTCGGTGTGCTGAAAGTGGCTGGGAGGCCTGTTTGCGGATTGACCACTAGGGGCGCTGTGACGGTTTTGTGATGTATTGTGGCCGCGGCGGTCGCAGTTCGTCACAGCTGCTTTTTACCAATATTCCTTATGAGTCCAGAAAACCTTGTTACAAAATATAAACCCACATTTACCATAATTCTTGCTATAAGGTGCACTGCACTATAGGCCATGCTTAGATTTACCCCTGTTTTTTTTAAGACCCAGGTGGGTTTATTTTCATTTGAAGGCTCTAGCATACAGCGTGTTTAACATCACACCTCGCTGGCACATATGTTATGCTTTTTCATTTTCCAAAGCTTCCAGAAATTGTCCCTTATCAGGGGCAGATGATGTTTAAACACACACGTTGTTATGGGTTAAAAAAAGGGTCCAAAAATCATGCCTTGACAGGGTTGGAATAACTGTACATACGACAGGCGCAATTGATTATCAGAAGAAAAGGTGGCTCATTGTGAATGGGTGTAAATAAATTCTCCCTTTTAATTGGAGCAGCAGCAGTGCGGTGTGGATGTGTAAATGGTACCGTACGAATATAGCATACCTCTCAACTTTAAAAAAGAAAGAAGAGGGACACTATGTGAGGCACGCACAGTAATATGACCCCGATTGTGCCTCCATCACAGGCAGCAAAAATAATAAACCCCACATACTCACCTCATTCCCCAGCAGTGGCAGGATACACTGAGCCCCCGGCCGGCCCTGCCATCTACCCAGACCTGCAGTGTGAAGAGCAGACAGGGGGAGGAATGATGGAGCAGGGAGACGACGGATGGCTCTTGTTTTATCATTACAGGCATCTGTATCTGCTTCCTATGGAAGCAGGGGCAGCTGCTAGAAAGTGTGATATACCTTCCCTGTACCGGGACAACGGATCCAGTGGCGTAGCATAGGTTGCCAGCACCCGGGGCAAGCCAAGTATTGCGCCCCCACCCCCCAACCTGTGACCACGCCCCTTTTTACCAATTATGCAGTAGATATCATCTGCAGTCCTATGTAACACCACAGATAACACAGGGATAACTCTGAGTACAGATAATGTAGTAGATGGGTGTGAGGCCCCAGAATTCAGAACGCACACAGTGTGACCTGAAGTCTGGGGCCAGGCGTCGGCAGTGTGGCCCAAATTCTATATCCACCCCCCCCCCCCAAACAGATATTTGTATGGACATAACATACATTGCTATGAAAAATACAGGAGAAGACCGCACCATACCTGTTACATCCAGTGACCTCTCCTGTGATGTAGACTTTCCTCAAAGTCTTCATTCGGAGATAGGACCGTCATGACACCTTCTTTCAGCCGCGTCTCATCTCTGTAGAGTTTCACAGAAGATGTTTGGGATTTCTCACTTTACTATCATCCTCAGATAACAGATCTCCCCCGTAGTGCCCATAACTATAATGCCCTCTGTATAATTATAATATATACTGGCCCCTCTATATTATTATTATTTCCTCCTCTGTATTAATATTATTAATATTATAATGGCCCCCTCTGTAGTATTATAGTAATAATTATGCCCCCCCCCCCTTCAGCCCCTTCAGCATACAGTCCCTTGCAAGATACAACCTTCCCCCTGCCTTCAGACCCTCCAGCATACAGTCCCATGTAAGACACATCACTCTCCTGTCTTCAGCCCCTCCAGCATACAGTCTCATGTAAAATACATCATTCCCCGCCTTCAGCCCCTCCAACATTCAGTCCTATGTAAATAATATCACACTCCCTCTCTTTTCCGTCTGCCTTCAGCCCCTCCAGCATACAGTCCCATGTAAGATACATCACACCCCTGCCTTCCAGCCCTTCTTGCACAGTACCATGTAAAATGCATCACTCGTCCTGCCTTCAGCCCCTCCAGCATACAGTCCTATGCAAAATACATCACTCCCCCTGCCTTCAGCTCCTCCAGAATACAGTACCATGTAAGATACAACCCCCCCTCTGCCTTCAGCCCCTCCAGCATACAATCCCATGTAAGACACATCACTTCCCTGCCTTAGCCCCTCCAGCATACAGTCCCATGTAAAATAATATCACCCCCTGCCTTCAGCCTGTCCAGCATACAGTCCCATGTAAATAATATCACCCCCCCACCTTCTCTTCAGACCCCACTAACATACAGTCTCCATTGCAAAGATAATTCCTTCTCCCTTCAGCCCCTGCAAAAAGCCCCCCCCCCCAAGTAAAAATAACAGTCACTATCCTCCTCCACATACTTACCTGCAGACTCTGCTCCTGCTCTGTAGAATCTCCAGCACATTATGTTAGGCCACGCCCCCTGGATTACGAGACTCCGCCTCTTCCCTTGACATCATACCTCCCAGGATCAACTACATTCTTGACACTACGCTCACTCTACTGCCTCATAGGCTTCAGGCCACTAGCCTGAAACCTATGAGGAAGAACGGAGGGGACGGGAGCCATAGGCTCCCATGACCCTCATTGAAGTGTTTGCCGCCTGGCGCCCCCAGCAATTTTGTGCCCGGGCCAACGGCCTCCCTGGCGCCCCCCCCCCCCACGCTACACCCCTGCGTGGATCAGCCACTGAAATCTGCGATTGTCCTGCCAATCCGGGACGGTTTGGAGGTATGATATAGTGGCATGCTCCCACAATAGTAGCAGGAGCAGTATAGCATTGAACATCCAAGGCTGTCTATGGGTAGTAGTAGCAATAGTAGAAGTAGCAGTGATAGAAGTTATAGTGGTGGCAGATGTTTTGTGTTAATGGTGGTGGCAGTAGGGGATTAACAGCAAGGGGCAGCAACAGCCATAAGGTGAATGGAAGAAAAGCAGGAGCATGATGGAGGCAGCAGCAGCCTTACAGAAGTTGATGGTCGGAAGGGCAAAGCAGTGGCATGATGGAGGCAGTGGCATCAGCCGTACAGAAAGTGGAAATTGGTATAAGTGGCATGTCTTACACCATCATGGAGGGGATGTGAGTCACATTATGGTACAGGGTATTGAAAAATTAAGATTATATGAGAGGGGTGGAGATCTACAGAGAAAACTTTTTAATTGTGAGGCTTTTTGGATATTCAACCTTAAATCATGTGTCCCCCATGGATTGAATAGAAAACAAAATCTAATCTTACATTATTAATCTATGTTTGAAAATTGTCATGTATATTGTTGTGCACAAAGTTTTACATTTTATGTAAGGAAATGTTTTGTTGTATTTTGTGTTCATTTGGCAATGTCGTTTTAAGGTCCTGTTCACACACAGTCTTGTTGTCTATGGCGGTCAAGGGGTTAATTTGGAAGTGGCTAGTATTCCTATATGCCAATCACACCCACTGGTTGTGTCCTCTCCCTCCTTTCCACCATAAAACCTGACTAGTGTAGTCATCTAGTGACTCTATGACTAATGGTGCTACAAGCATGTACCCGAAACGCTTGAGCCAGTTTTATATTTACCTTTTGTAACTGCCATTGTTATACTCCAGTTTGTTCATTCTATTTGCCATTTCCAAATGTTATGGGGCCTCCCCAAATACAAAAAAAAACCCTAACAAAATATAAAAAGTGTTGGCTGCCTCCCCCGCCTCTTCCACATACACCTTCATGTCCAACTCCTCCTCCACTCGGACATCCACCTCCTACTTCAAGATTATTGTTTGTTATATTGGCAGAGTAAAGCATTATAACGCTGCACCCAGCCATTTTTATACACCAGCATGGTTTTTGCGTTCTGTTTGCCATTTCTCAATGTTTTGGGGCCTCCCCAAAAAAAAAAAATTTAAAAAACACTGTGTACCTCCTCCTCCGCCTCTTCCACCTACAATGCCACAGCCTCCTCAATCTCCTACTCCACTGGGACACTTGCCTCCTGGTTCAAGATTAATTATTATTTTTTCTAATCTATGTTATTTTAAGTAATTTCCCTATCCAGATTTGTTTGCTGGACAATTGCCCTGCTCTTACCCTATTTTGCTTACTTTTGCAGCCCTCTAGCCCTTACTTCAACTTTTTTACAGCCATTTTACAGCACCAAAGTTCAGGTCCCCATTATTTTCTATAGGGTTTGGGTTTGGAGTCAAGTTTGGATACAAAAAAACAAACTTTGAACTAAAGCTTGGTCGAACTCGTTGAACTCGAACATCCATAGGTCGCTCATCCCTACCTATAACATCTCTCCCTTCACTAAGTTCACTAGAAAATGACAGAGATCGGGCAGGAGGAGAATTTTTATAGGGATATGACATTGCAGGGGCTGTCTAGCAGCATGGCATTATGTGTGTCTAAGCCATATACCGGGGTGGGCTCCCCAGGATACAGCAAAGTCACAAATAAGGAATACAACTCTGACACCAGCTTTTGTAAAAACAGACTTTTTACTATAACGGGATATCAAACACAACCCCAAATGCAGTGAACATAAAATAAGATTACATACACTCAGCCCGGAGGCTGAGACCCCTGTGTTTCACAGCACGGCACCCTACAATGGTAGCCGGAAAACACTTGAGCTAATTTATCTACTGCGAGCAGAGTTAGCATTGCCTCGCCATAACTGTTATTACCCTAAAGAACAGGAACGATTGTTTGGGGTGTAAGATACAGGATAGCCCGCGGTGCAACACAGAAGCTTACAATCTTACCAGACTATACAGTAATTTCCCCCCTCCCTTTTCCCAAAGCTGGTAACGTGTAAAGTGCCTAATTTATTGCTACTTATAAAAACGCTGGGATAACTGGATATTATGGTTGCAGCATGCCGGACCTCCAGGGTATAGCAACAGTGAGGTCATGGTATGGGCAATCGAGGGTTACTCACTTTTTGGAGGACCCTGGGCAGGCATGCAGCAGTGAATGAGAGGCAGACACTAGTTCCTCTGGGGCACACTCTGGGTGTAGAGACCTGGCCTGATGTTGGGTGAGGTGCCCTGGTTGTTGCAGGTGTTTAGAGTGCCTGAGGCAAGGTCCCTTTAAGGATCGTGACGACAGTGCCTGTAACGGTGGCACACCGGTTTGCAGGAGGATTAAATGAGTATGCAGTTGTTGAACCAAACGTTGTTTTACTTGGTGAAAACAGTCCAACTTTATACATGCAGTTACAGAAGATGTTAATGCAGTCCTTTACAGTTCCAAATGCACAGCAGGTTTATATCACATCAGGTTTCAATCTTGCAAGATACTTGGAGGGTATATATAGTTAATGCTTTGCAGTGCAATGCTGCTCTATCCCCACAGCTATTCTAGCTGGCTGGATCCCAAGGCCCGGATGCCTAATTGATGGCTTAAATCCTTGGTATAAATTCCTTCCTCCAGTGGTGGCACTTGCTTAAGGTTACAGTACCTTTGTTTCCTAGCTGTCTCACTGCTTGATGTGAAAGGTGACTGCAGGTTTCTCCCAGGAGGTTCTCTCCTACTACTGGGGTATCTCAACTGAGCTATCCTTAGCCTCAGGAGCTTCAGGCTGACGAGGTAACTCCTCTATTCCCCTGGAATACACTTGGTCTCCAAGCCGGCTGTACTCCATCTAGCCTCCTGGTGCAGCTAGAAACCAGGACTATCCAGCTGCATGTCAGGAGGAGGCCCTCAGCATATCTTGGGCTGGTGCCTTCTCACTTCTGTCTCCACAGACTCCTGACTATGACCTAACCACTCCCTGTCTGGGCCTGGACATTTATACTAGGGGCTCCCTATCTCCCTCTAGTGTCTGGGAGGCTAAATTACACTCCACTAGGCCTGCAAAGCATATAACAGGGGAAATACACTAATGCAAAAACACATTGAAAATACATTAAATGCATAGATCAATACAATATTACTGTCCCCCGTGAGCAGAAGCACACGCCACCCAATTGACCCCTGTGCAGTGCCCACTCCTACCTAGTGGGACACCACATGGTGAAGTCCTTTCTGCTCTCCAGAGCGAACCACAAGTTTAACTGTTAAGTCCTGGTGATCAACAAACAACAATCTTTGTAGCCTGCCACACAGCAACACTAACTGACTAACTAGTGGCAGGTTTAATCTCGGCTCTTGTAATTTCAGAGCCAATCCTATATTGAGGTGCGTGTGCGATCTCTCTTACCGGTCTGCTCTGTCTCCACTGATGATTCCGAACAAGCAGTCTTTCAAACGAACATGCGTTACCACCAGGGGTCGAGTGGAGGGGGAACGCGTGGGAACGGCGTTCCTGCACTTTTTTCATGGCAGGAACGCCGTTCCCTTTCAGCCTCAAGCCAGGAGAACGCGGCTGAATCAGAATCAGATTCACAGGGGGAGACGGAGCGCACTGTGCAGGGCAGGCTAAGGGAGGAGGAGCGGCTTCAGTTGAGAGGAAGCTGACTGTGCGGTGCTGCTGCCTGCGACTCCTCTCATCGCGCCCCGCCCCCTACTGACATCATCTCCTTCACTTCTTCTGTCGGCCAGATACGCTGTTCAGTCACTTGGTGCAGAGCATTCGCAGCTGAGATCATTTAGAATGTCTTTCTAAAAGTTTGTCCTGGGATTCGAACTCACGCCCTCTACACATCAGAGGAAGGCATTTACCCTCACAGCCATGAAAGCTGTCTAGGTAGTTGCTTAAAAAAAATAAAAAATAAGACTTCTACTTATACCTAGTGTACTGATACATAGTGTACAATCATACACATAACAGCTGCCCACTGTGTATGGATGTAGCAGAGCTGGGTGTGTTGGGGCAGCTGTCATGTATATAGTTGTACACTAGGTATCAGTACACTAGGTATAAGTAGAAGTCTTATTTTTTTTTTTTTAAGCATCTAGCTAGACAGCTTTTATGGCTGCGAGGGTAAATGCCTTGCCTCTGATGTGTAGAGGTTATGAGTTCAAATCCCAGGATAAACTTTTCAAAAAGTGTTTTTTTTTTTTTATAAGACTTCTACTGATACCTAGTTTACTGATACCTAGTGTACAACCATACACATGACAGCTGCCCCAACACACCCAGCTCTGCTACATCCATACACAGTGGACAAAGTTACCTACAGTAGAAGTCTTATTTTTTTTTTTTTTAAGTAACTATCTAGACAGCTTTCATAGCTGTGAGGGTATATGCCTTGCCTCTGATGTGTAGAGGTCATGAGATCGAATCCCAGGACAAACTTTTCTAAAAGTGTTTTTTTTGGTTTTTTTTTACAAAAATTACAGCATGCTAGATTTTCTGTGCTTTTTTATCTTTTGGAGGGGGGGGGGGGGTTGCAGTGGATCTTGGGTGAGTTCCCACACTTTTTTTCCCAGGACTTGACCCCTGGTTACCACAGAGTAGGTAATCTGTTCCTAAGCTGTCATCAGCACCCCTTGAAGACGTCCTCTGTCTACTGGGCAGCATATGGGTCTTAAAGAGCAATCAGCTTTCCTTGGCTGTAACTCTGGTCACAAAATCTTGGTCCAACACCTGGATGTGAAGGGATTCACTCCTCTCTCTGTGTCTGAGTCTTTTTAAAATGGCGACTTCCTGCTTCTCTCTGTAGCTTGATATCCCCTCCTCTAATGCATATTGTAATCTGTGCAGTCTGTGCCCTGTGTCTGGGAAACAGTGGCATCTTGTGGCTGAACAGCAAAATAACAGTGTTCATGCAATAAGAGCTGTTTCTCAATCTCACAGGTGATCCCTCATTCCAGGGATTCTTACTTCCTCTATTTAACATGTGCAGCAGCCATTTTAGTAACAATCTGATTAGTTACCACAAAGAGCGAGGTAATTCGACTTTGTGACGAATCAAAATTTTCCTGAAATTTGGATTTAATTCCACTTCATCAACACTATCTATAAACTTCTCATATATTCTGTTCCTCCCATACATAAGAAGCACAGGGAATTCAGTATACACCTGTATTTGTGGACAACGTGTTTATTCCACTATCAACTACACATATATCCTGTTCCTTCTATATGTAAGAAGTATACAGAATTTATATACACCTGTATATGTGGAATATGTGTTCATTCAACTATAAACTAGACATATATCCTGTTCCTTTCATATACAAGAAGTACAGGGAATTGAGTATACACTTGTGGATGGCACTGTTATGTGGCATCTGTGGATGGCACTGTTATAGGGGCATCTGTGTATGGCACTGTTATGGGGCATTTGTGGATGGCACTGTTATGGGGGATCTGTGGATGACACATATAGTATCTTATGCTATGTGTCATCCATAGATCCCCCCCCATAACAGTGTCCCTGTGTAGTGTAAATGACCACCAGGGGGTGGCGGCCAGCATCTAGTTTTGTAATGGCAGCGGGGCCCGGTACAGTCACTGTATTCTTTTGCACAGGGCACCTCTCACTGTAGTAATTTTATCTATAACTGTAGGCATTGTTTAACTATAATAATCTTCAATACCTTCACTTACAAACGTCCGTATCAGGCAGGAGAACTCAATACGTCACGCGCCGCCTGCTTCATTCAAAAAGTTGCGTAGCGAGTTACGCTGTCAGTGATCGCCCACCCGCCTGGCCTCCGGACGATTAATGGATTGTATTGAAGATTATAGTTAAACAATGCCTACAGTTATAGATAGGATGACTACAGTGACCTGCTGCCATTCAAAAATAGATGCCGGCCCCCAGCCCCTCCTCTCTTCCCACTGATACACCCACCAACCACGCTGTACAGCATGCGGTCGGCAGTGTATCAGTGTAAACTGCAGCATTCGCCCTATAAGATGCACTGCCATTCCCCCCCAAACACACTTTTTTTTTGGGGGGGGGGGGGTGCGTCTTATAGGGAAAAAAATATTGTATGTAAGATATGTGTTTATTCCTCTCTAAACTACACATACAGTACTGACCAAAAGTTTGGACACACCTTCTCATTCTAAGAGTTTTCTTTATTTTCATGACTATGAAAATTGTAGCTTCACACTGAAGGCATCAAAACTATGAATTAACACATGTGGAATTATATACATAACAAAAAAGTGTGAAACAACTGAAAATATGTCATATTCTAGGTTCTTCAAAGTAGCCACCTTTTGCGCTTGATTACTGCTTTGCACACTTTTGGCATTCTCTTGATGAGCTTCAAGATGTAGTCACCTGAAATGGTCTTCCAACAGTCTTGAAGGAGTTCCCAGAAATACTTAGCACAGGTTGGCCCTTTTGCCTTCACTCTGCGGTCCAGCTCACCCCAAACCATCTCGATTGGGTTCAGGTCCAGTGACTGTGGAGGCCAGGTCATCTGGCGCAGCACCCCATCACTCTCCTTCATGGTCAAATAGCCCTTACACAGCCTGGAGGTCTGTTTGGGGTCATTGTCCTGTTGAAAAATAAATGATGGTCCAACTAAACGCAAACTGGATGGAATAGCATGCCGCTGCAAGATGCTGTGGTAGCCATGCTGGTTCAGCATGCCTTCAATTTTGAATAAATCCCCAACAGTGTCACCAATAGAGTTGAGCGAACACCTGGATGTTCGGGTTCGAGAAGTTCGGCCGAACATCCCGGAAATGTTCGGGTTCGGGATCCGAACCCGATCCGAACTTCGTCCCGAACCCGAACCCCATTGAAGTCAATGGGGACCCGAACTTTTCGGCACTAAAACGGCTGTAAAACAGCCCAGGAAAGGGCTAGAGGGCTGCAAAAGGCAGCAACATGTAGGTAAATCCCCTGCAAACAAATGTGGATAGGGAAATTAATTAAAATAAAAATTAAATAAATAAAAATTAACCAAAATCAATTGGAGAGAGGTTCCATAGCAGAGAATCTGGCTTCCCGTCACCCACCACTGGAACAGTCCATTCTCAGATATTTAGGCCCCGGCACCCAGGCAGAGGAGAGAGGTCCCGTAACAGAGAATCTGTCTTCATGTCAGCAGAGAATTAGTCTGCATGTCATAGCAGAGAATGAGGCTTCACGTCAGCCACCACTGCAACAGTCCATTGGCATATATTTAGGCCTAGCACACAGGCAGAGGAGAGAGGTCCCGTAACAGAGAATCTGGCTTCATGTCAGCAGAGAATCAGTCTGCATGTCATAGCAGAGAATGAGGCTTCACGTCAGCCACCACTGCAACAGTCCATTGGCATATATTTAGGCCCAGCACACACACAGGCAGAGGAGAGAGGTCCCGTAACAGAGAATCTGTCTTCATGTCAGCAGAGAATTAGTCTGCATGTCATAGCAGAGAATGAGGCTTCACGTCACCCACCACTGCAACAGTCCATTGGCATATATTTAGGCCTAGCACACAGGCAGAGCAGAGAGGTCCCGTAACAGACAATCTGGCTTCATGACAGCAGAGAATCAGTCTGCATGTCATAGCAGAGAATGAGGCTTCACGTCACCCACCACTGCAACAGTCCATTGGCATATATTTAGGCCTAGCACACAGGCAGAGGAGAGAGGTCCCGTAACAGAGAATCTGTCTTCATGTCAGCAGAGAATCAGTCTGCATGTCATAGCAGAGAATGAGGCTTCACGTCAGCCACCACTGCAACAGTCCATTGGCATATATTTAGGCCCAGCACCCAGGCAGAGGAGGGAGGTCCCGTAACAGAGAATCTGTCTTCATGTCAGCAGAGAATTAGTCTGCATGTCATAGCAGAGAATGAGGCTTCACGTCAGCCACCACTGCAACAGTCCATTGGCATATATTTAGGCCCAGCACACACACAGGCAGAGGAGAGAGGTCCCGTAACAGAGAATCTGGCTTCATGTCAGCAGAGAATCAGTCTGCATGTCATAGCAGAGAATGAGGCTTCACGTCAGCCACCACTGCAACAGTCCATTGGCATATATTTAGGCCCAGCACACACACAGGCAGAGGAGAGAGGTCCCGTAACAGAGAATCTGGCTTCATGTCAGCAGAGAATCAGTCTGCATGTCATAGCAGAGAATGAGGCTTCACGTCAGCCACCACTGCAACAGTCCATTGGCATATATTTAGGCCCAGCACACACACAGGCAGAGGAGAGAGGTCCCGTAACAGAGAATCTGGCTTCATGTCAGCAGAGAATCAGTCTGCATGTCATAGCAGAGAATGAGGCTTCACGTCAGCCACCACTGCAACAGTCCATTGGCATATATTTAGGCCCAGCACACACACAGGCAGAGGAGAGAGGTCCCGTAACAGAGAATCTGTCTTCATGTCAGCAGAGAATTAGTCTGCATGTCATAGCAGAGAATGAGGCTTCACGTCACCCACCACTGCAACAGTCCATTGGCATATATTTAGGCCTAGCACACAGGCAGAGCAGAGAGGTCCCGTAACAGACAATCTGGCTTCATGACAGCAGAGAATCAGTCTGCATGTCATAGCAGAGAATGAGGCTTCACGTCACCCCCCACTGCAACAGTCCATTGGCATATATTTAGGCCTAGCACACAGGCAGAGCAGAGAGGTCCCGTAACAGACAATCTGGCTTCATGTCAGCAGAGAATCAGTCTGCATGTCATAGCAGAGAATGAGGCTTCACGTCACCCACCACTGCAACAGTCCATTGGCATATATTTAGGCCTAGCACACAGGCAGAGCAGAGAGGTCCCGTAACAGACAATCTGGCTTCATGACAGCAGAGAATCAGTCTGCATGTCATAGCAGAGAATGAGGCTTCACGTCACCCACCACTGCAACAGTCCATTGGCATATATTTAGGCCTAGCACACAGGCAGAGCAGAGAGGTCCCGTAACAGACAATCTGGCTTCATGTCAGCAGAGAATCAGTCTGCATGTCATAGCAGAGAATGAGGCTTCACGTCACCCACCACTGCAACAGTCCATTGGCATATATTTAGGCCTAGCACACAGGCAGAGCAGAGAGGTCCCGTAACAGACAATCTGGCTTCATGACAGCAGAGAATCAGTCTGCATGTCATAGCAGAGAATGAGGCTTCACGTCACCCACCACTGCAACAGTCCATTGGCATATATTTAGGCCTAGCACACAGGCAGAGCAGAGAGGTCCCGTAACAGACAATCTGGCTTCATGTCAGCAGAGAATCAGTCTGCATGTCATAGCAGAGAATGAGGCTTCACGTCACCCACCACTGCAACAGTCCATTGGCATATATTTAGGCCTAGCACACAGGCAGAGCAGAGAGGTCCCGTAACAGATGATCTGGCTTCATGTCAGCAGAGAATCAGTCTGCATGTCATAGCAGAGAATCAGGCTTCACGTCAGCCACCACTGCAACAGTCCATTGTCATAAATTTAGGCCCAGCACCCAGGCAGAGGAGAGAGGTCCCGTAACAGACAATCTGGCTTCATGTCAGCAGAGAATTAGTCTGCATGTCATAGCAGAGAATCAGGCTTCATGTCAGCCACCACTGCAACAGTCCATTGGCATATATTTAGGCCTAGCACACAGGCAGAGGAGAGGTTCATTCAACTTTGGGTAGCATCGCAATATAATGGTAAAATGAAAATAAAAATAGGATTGAATGAGGAAGTGCCCTGGAGTCCAATAATATATGGTTATGGGGAGGTAGTTAATGTCTAATCTGGACAAGGGACGGACAGGTCCTGTGGGATCCATGCCTGGTTCATTTTTATGAACGTCAGCTTGTCCACATTGGCTGTAGACAGGCGGCTGCGTTTGTCTGTAATGACGCCCCCTGCCGTGCTGAATACACGTTCAGACAAAACGCTGGCTGCCGGGCAGGCCAGCACCTCCAAGGCATAAAAGGCTAGCTCTGGCCACGTGGACAATTTAGAGACCCAGAAGTTGAATGGGGCCGAACCATCAGTCAGTACGTGGAGGGGTGTGCACACGTACTGTTCCACCATGTTAGTGAAATGTTGCCTCCTGCTAACACGTTGCGTATCAGGTGGTGGTGCAGTTAGCTGTGGCGTGTTGACAAAAGTTTTCCACATCTCTGCCATGCTAACCCTGCCCTCAGAGGAGCTGGCCGTGACACAGCTGCCTTGGCGACCTCTTGCTCCTCCTCTGCCTTGGCCTTGGGCTTCCACTTGTTCCCCTGTGACATTTGGGAATGCTCTCAGTAGCGCGTCTACCAACGTGCGCTTGTACTCGCGCATCTTCCTATCACGCTCCAGTGCAGGAAGTAAGGTGGGCACATTGTCTTTGTAGCGTGGATCCAGCAGGGTGGCAACCCAGTAGTCCGCACAGGTTAAAATGTGGGCAACTCTGCTGTCGTTGCGCAGGCACTGCAGCATGTAGTCGCTCATGTGTGCCAGGCTGCCCAGGGGTAAGGACAAGCTGTCCTCTGTGGGAGGCGTATCGTCATCGTCCTGCCTTTCCCCCCAGCCACGCACCAGTGATGGACCCGAGCTGCGTTGGGTGCCACCCCGCTGTGACCATGCTTCATCCTCATCCTCCTCCACCTCCTCCTCATCCTCGTCCTCCTCGTCCTCCAGTAGTGGGCCCTGGCTGGCCACATTTGTACCTGGCCTCTGCTGTTGCAAAAAACCTCCCTCTGAGTCACTTCGAAGAGACTGGCCTGAAAGTGCTAAAAATGACCCCTCTTCCTCATCCTCCTCCTCCTCCTCCTGGGCCACCTCCTGTTCCATCATCGCCCTAAGTGTTTTCTCAAGGAGACATAGAAGTGGTATTGTAACGCTGATAACGGTGTCATCGCCACTGGCCATGTTGGTGGAGTACTCGAAACAGCGCAACAGGGCACACAGGTCTCGCATGGAGGCCCAGTCATTGGTGGTGAAGTGGTGCTGTTCTGTAGTGCGACTGACCCGTGCGTGCTGCAGCTGAAACTCCACTATGGCCTGCTGCTGCTCGCACAGTCTGTCCAGCATGTGCAAGGTGGAGTTCCACCTGGTGGGCACGTCGCATATGAGGCGGTGAGCGGGAAGGCCGAAGTTACGCTGTAGCGCAGACAGGCGAGCAGCGGCAGGATGTGAACGCCGGAAGCGCGAACAGACGGCCCGCACTTTATGCAGCAGCTCTGACATGTCGGGGTAGTTGTGAATGAACTTCTGCACCACCAAATTCAGCACATGCGCCAAGCAAGGGATGTGCGTCAAATTGGCTAGTCCCAGAGCTGCAACGAGATTTCGCCCATTATCACACACCACCAGGCCGGGCTTGAGGCTCACCGGCAGCAACCACTCGTCGGTCTGTTGTTCAATACCCCGCCACAACTCCTGTGCGGTGTGGGGCCTGTCCCCCAAACATATGAGTTTCAGAATGGCCTGCTGACGTTTACCCCGGGCTGTGCTGAAGTTGGTGGTGAAGGTGTGTGGCTGACTGGATGAGCAGGTGGAAGAAGAGGAGGAGGAAGCCGAGAAGGAGGAGGTGGCAACAGGAGGCAAAGAATGTTGCCCTGCGATCCTTGGCGGCGGCAGGACGTGCGCCAAACAGCTCTCCGCCTGGGGCCCAGCTGCCACTACATTTACCCAGTGTGCAGTTAGGGAGATATAGCGTCCCTGGCCGTGCTTACTGGTCCACGTATCTGTGGTTAGGTGGACCTTGCTACAGATGGCGTTGCGCAGTGCACACTTGATTTTATCGGATACTTGGTTGTGCAGGGAAGGCACGGCTCTCTTGGAGAAGTAGTGCCGGCTGGGAACAACATACTGTGGGACAGCAAGCGACATGAGCTGTTTGAAGCTGTCTGTGTCCACCAGCCTAAATGACAGCATTTCATAGGCCAGTAGTTTAGAAATGCTGGCATTCAGGGCCAGGGATCGAGGGTGGCTAGGTGGGAATTTACGCTTTCTATCAAATGTTTGTGAGATGGAGAGCTGAACGCTGGCGTGTGACATGGTTGAGACGCTTGGTGACGGAGGTGGTGGTGGTGGTGTTGGTGGTACATCCCCTGTTTGCTGGGCGGCAGGTGCCAACGTTCCTCCAGAGGCGGAGGAAGAGGCCGAGGCGGCAGCAGCAGAATAGGCCGAGGCGGCAGCAGCAGAAGAGGTAGCAGGGGGAGCCTGAGTGACTTCCTTGGTTTTAAGGTGTTTACTCCACTGCAGTTCATGCTTTGCATGCAGGTGCCTGGTCATGCAGGTTGTGCTCAGGTTCAGAACGTTAATGCCTCGCTTCAGGCTCTGATGGCACAGCGTGCAAACCACTCGGGTCTTGTCGTCAGCACATTGTTTGAAGAAGTGCCATGCCAGGGAACTCCTTGAAGCTGCCTTTGGGGTGCTCGGTCCCAGATGGCGGCGGTCAGTAGCAGGCGGAGTCTCTTGGCGGCGGGTGTTCTGCTTTTGCCCACTGCTCCCTCTTTTGCTACGCTGTTGGCTCGGTCTCACCACTGCCTCTTCCTCCGAACTGTGAAAGTCAGTGGCACGACCTTCATTCCATGTGGGGTCTAGGACCTCATCGTCCCCTGCATCGTCTTCCACCCAGTCTTGATCCCTGACCTCCTGTTCAGTCTGCACACTGCAGAAAGACGCAGCAGTTGGCACCTGTGTTTCGTCATCATCAGAGACATGCTGAGGTGGTATTCCCATGTCCTCATCATCAGGAAACATAAGTGGTTGTGCGTCAGTGCATTCTATGTCTTTCACCGCTGGGGAAGGGCTAGGTGGATGCCCTTGGGAAACCCTGCCAGCGGAGTCTTCAAACAGCATAAGAGACTGCTGCATAACTTGAGGCTGAGACAGTTTCCCTGGTATGCATGGGGGTGATGTGACAGACTGATGGGGTTGGTTTTCAGGCGCCATCTGTGCGCTTTCTGCAGAAGACTGGGTGGGAGATAATGTGAACGTGCTGGATCCACTGTCGGCCACCCAATTGACTAATGCCTGTACCTGCTCAGGCCTTACCATCCTTAGAACGGCATTGGGCCCCACCATATATCGCTGTAAATTCTGGCGGCTACTGGGACCTGAGGTAGTTGGTACACTAGGACGTGTGGATGTGGCAGAACGGCCACGTCCTCTCCCAGCACCAGAGGGTCCACTAACACCACCACGACCATGTCCACGTCCGCGTCCCTTACTAGATGTTTTTCTCATTGTTATGGTTCACCACAACAACAAATATATTATTTGGCCCAATGTATTGTATTCAAATTCAGCGGGATATAAATTTGAGGCCTAGTATTTAGGCGCTGGGTGACCGGTATGGATTTAGTGACAGAATTAGACTTGGAAATGCACAGAAGCGTGTGTGTGAAGTTATTCTGAATGACCCAATGTGCACCTTGAATATTATATACCCTTTTTGGGATAGATTTCAAATAGCTCTGATATAGCAGGAACCACTAAATTATGAAATTGCTAAATTGGGAATTGTACTTCAACCCAGAACAAAAAATGTGCTTTGACGGGCACTAAATAACTTTCCCAGCTACAACAGTACAGCGGTAACGAGAGATTTAGAGGGATTTAAATTTGAGGCCTAGTATTTAGGCGCTGGGTGACAGGTATGGGATTTAGTGACAGAATTAGACTTGGAAATACACAGTAGCGGGTGTGTGTGAAGTTATTCTGAATGACCCAATGTGCACCTTCAATATTATATACCCTTTTAGGGATAGATTTCAAATAGCTCTGATATAGCAGGAACCACTAAATTATGAAATTGCTAAATTGGGAATTGTACTTCAACCCAGAACAAAAAATGTGCTTTGACGGACACTAAATATCTTGCCCAGCAACAACAGTACAGCGGTGGGTAACGAGAGATTTAGAGGGATTTAAATTTGAGGCCTAGTATTTAGGCGCTGGGTCACCGGTATGGATTTAGTGACAGAATTAGACTTGGAAATGCACAGAAGCGTGTGTGTGAAGTTATTCTGAATGACCCTATGTGCACCTTCAATATTATATACCCTTTTAGGGATAGATTTCAAATAGCTCTGATATAGCAGAAACCACTAAATTATGAAATTGCTAAATTGGGAATTGTACTTCAACCCAGAACAAAAAATGTGCTTTGACGGACACTAAATATCTTGCCCAGCAACAACAGTACAGCGGTGGGTAACGAGAGATTTAGAGGGATTTAAATTTGAGGCCTAGTATTTAGGCGCTGGGTGACCGGTATGGATTTAGTGACAGAATTAGACTTGGAAATGCACAGAAGCGTGTGTGTGAAGTTATTCTGAATGACCCTATGTGCACCTTCAATATTATATACCCTTTTTAGGGATAGATTTCAAATAGCTCTGATATAGCAGGAACCACTAAATTATGAAATTGCTAAATTGGGAATTGTACTTCAACCCAGAACAAAAAATGTGCTTTGACGGACACTAAATATCTTGCCCAGCAACAACAGTACAGCGGTGGGTAACGAGAGATTTAGAGGGATTTAAATTTGAGGCCTAGTATTTAGGCGCTGGGTCACCGGTATGGATTTAGTGACAGAATTAGACTTGGAAATGCACAGAAGCGGTGTGTGTGAAGTTATTCTGAATGACCCTATGTGCACCTTCAATATTATATACCCTTTTAGGGATAGATTTCAAATAGCTCTGATATAGCAGAACCACTAAATTATGAAATTGCTAAATTGGGAATTGTACTTCAACCCAGAACAAAAAATGTGCTTTGACGGACACTAAATATCTTGCCCAGCAACAACAGTACAGCGGTGGGTAACGAGAGATTTAGAGGGATTTAAATTTGAGGCCTAGTATTTAGGCGCTGGGTCACCGGTATGGATTTAGTGACAGAATTAGACTTGGAAATGCACAGAAGCGTGTGTGTGAAGTTATTCTGAATGACCCTATGTGCACCTTCAATATTATATACCCTTTTAGGGATAGATTTCAAATAGCTCTGATATAGCAGAAACCACTAAATTATGAAATTGCTAAATTGGGAATTGTACTTCAACCCAGAACAAAAAATGTGCTTTGACGGACACTAAATATCTTGCCCAGCAACAACAGTACAGCGGTGGGTAACGAGAGATTTAGAGGGATTTAAATTTGAGGCCTAGTATTTAGGCGCTGGGTGACAGGTATGGGTTTAGTGACAGAATTAGACTTGGAAATACACAGTAGCGGGTGTGTGTGAAGTTATTCTGAATGACCCAATGTGCACCTTCAATATTATATACCCTTTTTAGGGATAGATTTCAAATAGCTCTGATATAGCAGGAACCACTAAATTATGAAATTGCTAAATTGGGAATTGTACTTCAACCCAGAACAAAAAATGTGCTTTGACGGACACTAAATATCTTGCCCAGCAACAACAGTACAGCTGGTGGGTAACGAGAGATTTAGAGGGATTTAAATTTGAGGCCTAGTATTTAGGCGCTGGGTCACCGGTATGGATTTAGTGACAGAATTAGACTTGGAAATGCACAGAAGCGTGTGTGTGAAGTTATTCTGAATGACCCTATGTGCACCTTCAATATTATATACCCTTTTAGGGATAGATTTCAAATAGCTCTGATATAGCAGAAACCACTAAATTATGAAATTGCTAAATTGGGAATTGTACTTCAACCCAGAACAAAAAATGTGCTTTGACGGACACTAAATATCTTGCCCAGCAACAACAGTACAGCGGTGGGTAACGAGAGATTTAGAGGGATTTAAATTTGAGGCCTAGTATTTAGGCGCTGGGTCACCGGTATGGATTTAGTGACAGAATTAGACTTGGAAATGCACAGAAGCGTGTGTGTGAAGTTATTCTGAATGACCCTATGTGCACCTTCAATATTATATACCCTTTTAGGGATAGATTTCAAATAGCTCTGATATAGCAGAAACCACTAAATTATGAAATTGCTAAATTGGGAATTGTACTTCAACCCAGAACAAAAAATGTGCTTTGACGGACACTAAATATCTTGCCCAGCAACAACAGTACAGCGGTGGGTAACGAGAGATTTAGAGGGATTTAAATTTGAGGCCTAGTATTTAGGCGCTGGGTGACAGGTATGGGTTTAGTGACAGAATTAGACTTGGAAATACACAGTAGCGGGTGTGTGTGAAGTTATTCTGAATGACCCAATGTGCACCTTCAATATTATATACCCTTTTTGGGATAGATTTCAAATAGCTCTGATATAGCAGGAACCACTAAATTATGAAATTGCTAAATTGGGAATTGTACTTCAACCCAGAACAAAAAATGTGCTTTGACGGACACTAAATATCTTGCCCAGCAACAACAGTACAGCGGTGGGTAACGAGAGATTTAGAGGGATTTAAATTTGAGGCCTAGTATTTAGGCGCTGGGTCACCGGTATGGATTTAGTGACAGAATTAGACTTGGAAATGCACAGAAGCGTGTGTGTGAAGTTATTCTGAATGACCCTATGTGCACCTTCAATATTATATACCCTTTTAGGGATAGATTTCAAATAGCTCTGATATAGCAGAAACCACTAAATTATGAAATTGCTAAATTGGGAATTGTACTTCAACCCAGAACAAAAAATGTGCTTTGACGGACACTAAATATCTTGCCCAGCAACAACAGTACAGCGGTGGGTAACGAGAGATTTAGAGGGATTTAAATTTGAGGCCTAGTATTTAGGCGCTGGGTCACCGGTATGGATTTAGTGACAGAATTAGACTTGGAAATGCACAGAAGCGTGTGTGTGAAGTTATTCTGAATGACCCTATGTGCACCTTCAATATTATATACCCTTTTAGGGATAGATTTCAAATAGCTCTGATATAGCAGAAACCACTAAATTATGAAATTGCTAAATTGGGAATTGTACTTCAACCCAGAACAAAAAATGTGCTTTGACGGACACTAAATATCTTGCCCAGCAACAACAGTACAGTGGTGGGTAACGAGAGATTTAGAGGGATTTAAATTTGAGGCCTAGTATTTAGGCGCTGGGTCACCGGTATGGATTTAGTGACAGAATTAGACTTGGAAATGCACAGAAGCGTGTGTGTGAAGTTATTCTGAATGACCCTATGTGCACCTTCAATATTATATACCCTTTTAGGGATAGATTTCAAATAGCTCTGATATAGCAGAAACCACTAAATTATGAAATTGCTAAATTGGGAATTGTACTTCAACCCAGAACAAAAAATGTGCTTTGACGGACACTAAATATCTTGCCCAGCAACAACAGTACAGCGGTGGGTAACGAGAGATTTAGAGGGATTTAAATTTGAGGCCTAGTATTTAGGCGCTGGGTGACAGGTATGGGTTTAGTGACAGAATTAGACTTGGAAATACACAGTAGCGGGTGTGTGTGAAGTTATTCTGAATGACCCAATGTGCACCTTCAATATTATATACCCTTTTTGGGATAGATTTCAAATAGCTCTGATATAGCAGGAACCACTAAATTATGAAATTGCTAAATTGGGAATTGTATTTCAACCCAGAACAAGAAATGTGCTTGAACGGACACTAAATAACTCGCCCAGCTACAGCACTAGGGACAGATTTAGCTGGATATAAATTTGAGGCCTAGTATTTAGGCGCTGGGTGACCGGTATGGATTTAGTGACAGAATTAGACTGGGATATGGCCAAAAAATGAACAGACTATTGCTGGTTAAATGCACTTGGTGTGACAGCTTCACCCTGATGTAGGCTTTAGCCAAAAAACAACCACACCATTGAGGGTTAAATGCACTTGGTGACAGGCGCAGCTTGCCCCTGATTTTGTATATGGCCAAAAAATGAACAGACTATTGCTGGTTAAATGCACTTGGTGTGACAGCTTCACCCTGATGTAGGCTTTAGCCAAAAAACAACCACACCATTGAGGGTTAAATGCACTTGGTGACAGGCGCAGCTTGCCCCTGATTTTGTATATGGCCAAAAAATGAACAGACTATTGCTGGTTAAATGCACTTGGTGTGACAGCTTCACCCTGATGTAGGCTTTAGCCAAAAAACAACCACACCATTGAGGGTTAAATGCACTTGGTGACAGGCGCAGCTTGCCCCTGATTTTGTATATGGCCAAAAAATGAACAGACTATTGCTGGTTAAATGCACTTGGTGTGACAGCTTCACCCTGATGTAGGCTTTAGCCAAAAAACAACCACACCATTGAGGGTTAAATGCACTTGGTCGCAGCTTGTGCTGGCGCACCACAAGACACAAAATGGCCGCCGATCACCCCAGAAAAATGAGACTGACAAACGGTCTGTGCAGCCTAAAAACAGTGAGCAATTGAGGATCAGCAGCTCAATGATCCACAGCTGCAGATCGATCAGTTAATCAAGTCCTTTGGAGGAGTTAATCTGCCTAATCTCGCCCTACTGTCGCAGCCGCAACCTCTCCCTACGCTAATCAGAGCAGAGTGACGGGCGGCGCTATGTGACTCCAGCTTAAATAGAGGCTGGGTCACATGGTGCTCTGGCCAATCACAGCCATGCCAATAGTAGGCATGGCTGTGATGGCCTCTTGGGGCAAGTAGTATGACGCTTGTTGATTGGCTGCTTTGCAGCCTTTCAAAAAGCGCCAAGAAAGCGTCACAAAAGCGCGAAGAAAGCGACGAACACCGAACCCGAACCCGGACTTTTACGAAAATGTCCGGGTTCGGGTCCGTGTCACGGACACCCCAAAATTCGGTACGAACCCGAACTATACAGTTCGAGTTCGCTCATCCCTAGTCACCAACAAAGCACCCCACACCATCACACCTCCTCCTCCATGCTTCACGGTGGGAACCAGGCATGTAGAGTCCATCCGTTCACCTTTTCGGCGTCGCACAAAGACACGGTGGTTGGAACCAAAGATCTCAAATTTGAACTCATCAGACCAAAGCACAGATTTCCACTGGTCTAATGTCCATTCCTTGTGTTCTTTAACCAAAACAAGTCTCTTCTGCTTGTTGCCTGTCCTTAGCAGTGGTTTCTTAGCAGATATTCTACCATGAAAGCCTGATTCACACAGTCTCCTCTTAACAGTTGTTCTAGAGATGTGTCTGCTGCTAGAACTCTGTGTGGCATTGACCTGGTCTCTAATCTGAGCTGCTGTTAACCTGCGATTTCTGAGGATGGAGTAGCGTTAACACTCCTGATTTCTAAGTTGTGTTATCTAATCTAAGCAAACACCTTCAATTGCTTTTCAATGGCTTTTGTCTCAAGATAACTCGATGAGTTAAGAAATTTGAGTTAAGAGCTGGAGTGCTATCCAAAAATATGGTATGTTAGATATGTGTTTATTCTTCTCTAAACTACACATATATCCTGTTCCTTCTATTTATAACAAACACATGGAATTCAGTATGCACCTATATATGTGGAATATCTATTCATTCCACTGTAAACTACCCATATATCCTGTTCCTTTTATACAGTCAGGTCCATAAATATTGGGACATTGACACAATTCTAACATTTTTAGCTCTATACACCACCACAATGTATTTGAAATGAAACAAACAAGATGTGCTTTAACTGCAGACTGTCAGTTTTAATTTGAGGGTATTTACATCCAAATCAGGTGAACGGGGTAGGAATTACAACAGTTTGCATATGTGCCTCCCACTTGTTAAGGGACCAAAAGTAATGGGACAGAATAATAATCATAAATCAAACTTCCACTTTTTAATACTTGGTTAAAAATCCTTTGCAGTAAATTACAGCCTGAAGTCTGGAACGCATAAACATCACCAGACACTGGGTTTCATCCCTGGTGATGCTCTGCCAGGCCTCTGCTGCAACTGTCTTCAGTTCCTGCTTGTTCTTGGTGCATTTTCCCTTCAGTTTTGTCTTCAACAAGTGAAATGCATGCTTAATCGGATTCAGGTCCGGTGATTGACTTGGCCATTGCATAACATTCCACTTCTTTCCCTTAAAAAACTCTTTGGTTGCTTTTGCAGTATGCTTTGGGTTATTGTCCATCTGCACTGTGAAGCGCCATCCAATGAGTTCTGAAGCATTTGGCTGAATATGAGCAGATAATATTGCCCAAAACACTTCAGAATTCATCCTGCTACTTTTGTCAGCAGTCACATCATCAATAAATACAAGAGAACCAGTTCTATGGGCAGCCAAACATGCCCACATCATGACACTACCACCACCATGCTTCACTGATGAGGTGGTATGCTTAGGATTATGAGCAGTTCCTTTCCTTCTCCATACTCTTTTCGTCCCATCACTCTGGTACAAGTTGATCTTGGTCTCATCTGTCCATAGGATGTTGTTCCAGAACTGTGAAGGCTTTTTTAGATGTCGTTTGGCAAACTCTAATCTGGTTTACATCTTGTGGTGAACCCTCTGTATTTACTCTGGTGAAGTTTTCTCTTGATTGTTGACTTTGACACACACACACACACACCTACCTCCTAGAAAGTGTTCTTGATCTGGCCAACTGTTGTGAAGGGTGTTTTCTTCACCAGGTAAAGAATCCTTCGGTCATCCACCACAGTTGTTTTCCGTGGTCTTCCGGGTCTTTTAGTGTTGCTGAGCTCACTGGTGCGTTCCTTCTTTTTAAGAATGTTCCAAAAAGTTGTTGTGGCCACACCTAATGTTTTTGCTATCTCTCTGATGGGTTTGTTTAGTTTTTTCAGCCTAATGATAGCTTGCTTCACTGATAGTGACAGCTCTTTAGCTCTCATCTTGAGAGTTGACAGCAACAGATTCCAAATGCAAATAGCAGACTTGAAATGAGCTCTGGACCTTTTATCTGCTCATTGTAATTGGGATAATGAGGAAATAACACACACCTGGCCGTGGAACAGCTGAGAAGCCGATTGTCCCATTACTTTTGGTTCCTTAACAAGTGGGAGGCACATATGCAAACTGTTGTAATTCCTACCCCGTTCACCTGATTATGATGTAAATGCCCTCAAATTAAAGCTGACAGTCTGCAGTTAAAGCACATCTTGTTTGTTTCATTTCAAATCCATTGTGGTGGTGTATAGAGCCAAAAATTTTATAATTGTGTCGAGGTCCCAATATTTATGGGGAAAGAAGTGGAATGTTATGCAATGGCCAAGTCAATCACAGGACCTGAATCCGATTGAGCATGCATTTCACATGCTGAAAACAAAACTGAAGGGAAAATGCACCAAGAACAAGCAGGAACTGAAGACAGTTGCAGCAGAGGCCTGGCAGAGCATCACCAGGGATGAAACCCAGTGTCTGGTGATGTCTATGTGTTCCAGACTTCAGACTGTAATTTACTGCAAAGGATTTGTAACCAAGTATTTAAAAAGTGAAAGTTTGATTTGTGATCATTATGTCCCATTACTTTTGGTTCCTTAACAAGTGGGAGGCACATATGCAAACTGTAGTAATTCCTACACCATTCACCTGATTTGGATGTAAATACCCTCAAATTAAAGCTGACAGTCTGCAGTTAAAGCACATCATGTTTGTTTCATTTCAAATCCATTGTGGTGGTGTATAGAGGCAAAAATGTTATAATTGTGTCGAGGTCCCAATATTTATGGACCTGACTGTATATAAGGACAATAAATTCAGTATACACCTGTATATGTAATATGTGTTCCTTCCTCCATAAACTATACATATATCCTGTTCCTTCTAGATATAATAAACACAGGGAATTCAGTATACACCTGTATACTGTACTTCTACGTTTGCTGATTTGCATGACCCTGGTAAAACTACTTTAGGCTATATGCACATGACCGTTGTGTGTTTTGCAGTCCGCAAATTGCATATCCACAAAACACAGATGGCGTCCGCGTTCAATCCGCAATTTGCAGAACGGCACGGACAGCCATTTATATAACTTCCTATTCTTGTCCACAAAACGGACCAGAATAGGACAGGTTATATTTTTTTTCGGACCACGGAACAGAGCAATGGATGCGAACAGCACACGGAGTGCTGTCCGCATCTTTTGCAGCCCCATGGAAGTGAATGTGTCTGCATCTAAGCAGCAAAAACTGCTGCTCGCATACGGACTAAAACAACGGGGTCGTGTGCATGTAGCCTTTTCGTGTTGACGATACTGAACTGGCTGTTGCTGCAGCTTCTAATGCTTGTGGTTGCAAAGATGGTGGGAAGTCGGTGACTCAGTGAGGAGCAGAGAGGGTCCTAAATGGTCAGACACGTGGGCTGTCTTTCCTGTAAATAAAGCAATTTGACCGTCCTTTCAGCAACAGAAAAACTTTTCAGAAATTTGCTTTGAGAGTGAGGACCTAAAAGCATGGCGATCCGGTAATTATCAGATTACTTGATGGTAAGGATAAGCCTTTCCTTACATAAGCAATCAAGCATACAGCTTGCCATTCTGACCAGAGTGCTGGAGGAGCCAGTTCTTTCTGCCCCACCCCTCCCCCACTGAGCTGAATGGCCATCATGAGAATCATTCTCCTGGTGGCTGGTGCTGCTATTTTTGCTACTACCCACATTCTGATGAGGCACGTGTCCTTCATTTTCAACTCATAGATTTTCCTGGCATTTCATTATAAGGCCTAGAAATGAAAAGTCCCAGATCTGGTACACAGAGTATTAAGCGGTACTAGCAAAATTGCAAGTGTTTTTTATGTGATTTAAAGTCAGATATGCAATGAAATGTCAGCTGCACACTGATATTGACAATTTACTTTGGAAATAATGCACTTTTTACAGCAAAATGTATTTGAGCTTCATGGTATATTGCACTAATGGAATGCATTCACTAAGATAGTGTGGCAATGTGAACATTGAGGTGTGCAGTAAAGGTCTGGGGAAGCATGATAAAAGGGGTATTGTTTGCACCGGGAGCGTGTCACCAAGGTGCCCGGCCTTGGTGGAGTAAAAGCCCTAGTCCAGGTGTCCACTAAAGTAGTTGGGGGACACCATATAGATAGTGTATCTGGTTCAGCTATTTCAAGGCGGGCATATACTGGAAACAGGCAATGTGTTGGGTGGGTGCCTGTTCCCCATGCTCCAGTCCGGGACTTAGGGCATGCTCATCTCCAGGGATTCCATTTAATCTGGTTTCTGCAATTGGGTGTGTCTCACTCTGGAGAGTGTGCAGACAGAGGCCTGGTGAGGTTCTGTCAGCATGGTCTCAGCTAGGCAAGGCTGAGAGACCACGAGGCTATGCAATAGCCTGAGGTTTGGGGGACCTAGCGACGCCTAGAGAAGGAGCGTTGCTCGGCCAGCGTCTGGAGGACTATTGTGCCACACTCCCCCATAAGGTACTGGAATTGCCACAGCCTGGAGGCTGCTGTATTGAGGTTGGCTGAGGAAAGCCGCATATGATGGCCATGTGTGAACTGTGCCCTGCGAGTGAGGTAGGGATGTATTTTGTTTAGGTAGCGCCTAGACGGGCAGGAGTTTATTTGTATGTCTTTCTTTATGCCGTGTGCCACAATAAATGCACAGTTTGGACATGAAAATCTGTTTGAACTACACTGTCTATTGCGGTAATGCATTCACTAACACAGGTATAAGAATGCAATTTTTGAAATTTAGCTTAATGGATAGTGGAGCTAATCCACAAGCAGGTCCCTGGCATCTGAAGTAAACAATGGTGGATTTTAGCCAACTGGCAGCAACATAGAAAATAATACAACTGACAACCAGTGCACTTGAGAGTTATGCTATTTCATATAGCACCGGCCAAGTACCTTGTGCTGCTCAATTGTCGAGTTGGCATGTCCAGCACAGGCTTCACCTGCAGCCTAGTATAAATGAATATGGTGTGTTCTTCTAAGTACTGTATATCATATTCGTAACAGGTGGATCAATATTGCAATATATGATTTTAAGATATAAAAAGTGTGATTTCAATATTACTGATCTTAATTGAACTCAGGCACATAACCATGTCTGTATTTTGGGCAGCAAACCACAGATCCACAAAATACAGATACCTTCTGTGTGTACTCAATATTTTGCTTACTCCAATCAGAATAGGACATGTTCTATAATTTGCAGAACAGCCATACAGATCCATAAAAAATATGCATGCAAGAACGACCCCATAGAAATTGATAGGTCAGTGTGCTGTCAAACTGAAAGGATTTGGACCTTTCTGGACCTCTACGACAACCTTGGTTTGAGACACCGACGTCAGGAGAGATGTTTCTCAGTTGGCAATAATAGACACACACATCACTGAGAAACATAGAAAAGAAATGGTGGCTCTCTCACTGTTTCACTTCTGGAGTGGTGCACAACCCCACAGCACTCCCAAATGCTGGAGAAGAATGTGGATGAAAAGTTTGTAATGGGGGTCACTCAATATAAGGCAAACACACGGTGATTGGTATCCATATAAATTCTTTATATATTATATATAGGCTTCAAACTATGCAAATAAAACAATATACATAAAACATTTCATAAAAATTAAATGAATAAAATATACTATACGTTTAAAACGCTGCACAAAAGACCTCTAGCTCTGTAATCAGGGTCAATAGAAAATAGCTCTTGAGAGACTCCATATATTGAATTACAGAGCTAGAGGTCTTTTGTGCGGCGTTTTAAACGTATAGTATATTTTATTCATTTAATTTTTATGAAATGTTTTATGTATATTGTTTTATTTGCATAGTTTGAAGCCTATATATAATATATAAAGAATTTATATGGATACCAATCACCGTGTGTTTGCCTTATATTGAGTGACCCCCATTACAAACTTTTCATCACTGAGAAACACTCTAACTTTATTATGCTATAGCTTGGCCTTATATAGGCAGTAGAAAAGTTTGCATAACAACATTGTTAAACCAATCATAAAAGAAAAACATTGGTGGTCACACAGATACTACCGGAACATCCCTTTATGGGTATGTAATACGTCACATATAAGAATGTACGCAGTTGTGCCGAATGACCCTGAATGAAACTAGAACATTTGTTCTAGTTCTGGGAGACAGATAAATGAACCTAACTCACAGCGGGGGAAGATGTGAAGCAGTGCGTGGGTGAGATGTTATAACAATTCTGTACATGTAAGAGAAGACAAGATGGAGTTACATTTCTCTTCAATCCCCCTAGAACCAAATTTCTTAGATAATATGGTTCTTACCCTTGCCCTTTTCCCTGTATACCGCCAGATATTTTCTATATCCTTCATGTGAGTTGCCTTCAGGATTAGGCAGCAGAGTCTCAAAAAATGACATATTTGATACTCCTTTCATTATCAGTTTCCGTACACATGCTATGATACATATTGCAACTAATGCTATTTCTATAATAATTATCAGGATAATAATTTCCAACTGTACAAGTGCCTGTTTCCAGGTAGTGAACCAGCCAAAATACTGATCCCAAGGGTTATCCATACCTGAGTTTCTTTTGAGCTCGATTAATAAATCCTCGAGTTTCTTTATTGCCAGTGTGACCTTACCATTAGGGCCGGTGTTGTTGGGTATGAACGTGCAGCATGATGAGGAGTCTGGCAATACCTTACAGACACCACCTCTTCCTGCAAATATCATATCGAGTACCATGTGGTTTTGAAATGTCATAATGGAATCTGCCTGTAACTGTTCTGCCACACCATGTAACGCATCCCTGGTGTAGTTTACAAACCTTTGTTGATTATAGTAAATATAGTTGATCCAGTATACATTTTTTTGATTGTTATGTGGGGAATTATGGATTCAAATCCTGCTGCCACCTGACCTCTGGCCTTGGATTCATCAGGGACCCCTCTTGGGACCCCGATTGCATCAATATACACGTGTGGGTCGAAGCTACCTTTTGGGAGGGCGCGATGGTTGCATATATGTGTGTTGGTGTCTTTTTCATTTTCAGTGAAGATATGTATGTTCATGATGGCTTTAGCAAGAGCACATTCACCTTTCCAGGAACCCTCTAGTCTAGATCTTATCTTTCCATCCCTACAGATCCAATATACATCTCCAATTGAGTATACTTGATTCTGTGTGAGGGAGGTATCTGTTTCACTGTAAGTTGCACGGTATCCTTCAGTGAAATTACCCAGGGATCTTCCTTGATCTCCCCCTCTGTGGCTGGTATAGTTACCAGGATAGATATGTATACCTGCACCAGGGTGGGGAGTTTTTATGAGGAGTGGGTATTTTTGCTTCCATTCTTCACATGCAGACTGGTTACTAGATGAATTTGAGAATAATTGCAAAAAACATTCCTCAATAGAGTTGAGCGAACACCTGGATGTTCGGGTTCGAGAAGTTCGGCCGAACATCCCGGAAATGTTCGGGTTCGGGATCCGAACCCGATCCGAACTTCGTCCCGAACCCGAACCCCATTGAAGTCAATGGGGACCCGAACTTTTCGGCACTAAAAAGGCTGTAAAACAGCCCAGGAAAGAGCTAGAGGGCTGCAAAAGGCAGCAACATGTAGGTAAATCCCCTGCAAACAAATGTGGATAGGGAAATGAATAAAAATAAAAATTAAATAAATAAAAATTAACCAAAATCAATTGGAGAGAGGTTCCATAGCAGAGAATCTGGCTTCCCGTCACCCACCACTGGAACAGTCCATTCTCAGATATTTAGGCCCCGGCACCCAGGCAGAGGAGAGAGGTCCCGTAACAGAGAATCTGTCTTCATGTCAGCAGAGAATTAGTCTGCATGTCATAGCAGAGAATGAGGCTTCACGTCAGCCACCACTGCAACAGTCCATTGGCATATATTTAGGCCCAGCACCCAGGCAGAGGAGAGAGGTCCCGTAACAGACAATCTGGCTTCATGTCAGCAGAGAATCAGTCTGCATGTCATAGCAGAGAATCAGGCTTCACGTCACCCACCACTGCAACAGTCCATTGTCATAAATTTAGGCCCAGCACTAGTGTTGAGCGGCATGTCCCATATTCGAATTCGCGAAATTTTGTGAATATTCGAAAGAATATTCGTAAAATATTCGCGATTATTCAAATTCGTTATTATTTCGCATATGCGATAATTCGAATTTTCGCATCGCATAATACATATGCTATGCAAAATTCACATGTGCGCTAATGAAATCGCCTTACGAAGATTCGCAACTCAATTCAATCACTAATGTATGAATGCAATGCCCTTTGCCTCTGTTCTGGGACAAGTGTAGATATTCGCATGTGCGCTAATAAAATCGCCTTACGAAGATTCGCACCTCAATCACTTTCTAGGGAATGTGAGACTTTTGGGAATCAATCGAGATACAGTGGGGGGTGATGACAGTAGTTGACAGAGTACAGATCAATGTAATCTGTAAGGTGGAAAGTAAAATAAAAAATACGAATTTTCGTTAATCAAATTTTACGAAGTTCTACGTATTCGCGAATATGGTGCTATACTATATGAATGCACAGGCCTTTGCCTCTCTGTTCTGGGGACAAGTGTAGATATTTGCATTTGCGTTAATAAAATCGCCTTACGAAGATTCGCAGCTCAATTCAATCACTAATGTATGAATGCAAAGCCCTTTGCCTCTGTTCTGGGACAAGTGTAGATATTCGCATGTGCGCTAATAAAATCGCCTTACGAAGATTCGCAACTCAATTCACTAATGTATGAATGCAAAGCCCTTTGCCTCTGTTCTGGGACGTGCCGATATTCGCATGTGCGCTAATAAAATCGCCTTACGAAGATTCGCAACTCAATTCACTAATGTATGAATGCAAAGCCCTTTGCCTCTGTTCTGGGACGTGCCGATATTCGCATGTGCGCTAATAAAATCGCCTTACGAAGATTCGCAACTCAATTCACTAATGTATGAATGCAAAGCCCTTTGCCTCTGTTCTGGGACGTGCCGATATTCGCATGTGCGCTAATAAAATCGCCTTACGAAGATTCGCAACTCAATTCACTAATGTATGAATGCAAAGCCCTTTGCCTCTGTTCTGGGACAAGTGTAGATATTCGCATGTGCGCTAATAAAATCGCCTTACGAAGATTCGCAACTCAATCACTTTCTAGGGAATGTGAGACTTTTGGGAATCAATCGAGATACAGTGGGGGGTGATGACAGTAGTTGACAGAGTACAGATCAATGTAATCTGTAAGGTGGAAAGTAAAATAAAAAATACGAATATTCGTAAATCGAATTTTACGAAGTTCTACGTATTCGCGAATATGGTGCTATACTATATGAATGCACAGGCCTTTGCCTCTCTGTTCTGGGGACAAGTGTAGATATTTGCATTTGCGTTAATAAAATCGCCTTACGAAGATTCGCAGCTCAATTCAATCACTAATGTATGAATGCAAAGCCCTTTGCCTCTGTTCTGGGACGTGCCGATATTCGCATGTGCGCTAATAAAATCGCCTTACGAAGATTCGCAACTCAATTCACTAATGTATGAATGCAAAGCCCTTTGCCTCTGTTCTGGGACGTGCCGATATTCGCATGTGCGCTAATAAAATCGCCTTACGAAGATTCGCAACTCAATTCACTAATGTATGAATGCAAAGCCCTTTGCCTCTGTTCTGGGACGTGCCGATATTCGCATGTGCGCTAATAAAATCGCCTTACGAAGATTCGCGCCTCAATCACTTTCTAGGCAATGTGAGTAAGATCTGAGCTGTTGGACCTTTGGGAAACAATCAATTATATGTGTACTGTAATTTTGTGGGGGGGGGAAAAAACAAAAAACGAATATTCGTTTTTACGAATATATAGCACTATATTCGAAATATTCGCGAAATCGCGAAGTTGCGATATTCGCGAAAAAAATTTGCTTTTCGAATATTCGCGCTCAACACTACCCAGCACCCAGGCAGAGGAGAGAGGTCCCGTAACAGACAATCTGGCTTCATGTCAGCAGAGAATCAGTCTGCATGTCATAGCAGAGAATGAGGCTTCACGTCAGCCACCACTGCAACAGTCCATTGGCATATATTTAGGCCCAGCACCCAGGCAGAGGAGAGAGGTCCCGTAACAGACAATCTGGCTTCATGTCAGCAGAGAATCAGTCTTCATATCATAGCAGAGAATCAGGCTTCACGTCACCCACCACTGTAAGAGTCCATTTTCATAAATTTAGGCCCAGCACACAGGCAGAGGAGAGAGGTCCCGTAACAGAGGATCTGGCTTCATGTCAGCAGAGAATCAGTCTGCATGTCATAGCAGAGAATCAGGCTTCACATCACCCAACATTGGAACAGTCCATTGGCATATATTTAGGCCCCGGCACCCAGACAGAGGAGAGGTTCATTCAACTTTGGGTAGCCTCGCAATATAATGGTAAAATGAAAATAAAAATAGGATTGAATGAGGAAGTGCCCTGGAGTCCAATAATATATGGTTAAGGGGAGGTAGTTAATGTCTAATCTGGACAAGGGACGGACAGATCCTGTGGGATCCATGCCTGGTTCATTTTTATGAACGTCAGCTTGTCCACATTGGCTGTAGACAGGCGGCTGCGTTTGAGGCCTAGTATTTAGGCGCTGGGTGACCGGTATGGATTTAGTGACAGAATTAGACTTGGAAATGCACAGAAGCGTGTGTGTGTGAAGTTATTCTGAATGACCCAATGTGCACCTTGAATATTATATACCCTTTTAGGGATAGATTTCAAATAGCTCTGATATAGCAGAAACCACTAAATTATGAAATTGCTAAATTGGGAATTGTACTTCAACCCAGAACAAAAAATGTGCTTTGACGGACACTAAATATCTTGCCCAGCAACAACAGTACAGCGGTGGGTAACGAGAGATTTAGAGGGAATTAAATTTGAGGCCTAGTATTTAGGCGCTGGGTCACCGGTATGGATTTAGTGACAGAATTAGACTTGGAAATACACAGTAGCGGGTGTGTGTGAAGTTATTCTGAATGACCCTATGTGCACCTTCAATATTATATACCCTTTTAGGGATAGATTTCAAATAGCTCTGATATAGCAGAAACCACTAAATTATGAAATTGCTAAATTGGGAATTGTACTTCAACCCAGAACAAAAAATGTGCTTTGACGGACACTAAATATCTTGCCCAGCAACAACAGTACAGCGGTGGGTAACGAGAGATTTAGAGGGAATTAAATTTGAGGCCTAGTATTTAGGCGCTGGGTCACCGGTATGGATTTAGTGACAGAATTAGACTTGGAAATGCACAGAAGCGTGTGTGTGAAGTTATTCTGAATGACCCAATGTGCACCTTCAATATTATATACCCTTTTTGGGATAGATTTCAAATAGCTCTGATATAGCAGGAACCACTAAATTATGAAATTGCTAAATTGGGAATTGTACTTCAACCCAGAACAAAAAATGTGCTTTGACGGGCACTAAATAACTTTCCCAGCTACAACAGGACAACGGTAACGAGAGATTTAGAGGGATTTAAATTTGAGGCCTAGTATTTAGGCGCTGGGTGACAGGTATGGGTTTAGTGACAGAATTAGACTTGGAAATACACAGTAGCGGGTGTGTGTGAAGTTATTCTGAATGACCCTATGTGCACCTTCAATATTATATACCCTTTTAGGGATAGATTTCAAATAGCTCTGATATAGCAGAAACCACTAAATTATGAAATTGCTAAATTGGGAATTGTACTTCAACCCAGAACAAAAAATGTGCTTTGACGGACACTAAATATCTTGCCCAGCAACAACAGTACACCGGTGGGTAACGAGAGATTTAGAGGGAATTAAATTTGAGGCCTAGTATTTAGGCGCTGGGTCACCGGTATGGATTTAGTGACAGAATTAGACTTGGAAATACACAGTAGCGGGTGTGTGTGAAGTTATTCTGAATGACCCTATGTGCACCTTCAATATTATATACCCTTTTAGGGATAGATTTCAAATAGCTCTGATATAGCAGAAACCACTAAATTATGAAATTGCTAAATTGGGAATTGTACTTCAACCCAGAACAAAAAATGTGCTTTGACGGACACTAAATATCTTGCCCAGCAACAACAGTACAGCGGTGGGTAACGAGAGATTTAGAGGGAATTAAATTTGAGGCCTAGTATTTAGGCGCTGGGTCACCGGTATGGATTTAGTGACAGAATTAGACTTGGAAATGCACAGAAGCGTGTGTGTGAAGTTATTCTGAATGACCCTATGTGCACCTTCAATATTATATACCCTTTTTGGGATAGATTTCAAATAGCTCTGATATAGCAGGAACCACTAAATTATGAAATTGCTAAATTGGGAATTGTACTTCAACCCAGAACAAAAAATGTGCTTTGACGGGCACTAAATAACTTTCCCAGCTACAACAGGACAACGGTAACGAGAGATTTAGAGGGATTTAAATTTGAGGCCTAGTATTTAGGCGCTGGGTGACAGGTATGGGTTTAGTGACAGAATTAGACTTGGAAATACACAGTAGCGGGTGTGTGTGAAGTTATTCTGAATGACCCTATGTGCACCTTCAATATTATATACCCTTTTTGGGATAGATTTCAAATAGCTCTGATATAGCAGAAACCACTAAATTATGAAATTGCTAAATTGGGAATTGTACTTCAACCCAGAACAAAAAATGTGCTTTGACGGACACTAAATATCTTGCCCAGCAACAACAGTACAGCGGTGGGTAACGAGAGATTTAGAGGGAATTAAATTTGAGGCCTAGTATTTAGGCGCTGGGTCACCGGTATGGATTTAGTGACAGAATTAGACTTGGAAATACACAGTAGCGGGTGTGTGTGAAGTTACTCTGAATGACCCTATGTGCACCTTCAATATTATATACCCTTTTTGGGATAGATTTCAAAGAGCTCTGATATAGCAGGAACCACTAAATTATGAAATTGCTAAATTGGGAATTGTATTTCAACCCAGAACAAGAAATGTGCTTGAACGGACACTAAATAACTCGCCCAGCTACAGCACTAGGGACAGATTTAGCTGGATATAAATTTGAGGCCTAGTATTTAGGCGCTGGGTGACCGGTATGGATTTAGTGACAGAATTAGACTGGGATATGGCCAAAAAATGAACAGACTATTGCTGGTTAAATGCACTTGGTGTGACAGCTTCACCCTGATGTAGGCTTTAGCCAAAAAACAACCACACCATTGAGGGTTAAATGCACTTGGTGACAGGCGCAGCTTGCCCCTGATTTTGTATATGGCCAAAAAATGAACAGACTATTGCTGGTTAAATGCACTTGGTGTGACAGCTTCACCCTGATGTAGGCTTTAGCCAAAAAACAACCACACCATTGAGGGTTAAATGCACTTGGTGACAGGCGCAGCTTGCCCCTGATTTTGTATATGGCCAAAAAATGAACAGACTATTGCTGGTTAAATGCACTTGGTGTGACAGCTTCACCCTGATGTAGGCTTTAGCCAAAAAACAACCACACCATTGAGGGTTAAATGCACTTGGTGACAGGCGCAGCTTGCCCCTGATTTTGTATATGGCCAAAAAATGAACAGACTATTGCTGGTTAAATGCACTTGGTGTGACAGCTTCACCCTGATGTAGGCTTTAGCCAAAAAACAACCACACCATTGAGGGTTAAATGCACTTGGTCGCAGCTTGTGCTGGCGCACCACAAGACACAAAATGGCCGCCGATCACCCCAGAAAAATGAGACTGACAAACGGTCTGTGCAGCCTAAAAACAGTGAGCAATTGAGGATCAGCAGCTCAATGATCCACAGCTGCAGATCGATCAGTTAATCAAGTCCTTTGGAGGAGTTAATCTGCCTAATCTCGCCCTACTGTCGCAGCCGCAACCTCTCCCTACGCTAATCAGAGCAGAGTGACGGGCGGCGCTATGTGACTCCAGCTTAAATAGAGGCTGGGTCACATGGTGCTCTGGCCAATCACAGCCATGCCAATAGTAGGCATGGCTGTGATGGCCTCTTGGGGCAAGTAGTATGACGCTTGTTGATTGGCTGCTTTGCAGCCTTTCAAAAAGCGCCAAGAAAGCGTCACAAAAGCGCGAAGAAAGCGACGAACACCGAACCCGAACCCGGACTTTTACGAAAATGTCCGGGTTCGGGTCCGTGTCACGGACACCCCAAAATTCGGTACGAACCCGAACTATACAGTTCGAGTTCGCTCATCCCTATTCCTCAACTCTAGAGGGCAATTTTAAGGGCACAGTACCTAGGTGAGGCTTAGCAGTCCCACATACAGGTCCTTCTCAAAAGATTAGCATATTGTGATAAAGTTCATTATTTTCTGTAATGTACTGATAAACATTAGACTTTCATATATTTTAGATTCATTACACACCAACTGAAGTAGTTCAAGCCTTTTATTGTTTTAATATTAATGATTTTGGCATACAGCTCATGAAAACCCCAAATTCCTATCTCGAAAAATTAGCATATCATGAAAAGGTTCTCTAAACGAGTTATTAACCTAATCATCTGAATCAATTAATTAACTCTAAACACCTGCAAAAGATTCCTGAGGCTTTTAAAAACTCCCAGCCTGGTTCATTACTCAAAACCGCAATCATGGGTAAGACTGCCAACCTGACTGCTGTCCAGAAGGCCATCATTGACACCCTCAAGCAAGAGGGTAAGCCACAGAAAGAAATTTCTGAACGAATAGGCTGTTCCCAGAGTGCTGTATCAAGGCACCTCAGTGGGAAGTCTGTGGGAAGGAAAAGGTGTGGCAGAAAAGGCTGCACAATGAGAAGAGGTGACCGGACCCTGAGGAACATTGTGGAGAAGGACCGATTCCAGACCTTGGGGGACCTGCGAAAGCAGTGGACTGAATCTGGAGTAGAAACATCCAGAGCCACCGTGTACAGGCGTGTGCAGGAAATGGGCTACAGGTGCCGCATTCCCCAGGTCAAGCCACTTTTGAACCAGAAACAGCGGCAGAAGCGCCTGACCTGGGCTACAGAGAAGCAGCACTGGACTGTTGCATGTCATTCGGAAATCAAGGTGCCAGAGTCTGGAGGAAGACTGGGGAGAGGGAAATGCCAAAATGCCTGAAGTCCAGTGTCAAGTACCCACAGTCAGTGATGGTCTGGGGTGCCATGTCAGCTGCTGGTGTTGGTCCACTGTGTTTTATCAAGGGCAAGGTCAATGCAGCTAGCTATCAGGAGATTTTGGAGCACTTCATGCTTCCATCTGCTGAAAAGCTTTATGGAGATGAGGATTTCATTTTTCAGCACGACCTGGCACCTGCTCACAGTGCCAAAACCACTGGTAAATGGTTTACTGACCATGGTATTACTGTGCTCAATTGGCCTGCCAACTCTCCTGACCTGAACCCCATAGAGAATCTGTGGGATATTGGGAAGAGAAAGTTGAGACGCAAGACCCAACACTCTGGATGAGCTTAAGGCCACTATCGAAGCATCCTGGGCTTCCATAACACTTCAGCAGTGCCACAGGCTGATTGCCTCCATGCCACGCCGCATTGAAGCAGTCATTTCTGCAAAAGGATTCCAGACCAAGTATTGAGTGCATAACTGAACATAATTATTTGAAGGTTGACTTTTTTGTATTAAAAACACTTTTCGTTTATTGGTTGGATGAAATATGCTAATTTTTTTAGATAGGAAATTTGGGTTTTCATGAGCTGTATGCCAAAATCATCAATATTAAAACAATAAAAGGCTTGAACTACTTCATTTGGTGTGTAATGAATCTATAATATATGAAAGTCTAATGTTTATCAGTACATTACAGAAAATAATGAACTTTATCACAATATGCTAATTTTTTGAGAAGGACCTGTATATAAAAATTACTTTTATTTACTTTAGCAGCGCTGTACTTCATCCATTCTAACCATAGGTTGGCATCAGAGAACTCAGTTTCTGCTGCAAGAGCCTCTTCATATGTTGGGTCATATATTGCTCTCATATTGTTTAAAGTTAAAATATGGGGTTTGAGGAGGTTTGTTTGTTTCTGAGGGTATGTCCATTCTTATAGTGGTTGCCTCATCTCGTGGAAGGACTGCACTTCATTATGCTGCATAAACAGAAAGAGTAAGTTGCAACTTGAGTACTGGAGGAATTGTACCAGAAGGTAGTGATTGCACCTTTCTGAGTTATAGCAACTTCAGCTTTGTTATCCTCTGGCAGAGTAATTAGGATCGTCAGTAATCCTACAGTCCAAGTGGACCATCTGTGCCATCTTCCAGAATTGAGGGAGTACATCCTGGTGGAGGTCAGAGCTGTCTGCTCCCATTAGTACCTCACTTTGTCCTTTTTCAAGGTCAGAGCTGTCTGCTCCTGTTAGTACCTTACTTTGTCCTTTTTCGAGGTCAGGACTGTCTGTCCCCGTTATTACCTCCTTTTGGGGTGCCTCCTTTACCAGTTTCACTCTGGTGGCTTGGATCCAAGTAGGTGCTTCTTCCGTGAGTACTGCTGTGTGGGTCACGGCTACCACTGTAGTTGGTGGTCCGTAGGTGAAGTCTCCTGTGAATTTTCATTTATTTAATTTCTTTATCAGCACTATATCTCCCACTTGGAATGGGTGAGTTGGTTCCTGTGGAAGACAAGAAGACTTACAAGCAACTTTTTTCCTCAATTCTACTTAGGGTTTTAATCAATCTGGTTACATTGGTGTTTGGGTTGTTCCTCAAACATGTGATACACCTTCCCACATAATCTGACACTATCTGTTTAATGCCTGTAATATATAAATTCTGTGCTAGCAGCATGTGTGTTGTTTGAATGCTGTTGTGTCCTACTCCATGAAAATGTGCAATGAACAGGGGGGAGCTGTGCTGTGGTATGCATGGTTCCCCCTCTTTGCAGAATAATCCTGTCCTAGGATTCTTCTGCAAGATTGGATAACACCAATTGGCCATTTCATCGTCAGTAGCTGAGTACTGGAGATCCACACGCATCTGACTTAACTCAAGTGAAGGAGGTACTAATTTCACCATTTGCAATGTGGCCAGGGCCATCAGTGCAGCCTTCTTGGCCTCCGCGTCTGCCAGGGCATTGCCTTGGGACACCTGATCTTTACCACCAGTATGCGCCCTGCAGTGGACAATTGCAATCTGTGAGGAAAATCTTATGGCTTCTAAAAGTTGTATGACAAGTTGTGAATGTGAGATGTGCTTACCATCAGCTGCAATGAATCCTGTCCTTTGCCAAATGACCCCGTGGTCCCAGATCACTCCATGTGCGTACCTGCTGTCAGTGTAAATGGTGACTGGCTTGCCTTCATGTAGTATGCATGCTCTCGTAAGTGCAATTCTGCTGCTTGTGCAGATTGGTATGTGATCGGTCTGGCTTCCAGGACAACATGTGTGTCATGTTGTATGGCATGTATACAATCATGTGCCTCTGTCAAGTGATCCTCAGGTCATTTAAGTCCTAATAGGGCATTCAAGATAGGTGCTGGACCTGAGGTGTGTGTTGCATATTTGATTTGGAGGTAGGGATTGCTGAGGAGTAGAATCTCCCATCCAGATAGTCTTTGTGCTGACATGTGCTGTGTGTGTATGCCTTTGAGAAGGCCTAATACATCATGTGTGGTGTACAGGATAGTCTCATGTCCCATTGTGAGTGGCATTTTCCTCAAAGGAAAAAGCAAAAAATGTCTGGTCTACTTGTCAACCGGAATAGAGAAGAAAGCATTTTTCAAGTCTATCACGCTGAAACAGACAGCATCTGCAGTAAATGGCTGACAGCAACTGAGAAATTTCTCGGCTGTCTCTGTTTACTCAGGTGTTGACTCCTGAACTTTTGTAACTATGTGTGGGGGTCTGTATCTTCCTGATCTCAAAGCATCCCGCTGCCTCCTTCTCATATAAGTGTTTCTAAAAGTCTTGTATTTTGTCTGAGATCCATGAGAAAATGCGCTGCTTTACAATCAACATGAGATTGGGAAGGAGACTGTCAGTATTTGCAGCCTGCAGTCCCTGGTTGGGAGGGGGAAACTCGCACATAGATTTTCCTCCACCCACAGTAAGAAAATTTACCAAATGACGGAGTGATAATTGTAACGGCACCGTTTCAGCAGACAAGGGGTTAAAATCCGTTTAGGCGATATGCCCCTTTCCGAGAGACAGGCACAGCTACTGCAGAACACCAACCTCCCGAACTGGATACAAAATAGCACTCCAAACTGGAACCTCGCGAGTAGCTGCCGGCAGACGAACAGGAAAAGGATCCAATCAGCTTACACTCCTGGCAATCAGTCTCTAACAGCATACAGGGAATCCCCCCAATAACGAGACAAGGCTCCGTCTTGAGGGTCAGCAGTGATCTGACGTGCTGGCACACCCAGCCTGGTTTTTATTACAGTTTTGCAAATACAGAACAGATACAACATATCCCCACAATGCATCATGGTTTCCTCCTCTCTGTCCCGGAGACGACCGAAGACAATCCAATTATCTCTCAGGACAAAGGGGAGATCGCCAATACACATGTGGAGACAGGACAGACATCACCATTTAAACACACAATGGCACACCCCCACAGCAAACACAGACATTTAACATATCCCCAGATAGCTCAAGTCTGAGTGCATATCATTAGGTGAATGGCACTCAGAATACACGAATACAATAATATTAGCTATCTGGGTGCCCTCACATAACATACAATTTTATAAAACATATCACAGGAACCCCAAAACATGCAATAACCCCATAACCAATATATCCTCGGAACCGGGGGATCTGGGTGAACCACATGTCCAAAATTCACCCACATCCGTTCAGTAGTTTGGAAGATACAGTTACACTGAAAATATACAAGTTATACCAAAAATAGTCACTAATAAATGTGTCCCCTGTTTGGTAGTTTCAAACTACTGAATGATGTCTCTGTGCACCAAATACAGGCAAGATAGCACCGTGTGGAAAAGTCAGAACAGTGTCTGTGAGCTAAAATGGCCACTATCTATTGTTCTCACCATGTGCTTTATCCAAGCAAGTAAGGCAAATGATGCAATCCAGGGACAGAGGGCTCAGTCCCAAGTGCCTTAAGACCCAATAACTTAAGGGACCATAATCCCAGGGCAGGAGGCTGGTAAACAGCCCCCTCCAAAACACCGTGGCGAGGTTGGTTTTGCCACAATAATATTTCAGTGAGATATGTTCTTACACTTACCACCAGAACAATAGCTCTCACACAAACAGATGAATCTTAACACTCTATGTATCTTATACTCTAAATATAGGTATGCGTCAAACCAAGGTAGGTCATTCTCCCTGAGACTGTTCTCTTACACGTACCCCTGGTACTAAAAAATATCTCTGTCGACAGTTAGATAAAGTAAATAGATCTCCCGGAGATCCTTATGGTGTGTCCCTGACACAAACCAAATTGCGGACAGATCTTCCTGAGACTCTATACCGTGCATGGCACTCCAAGTGCCGGCCTTATTCATGAAAGTACTCCAAGTACTTATTATAAACTCCTGGAGTCTATTTTTTAAGGCTTAACAATGTATCCCGGATACATAATAAAAACTCACGGGTAGAAATGTGGCCAGTGCCCTCGGACCGAGCAGTGGACAATAGGGATGTCTCTCTTACCGGACACAAGGATGGCCTAATCTATCCCGGATGGAGCCCCCAAACTGAAAGGAATGCAGATAGATGAAAAATACGGTTTTGGCCTTTACATTTGGCTGAATTTGGATGCCAAACTGCATGTTAACCTCTTAAAGACAGTACTGTACTTACTAGGAAATATTCATATTGTAGCTATAGCAACAACTTGGCCTAAAATGAGCGATGAGATGAGTGAATTTCTGCTTATAAAATTCGTTCACACTTTGTTGGTGAAAGGTGAATTGCGTTATGGTTCGTGGTAACGGAATCCATAACGCAATTCTATGATAGAATGCATGACGGAATGCCTTTAGAGTCATTCTGTTATTCATTCCGTCATAGTAGACGTCTATGGGCTGAAAAACAGATCTGTCCCATTTCCGTTATGCAGGGGAGGACTGGTCCGTGGTAACGGAATCCATGATGCAATTCACCTTTAAACAACAAACGAAGTGTGAATGAATTTCAAAATATGAAATTCGCTCATCTCTATTGAAAACCATGAAAATTCTCAACTCAGTTAAAGTTGTCAATCAGTGCTGAGATTGGAAGCAAGCAGTGCCTGTTAACTCCCTAAAGGAGTTATTTAGGAAATATCAAAATAGTAGCCATAGCAACATTTAGAAAATCACACTGTGTTGAAAACATTTATTAACTGTTGTCAATCAGTTTTTTCCAATAACATTTGGCAATAGAAGTTTTTTAACTGAAAGTCTTTTATAGCTCTTTGGTCGGTAAATTACTGATAATTGCTAAAAGGGTTGTACAGCAGGGAAAATGTTTTAGGCGAGTGCTAATATAAAAGTATAATAAAAAGTTATATTCACCTCGCTGATCCCTCGCTGCTCTCGTTCCAATGTTTACCAGATCTGGTCTCTACTTCCTGGTCCCATCTCGACACACAGGAAATGCCAGGAGATGTTTGCCCAAACAATCACTGATAACAGAAACCAGCGGAGACCTGGTAAGCAGAAAAGGATCGGCGAGGCATCAGTATGCAAGTGTGGATTCTTTTAATTTATTTTTTATCCCTGCCCTAAAAACATTTTATTGTTTTTTGTGTAATCCATCTGTTCCCTTAAACAGAAACTGTCTTTGATTTTTTGTAAGTTTTCTATGTAAGAACAAAATGTTCATCGGTGGATATCTTGTCTACGTTAACACATAAATGTTTCAGACACATTTCATCAAATTCCCTGCCAATCACACAGACTCCTCACACACAAATTAGATAGGATTTTTTTTATAGCTCTTCATTAAAGTTTTAACGTGTTGATATATTTTGCAGTAGTCTGCATTTCTGCAAGTACAAATTCAAGTGAGATGGTCCCTAATGTTTTAGAAGAGCGGAGAAGGAAAGCAATCCACAACATATAAATTTTAAACAAACTCACACTTGAGGTAAGAAGGTCTGTCAAGTTATGACAGATATAGTTTGAAAGCAAAAGGAACATAAATAGGTTTATTTAAATCTCTAGACCAGCTGTTCTTTTACAGGTAATTTGAAAAAGTGACAGGCATGAGTAAGCATAATAAATTAAATAAAAAGTAATGACTTTACAGCAAGTTTATAGTCACCTGAAGGACTTCAAACAACGCCCCAGGTCTAAGCACATAAATAGATCCGTCAACACTTTTTATTTCATTGACAAGTGCCGCTATTCATGCGATTGTCTAGAAGTCAACAATAACTTATTTTATGTCAAATTACTATACTGTCAATCAGCACAATCCAATTCACAATCTAATATGATGTGGTTTAACTTGTCTGAACTCTTCAATGCTTGTCAAAACATAATTAAATCCTTTTATAATTCATATGAATAAGTGCAGAGATAAAGGTTCATCGGGGCTAGTATAGAGGGAAATTATGTTATACAAAACAGTTAATACTTTTATTCTTAGGATACGTTTGGCAGAGGAACACCATGAAATCTGCATGTGGAAGTTACATATATTGAAACACTGATTTACAAGTTAAAGGGATATACCAGTCAGATTAATGTTATCCTCTATCCACAAGATAAGGGATAACTATCAGATCAGTGTGGCTCACTGGTACCCCGATGATCATGAGAACAGTGGCCGTACACCCAAATGAAATGGAGTGGCAGGTCAAGCTTGTCCCCTGCAACTCTATTCATCTCTAAAGGACTGTCAGAAATGGCAGAGTACAAGTGCTAAATGTAGCAGCAATGCGCATGCTCAACCTGCCAATCCATTCATTTCAGGGGTATGGAGCCCTTGTTCTCATGATCTTGGGGGTCTCAGTGGTCGGACCCCTGATGATCAGTTATTTCTCCCTTATCCTGGATACAGGGTAACTTCAGCTAAACAGAATATTCCTTTAACAAAAAGGTGAAAACGACTTCCTTTCTGTGACAGACAAGGCTTGCTGCGGATATTAATACATTTTGATTATTTTCTGCTTCATGTGAATACTGTTTGTCCCCCCCCCCCCCCAAAAAAAAAAAAAAAGGGGGCGGATGTGGGCCCACTGTGCCAACTATCCAGTTTGACTTTGGCCTAAACCTAAGGGCACTGACCTGGCAGTTCCTACATATTTATAGTTTAACCCCTGTACAGGGATCTAGACTTTGCTACAGGAAACAAACTAGGCTGCTAACTCCTAGAGGAATCCTAGTGTTGATGGAAGCTGACTGATGGAAGTTAGATACACCAGTTCAAAGCAACAAAGGATCAGACAAAAAACATAGCCTGAATACTTTCGAAGGTCAGGGCAGGCTGAGTATGTGCATATTCCAGATAGCAATTCCTAGGACTGGGCAGGCAGCAAGGAGCAGAATCAATAGGCAAGGTATGGTACATGAGTATCCAGATGAGAGATCCCACCATAGATGGTTACTAGAGACTAGAAAACCCAAATTTCAGATGAGGAGGTAAATCCACAGCCCAGCTAAATGAGGAGGCTGATCAGCACCTAGTCAGCAGCTGGACCGGGAGCAAATAATGAAGTATTAACTCTATACTCTATCAATTTATTGAGCACTAGTGCCAATTCTCACAGGGTGAGTGAAGTGATATTTGCCTGGGTAAATGGAACAACGATGAACATGTGCCGCCAGCATAACACGCAGATTGAGCTTGTAAAGCTATTTTTATTAATAAGGCTTTCAGATAAAAAAACTAATGCTTATACTGCCTTAGATGGACCCCCAAACCATTTGGGGTCCATCTAATTTTCTGTATGATATGTATAGACCCTTATAGCATCTTTACTGCTGAGTAAGGATAATGCTAAAACTGCCCACATTAGTGCCCTGACTCTTGTTTACAACAAGCCATGAAAACTGCTAGATCTGCTTAAAGGGCATCTGTCAGGGGCTCTGCTTTCACTGCAACTGCCACATCCTCTGTACTTTGATAGGGCCAGACGGTAAAAACAAAAAAATCATAATACCTGGACCTGTCAATGAAAGTGGAGAGGGCGCAGCAGTTGTAGAGAGAGCTGAGCCTCTTGGGACAAGGGGGCATTGGCTTTACACCTAGAAGTACAGCTTTCTCTCATTTACATATCTTACAACATAATTTTTGTGTGAACAGAGTCTGTAATGTGAAATACTGTAGTATTGGAGGCAAGTATTTCAGTAGGCAGCCATTTCACTCACCACCATGTAGAAATAAGGAGAGGTCTCCTAATTCAGTCTCGACAATTCTTCTAGCATTTCTCCTCCATGTGGAATAGGTCTTTCTGGCTGAAGAATATCTCAGTCTCACTAGTGTAATAAAACACAGCTTTCTACAGGGATTTTGTCCACCCTAAAAACTGAAGTAGGATGTCAGACTAGTGTAGCCTATATAAGCATTTAAAAACATGAAGGTTTATTCTCCATACTCACAAAAGTAAAAAAACATTAAGGCATATAAAACCACTCAAGGCGCTGTTCGCAAGCACAACCCTGGGTTTTGCATATTTCCGGCTTCTTCCAGGAGTTATATTACACTACTGAAGCTGAGATACTCTTCAGCTGGGAAGACCTGTTCCACATGGAGGAGAGACATTAGGAAGATTGTCAAGGCTGAATTAGGAGACCTACCGTATTTATGTACTGGGAGGTGATGAGTAGCGATGAGCAACCATGCTCAGTCGAAAACCGGTTCGGCTTGAGCATCGCTATGAAAGTTAATGGGAGACCTGAGCATCAAACCAGGCACCCCCTGTTCTGAATAAGAGAGGGTGTCTGGTTCACAAAAAAAGGTTAGAAATTGATGGAAACCCCATCAAAATGGTTTGGAAACAGTATTTAGAGGATGGCTGGATGCATCCTGGACTCCTATTATCTACGACATACAATAGACAATCACACAAAGGCTATATGCCAAAAGCCAGGTATATGCAAGCCATCAATCTATCCATGAGACAGATAACAGCCAGCATACCTTACAATGGTAGCCTTGTGCACTATGTGATATTCCAAACCAGCTCTCAGCTGACTGAGAACCACTAAACCTCAAAGTTTGTATACATCTGTTGCATGGCTTGGGTGGACCTGCAAACCTAGATCAATATCATTAGGGCGACAAAACGTTTTCTGATTGTCCTAACATAATATTCAATAACCTTTCTCTACAGTTTTGTCATGTAAAAACTAATTTGCATAAATATGGGCATATGGGAAAGACATGCAAATGAGCATAATCTGTCTGTTTTTCAGCTGTGATAAGACTATGAAAGCCAATAGATGGTGCTATTGAGTTATGAACAGCACAATCTATTGGTTTAACAGTCTTATGACAACAGACTAATCATTTTGTCAGAAGACTATGAAACCAATAGATGGTGCTGTTCATAACTCAATAGCATAATCTATTGGTTTCATAGTCTTCTGACAAGAATATTAGACTGAAAAGCTTATTAGTGTATCCTTTTGCATGGAAAATTTGCAATAAAATTTAGCGATTAGAATATTTGCGATCTACACTGAGTTATTACCCAGCTTTGTCTTATGGATAGATTGATGGCTAAGACGCATCCAGCTATCATCTTAATGCTGTTTCCAAACCATTTTGATGGGGTTTCCATCAATTTCTAACACTTTTTTTATGAACCAGACACCCTCTTCTCTTCCGAGCAGGAGGTGCCTGGGGTTCTCCAATTGACTTTCATTGTGCTCGGGTGCTCGGTAGAACACACCAGCATACCGATGTGTTCGGCCAGAGCACCCGAGCACTTTGATGCCTGCTCAACACTAATGGCTAACGGCGTGAGCTGTGAATACCTGTGTTTTTTAGGACTGTGTGAAATAGGAGGAAGTGAACGACTCATTGATTTCCACATAGCTCCATTTATAATCACAGGTGACTGTCTATTGTCTACATAAAATACTATAGGATCCTGCGCATAAAACCAATAATAAGGGAACAAATTAATTTACAGATGAAGGTGCTGTGAATGAAAAGTGAGAACAACTGTTTACTATTTGAAAGTGAACATTTTTACTTTAATCCACTTGATTGATGTGTATACAGAGGTACTTGAAGGAAAAAAGCTAGGGAAACATGTTTTCCCTCTTATATGTTTGCCATTTTGATTTTGTGAATGATATTTTTTGGGCCTTATGCACATGGCAAAGCTGTGGGAACTGAGCCTGTATGGTGGCACACTGGATCACTACTATAGAAACTTTGTATGCACCAAAATCACCAGAAACTAGGATGGTTTTAAGAAAGCAAAGTCTAGTCAAACCAATCTTGCTATTTTGCATTAGTCCACAGGAACCTGGACAAATTGTTACCAATAAATGTAATATACTTTGATTTTTCCAAATCATTTTGATCCTGTCCATCACATGCAGCTATTGCACAAGTAAAAGGGGTTATAGATCATTAACATGTGATCAGTGGGGGTCCAAAACCTGGGACCCCTGCAGATCAGCTGTTTGAGAAAGCCTCAGTGTTATTGTGAGCATCGGGTCATTCTCAAACAACTGATTGGTGGGGGTCCCAGGTGTTGGATGCTTACTGATCAGATGCTGATGACTTATCCAGAACTTAGTTAATCAGTTACAAAGAGTCGGATAACCTCTTTAAGGGCTATTGGTTTAGATAGTACAACTGTAATTGAAAAAAAAAAATTGGCTAAAAGTCCATAGTTAAAGAGTAGAGATGAGTAGACCTATGGTTTTTTAGGTTTGGCTGAACTTTGTTTCAAATATCTGTCCGGGTCCTGAAATTGACTCGAACTTGACCCCGAACACTGAAACCAATTGAAGTCAATAGGGACCCAAACTTTAGGACTGAAAAACGGCTGTAAAAAAGTCATAGTAAGAACTAGAGGGCTGCAAAAGAAACCAACATTTGGGTAAGAACAGCACAATTGCCCTGCAAACAAATGTGGATAGGGAAATGACTTAACATAAAAATGAAAAATAATAATCTTGAACCAGGAGGCAGAGGTTCAAGTGAACCTCTCCACCACCAACTTCAGCACATGCACCAAGCAAGGGATGTGCGTCAAACTGGCTAGACCCAGAGCTGCTACGAGATTTCGTCCATTGTCGCACACCACCATGCCCGGCTTGAGACTCAGCGGCACCAACCACTCATTGGTCTGTTCTTCCATGCCCGTCCACAGCTCCTGCGCGGTGTGGGTTTTTTCCCCGAAACATATGAGTTTCAGAACAGTCTTCTGTAATTTTCTCCTGGCTGTACTGAAGTTGGTGGTGCAGGTGTTGCGCTGAGGTGATGAGGAGTCAGGAAATAAGGAACAGAAGGAGGAAGCAGAGTCGGAGGATAAAGCAACAGGAGGCATTGAGAAACATCCTGCACTCCTCGGTGGCGGTAGGACATGCGCCAAAACCATTTATGCCTTAGGCCCAACTGCCAATAGATTTACACAGTGGGCAGTTAGCGAGATATAATATCCCTGCCCATGCTTACTGGTCCACGTATCTCTTCCACCTCTGGGGCAGGGCTAGGTGGATAGCACACGAAAATCACGCCAGCAGAGTCATCGAAAAGAATAAGTGACTGCTGCATGACTTGGGGCTAAGACTGATGTGCAATGGGTTGAGGTGGAATACAGATACCCATGGGCCGCCGGTACCAACTCTGTGCTTTCAGCAGAGCATAGGGTGGGAGACAATGTGAAGGAACTGGAGGCACTGTCAGCCATCCAATCTGCTACCGCCTCTACTTGTTCTGGCCTTACCGTTGGTAGAGCGGTATTCAGGCCTACAAAATGACCACCAAAAAATGGCTTTATGTCACCCACACAATTAACAGACTGATTAACTATCAGTTGCTATATTAAATGAAGCGACTTTGGATTTCTGATCTGAAGCGTGCATCGCTTAACACTTAATAAGGACGCATGATGGAGGCCAGGGTTTGATGGACACTGGGAACAATAATATCTGGTGTCCCTTCAAATTCCATGCTTTCTACAAGCCCTACACCTCTTCTGCGGGTTAGTTTTGCTTCAGGTATGAGGAATGCGGTCAGTGAAAGGTCTTTCGCTCAGTCTACTGACAGACTCGGATCAAGAGCTTACACGGATATCATCTGTTGGGTGAAGTAGTGATGTTATAATTTCCTCTTGAAAATTTTGGAAAAAAACCTGATTTCCAGATTCTTTGTATACCACATAAGAATAGTATTCTGCTAACTGCAGCAGATACAGAAACTCCTTTTTGTAGCAGTGCTTGGATTTTCATAGTGCCAGGTATGGTTTCAACATTTGCTTGTTGAAATCTACTGACCCCATGTACTTAATATATTCAACGACACAGTGTGGCTTTTTCAGTATGTGCATTTCTTCAACTGAGGCTACTTTCACACCTGCACTTTCCCTAAGAGAGATTTCAATAGCGGAGGAAAACGCTTCAGTTTTGTCCCTATTCATTGTCAATGGGGACAAAACTGAACAGAATAAAAACGGACTGCACCAGAATGCATTATGTTCTGTTTGGTTGCGTCCCCCATCATGGACAGAAAAACACTGCAAGCAGCGTTTTTCTGTCCGGCATGTGATGCAGAGCAAGACAGATCCGTCATGACTAGTGTTGAGCGAACCCGAACTGTAAGGGTTCGAGTTTGGTGTTTGGGTATTGAATGAAGCTTGTTGAAAAGCTGCAGCGCAGCCAATCAACAAGCTTTAACCCTTTCATGACCAAGGGTCATTGATGCCCCAATGTCCAGGTCAAAATTTACAAATCTGACATGCGTCACTTTATGTGGTAATAGCTTTGGAACACTTTTACTTATCCACGCCATTCTGAGATTGTTTTCTCGTGACACATTGTACTTCATGACAGTCATAAATTTGAGTCAATATATATCACCTTTATTTATGAAAAAATCCCATATTTACCAAAAAATTGTAAAAATTTGCAATTTTCTAAACTTCAATTTCTCTGCTTCGAAAACAGAAAGTGATACCTCATAAAATATTTATTACATAACATTCCCCATATGTCTACTTTATGTTGGCATCATTTTGGAAATGTTATTTTATTTTTTTAGGACATTACAAGGCTTAGAAGTTTAGAAGCAATTCTTAACATTTTTAAGAAAATTTCCAAAACCCACTTTTTAAGGACTTGTTCAGGTCTGAAGTCACTTTGTGGGGCTTACATAGTGTATACCCCCATAAATGACCCAATTATGGAAACTACACCCCTCAAGTTACTTAAAACCAATTTTACAAACGTTATTAACCCTTTAGGTGTTCCACAAGAATTAAAGGAAAATGGAGATGAAATTTCTAGATTTCACTTTTTTAGCAGATTTTCTATTTTATTAATTTTTTTTCTTTAACACATTAAGGGTTAACAGCCAAACAAAACTCAATATTTATTACTCTGATTCTGCGGTTTACAGAAACACCCCACATGTGGTCGTAAACTGCTGTACGGGCACACGGCAGGGCGCAGAAGGAAAGGAATGCCATACGGTTTTTGGAAGGCAGATTTTGCTCGATTGGTTTTCTGAACGCCGTATGTTTTTTATTTTTCTACCGATCGTCTTGTGCAGGGGCTCATTTTTTGCAGAAAGAGTTGAGGTTTTTATTGGTACCATTTTTGGGTACATAGGATTTTTTGATCATTCATTATTACACTTTATGGGACAAGGTGGCCAAAAATTGGCTGTTTTGGAATAGTTTTTTTTTTTTTTTTTTTACAGCGTTCATCTGAGGGGTTAGGTCATGTGACAGTTTTATAGAGCAGATCGTTACGGACGTGGCAATACCCAATATGTATACCTTTTCTTATTTATTTAAGTTTTACACAATAATAGCATTTCTGAAACCAAAAAAATGATGTTTTAGTGTCTCCATAGTCTGAGAGCCATAGCTTTTTATTTTTTGGGCGATTGTCTTAAATATGGGCTAATTTTTTGCGGGATTAGGTAACGGTTTGATTGGTACTATTTTGGGGTATATACGCCTTTTTTGATCGCTTGGTGTTGCACTTTTTGTGATGTAAGGTGACAAAAATGGCTTATTTTTTTACACCGTTTTTATTTTTTATGGTGTTTATTGGACGGTGTTGATGATGTGATATATTTATAGAGATGGTCGTTACGGACGCGGTGACACCTAATATGTGTGTTTTTTTTTTGTTTTGTTTTTTTATAGGAAAAGGAAATTTATTTTTTACATTTTTATTTATTTATTTTTACTTTTATTATTTTCACTTTTTTTTTTTTTTTATCAGTTCCCTCTTGGATCTTGAAGATCCAGTGGGGCTGATGATTGTACTATACTTTGCAATGCTCTTGCATTGCAAAGTATAATACAATCAGATGCCTGTAGGTGGCAGCACTGGACGCCTATACCATGGCAACCGGACGCCTTTGCAAAGCGTCCGGTTGCCATGGCAACCATCGGGCGCTGCGATCGCAGCAGCCCTGATGGTTGAGAGAGAGGGAGCCCTCTCCCTCTATTAACCCTATGGATGCCGCAGTAGCGGCATCTATGGGGTTACAGCAGTGTCAGCATACAGCTGACACACGCTGCTGATGGCGGCGGCTCAGGAATGGAGCCGCCGCCATCACACACAGAAGGGGGACCGCATCGGGGGCAGGGGACGGGGCATCGCTGGAAACTGGGGAGAGGAGAGGGGGGCAGCATTTCATTATTTACAGGAAGGGGCTGCAGGAAGGGGCGGACCGCATCGGGAGGAAGTAGCAGGAGAAGATGATGGACAAGGGGGCGCAGGTCGGGGCAGGAGGGGGCGGACCGCATCGGGGGGGGGGGGGCAGGACAAGAACGGGGCACAGATCGGGGGCTTCAAGGGGGCACGGGGGCTTCAGGACACATTACCGATTTCAGGCTCTGATCTGCAGACCGCAGATCAGAGCCTGAAACCGGCATTTTTTTCACACAGCGATCCGATTAGTTAGTCTGCACAGACTAACCAATCGGATCGATTGTCGGCAAGGGGCCACTCTGATTGGTCCCTTGCCGGCATTACTGCACTGTATGCTGTCCGTGACAGCATACAGGGCAGGGGCAGAAGCTTTAATCCAAGCGCTTTGCAGCGCTTGGATTAAAGAGCTGCCAGAACGTATATATACGTGGTAGCTGCACGGGGTATGTGCAGCTATCACGTATATATACAGATTGCAGTCGTGAAGGGGTTAAAGCTACAGGTACTTTGAAGCAATCACAGCCATGCCTACTAATGGCATGGCTGTGATTGGCCAGTGCATCATGTGACCCAGCTTCTATAAAAGCTGGATCACATGTAGCACCGCCCATCAGCTCTAAGTGTTGCAGGGACAGAAAGCAGGCATCTGAACTGAGGGAGAGAGTTAGGAATCTGGCTATTTGTTTTGTGGGTGACCTACAGTATAAAGATTTTTTGTGGGTCCAATGCACCATCTTTGTACCCCTGACACAAAAATATAATAGTTAATATGTCTGTTAGTTCTGTGGGTGACATAGTTCCATATTTTGTGTGAGGCACACCTGCATTGCATATGTGACAGGAAAATTAATACAGTTAATCTGTCTGCTAGTTCGGTGGGTGACATATACCCATTTTTTGTCTGAGGCGCACCTGCATTGCATACGTGACTGTGAAATAGATATATTGCAAGAGAATTTAGACTAGAACCTTCAGAATCACAGTTGCATATCCATGAAGCAAACATAATTACAAAAAACAAAATGGCTGAACACCGTTATATATACAAACAATAGAGCTAAGAAATGGGGGTCAATCTAGATAAAAATGGTACAATATCGACTATAAATGAGTAATGGAAGCTCTTAGTGCACATACGTGTCAGGCCCATCTACCAGGCGTCAAGGTGGCTTCCGCAGATAGGTCCCTAACACTAAATATAATGCCTCACTTTGGACTTACTTAAGCCTACAATATTCAGGGCAGTGTAGGAACCAGCTACAAACGTACTCTGCTCAGAAGTCCCAGGTAGATGGGCGTGTTCAGTCTAAAAGAGGTGCTACCCTCAATATATTGCGAGAAAATTTAGACTAGAACCTTCAGAATCACAGGTGCATATCCATGAAGCAAACATAATTACAAAAATTACAAAAAACTAAATGAATGCACACCGTATATATAACGGTGTGCAGCCATTTTGTTTTTTGTAATTATTTTTTCTTGATTTATTACATTTGGGTTACATTCAGAGATTTTAAATACCGCCATTTGGTGCACCAATATTGAATTCAGGCCTACAGAGGTCCAGGCCCTGTGAGATACCATCCATACATACAGGGGTTTGAATTAGGCATTTGAAATGGAGCCTTTTTGTGAAAAGATATATTTACGTCAGGCCTACACAGGTTCAGACCGTGTGAGATACCCCCCCCCCCCTACATACAGGGGTTTGAATTAGCCATTTGAAATACAGCCATTTTGTGCAAATAAATCTTTAATTGAGGCCTAGACTGGTTCAGGCCGTGTGAGATACACCCTTTACATATGTTCTTTTTTACTATTAATTAAACACCCATTTAGGGCAAGATCCTAAATTCAAAAAATATGAGGAGAGCGTCAAATAAGGGACGTGGCCCAGGTAGTGGTGCTGCTGGTGAAGCTCCTGTTGCAGGGAGAGGACGTGGTCGATCTGTGCCAGCTACAAACACAAGTGAAACCCCTTCCTCAGGTGCGATTAGGCAACAAAACCTGCAGCGGTATTTGGTCAGGCCTAATGCTGCTCTACGAATGGTGAGGCCTGAGCAAGTACAGGCGATAGTAGATTGGGTTGCTGACAGTGGATCCAGTTCCTTCACATTGTTTCCCACCCAGTCTCCTGCTGAAAGACCACATTTGGCACCTGCAGCCGATGTCCATCAGTCTTTCACCTCACCCCCTTGCAAATCAGCCAAGCAGTCTGAGCTCCAAGTCATGCAGCAGTCTCTTCTGCTTTTGATGACTCTGTTAGCAGGGTTTCCCAGAGCCATCCACCTAGCCCTGCCCCAAAAGTGGAAGAGATGCCCAACCACTTATTTTTCAAGATGAGTACATGGGAGGACCATCGCAGCACGTCTCAGATGATGACGAAACACAGGTGCCAACTGCTGGGGCTTTCGAAAGCGCGCAGACCGACAAGGAAGTCAGGGGTGAAGACGATGTGGAGGACAATGAGGTCCTCGACCCCACATGGAATCGAAGGTCATGCGAGTGACCGATGTAGTTCCGAGGAAGAGGCGGTGGTCGCACAGAGCCACCAGCACAGCAGAAGAGGGAGCAGGGTGAAAAAGCGGAGAGGCCGTCCTCTAGCAAGGGACCGAGCACACCAAAGCCAGCTCCAAGGAGTTCCCTGACGTGGCAGTTCTTCAGACAATGTGATGACGACAAGACACGAGTGTTTTGCACGCTGTGCAATCAGATCCTTGAAGCGAGGCATAAACGATCACAACCTGCATGACCTGGCATTTAAGTGCAAAGCACGAGTGGCAGTGGAGTAGACACCTCAAAAACCAAGAAAGGTCTCTGGCTCCTCCTGCTTCCTCTTCTGCTGCAGTCGCGGCCTCTTCATCCACCTCTGGAGTGACAGTGCCACCTGGCACCCCACAAACAGAGGATCTGCCAGCAAGACCACCACCTGGGTCACCAAGCATCTCCACAATGTCCCACGGAAGCGTTTAGCTCTCCATCTCCTAAACACTGGAGAGGAAAAGGAAGTACCCTCCTACCCACCCACGATCCCTAGCCCTGAATGCCAGCATTTCTAAATTACCTGCCTTTGAAATGCTGTCATTCCGTCTGGTGGCGACAGATAGTTTTAAAGGCCTTATGGCGGTGGCTGTCCCACAGTACGTTGTGCCCAGCCGCAACTACTTTTCAAGGCGAGCCATCCCTTCCCTTCACAACCAAGTAGGAAACAAAATCAGGTGTGCATTGCGCAACGCCATCTGTGGCAAGGTGCACCTGACTGCGGATATGTGGACCAGTAAGCACGGTCAGGGCCGTTATATCTCCATAACAGCACACTGGGTAAATGCAGTGGCGGCTGGGCCTGAGGCGGATAGCAGTTTGGCGCATGTCCTTCCACCACCAGGGCGCTTCAGTTTGCCTCCTGTTGCTTTCTCCTCCTACTCTGCTTCCTCATCCTCTACCAGCTCCTCATCCGGTCAGCGTAACACCTTCACCACCAACTTCAGCACAGCCAGGGGTAAACGACAGCAGGCAGTTTTGAAGCTCATCTGATGTGGCACAGGAGAAAGATGAGGAGGAGGAGGGATCATTTCCACGGTTATCAGGCCAGTCATTTACAAGTGGCTCCAAGGGTGGGTTCCTGCACCAACAGAGGCCAGGTACACAACTGTCCAGCCAGGGCACAGTTCTGGAGGATGTGGAGGAGAAGGATGATGATGATGAGGAGGAGGAACCGTGTTCACAGCAGAATGGCACCCAAAGCAGCTCATGGGCATCACTGGAGCGTGGCTGGGATAAGGAGGACACAGACGATTCACCTTTCACAGAGGACAGCTTGTCGTTGCCTCTGGACAGCGTGGCACACATGAGAGACTACATGCTGCAGTGCCTGCGCATTGACCGCCGAGTTGCCCACATTCTAACCAGTGCCGCTACAAGGACAATGTGCCATCCTTAATTCTGTCACTGGAGCGTGATATGAAGATGCTTGAGTACAAGACGCTGGTAGACGTGCTGTTGATGACATTCCCACCGGACAGCAGGGGCTCAGTGGAAGCACAAGGCAAAGGCATAATAGGAGAAAGAAGTTGCCAACGCAGCTGGGACACCACCAGCACCTTAGAAGGGAGGGTTAGCATAGCTGAAATCTGTAAAAGCTTTGTCAGCACGCCACAACAACCAGCACCACCAGCTGATATGGAATGTCTTAGCAGGAGGCAGCATTTCAGCAACATGATGGAACAGTATGTGTGCACACGCCTACATGTACTGAATGATGGGTCTGCCCCATTCAAATTCTGGGTCTCCAAATTGGGCACATGGCCTCAGCTTTCCTTTTATGCCTTGGAGGTGCTGGCCACACAAACTTGTGTTTAGCACAGCGTGGGGGGGGGGGGGTCGTGATCACAGACAAGAGCAGCTGCCTGTCCATGGCGAATGTGGACAAGCTCATGTTGGATCCCACAGGACTTATCCGTACCTTGTGCTGAGCAGACAAGTATACCGGCTGCACTCAGCCATTGTTATACTCCAGCACACTTTCTCTTTGCATTCTCTTTTCTATTTCCCAATGTTTTGGGGTCTTCCCAAATTTATAAAAAAAAAGAAAAAAAAGCAACAAAAACAGTGTTGGCTATCTCATCCTCCACCGCCGCTTCCACCTTCACAGCCGCGTCCACAGCCTCCTCAACCTCCTACTCCATTTTGACCTCCGCCTCCTAGTTCAAGATTATTATTTTGTATTTTTTTCTATTCTATGTTATTTTAAGTATTTTCCCTATCCACATTTGTTTGCAGGGCAATTGTCCTGCTCTTACCCCCATTTTGCTTCCTTTTGCTGCCCTCTAGCCCTTACTATGTCTCTTTTACAGGCATTTTAGTGCCCCAAAGTTCTGGTCCCCATTGACTTCAATGGGGTTTGGGTTCGGGGTTAAGATCGGGTCAAGTTCGGGTCCCGAATCCGAACTTTTAGCCGAAGTTCGGACAAATCCGTCGAACCAGAACTTTCAGGTGTTCGCTCATCCCTAGTCATGACACACAATGTAAGTCAATGGTGTCAGATACTTTATGTCAGACACAAAAGAAAACAAATCCATCTACCATTGACTTTCAATGATTTCAGTGACAGATCCGTCATGGCCATTTTAAAGATAATACAACCTGATCCGTTCATAACGGATGCAGCCAGTTGTATTATCATGACGGAAGCGTTTTTGCTGATCCATGACGGATCCAACAAAAATGCAGATGTGAAAATTGCCTAATACTTCGTGGGACTACAGAATTGTCATGGATTGTGCTAAGAATACATTTTTCTTATCTCTGTATTTTACAGCTGTAAGTTCTATGCTAGATGGAGACAAGGAGTCTCCTCTCTTTAAATTTTTATTGATAAGTGACTGTGTGAAGCCTTTCTTGTTTTTTTTCTAATTGTCCCATAGGACATGGTTCCCCTTTTATACAAGTATCTGAACAGTGGAATACTTTGAATCCAGAGGAAAAAAAGAAGTCTGGTTTAAGAGCTGAACTTAGGCTACTTTCACACTGACGTTTTGGCTTTCCATTTGTGAGTTCCGTTCAGGGCTCTCGCAAGCGGTCCAAAACGGATCAGTTTTGCCCTAATGCATTCTGAATAGAAAAGGATCCGCTCAGAATGCCTCAGTTTGCCTCCGTTCAGTCTCCATTCCGCTTTGGAGGCGGACGAAACTGAGCCAAAAGGATCCGTTCTGCCACACAATGTAAGTCAATGGGGACGGATCAGTTTTATATGACACAATCTGGCACAAATGAAAACGGATCCGTCTTCCATTGACTTTAAAGATAATACAAACTGATCCGTTCTGAACGGATGCAGCCGGTTGTATTATCTGAACGCATCCGACTGTGCAGATTGATGACGGATCCGCACCAAACACAAGCAGACAAACAACGCAAGTTTGTGAGTGTTCGCATGTTTCAGTTCAAGTGTGTCTTTGTATTAAGTGTGTGACTTTAGATTACATGACTTGAGATTCAGGGACTTTAGGAGGGGGCTACAGTAAGTTAGATTCTTATGCACTGCACCATATTGTATTTTTTTCTCTTTTCTTGAGTAATTCCCATTTAATATGTTTTCCATTATTGACAGCGCAGTTCAGTGCACGTCTTGTCTAATGTATGCAGTCCTGGAACAGCTCTTTGAGGGTGTATATCGTTGTTCAAAATGTGAGCAAACTGCCCGTTTGTAATCGCACATCGTGTATCTAACCGGGAAGGTTTAAACACTGAGAAGCATTGAGAATTTGGAAAAGAGTTTGCTGCTCACTGAGAAAGCACTCTATGGGGTAGATGTGAGGGAGGGTGGCAGTGAGGAGGCTCGGGAAAGTGAGTTAGCTAGCTGGATAAAAGTTGGAAAGCGGGGTAGAGGGAAGAGTGCCAGGGAGGCTAGCCATGATCTGACACACCCCAACAAGTTTGCATGGTTGGCAGATGAGGGGGATGTCGGTTCAGGGAGAGCACTGCTGCAGCCAGACACTTCCTCTGCCAGTCAGGGAAATGTCAGCTCCAGTAAGCAGGGGACCAGGAAAGCAGGGCAGGCAAGACAGGTGCTGGTAGTAGGAGACTCAATTATTAGGGGTACAGATAGGGCGATCTGTCACAAAGACCGGAATCGTTCGAATGGTGTGTTGTCTTCCTGGTGCTCGAGTTCGACACATTGCGGATCATGTTGACAGATTACTTGGAGGGGCTGAATAAAAAATCCAGCAGTCATGGTTCATATCGGAACCAATTACAAAGTTAGAGGTAGGTGGAGCATCCTTAAAAATGATTTTTGGGATTTAGGTCACAAGCTTAGGGCAAGGACCTCAAAGGTAGCGTTTTCCGAATTACTACATGTACCACGAGCCACACAAGAAAGGCAACGGGATATTAGGGAGGTTAACAAGTGGCTCAAAAACTGATGGGATTTGGGTTCCTTAAGAACTGGGCCAACTTCTCTGTCAGCTACAGGCTCTATAGTAGGGATGGGCTGCACCTCAATGGGGAAGGGCAGCTGTGTCGGGTAAGAAAATGGCTAGAAGGTTGGAGTGTATAAACTAGAGACTGGGGGGGGGGGGAGGGTAATTACGTTATAGGATGGGAAGATAGTGCAGATAGAGACCGAGGGCAAGGTAGTGTGACTGGGGGAGGAATGGAATGAGGGTCTAGAACAGTTCAGAAGGAAAGGTGTAGGGTAAAAAAAAAAACACATAAAAGTCTTAATTGTATGTATACTAATGCCAGAAGCCTGACTAATAAAACTGGTGAACTGGAATTAGTGATGTGTGAGGAGGACTATGACATAGTGGGAATAACTGAGACATGGCTGGATGATAGCTATGACTGGGCAGTTAATATACAGGGTTACAGTCTGTTTAGAATTGATCACAAAAACCGGAGAGGGAGAGGGGTCTGCCTTTATGTAAAGCCCTGTCTAAAGCCCACAGTCCGAGAAGATATAAGTTAGGGACGTGAACATGTGTAGTCAACTGTCGGTAGAAATACATGGAGGCAAAAACGACAATAAAATACTAATAAGAGTTTATTTTGAACCACCTAATATACCAGAGTCCACAAAAAATCTGCTACTAAATGAGATAGACGAGGCGGCAGATCATAATTAGTTTGTTATTATGGGGGACTTCAGCTACCCAGATATAGATTGGGAAACTGAAACCTGTATATCTCGAAAAATATTAATATATATGTGCACAAAGTATAATAGGAGGCTGTTGGAAGATACATGAGCCGGTTGAAAAATCCCATCACAATGGGACTAACATCAAGGATAATCACATGAAGGATAATCGCAAGAAAGATAATCGCATGAGGGATAATCGCATGAAAGTCTGTGCAGTACGTGTATTTTAATATTTTTATGGTATTGATGTTTTTCGATCTTACATTTGTGTCCCAAATATAGATAGAGGAACAGTCTTACCCCATCAGCTGTAAGTCTCAGTAAGCGGCTGTGGGCAGATACCCATGTCTGTGTGGGCGAAGATCTGGTCCTGGATGGCATTGGTGCGCACGTGGTTTGTTGTTCCCTCAGCGTCTCTCTCCGCTGCGGCGTCCTGAACTCCTGGCTTCTCCTGCTGCGTCCCACGTGATGAAAGGATAGCGTCCCACGTGACCGCTTATTGCAATAACATGAGTCCTTTTGAATCCATATATTGGCTGTCCTATACCAAACGCGTTTTGGTGCACTCTTGCACCTTCATCAGTGGTGGACAGCATTATAGACTTCCCCCTATTTATAGGGGAAGGATCATTAGAAGAACTGGGACACTGGCAAGATGTGAAATGAATCCTATTACTACCTTACCAGCCTTGTAAATTATAGAGGTTCTTCATAGATAACCTTAATGTTAAACAGTGAGATGAAGAACAATAGTCTGCTAATATATCATTATATTGTTATAACATTGATTTTAGACTAGTAATCAGAAAGATAAAAGTTATAAGGATAAAAAATTAAGGAGAACAAAATTAAAGATAAAAAATTATGAAGATAAAATCGGCCATCAAATCATAATAATAGGCCATCAAATTATAGTGGTTGATAAAACCTTGAGAACTTGATACTTCCAGTAACAAGAGCCCCCCATCATGTGCCAGTAACAAGAGCCCCCCATCATGTGCCAGTAACAAAAGCCCCCATCACTTGCCAGTAATAAGCCCCCATCATGTGCCAGTAATAAGCCCCCCATCATGTGCCAGTAATAAGCCCCCCCAATGTGCCTGTAAAACTACATCTCCCTGTAGTGCCTGGCTGCAGCCGCTCAGTTGGGGGGCATGGGGGGGGCACAGTGTGATGTAGGTTCGACAAAAACATACAGTGATACCTACAGGATCTGATTTTATATGTAAGTCCACAAAGATGAAGCACAGATACATTAGTTGGGACTGTGAAAGAGACAAGTCTGAGGGGAAGGGGAACTGACCCCAGAGGCAGAGCTGGGGACACTTTCACACCCAGGCCAAAGCAAGCAAGTTCTTTACTGGCTTCTGGGCTCTGACGGGTAGAGGACCGCTGGGTGGTACCGATGTCCTTAGCCCAGCGTGTGTGCCACTCCTACTGCCCTGTGGCTTGGAGGAAACAGCACACGGTGAGGCCGGCTGTGTTACCGCAGTCTTCTGCTACAGACTAGATGTGCCTGATATGGAAACTGAGAGAAGACTGGTGCAGGAGGCGTGTAGAGTGCTGTGTGCCAATTGGTATCTGAGAGATCTATTTTCCAGTATGGTTTACGTATCGAGCGCAGTGTCCTGAGATTACAGCGGACTATAAGGTACACTATACTAGGGCGTAAAAAATGAATCAAGTGAATAGAGTAATGTAAATAAAAAAGACAATGTGCTTAAGATCACTTGCCATGTAATATTGACTGTTCATTATAATTTTTAGCAACTAATTTTATGTCCCCGTTAATGTAAAAACACCGGATTAAAAAAATAAAAAAAACATAAAAATATGTTAATAAATTAGTTAAGTAAAGTCTAAATACATGATATAAAAAATAATCAATATAGAAAATAATCCATACAAAAATACATAAAATAGAAAAAAACATTCAATAAGTAATTAAATAAATCTACATATACATGATTACACAAATTCATCAGCACATAAATATGACAAATAAAAAATTACAATAAAAATTATAAATTTCAATAAATTAATATATTATTATCCAAATACATGATTAAAATAATTAATTTTAAATAGAAATATATAAATAAATACATATAATAAAAAATGTTAACCATAATAAATCAATCTAGAAATACATGATTAAAATAAATTAATAAATATTAAAATATATAGATACATTACAACATAAATTGTTTAAAAATTTTTTCATTAAATAAATAAATAATTATATACATCAATAAATGTATTAACAAATTCATCATTAAATAAATATATAAATAAATAATTATAAACATCAATAAATATTTTAAAAAACAACAGATTTTTGGAGGGAGAGACAAGGAGAGGGATGGACAAGGGACCCTTCAGCGTCCTGAACCGACAGTGGGGGCTGAGAAGTCACCGGCGAACCAGGACTCATTCATTTTGATGAATGTCAGTTTGTCCACGGAGATAGGGGACAGATGAATCCGATTGTCGGTGACCACCCCACCTGCCACGCTGAATGTCCGCTGAGACAGTACGCTGAAGATGGGGCAAGATAGTAACTCCAGTGCATACTGAGCGAGCTCATGGCATGTGTCCAGCCTGGCAACCCAGTACTCTATGGGGTCGTCGGTGCTCATGCTGTCGGAAGCACTAACGGACCCCATGTAGTCTTCCACCATGGCTGCTGCTGCTACTGGCACTGGGTCGCTGGTAGACTGGTAGAACATACTCATCTCACCCATAAGGTCACCTGCTTGGCTGGTGCTGCTGGGGACCGCCACCTGCTGGTTAAGATGGGCGGGCAGAACTGGAGTGTGAGGCCGAGGGTTTGCCTGCTCTAGCCGGTTGATCAGACAGGCCCGCAGTTGATCCATCAGTGCCTGCCTCCGGCTGGCTGGGATGAACTGCTCCAGTTTCCCCTTGCAGGGTCTAAAAGGGTGGCCAACCAATAATCATCCCTCTCCTCAATTTTCCTGATCCGGGGGTCCCTATTGAGGCATCGCAGTATATGGTCAGCCATGGGAAAGAGGACAGCCCGCTGCTGTGACTCTTCATGGCTGCCCGGGACTAGTGATGTCCCGAACTATTCGCGGGCGAATAGTTCCCGGCGAACATAGCTTGTTCACGTTCGGCACTGCAGGCGAACATATGCGATGTTTAGTCCGCCCCCTATACATCATCATTGAGTAAACTTTGACCCTCTACCTCACAGTCAGCAGACACATTCCAGCCAATCAGCAGCAGACCCTCCCTCCCAGACCCTCCCACCTCCAGGACATCATCCATTTTAGATTCATTCGGAATCTGCATTCACAGAGAGAGGAGGGACAGTGTAGCTGCTGCTGATTCAATAGGGAAAGCGTTAGCTAGGGCACTGTTCTGTGTCCACAGACTCATCTGCTGTAAGGACAGCATCCAGACAGCACCCCAAAAAGCCCTATACATCAGTCTTCTTTTTTTATTTTTCTTTTATATATATATATATATATATATGTATATGTATATTGCAGTTGCCTGGCTGCCCGTGCGTGAGAGGCTGCATGCTCAGTCATAGACAGCACTGTGTGCACAGTGCACACCATTCATACAGGGTGTGACAGAAAATAAATGTAAATGTAATGTAAAATGTAACTGTGATCTAATCACATTTGCAAGCCCGCGTGTGTCCTGCCCCCACACATACTGTATTGTGTCCACTGGCTAGTGGCTAGGCCTGCACTCATACCGTTACAGGGTGTCATTCACGCAAATACCTTTCAGGAAAAAAAAAATCTATTTTAAATTTAACTGTGATCTAATCACATTTACAAGCCCGTGTGTGTCAGCCAGGCCCACACAGACTGTACTGTGCCGACTGCCCACCACTTATATAGAGTGGCACAGTACCTTGCACGCATAGTAACACTTATCTAATAAAAAATGACAGGCAGAGGCAGGCCACGCCGCAGGGGCCGTCGTGTTCGTGGTTCTGTGATTTCCACTGGCCCTGGAATAATGCCCAGTGTTCAGAGGGCACGTACCCTGAACCCAAAAAATTCTGAGAAAATAGTTGACTGGCTTACACAGGACACCCAATCTTCAACTGCTTCCACTAAGAACCTTGACGCACCATCCTCCTCCAGCTCAGCTTTGGTCACAACTCTCCCGCCCGCCACCACTACCACCACAGCCACCACAGCCGCTTCACTTGATCCCTCAGAGGAGTTATTTACACATCAGTTGGATGAAATTAGATAACAGGGGATGTAGATAACAGGGATATGTCTCAGTCAGGCAGCATTACACACATGGATTTACAGTGTGATGATGATGATGATGATGTTGTACCCGCTGCTGCTTCCTTTGCTGAGGTGTCAGATACAAATAAAGCGGTTGATGATGACGATGTGTCCGTGGATGCCACGTGGGTGAAGAAGAAGAGGGGGAAAGTTCAGAAGGGGAGACAGAGAGAAGGAGACGAGTTGGAAGCAGGGGGAGGTTGTCGCAAGGAGCGAGTGGCACAGTCAGACAGCATGTATCGGCACCCGGGGTCAGCCAGACAGCACGCCAATCAATGCATGCTGTTGCCACCACCAGAATACTGTCATTGCAAAGCTCAGCAGTGTGGCATTTTTTTTATATGTCTGCCTCTGACCACAGCGATGCCATTTGCAACCTGTGCCAAAAGAAACGGAGTCGTGGGAAATCCAACACCCACCTAGGTACAACTGCTTTGCGAAGGCACATGATCTCACATAACAAACGCCTATGGGATCAACACATGATGACGAGTAGAAGCAGCACACAAGCTCAAAGCCACCATCCTCCTCCTGGTCCAGCATCTTCAGCCACGTCAACCACTGCTGTCCTCCTTGCCCCCTCTCAACCACCTGCCACTCCGCCTCTCATCTTGAGCAGTTCCATCTCATCTGCCCACAGTCAGGTGTCTGTTAAGGAAATGTTTGAGCGTAAGAAGCCAATGTCACAGAGTCACCCCCTTGCCCGGTGTCTGACAGCTGGCTTGACGGAACTCTTAGCCTCCCAGCTTTTACCATACCAGCTGGTGGAGTCTGAGGCCTTCAAAAAATTTGTCGCTATTGGGAAACCACAGTGGAAGGTACCCGGACGAATTTTTTTTTTTCTAATAAGGCAATCCCAAACCTCTACTTGGTGATTGAAAAGGAAGTCATGGCATCTCTGGCATACGGTGTTGGGGCAAGGGTCCATCTGACTACTGATACCTGGTCTGCAAAGCACGGTCAGGACAGGTATATCACCTACACTGCGCATTGGGTCAACCTGCTGACGGCTGCCAAGCATGGAATGCGTGGCTCTGCAGCGGAGTTGGTGACACCGCCACGACTTGCAGGCAGGCCTACTGCCACCTCCTCTTCTACTCCTACTCCATCCTCTTCCATAACCTCCTCGGCTGGGTCCTCTTCTGCTGCGTTGTCTGGCTGCTTATCAACTGAACCCCCCCAGCTCCCCAGGGGCTATTCCACATCCCGGATACGACAGTGTCACGCTATCTTGGGGTTGACTTGCCTGAAAGCAGAGAGCCACACCGGACCAGCACTCCTATCCGCCCTGAACGCACAGGTGGATCAATGGTTGACCCCGCACCAACTGGAGATCGGCAAAGTGGTGTGTGACAATGGAAGCAATTTGTTGGCGGCATTGAATTTGGGCAAGTTGTCACATGTGCCGTGCATGGCACATGTGTTGAATCTCATCGCACAACGCTTTGTGTCTAAGTACCCAGGCTTACAGGACATCCTCAAGCAGGCCAGGAAGGTGTGTGGCCATTTCAGGCGTTCCTACACGGCCATGGCGCACTTTGCAGACATTCAGCGCCGAAACAACATGCCAGTGAGGCACTTGATTTGCAACAGCCCGACACGTTGGAATTCAACACTCCTAATGTTCGACCGCCTGCTCCAACAAGAAAAAGCCGTCAACGAGTATTTGTATGACCGGGGTGCTAGGACAGCCTCTGCGGAGCTGGGAATTTTTTTGCCATGTTACTGGACACTCGTGCGCAATGCCTGAAGGCTCATGCGTCCTTTTGAGGAGGTGACAATCCTAGTCAGTCACACCGAAGGCACCATCAGCGACCTCATCCCATTTGTTTTCTTCCTGGAGCGTGCCCTGCGAAGAGTGCTGGATCAGGCTGTAGATGAGCGTGAATAGGAAGAGTTGTGGTCACCATCACCACCAGAAACAGCCTTGTCTTTATTGCTTGCCGGACCTGCGGCAACGCTGCAAGAGGAGTATGAGGAAGAGGAGTCAGAGGAGGAATGTGGCTTTGAGGAGGAGGAAGACCAACCACAGCAGGCATCCCAGGGTGCTCGTTGTTGTCACCTATCTGGGACCCGTGGTCTTGTACGTGGCGGGGGGAAGAACAGACCGTCCATGACATCAGTGAGGAGGAGGAACGGGAAATGAGTAGCTCGGCATCCAACCTTGTGCAAATGGGGTCTTTCATGCTGTCATGTCTGTTGAGGGACCCTCGTATAAAAAGGATGAAGGTGAACGACCTGTACTGGGTGGCCACGCTACTAGACCCCCGGTATAAGCAGAAAGTGGCGGAAATGTTACCAAATTACCAGAAGTCAGAAAGGATGCAGCAGTTCAAAACCAAACTAAAAAATATGCTTTACACAGCTTATAAGGGGGATGTCACCGCACAACGGGAATCTAACTGGGGAAGAGGTCAAAGTAATCCTCCTCCTACCACGACAACAGCGGCAAGGACAGGACGCTTTACAGATGTGTTGTTGATGGGGGACATGCAGAGCTTTTTCAGTCCTACACATCGCCACAGCCCTTCGGGATCCAGCCTTAGAGAACGACTCGACTGACAGGTAGCAGACTACCTCGCCTTAACTGCAGATATCGACACTCTGAGGAGCGATGAACCCCTTGACTACTGGGTGTGCAGGCTTGACCCGTGGCCTGAGCTATCCCAGTTTGCGATAGAACTTCTGGCCTGCCCCGCTTCAAGTGTCCTGTCAGAAAGGACCGTCAGTGCAGCAGGAGGCATTATCACTGACAAAAGAAGTCGCCTTGGTCAAAAAAGTGTTGATTACCTCACCTTCATTAAGATGAATGAGGCATGGATCCCGAAGAGACTGACAGTAGGGGATACATTTAACTAACAAAAGGCCTGACATGCCTTGGCCTCAAAATGGTCCCCACGCTGCTGTATTTAATGTCTGCATACCGGATGACTTTCGTGAATTCTCCGCCACCAACTAGGGTTCAAGCCGCAATGTTTTAGTCACCTTTCTGCCTTGAAAACATCAATTTTTCCGGCCGCTGCTACAACAGCGGCTGCAACAATAACATTGTTTTTCAGTCATGTGTACATGCCTAATTTTTCTGGCCTCTGGTGCTGCACTGTGGCTGCAAAAACAAAACAAAAAAAGGCACATACAAGTGTCAATTCCCCTTTCGTGATCATTACCTTGTTGTGGTGAAGGGGCTTGCATATCACAATGAAGCGATCATCACCTCTATGAGTGAGTTGGCTCATAGAGGTGATGATAAGGCCGTTGCTTTATTATGATCAGACCAAAAGCGATCGGGACGGCTGGATGTTTTTTCATAGAAAAAAACTAATAAAAAAATATTTATCTTTTTTTAAGTTGTATGGGTGGGTTTTTAATACATAAAATAAAAAAAAATCATAATAAAGTCTCTTAATAGTTTATTAGAAATAATGCAGACAATTTTAAAAATCCCCAACAATTCCAATACAAATCAAATACAAAGCTCAGAACTAAATTATTCCAGGATGTCGTAATGGTTCGTTAATTCGACAATGGTTAATCAATTCGACACACGTTCCCAATAGGGGACGTAACAGGGATTAAACTGATAGGAATAGGACTAGTTAAGACACCACTCATATAGGGTGTCACAGCACATCGCTCCGTGCACGCGCAGTGCCCCAACTTGGGAGTGAGAGGACCGACCAAGCTTCTTTTTCCATCTCCCGGTTCCAAAAATCAATTCAGTTTGGTGTATCAGAGTTTGGTCTGTCACTGTGAAGGCAGTCGAAGATACCCGGCCTAAATTTTTTTTCACAAAAGGCAATCCTACCCTTAGGCTCCATTCACACGTCCGCAATGTGTTTTGCGGATACACGGAGACACGGATCCGCAAAACACGGAAAGCAGCAATGTGCGTTCCGCATTTTGCGGACCGCACATTGCTGACATAATAGAATATGCCTGTTCTTGTCCGCAATTGCGGACAAGAATAGGACATGTTCTATTTTTTTGCGGAAACGGAAGCACGGATGCGGAAGTGCGGATCCGCAAATGTGGATGCGGACAGCACATTCCCTCCCCATAGAGAATGAATGGGTCCGCACCCTTTCCGCAAAATTGCGGAAAGGATGCGGACCCATTTTGCGGACGTGTGAATGGAGCCTTATATGGTGGGATTCTCATCAGGGAAACTGATGAGAATAGTACTACAGAAAATAGCACTCATATCGGGTGTGACAGTAAATTGCACGGCGCAGACGCAGTGACTGTGGCGTGGATTCAAACAAAGGGGAGAGAGCCAGCAATTTTTTAACCATCTCCCCGTTCGAAAAATCTATTTAATAAATAGACCCCAGATTGGGGACGTAACAGGGATTAAACTGATGAGAAGAGAGCGTTTTTTTAACCATCTCTCCATTCGAAAAAATCTATTCAATTCACCTTTCCGGGACCCTTGGTGTTGTACGTGGCTGGGTTGAGGAAGAAACCTTCAATGACATCAATGGGACATGGCTAGCTTGGTATCCAACCTTGTGAAAATGGGAAGTTTGCGGTTGGGCAAATGGACTGTTTGCGGTTGTTTGCGGTGCATTAAAAGGAGAGTTTGGCACTCTCTCCAGCCTCGAGAAGGTGTTCTAGTGTCATGTTCAGCAGGAACACTATGTGGAGCATGTTATTGAGGCTGACATGCTCCCCGCTGACCATCTTGGTCGCCTGCTCAAATCGGGCCAACAGGTGGCAGACCTGCTGTATCTGCCCCCACTCTGCATTAGTGATGTAGGGGAGTGGGTGTGATGGCCCTGGCGTACCTAGCAGCAGCAGGTATTCCCTCACCACCTGTCGCTGCTCCCACAACCTCTCCAGCATGTGGCGGGTGGAGTTCCACCGCATCATGCTGTCCACAATCAGCCTGTGAAGAGGCAGGCTGTCGTCCCACTGCAGTTTGGACAGGGACGTGGTGGCGGTTGTGGAGCACCCAAAGTGGCTGGCAATCTTCCGCACCCTTTGCACAATGTCACTCAACCTTGGTTATATGTAGAGGAACTTCTGTACCACAAGGTTGAGGACATGTGCCATGCAGGGCACATGGGTAAGACTGCTAGCATGGAGGGCGGCGAGTAGGTTGCTGCTGTTGTCACAAAGAACCATACCTGCCTCTAGCCTGCGAGGTGTCAGCCACTTCTAGATCTGAGCGGCCAGAACATCAGGTCCGGTCCCTTAAGCTCACAAGCTGGAGCACGGCTTGGCAGTGGAGGGACACTAATGGGCTGTAAAGCTGATGTATCGTACCTGCCCATGTCTGCTGGTTCAGTCATCCATTGTCAGACACACCCTGTCGCTAACAGCGTGATCCAGCAACAGTGATAAATTCTGCACAATGTGCTGGTACAGGGCAGGGACGCCAGTCCTGGCAAAGAAATGGCAGCTGGGGACACGCCATCTGGGTTGGGCCTGCTCCAACATCTGCCTGAATGGATTGCTGTCTACAAGATTGAAGGGCAGCAGACATTGGGTGATAACCCTTGCCAGGAGCCCATTGAGTGAACGGACACGTATGTCCCCGGGGGCGTGGGGTGCAGTGCGTTCAAATGAGTCAGCAACTGACGGTTGGCGCTGGATGTCAGAGGAGGAGAAGATAAAGGAGGATGCAGAGGAGGCAGAGGTTTGGTTGCCGATACCAGTACCTCTAGGAGAGGGAGCGGGGGAGTGGGACTGAATCGGTGGAAGGGGTTGGGGTAGCTGCAGTACAGTGGCAGGAGCTGCTGTCCCCTGCACACTGCTGGTGGCGCTGCTACGACCACCCTGCATCTGTTCCCACTCCTGCCAGTGGTTGACTCACCTGTGCTAGTTAAGGGCAGTGGTACCCAGCAGAGCTACAGACCTCCCACTCCTCAGTCTGGCATGGCACAGCTGACAGATGCCAATTGTGACATCATCTGCAGCCAGGGTGAAGTAAGCCCAAACAGGCGACTTCCGCACTGACCTCCTGTCAGATGGGTTGGTGCTGACTTGCGCCTGTTCGGGCTCAGCGCGCACAGGTGGAGCTGGCTGCTGCTGCCTACTCCTGCTGCCATTACCAGTAGGGCCCCTGACACTGGGCTCCCTGGTGACCTGGCACACCATTTACCTTGGGTGCCTACCTTTATCAGTGCTGCTGTCGCCTGACAAAGCACTGATAATGGTCCCCTATAATGTTAGACCCAGGGTCAACCAGTGGTGGACTGAGGGGAACAGCAGACATGGAGCCCCTGACCGGGCTTCGCTGTCCCCTCGCTGACTCCTGGGTCTGACTAGGTGCAAGGGTTGTGTGGCTGACACCATCCACACCAGTTGGAAGGGATGTCACTGGGGTATTTACAGGCGTTACCCCCTCCTCCTCCATCCCTTCCAAAAGGTCCTGCCCATCAGGAGGACTAACTTGCAATACAGCCTCCTACATTGCCTCCCCCAAGACGTCCCTCTCAGTGTCACTGTCGTCAAACAGGAGCAAGGTAGATTTTTGGGGGCTGGGGGTGTGTCCTGCAGGATGCAGAATGCTGCTGCTGGGAGCCGGGGCAGAGGACTCCGCTGCACTAGAATGTGCCACGAGAACCACCACTGCCTCGGCGTCTTGGGAACTAATGGGGCGGCTGACACGCCTGAAGAACTCACGGATCAGGCGGACGCCCCTGACACCGGTGCCCGCCCGTCCATTGCTAGAGGAGCGGCCCCATGCTAGTAGAGGTCCAGCACCGGAACCAACTCCCCTAGTACCCCTACTACGACCACGGCTGCCTGCACGGCACGGTGCACTCATGCTGCTGATATATTCCATGCCCCAAAATATATATGTCATCACCATTTGCTTGAGAAAGATCCCACTGAGAGGATTGAAACGTTGCTGTATGTCTGGTGAATAAACATTTTTGTTACTTTTTCTACTTCTGGATGTGCTGTGGAGTTTATCAATTTTTGTAAGTAAAGTAGGTGGATCACCCCCACAGCCGCTGGCACCCTACTACATCAATTTTTTTGCTTCTTCCCTGCTGTGCTGCCCTTGTTTTGCTCTCTCTCTCTCTCTCTCTCTCTATATCTATCTATCTATATATCTATATATATATATACATATGTATATATATATACTACACACACTAAAGGGGCACAGACACTAATTAAATGACTAAAGAAACAAACTAAAAGACTATTTTTGGGGGGGGGGTTCACTAAAAGAAGACGAAAAAGCTACACAAAACACAGAAAAACTTAGACTATGAGACTTTTTTTTCCACAAAAGATGCAGACACTAAATGCTAAAACATAGAGACTAAAATACTTTTTTAACTAGCAGAAGACTAAATTGCTACACAAAACACAGAAAAACTAAGACAATAAGACTTTTTTTTTTTTACCCAAAAGACGCAGACACTAGCTAAATACTAAAACAATGAGACTAAAATACTTTTTTTTTGCTAACAAAAAAAATAATCACAGTCAATACATGAACTGGACGGACACTAAAACACTAAGACTAAAATACTTTTTTTTCACAGCTGGGCAAAACAGACAGCTATACCCTACACTATTACCCTACACTATCCTATATCCCTATCTAACCTAAAGTACACCTTGCCCTGAAAAATATCATCTAAACTATTCCCTAACTCTCACTAATATATATTTAAGCTAACTCTATAACCTAGACTACACCCTCTACTAGACCCTATCAGCTAAGCTACACTGTTCCCTAGCCCTAATCCTTAACCTACAATATCAAGCACTATCTGTATTATATATTACAGCTACCTAACTCTATGACCTACACTAACCCTGCACCCTATCTGCTACACTATGCCCTAACACTAACTATATGTATTATATATTTCAGCTAACTAAACTATCTCTTTAACTACACTCTGCAGTAGACCCTATCAGCTATTCACCTACCCTATTCCCTAATACCTAACACTAACTAGCAAGTTTATTTAGATTTGAATTCAGATTGTTTTAGACAAAGCAAGCACACAATCACAATACAGCTCCTCTCTCTCTCACATCTAACTCCACAAAATGGCTGCTGAGGAGTGTCTTCATTTATATAGAGAAGGGGTAGGCTAGTTTCCGACTGGTTGCTAGGGATGTTGCTAAGCTATGACAAAGCGTTCTCTTTGGCTATTCAAACTAGGAGAAGGAAGGGATAATGTACATGTACTGTTAAAAAATTAAAAAATAAATGAATATTCGTTATTACGAATATAGCGCAATATTCTAAATATTCGTAAATTCTAGCAAGTCAACCCAATAGGAAAGTTGCCTATAACCCGCCCTACCCTCGATTAACGTGCATATTACATTGCCGTTTTTTCGCATAAGATAAAATAAATTAAATAATGAAGAATATTCTAATTTACTACAGGCCGGGAAGATGAGAACGCGACAACTGAAGAGGAGCCGTGGCGAACGACAGGTAAGATTATTTTTAATTTTAGTCTGATCTGAGGTCTGATAAGCTATTCTGAGGTCGGGGGGTACTGATGGGCTATTCTGAGGTCTGGGGTACTAATGGGCTGATCTGAGGTCGGGGGGGGGGGGGTACTGATGGGCTAATCTGAGGTCTGGAGGGTACTGATGGGCTAATCTGAGGTGTAGGGGTACTGATGGGCTAATCTGAGGTATGGGGCTACTGATGGGCTAATCTGAGGTCTGATTGGGGGTCTTATAGGCTACACTGAGGTCTGATCGGCTAATCTGAGGCCTGATGGGGTCTGATAAGGGTCGGATGGGCTAATCTGAGGTCTTATAAGGCTCTGAGCGGGCTGATATGAGGTCTGATGAAAAATATCATTTTCTTATTTTCCTACTCTAAAATCTGGGGTGCGTCTTATAAAGAGAAAAATGTGGTACATTTACTTATGGGTTCAGATAAAAAAATAAAAGACAAATATTCATTTTTACGAATATATATCACACTATATTCTACATATTCGCTAATTCGAGCAAGCCAACCCAATAGGTAAGTTGCCTATAATTGCCCTTACTCGATTAACGCACACATTACATTGCTGATTTTTCGCATAGGATAAAATAAATAAAATAATGAAGAATATTCTAATTTACTACAGACTACAATATTGCAACCTTCTCACGTTGGCCCACAAGCAAGAAGCAGGCAGGTAATGGGTTCAAACGGAAAAAAAAAAAAGACGAATATTTGTTTTTACTAATATATATCACTATATTCTCTTGCAAATTCTCAAAGTGTCGATATTTGCGATCAAAATTTGCTATTCGAATATTTGCGCTCAACACTACTACACGCACAGTGTCAGGATGTGAGCTTAAAGGGTCAACAAGATTTTAACATCAACCTCCGACTCTGCTACTTTTAGCAAAAGGGTTATGCTAAATCTTCCCTCTTCAGCTATCTGACGTCAACATCTAAGGAATGTTAGCTGCCACCACTTGTCACATTAGGCAGACAAGATGCCTTGAACTAAGTAACTCACAATTAGAGATGGCCTTGCGGTTCGCGGCGAACTTTGCACGTTCTCGATTCGCCAAACATGCGAACATATGGAGATATTCGCGTCTGCCATATTCTTTTACATGGTGAAGAACTTTGACCCTTGACACATCCATCAGGTGGTACAGGATAGCCAATTGAGACGTTTCAGCCCATGGACATGCCCCCTACCTTATAAATAGACCCAATCTGGCCGCCCTTTTGTCAGTTTAGGGAAAGGTTGCTGTGTGGAGCAGGGAAAGACTGTTAGGGACAAAAACACTATCAAATAGGTCCACAAAAGTCCTTTTAAGGACTGGTATAGGTGTACTATTAATAGGTGTGCAGTACAGAGGGGTGTAATACACTTATAATATACTTTCTAACATAGAAAGCATATTATAGTGGATTTGTATTGCGCAGCAGTGGTGAGCGGTTCTGCAGCGATACTACAGCTACACAGAGTGACAAACGCAATTAGAAAAAATAATTATAACTGGTGTGATATACCAGTCGCCCCCCCCAAAAAAATTATTGAAGCGGGGTGTTATACCAATAATGTACTTTATATATAGTGCATTTGGGTACAGCCGCATTTGTTTGCGATTTTGTTGCGTTCCCTCTGCTACACACAGTGACAAACTGTATTGCAAGAAATAATTATAACTGGTGTGATATACCAGTCGCCCCCCAAAAAAACTGATTGAAGCGGGGTGTTATATACCAATATACTTTCTTTATAGTGCATTTGTGCATGTGCATACGTGAAAATTATATTGCCGATATTTCGCAATGAGAAAAATAATGAATGGAGATTGCAAATACATCTGGTATGTCACTGGCCATTTTGTGGGACTATTTGTGCACTTCTAGTAATTATTTCTTGGCTGAAAATATGAGTTGAAGGTTTTCCAGGTTCGCCTGCCATTAAAATGAATGGGACCCGCCGCAAACTTGCGGGTTGAGAACATTTGATCGCGTTCCCGAACTGTCTCGGCAGATGTTCGTCAATCACTACTAGTAATGAGCGGGAAGTGCCATATTCGATTTCGCGCTATTTCGCGAATATTCGATTGAATATTCGTGTTACATTCGTTGAAATTGAATATTCGTAGTTATTCCAATTATCGCGATTTAATGCGATTTAATTCATCGCGTATTACGATTTTTTTTCTTTTTTCTTTTGATAGTATAAGGCAACGTTCCTATGACTAATTGACTATGGCTAGGCTAATATGTGTATTTTACGAATATTCTTAATATTGCTCGTAATAATATATATTCGTAATATTCGTAATATTCTAAAAGACGAAGTTAGAGCAATATTCCGAATTTTTGTAAAATACACATATAGATTGTAATTTAGCTAATATAGTGCTATAATCCTTTTTTGTATCAATTTTTTTTGCCTCTTATGAACTTAAGTTTTCTAAAATATGTACACTTTTCAAAAAATTACTATAGCAGTATATTAGCTAAATTACAATCTATATGTGCATTTTACGAATATTTTTTATATTGCTCTAACTTCGTCTTTTAGACTATTCGTAATATTGTTCTAACTTCGTCTTTTAGAATATTCGTTATATTGCTCTAACTTCGTCTTTTAGAATATTACGAATATTCTAAAAGACGAAGTTAGAGCAATATTAAGAATATACGTAAAAAGTTGAAATCGCTATTTGATTATTATAACTTGAATTAATCGAATTGCGATTTCAACTTAGCACTGCTATATTCCATATTAGACTAGAATTAACTAATATGGAATATAGCAGTAAGTTGAAATCGCAATTTGATTATTATAACCTGAATGAATCGAATTGCGATTTCAACTTATACAGTCTACCATGTTTGGTTTGTTATCGCGATAATACGTCATTTAAATAATCGTGTTTGTGTGTCTGTGCCTGTCTTTGTCTTTGGATCTCAAGGGGAGTGGAGAGAGACCGATTAGAGACAAAGATTTTGAAAAAGTTTATTCGAAAATGGCAAAGAGCAATTTCAATCAAGAAGAGCTGGAAGCTTTGATCACTGTAAGTAATTCTACCGAAAAAAGTATGTCACTGTTAAAGGGGAGGCCACAGTTTAAGTCACTGTTAAAGGGGTGGTCACTATTCAAGTCACTCTTAAAGGGGCGGCCACAGTTCTAGTCACTGTTAAAGGGGTGGTCACTATTCAAGTCACTCTTAAAGGGGCGGCCACAGTTTTAGTCACTGTTAAAGGGGCGGTCACTATTCAAGTCACTCTTAAAGGGGCGGCCACAGTTCTAGTCACTGTTAAAGGGGCGGTCACTATTAAAGTCACTCTTAAAGGGGCGGCCACAGTTCTAGTCACTGTAAAAGGGGAGGCCACTATTCAAGTCACTCTTAAAGGGGCAGCCACTGTGGCGTTTAGTTCTTATATTTGCCTTGAATATAAATTTTTTTATTTTTTTTTACTTTCATATAATTCCATAGGCAACTATATAAATATCTACTCTTTTACCGTTTTGATATTACATTATATTTTTGATGGTTGACATGACTATAATTACTAATAATTCTATTTTACAACTTTGGGATTACATCCTTTCATTGTTATCTTGCAGACTATGTTGGAGAAGGGGTACGACGACCTAAAATGCCGTCTTGAGAAGGAGGCCATAGTGTGTAGAGAGGCACGACGGCTGTGGCACCTGCATGGGAAGATACACTCAAAAAATGAAATGCTAAAAAAATGGTCAGACCTTAAACGGCATCGCATGGATCTGATCAAAGAGGTCAGAGACAAAAACTGTCCAGGTACGATGCTTACATTAATTTTCTATCACCCACCTATTGTTATTTATGTGTTCAGTTATGCAAATAAATATTTCTATCCCTTTACAACTGATAACTTAGTTCAGTGGTGTCAAACTGATGGGACGGGTGCTAGAGGCGGCACTCAGAGCCCTCTCTGTGGGCCGCATACCCTTGAAAAGGTCTAAGGCGTACTAATCGGCTTTAGACATTTCCTTCCATACATCTTCGTAGGCACACTATTAACCCCTTAGGGACACAGCCTTTTTACACCTTAGGACCAGGCCATTTTTTGCAAATCTGACCAGTGTCACTTTAAGTGCTGATAACTTTAAAACGCTTTGACTTATCCAGGCCGTTCTGAGATTGTTTTTTCTTCACATATTGTACATCATGACACTGGTAAAATGAAGTCAAAAAAAATATTTTTTTTGTACAAAATAATACCTAATTTACCAAAAAAAATCAAAAATGTGCAAATTTCAAAGTTTCAGTTTCTCTACTTCTGTAATACATAGTAATACCCCCAAAAATTGTGATGATTTTACATTCCCCATATGTCTACTTCATGTTTGTAGCATTTTGGGAATGATATTTTATTTTTTGGGGATGTTACAAGGCTTAGAAGTTTAGAAGCAAATTTTGAAAATTTTCAGAAATCTTCAAAATCCCATTTTCTATGGACCAGTTCAGGTTTGAAGTCATATTGTGAGGCTTAGATAATAGAAAACTCCCAAAAATGACCCCATCTAAGAAACTACACCCCTCAAGGTATTCAAAACTGATTTTACATACGTCGTTAACCCTTTAGGTGTTGCACAAGAGTTATTGGCAAATGGGGATGAAATTTGAGAATTTCATTTTTTTGTCTATTTTTCCATTTTCACCCATTTTTTCCACTAACAAAGCAAGGGTTAACAGCCAAACAAGACTGTATCTTTATTGCCCTGACTCTGCCGTTTACAGAAACACCCAATATGTGGCCGTAAACTACTGTACGGCCACACAGCGGGGCGTACAGTGAAAGGTGCGCCGTTTGGTTTTTGAAAGGCAGATTTTTATGGACTGGTTTATTTACACCATGTCCCATTTGAAGCCCCCTGATGCACCCCTAGAGTAGAAACTCCATAAAAGTGACCCCATCTAAGAAACTACACCCCTCAAGGTATTCAAAACTGATTTTACATACGTCGTTAACCCTTTAGGTGTTGCACAAGAGTTATTGGCAAATGGGGATGAAATTTGAGAATTTCATTTTTTTGTCTATTTTTCCATTTTCACCCATTTTTTCCACTAACAAAGCAAGGGTTAACAGCCAAACAAGACTGTATCTTTATTGCCCTGACTCTGCCGTTTACAGAAACACCCAATATGTGGCCGTAAACTACTGTACGGCCACACAGCGGGGCGTACAGTGAAAGGTGCGCCGTTTGGTTTTTGAAAGGCTGATTTTTATGGACTGGTTTATTTACACCATGTCCCATTTGAAGCCCCCTGATGCACCCCTAGAGTAGAAACTCCATAAAAGTGACCCCATCTAAGAAACTACACCCCTCAAGGTATTCAAAACTGATTTTACATACGTCGTTAACCCTTTAGGTGTTGCACAAGAGTTATTGGTAAATGGGGATGAAATTTGAAAATTTCATTTTTTTGCCTTATTTTCCATTTTAACCCATTTTTTCCACTAACAAAGCAAGGGTTAACAGCCAAACAAGACTGTATCTTTATTGCCCTGACTCTGCCGTTTACATAAACTCCCCATATGTGGCCGTAAACTACTGTACGGCCACACAGCGTAGAGTGAAAGGTGCGCCGTTTGGTTTTTGGAAGTCAGATTTTGCTGGACTGGTTTTTTGACACCATGTCCCATTTGAAGCCCCCTGATGCACCCCTAGAGTAGAAACTCCATAAAAGTGACCCCATCTAAGAAACTACACCCCTCAAGGTATTCAAAACTGATTTTACATACATGTTTAACCCTTTAGGGGTTGCACAAGATTTAATGGAAAATAGAGATACAATTTCCAAATTTCACTTTTTTGGCAGATTTTCCATTTTAATATTTTTTTTCCAGTTACAAAGAAAGGGTTAACAGCCAAACAAAACTCATTATTCATGGCCCTAATTCTGTAGTTTACAGAAACACCCCATATGTGGTCGTAAACCACTGTACGGGCACACGGCGGGGCGCAGAAGGAAAGGAATGCCATACGGTTTTTGGAAGGCAGATTTTGCTGGACTGGTTTTTTGACACCAGCCCCCCTGATGCACCCCTAGAGTAGAAACTCAAAAAAAGTGACCCCATTTTAGAAACTACGGGATAGGGTGGCAGTTTTGTTGGTACTAGTTTAGGGTACATATGATTTTTGGTTGCTCTATATTACACTTTTTGTGCGGCAAGGTAACAAGAAATACCTTTTTGGCACAGTTTTTTTTTTATTTACAACATTCATCTGACAGGGTAGATCATGTGGTAATTTTATAGAGCAGGTTGTCACGGACGCGGCGATACATAATATGTATACAATTTTTTTTATTTATATAACTTTTACACAATGATTTCATTTTTAAAACAAAAAAAGTTTTAGTGTCTACATAGTCTAAGAGCCATAGTTGTTTCAGTTTTTGGGCGATTATCTTGAGTAGGGTCTCATTTTTTGCGGGATGAGATGACGGTTTGATTGGCACTATTTTGGGGTGCATATGATTTTTTGATCGCTTGCTATTGCACTTTTTGTGATGTAAGATGACCAAAAATTGCTTTTTTTACACCGTTTTTATTTTTATTTTTTTACGGTGGTCACCTGAGGGGTTAGGTCATGTGATAGTTTTTTCAGTTTTTGGGCGATTATCTTAAGTAGGGTCTCATTTTTTGCGGGATGAGATGACGGTTTGATTGTTACAATTTTGGCGTACATGCGACTTTTTTGATCACTTTCATTACCTTTTTTTGGGAAGTAAGGTGGGCAAAATTTCTATTTTATCATAGTTTTTAATTTTTTATTTTTATGGCGTTCACCGTTCGGGTAAAGTAACATTACCGTTTTATAGATCAGGTCGTTACGGACGCGGCGATACCAAACATGTGTAGGGAATTTAATTTTTTTCATTTTTAATCAGTGATAAATGTGTTTTTTGATTTTTACTTTTTTTTTCACTTTTTTTCACTTTTTTTTTTACCCAGACCCACTTGGTTCTTGAAGATCCAGTGGGTCTGATGTCTATATAATACAGTACTGTACTCTATATAGGGTACTGCACTGTATTTTACTTACACTGAACAGATCTATGCTTTCAGCACAGATCTGTTCAGCACCATGGACAGCAGGACGCCATGGTCCGTACGGACCGCTGTATGGAAAGGGTTAAACGGCTGACATCGCATCAACGATGTCAGCCGTTTATACCAGGGTGCCAGCAATGTGCTGGCACCCTGGTATACCCACTCTACACCAACGATTACGCAATGGGAGGCGGGCGGGGGATCGCGATCCCGCCTGCCGCACCGCGCGCCTCCCGCACCGCCCGCACCCCTCCCCCTGCACCACCCGCCCACATAATATCATTCAGGGGTGCAGGGGGAGGAATAACATATATATTCTGGGCATTGTAAAGTTTCTGATCCCCGCGGTCAGGGACCGCGGGGATCAGAAACGGCAAAAAGCGCATCAAACCGCAGGTCTGAATTGACCTGCGGTTTGTTGCGATCGCCGACATGGGGGGGTCACGGGACCCCCCCGCGCATTTAGCCTAGGTGCCTGCTCAATGATTTGTGCAGGCACCTTGTTCCGATCACTGCCAGCCGGGCGGCAGTGATCGAAACAACACATGACGTACCGGTACGTCATGTGTCCTTAAGTACCAGGGCATCATGACGTACCGGTACGTCATGTGTCCTGAAGAGGTTAACAGCACAGTCAGCATATTGAATGTAGGCAGCTGTTACAGCAAAAATAATAATTGTGTGGAAGACAGACTATACTGGTATTCTGGTACAATGGTAACGTTGGAAATTTGCAATAAATAATTTAGGTGGGTTTCTCTTCTGCCTAAAAGTTCTCCAGCATGGATTTAGTAAATGCTGGGACACGTAGCTGATTATCCCTTTACAATATATACATACACTCACAACGAGATACAGATATGTGATGCAAACCCTTATCCAATGTCAAAACAGTTGACTTGGTCCACCTCATTTCAATAACCCTGCAACAGTACCTTGCGAACCAATACCCCCCTCTACCTCATCCTAGCTATTAACATACTCAACTGTAAACCATCTGAAAGACTTCATTCATAGTTACATCGAACACCAAATCATGTGAAATCAAACATAGGGGTAATCATTATCCCATCCAGGTCCCACCATTGATTAATTTGTGTAACATTACCTTTTTTTTTTTTTTTTTGCTTTGCTTGTTTATCTTATTTTTTACAAATTTGTTCATTACAGGGGTGCCTCTTCCTAAAGTGCGCGCTAAGCGCTCTAGCAAGAAGAAGGTGGTGGATGAGGAGATGATGGAGGATGAGGAGCAGGCAGGACCATCAGGGCATAAGGCCCATAGCCCACCTGAGGCAGTTGAGCTCCAGGAGGATGAGGAGGAGGAAAAAGATGAGGTGGTGACCACCCCCCGCCAGGAGGGTAAATATATTCCGTTGATGTTTTAAGTTAAAAAATGTCCCCACACACATACAGGTGTCAGTTTAGTCTTCACCACAGGCAGATTTAATTCAAGAAAATAATTATAAACAAGTTCAAGTTCAACCTCTAATTGTTATTCAGACTTCAGATATTGCATAACCTAAAGTCCCACACTTTGCGTTCACTCCAAGCAGTGTAACAAAAATATTAGTATATCACCACTCTTTAGAGTCTGTCAGAGACCATCCTCATTTCTCTGCAGGTTCAGTTTTCACATCTCCTGTTCACACTTGAAAAGAACAGAATTTTTAATCCAAACTTTATTAAAAAGGCTTGATGGAGTACGGGAGTGACCTGTGCCATTATATCTGTCTGGGCACTCAGTCCAAAAACCCGGACCCCAATTAATTCCATGTAAAGTTTTTTTTGCAGCTAGCTGATGTTACTGGTGTACCGATTTCCGTAAAGTATCTGAATGAGGCATACTGTTTAATATTAGATGTAACGAGCATCCAAAATATAAAATTTTTCCTAGACTAAAAAATAAAGTGCACAAAACCATATTAATATTTATCTAAAAAATTGTGTAAAAACTATGAAACTGTCAACAAAGAACGTACAACACACAACAGTAATATAAAACATGAACACTATAAAGTAATTAATCTACATCAAAAGCATTAACTTAACTACTAAGTCCATAACCCTAAAGTCTAAAGAACTATTATTAATCCTAACTAAACTAATATATAATGGATGAACATAGTAACAAAGTATAGAAGGCCGAAAAAAGACATCTGTCCATCCAGTTCGGCCTGTTAACCTGCAGGTTGATCCAGAGGAAGGCAAAAAGAAACTGTAAGGTAGAAGCCAATTATAGCCACTTTAGGGGAATAAAAAATTATTTCCCAACTCCAATCAGGCAATCAGGATAACTCCCTGGATTAACGAACCTCTCTAGTAGCTATAGCCTGTAATATTATTACACTCCAGAAATATATCCAGGCCTGTCTTGAATTCCTTTATTGTACTCACCATCACCACCACCTCAGGCAGAGAGTTCCATAGTCTCACTGCTCTTACCGTAAAGAATCCTTTTCTATGTTTGTGTACATGTTTTACCATTTAGTATGTACGGGTGACTTGCATTATTCCTTCCCATGTGCATAACTTTACATTTATCAGTGTTAAACCTCATCTGCCACTTATCTGCCCAAGCCTCCAGTCTATCCAGATCCCTCTGTAGTAGTATACTGTCCTCTGTAGTGAATATATATATATATATATATATATATATATATATATATACAGTATACTGTCCTCTTCAATGTTAATTACTTTACAGTTTAGTGTCATCTGCGAAAATTGATATTTTACTGTGCAAGCCCCTTCTACAAGATCATTAAATAAATATATTGAAGAGAACAGGGCCCAATACTGACCCCTGGGGTACTCCACTAGTGACAGTGACCCAATCTGAGTGTGTACCGTTAATAACCACCCTCTGTTTTCTATCTCTGAGACAGTTACTTACCCACATACAGACATTTTCTCCCAGTCCGAGCATTCTCATTTTATATACTAACCTTTTATGTGGTACAGTGTCAAATGCTTTGGAGAAGTCCAGTTACACGACAACCATTGATTCGCTGCTGTCAAGTCTAGAACTTACCTCCTCATAGAAACTGATTAAATTAGTTTGGCATGACCGATCCCTCACAAAGCCATGCTGATATGGCGTTATTTGCTTATTTCCGTTGAGATGCTCTAACATAACATCTCTCAGAAAACCTTCAAACAGTTTACCCACAACAGATGTTAAACTTACCGGCCTATAGTTTCCAGGCTCTGTTTTTGGACCCTTTTTGAATATTGGCACCACATTTGCCATGCGCCAATCCTGTGGGACATTCCCTATAGAGTCTGCAAATATCAGAAATAAGGGTCTGGCTATGACATTACTTAATTCCCTTAGGATACGGGGGTGTATGCCATCTGGTCCTGGCGATTTGTCTATTTTAATCTTTTTAAGTCGCTGATGTACTTCTTCCTGGGTGAGACAGGGCTTTATCTGCTTTATACACCAAACAATAATTGTCTTTTAAAGTAGATTTAAAATTTATATTACCTTTACTTTTACAGCAATAAACAACTTAATTAAAGAAGTAAAAAATGTGCAGCGGGAGCAGTGTGACTGGATGAAAAAGTTGAGGGTGCAGCTGCTGAAAAGGGTGAGGGATGAGCTGACCCTAGCAGAGGAGGCCAACAAAATGGCCATGGCTGGACTGCTCCAAAAGCTCCAAGAAATAAAAAAATTGCCTTATTTTTTTTTTTATTTTTTTTTTGGGGCTTCTGTTATTTATATTCTTAATATTATTTTTTATTTAAAGATGTTTTTTGGGTTACAGTACGGACAATTTAGTCTAGGCCAAAGTAATAATTCATTATCATTACATACAGCAGCTGCAGTTACATGGAAACAGGGTAATAGACATGGCGCCACTTATGGTCGGAGGCCCGAACGCTAGTGTGAAAGTAGACTTACCGTGTACCTAATGCTGTCTGTTCTGCTGTCTGTCCTTTTGACCCTGGAATAAAGGGGCCTTACAATAAAATTACACCGTAACATTACATAAAAATAAAAAACAACACACGTTATCAAACTGTAAAAAATGTATTTATTAAAACAAAAATAATAAAGCAAGCCTCTATGGCAACTTTTTCAGCTCCGATACTATTTTGTCCAGTTTTCGGAGCTGGTTTATTTCCTCCATTTTCCGCAACTTCCGATTAAAGCGGTGTTGAAATTTTTTTAGCTCAGCTACATTTTCTATAAATTCTTATTTGGTGGCCTCCAATTCTCTTATAGCCATGTTCACAACTGGAAAAAAAAAATGATAATTAAAATTAGGGTTACTTATAAGACAAATAGTGCATTTTTTATTTATTTATTTTAATATAACACTAGTTTCTGTTGTCCCCTCATTGTTACCACTTTTAACCACTTCACGACCGGCCATTAAGCGTAGGCCTCAGCGAAATGTGACTTGATGCAGAGGGACAATCTATTACGGATACGGACCAACAAACACCCTGCCCCCAGGCATAATCGTTTGTGAACCGGGGTGCAAATGCAACTCAGCTAAACAGGCAGCCATGTTAACTAAGGGCTATTTGTCAGATTCGTTACATTACAGCTCCGGAGATGCAGGGTGTTGTGGCGATCTTGGGATGCTTGTGAATATGTTATGTATATCAAATTATAGTAATGTGTGCACATATTTACCCTCCCGGTGGGGGATGAAGACCACCTCTTCCTCCTCTTCTGGAGCTGGGGGGGCGGAATCAGGTGTCTGGAAAGGTCCGGCCTCCTCCTCAGTGGCCTCTGTCTCGGCAACATCTTGGGGGTAAGTGGCCTCTACATTTTCCCCCTCCTCCTCTATGGCCGCCTCCACATTTTCTCCCTGCTCCTCGTTCATCTTTTTTTCTTGTTTTTTTTGTTTGTGGTGGCGGACCGAGGGAACGGGTTGACCTGTAATAATGACACAATGTTAAGAATTTACACAAACAACTCATAAAACATAACCAAGGTAAAGATCAAGAAATTCCTATATGGTGGAATCTGCATGGGATTATGAATTATACCAATAGTGGATTTACCTTTTAAAAAAATAAAATAAAATAGTCTAAGTTACAAGGTAGGTTGAGGTAACATGGGATTTGTTAGGAAGGTGCCCTATAGGGTATTGTGACTGGGTATTGGATGTTTAGGTAAAGCAAACAACAGTTCGGAAATTAGATGAGGGGTTATTGGATGGTGATATGTTGGGTATATCATTTTTTGTGGCTGCCAGCGTAATACTGTCTGCTAAGCCGCATTTTGAAGATCTGTTGATTTAGTTGTCACGGTAACTTTATAATTAGAAGGAGGCTTAAAGTCTCCCCTTTAAGTGTCACTTTGACTGTGACTGCCCCTTTAACAGTGACTTTGATGGTGACCGGCCCTAATACACAGTGACTTTCACGGTGAACGCCCCTTTAACTGTGAACTCCACAGCTCCCGTCAATTAGCAGTTAGGATTTAAGTGAAAGGCTGGCATGCTTGAATTGGATAATACAGGTCATTTTTTGGGAATCTCGTGTACGTCGTAGAGAGCCGAGACCGTGCAAGATTTATTTCCAGGTAGCAAGGGATGTGTATACCAAGTTTCGTTTAAATCGAAGGTTGCGTTTTATAGTTTTTGCGGAACACACACATATATATATATATATATATATATATATAAATATATAAAATCTTGAATCCCATGCAAATTAAGTGGGGGATGTATGTAATGGTCGGGGACGTTGACCGGAATGCTGAATGATGTTTTCAGTTTATGTAGATATAAACGTGTGAAACGTATGAAATCATCCGGTGACATCATACATCGGTACCGCGCTGTGTGTATAACAATATATATACAATCTCAGCGAGGTAGAGATGTATGATGAAACCAGAAGATTTTGTACACTTCACAACAGGTATTAAGTAATCATTTGAAAAGGGATGAAACACTGATGTAGTAGAGTTAACACACACGCTTTATGAGACGTGTTATGCAAACTTAATGCAATTAAATGTGTTAAGATATTTTAAAAATACCTTGTGTTTCAAGATTACGTGATAATTTAAGAAATTTGAGTTAAGAGGTTGTGTGTTAACCCTACTACATCTGTACGGATTAGCAGCATAACTGAATATATACATTACTGAGTGTTGTAGAGAGAAATACAAAAATCATGTAAGCATTGTACCTGGGCATAATCACTGACTGTACTCATCGACCTTCTTTTTGTGTCAGGACACAAAACTTTTTTTGAATGGCCTTGTGGTCGTGCCATATCCCGCTTTTTCATTTTAATTTGGCCCGGACAGACCGCACGATGGCCTCTTTTTCTACCCTCTTGCTGGTCCATGGGTATCCCCGCTCCAGAAAGCGCTGAAGGATAAAGATGAAAGCATATCATCACAATTTTTTTATTATACAAATATTCAAAGAAATATCCACAAAACAAAATAATCAAAAAGTAGTTGCACCTTTAACCCCTTCACACATTATCACGTAAAGGTATGTCATTGCGTGACAGGGGATGTATGGAGCGGGCCTCTGCAGTGAGCCGCTCTATACGAACGATCTGCCGGCTATATGATACAGCCGACATCCGGCCACACTAACAGGAAGCGGCGATTGCGCCGCCCCTGCCATTCAATCCCTCAGGTACTGCGATCAAGGCTCAGTGCGGCACCTGTGACGTGATGCGCCTCCATCTTCCTTCCAATCGGAGTCCCTGCAGTGAGATCGCGGGGCTCCGATCGGTTGCCATGGCAGCATGGACGTTGCTGAAGCTATTCAGGCCTGACGAGGCACAGCGCAGAATGGAGTGTGTAAGAATCCTATTCACAGTAATAGATCTATATTATCGTGAATAGGAGACGGGATCAAAAGATCCCATGTACAAGACCCCTATGGGGGCTAATTGCTGGGGAAAAAAAAGTTAAATAAAGTTTAGCAAACACCACTATATTGAAAGTTTGAATCACCACCCTTTCCCAATTTTACATATAAAACAATTTTTTCTAATACAAAACATGGTAAATTAAATGGTGGCAATAAAAAATGCATCTTGTCCCTTCAAAAAAAAAAAAGGCCTCATATAGCTATTCGAACGAAAAAATAAATAAATTAAATATTTGCATAAACGAATATTTAGCAACACTTAATCTACATATAAATAATAAGTCAATAGGAACGGATCCGTTTGAAGTTGACACAATATGGCTCAATTTCAAACGGATCCATCCCCCATTGTCTTTCAATGTAAAGTCTGGACGGATCCGTCTGACTAATTTTCACACTTAGAATTTTTTCTGAAATATAATGCAGACAGATCCATTCTGAACGGATCCCATCATCTGCATTATAGTAGCGGATCCGTCTGTGCAGACACCAGACGGATCCGCTCCGAACGCAGCTTGCAGCGCTCGGGTGTCCGCATGGCTGTGCGTTACACTGAAAGTCAATGGGGGACGGATCCGTTTGAAATTGAGCCATATTGTGTCAACTTCAAATGGATCCGTCCCTATCTGGACGGATCCGTTTGACTCCGCACGGCCAGGCGGACACCCGAACGCTGCAAGATGTGGTCGGGTGTCCGCCTGCTGAGCGGAGCGGAGGACAGACGGTGCCAGACTGATGCATTCTGAGCGGATCCGCATCCACTCAGAATGCATTGGGGCCGTATGGATCCGTTCGGGCCCGCTTGTGAGAGCCTTCAAACGGAACTCACAAGCGGAGCCCCGTACGCAAGTGTGAAAGTAGCCTTACAATGTAAGTCAATGGGGAAGGATCCGTTTGACGCTGACACAATATGGCTCAATTTCAAACGGATCCGTCCCCCATTGACTTTCAATGTAAAGTCAGGACGGATCCGTCTGACTAACAATTAGACTTAGTTTTTTTTTCTGAAATATAATGCAGACGGATCCGTTCTGAACGGATCCCATCGTCTGCATTATAGGAGCGGATCCGCTCCGAACGCATGTGTGAAAGTAGCCTAAGCTGTAGGTCGAGTGTTGCTAATGCTAAATATTGTTCTGACATGCATGCAATATGAAATAAAATACAGTGCTGTAATACAATATTACTTACAGTGAGAATAATTTCTTCTTCATCCTTTTGAAATTGAATTTTGCCCATTTTAAGACAGAAAACTCCACTGGAAGCAATGCAAAACCAAAACCAGGGCACATGTCATGTGACACGATTACGTCACTCATAAGATCGATTCCTCATGCGATCATTCATAACGTTCCCGCTTTACGGGTAGAAATCGGGAATTTGAATAACAAGATCGATTCTACTCTGCTTCTTGCAATATAGCGAATATTCAAAAAAATGTAGAATCGATCGATTTAGCTAATATAGTGGTATAATCTTATTTGTGGGCCAATGACTCATTGGTCCACAAGCAAGAAGCAGTGAGAGATCATGTTTTTCGGATGTTTAAAATTTACGAATATTCGATATAGCGATTCAGAAGAGGCAAAAAAAATTGAGAAAAAAAAATGGATTATAGCACTATATTAGCTAAAGTACACTCTATATGTGTATTTTACGAAATTTCGTAATATTGCTCTAACTTCGTCTTTTAGAATATTACGAATATTCTAAAAGACGAAGTTAGAGCAATATTAAGAATATACGTAAAAAGTTGAAATCGCAATTCGATTATTATAACTTGAATTAATTGAATTGCGACTTCAACTTAACACTGCTATATTCCATAGTCGTTAATTCTAGCCTAATATGGAATATAGCAGTGCTAAGTTGAAATCGCATTTCGATTATTATAACTTGAATTAATTGAATTGCGATTTCAACGTAATTCTCAAATCCGACAGTACATTCTAGTATATGGAGACGTTCCCATGGTGATGGGGACGCTCCATGAGCACGGAAGTCGGCAGAAGCGGCAACGGGCACTGACTGGAGCAGCTAGGAAGCCAGGAATCTAAAGGACAGGTAAGAACTACTTTAGGGAAGTGGGAAAGAAAAAAATATAACAATTTAAAAAAAACTAAAAAAATAAATAATATTCGATTTCGCAAATATATAGAACTATATTCTAAATATTTGCGAAATCTCAAAGTTACGATATTCGAGAAAAAAATTTGCAATTCGAATATTCGCGCTCAACAGTAATCACTACACACAATTACCCACTGAAATCCACTATGCTCTCAAGCACTGTGGGTTATAGCACAAATATATGTAACGCTTATTCTGAGGTCTTTGAATCGTTTAGAACAGGCATGCTCAACCTGCGGCCCTCCAGCTGTTGCAAAACTACAACTCCCAGCATGACCGAACAGCCTACAGCAGGGCATTGTGGGAGTTGTAGTTTTACAACAGCTGGAGGGCCGCAGGTTGAGCATGCCTGGTTTAGAACACAAGAAGGTTCTTATTAAAGTTTTAATGTCCATAGGACAGTGCATACAAAAATGCAGTTATCAAAATCTGTAAATACAACAACATACAAATACAATGCAAAAAATGCCAGTTTTCAAATAAAAAGGATAAAAGAAATGGAACTTAATATGTTACAAGACAATAGTCCAGTTGCCTGGGTGTACCATGAAAGTTGGCCAGGTCATTAAATACATTGTCCCCAAAAGAAATTACAATTTGCTAAAGGGACACGCTGTACACCTTAAAGGGAACCTGTCACCGGGATTTTGTTTATAGAGCTGAGGACATGGGTTGCTAGATGGCCGCTAGCACATCCGCAATACCCAGTCCCCATAGCTCTGTGTGCTTTTATTGTGTCAAAAAAACGATTTGATACATATGCAAATTAACCTGAGATGAGTCCTGTCCCTGACTCATCTCACGTACAGGACTCATCTCAGGTTAATTTGCATATGTATCAAATCGGTTTTTTGACACAATAAAAGCACACAGAGCTATGGGGACTGGGTATTGCAGATGTGCTAGCGGCCATCTAGCAACCCATGTCCTCAGCTCTATACCCAAAATCCCGGTGACAGGTTCCCTTTAAGAAGGCATGTAGGTTTCCCCCTCAGCCCCCCCCCCCCCCCCTTCCTCTGTCATGGAGAGGCCAGTGTGTATGCTAATGGTCTTTTATAACTAAGTTTTATGAGGTCAACTGAACCAAGGTTTTGATTCAAAATCTGTTGACTAACATATATTTTCTTATAGGCTTCATAGCAATATCCTACTACCTTCATCCAACCTTTCATAGTGGTATGTACACATGCATATCAAACATGGAGTGATTTGAGGCAGTAATTGAGGAGTTCCTTAATTATTGCATCTTACAGAGCTCTCATTGAGGTGCTTTTAACACAGGTGATGCCGGTAATTGACCCAAGTCCAACCTGAGTGAACACACTGCCATGTTATGGATTAGGTCCAGTAATTCCTTGATGTTTGGGCTTTTGTACATGACCCCTTCTACAGGTTAAGGTATCGTTAGCCTGATCTTTTGAATGGCGTCACCGGGTCGAAGGGGTCTTGAGTAGAGTTGAGCGAACACCTGGATGTTCGGGTTCGAGAAGTTCGGCCGAACATCCCGGAAATGTTCGGGTTCGGGATCCGAACCCGATCCGAACTTTGTCCCGAACCCGAACCCCATTGAAGTCAATGGGGACCCGAACTTTTCAGCACTAAAAAGGCTGTAAAACAGCCCAGGAAAGAGCTAGAGGGCTGCAAAAGGCAGCAACATGTAGGTAAATCCCCTGCAAACAAATGTGGATAGGGAAATGAATTAAAATAAAAATTAAATAAATAAAAATTAACCAAAATCAATTGGAGAGAGGTTCCATAGCAGAGAATCTGGCTTCCCGTCACCCACCACTGGAACAGTCCATTCTCAGATATTTAGGCCCCGGCACCCAGGCAGAGGAGAGAGGTCCCGTAACAGAGAATCTGTCTTCATGTCAGCAGAGAATTAGTCTGCATGTCATAGCAGAGAATGAGGCTTCACGTCAGCCACCACTGCAACAGTCCATTGGCATATATTTAGGCCCAGCACCCAGGCAGAGGAGGGAGGTCCCGTAACAGAGAATCTGTCTTCATGTCAGCAGAGAATTAGTCTGCATGTCATAGCAGAGAATGAGGCTTCACGTCAGCCACCACTGCAACAGTCCATTGGCATATATTTAGGCCCAGCACACACACAGGCAGAGGAGAGAGGTCCCGTAACAGAGAATCTGGCTTCATGTCAGCAGAGAATCAGTCTGCATGTCATAGCAGAGAATGAGGCTTCACGTCAGCCACCACTGCAACAGTCCATTGGCATATATTTAGGCCCAGCACACACACAGGCAGAGGAGAGAGGTCCCGTAACAGAGGATCTGGCTTCATGTCAGCAGAGAATCAGTCTGCATGTCATAGCAGAGAATCAGGCTTCACGTCAGCCACCACTGCAACAGTCCATTGTCATAAATTTAGGCCCAGCACCCAGGCAGAGGAGAGAGGTCCCGTAACAGACAATCTGGCTTCATGTCAGCAGAGAATTAGTCTGCATGTCATAGCAGAGAATGAGGCTTCACGTCAGCCACCACTGCAACAGTCCATTGGCATATATTTAGGCCTAGCACACAGGCAGAGGAGAGAGGTCCCGTAACAGACAATCTGGCTTCATGTCAGCAGAGAATCAGTCTGCATGTCATAGCAGAGAATGAGGCTTCACGTCACCCACCACTGCAACAGTCCATTGGCATATATTTAGGCCTAGCACACAGGCAGAGGAGAGGTTCATTCAACTTTGGGTAGCCTCGCAATATAATGGTAAAATGAAAATAAAAATAGGATTGAATGAGGAAGTGCCCTGGAGTCCAATAATATATGGTTATGGGGAGGTAGTTAATGTCTAATCTGGACAAGGGACGGACAGGTCCTGTGGGATCCATGCCTGGTTCATTTTTATGAACGTCAGCTTGTCCACATTGGCTGTAGACAGGCGGCTGCGTTTGTCTGTAATGACGCCCCCTGCCGTGCTGAATACACGTTCAGACAAAACGCTGGCTGCCGGGCAGGCCAGCACCTCCAAGGCATAAAAGGCTAGCTCTGGCCACGTGGACAATTTAGAGACCCAGAAGTTGAATGGGGCCGAACCATCAGTCAGTACGTGGAGGGGTGTGCACACGTACTGTTCCACCATGTTAGTGAAATGTTGCCTCCTGCTAACACGTTGCGTATCAGGTGGTGGTGCAGTTAGCTGTGGCGTGTTGACAAAAGTTTTCCACATCTCTGCCATGCTAACCCTGCCCTCAGAGGAGCTGGCCGTGACACAGCTGCCTTGGCGACCTCTTGCTCCTCCTCTGCCTTGGCCTTGGGCTTCCACTTGTTCCCCTGTGACATTTGGGAATGCTCTCAGTAGCGCGTCTACCAACGTGCGCTTGTACTCGCGCATCTTCCTATCACGCTCCAGTGCAGGAAGTAAGGTGGGCACATTGTCTTTGTAGCGTGGATCCAGCAGGGTGGCAACCCAGTAGTCCGCACAGGTTAAAATGTGGGCAACTCTGCTGTCGTTGCGCAGGCACTGCAGCATGTAGTCGCTCATGTGTGCCAGGCTGCCCAGGGGTAAGGACAAGCTGTCCTCTGTGGGAGGCGTATCGTCATCGTCCTGCCTTTCCCCCCAGCCACGCACCAGTGATGGACCCGAGCTGCGTTGGGTGCCACCCCGCTGTGACCATGCTTCATCCTCATCCTCCTCCACCTCCTCCTCATCCTCGTCCTCCTCGTCCTCCAGTAGTGGGCCCTGGCTGGCCACATTTGTACCTGGCCTCTGCTGTTGCCAAAAACCTCCCTCTGAGTCACTTCGAAGAGACTGGCCTGAAAGTGCTAAAAATGACCCCTCTTCCTCCTCCTCCTCCTCCTCCTGGGCCACCTCCTCTTCCATCATCGCCCTAAGTGTTTTCTCAAGGAGACATAGAAGTGGTATTGTAACGCTGATAACGGTGTCATCGCCACTGGCCATGTTGGTGGAGTACTCGAAACAGCGCAACAGGGCACACAGGTCTCGCATGGAGGCCCAGTCATTGGTGGTGAAGTGGTGCTGTTCTGTAGTGCGACTGACCCGTGCGTGCTGCAGCTGAAACTCCACTATGGCCTGCTGCTGCTCGCACAGTCTGTCCAGCATGTGCAAGGTGGAGTTCCACCTGGTGGGCACGTCGCATATGAGGCGGTGAGCGGGAAGGCCGAAGTTACGCTGTAGCGCAGACAGGCGAGCAGCAGCAGGATGTGAACGCCGGAAGCGCGAACAGACGGCCCGCACTTTATGCAGCAGCTCTGACATGTCGGGGTAGTTGTGAATGAACTTCTGCACCACCAAATTCAGCACATGCGCCAAGCAAGGGATGTGCGTCAAATTGGCTAGTCCCAGAGCTGCAACGAGATTTCGCCCATTATCACACACCACCAGGCCGGGCTTGAGGCTCACCGGCAGCAACCACTCGTCGGTCTGTTGTTCTATACCCCGCCACAACTCCTGTGCGGTGTGGGGCCTGTCCCCCAAACATATGAGTTTCAGAATGGCCTGCTGACGTTTACCCCGGGCTGTGCTGAAGTTGGTGGTGAAGGTGTGTGGCTGACTGGATGAGCAGGTGGAAGAAGAGGAGGAGGAAGCCGAGAAGGAGGAGGTGGCAACAGGAGGCAAAGAATGTTGCCCTGCGATCCTTGGCGGCGGAAGGACGTGCGCCAAACAGCTCTCCGCCTGGGGCCCAGCTGCCACTACATTTACCCAGTGTGCAGTTAGGGAGATATAGCGTCCCTGGCCGTGCTTACTGGTCCACGTATCTGTGGTTAGGTGGACCTTGCCACAGATGGCGTTGCGCAGTGCACACTTGATTTTATCGGATACTTGGTTGTGCAGGGAAGGCACGGCTCTCTTGGAGAAGTAGTGCCGGCTGGGAACAACATACTGTGGGACAGCAAGCGACATGAGCTGTTTGAAGCTGTCTGTGTCCACCAGCCTAAATGACAGCATTTCATAGGCCAGTAGTTTAGAAATGCTGGCATTCAGGGCCAGGGATCGAGGGTGGCTAGGTGGGAATTTACGCTTTCTATCAAATGTTTGTGAGATGGAGAGCTGAACGCTGGCGTGTGACATGGTTGAGACGCTTGGTGACGGAGGTGGTGGTGGTGGTGTTGGTGGTACATCCCCTGTTTGCTGGGCGGCAGGTGCCAACGTTCCTCCAGAGGCGGAGGAAGAGGCCGAGGCGGCAGCAGCAGAATAGGCCGAGGCGGCAGCAGCAGAAGAGGTAGCAGGGGGAGCCTGAGTGACTTCCTTGGTTTTAAGGTGTTTACTCCACTGCAGTTCATGCTTTGCATGCAGGTGCCTGGTCATGCAGGTTGTGCTCAGGTTCAGAACGTTAATGCCTCGCTTCAGGCTCTGATGGCACAGCGTGCAAACCACTCGGGTCTTGTCGTCAGCACATTGTTTGAAGAAGTGCCATGCCAGGGAACTCCTTGAAGCTGCCTTTGGGGTGCTCGGTCCCAGATGGCGGCGGTCAGTAGCAGGCGGAGTCTCTTGGCGGCGGGTGTTCTGCTTTTGCCCACTGCTCCCTCTTTTGCTACGCTGTTGGCTCGGTCTCACCACTGCCTCTTCCTCCGAACTGTGAAAGTCAGTGGCACGACCTTCATTCCATGTGGGGTCTAGGACCTCATCGTCCCCTGCATCGTCTTCCACCCAGTCTTGATCCCTGACCTCCTGTTCAGTCTGCACACTGCAGAAAGACGCAGCAGTTGGCACCTGTGTTTCGTCATCATCAGAGACATGCTGAGGTGGTATTCCCATGTCCTCATCATCAGGAAACATAAGTGGTTGTGCGTCAGTGCATTCTATGTCTTTCACCGCTGGGGAAGGGCTAGGTGGATGCCCTTGGGAAACCCTGCCAGCGGAGTCTTCAAACAGCATAAGAGACTGCTGCATAACTTGAGGCTGAGACAGTTTCCCTGGTATGCATGGGGGTGATGTGACAGACTGATGGGGTTGGTTTTCAGGCGCCATCTGTGCGCTTTCTGCAGAAGACTGGGTGGGAGATAATGTGAACGTGCTGGATCCACTGTCGGCCACCCAATTGACTAATGCCTGTACCTGCTCAGGCCTTACCATCCTTAGAACGGCATTGGGCCCCACCATATATCGCTGTAAATTCTGGCGGCTACTGGGACCTGAGGTAGTTGGTACACTAGGACGTGTGGATGTGGCAGAACGGCCACGTCCTCTCCCAGCACCAGAGGGTCCACTAACACCACCACGACCATGTCCACGTCCGCGTCCCTTACTAGATGTTTTTCTCATTGTTATGGTTCACCACAACAACAAATATATTATTTGGCCCAATGTATTGTATTCAAATTCAGCGGGATATAAATTTGAGGCCTAGTATTTAGGCGCTGGGTGACCGGTATGGATTTAGTGACAGAATTAGACTTGGAAATGCACAGAAGCGTGTGTGTGAAGTTATTCTGAATGACCCAATGTGCACCTTGAATATTATATACCCTTTTTGGGATAGATTTCAAATAGCTCTGATATAGCAGGAACCACTAAATTATGAAATTGCTAAATTGGGAATTGTACTTCAACCCAGAACAAAAAATGTGCTTTGACGGACACTAAATATCTTGCCCAGCAACAACAGTACAGCGGTGGGTAACGAGAGATTTAGAGGGATTTAAATTTGAGGCCTAGTATTTAGGCGCTGGGTGACAGGTATGGGTTTAGTGACAGAATTAGACTTGGAAATACACAGTAGCGGGTGTGTGTGAAGTTATTCTGAATGACCCAATGTGCACCTTCAATATTATATACCCTTTTTGGGATAGATTTCAAATAGCTCTGATATAGCAGGAACCACTAAATTATGAAATTGCTAAATTGGGAATTGTACTTCAACCCAGAACAAAAAATGTGCTTTGACGGACACTAAATATCTTGCCCAGCAACAACAGTACAGTGGTGGGTAACGAGAGATTTAGAGGGATTTAAATTTGAGGCCTAGTATTTAGGCGCTGGGTCACCGGTATGGATTTAGTGACAGAATTAGACTTGGAAATGCACAGAAGCGTGTGTGTGAAGTTATTCTGAATGACCCTATGTGCACCTTCAATATTATATACCCTTTTAGGGATAGATTTCAAATAGCTCTGATATAGCAGAAACCACTAAATTATGAAATTGCTAAATTGGGAATTGTACTTCAACCCAGAACAAAAAATGTGCTTTGACGGACACTAAATATCTTGCCCAGCAACAACAGTACAGCGGTGGGTAACGAGAGATTTAGAGGGATTTAAATTTGAGGCCTAGTATTTAGGCGCTGGGTGACAGGTATGGGTTTAGTGACAGAATTAGACTTGGAAATACACAGTAGCGGGTGTGTGTGAAGTTATTCTGAATGACCCAATGTGCACCTTCAATATTATATACCCTTTTTGGGATAGATTTCAAATAGCTCTGATATAGCAGGAACCACTAAATTATGAAATTGCTAAATTGGGAATTGTACTTCAACCCAGAACAAAAAATGTGCTTTGACGGACACTAAATATCTTGCCCAGCAACAACAGTACAGCGGTGGGTAACGAGAGATTTAGAGGGATTTAAATTTGAGGCCTAGTATTTAGGCGCTGGGTCACCGGTATGGATTTAGTGACAGAATTAGACTTGGAAATGCACAGAAGCGTGTGTGTGAAGTTATTCTGAATGACCCTATGTGCACCTTCAATATTATATACCCTTTTAGGGATAGATTTCAAATAGCTCTGATATAGCAGAAACCACTAAATTATGAAATTGCTAAATTGGGAATTGTACTTCAACCCAGAACAAAAAATGTGCTTTGACGGACACTAAATATCTTGCCCAGCAACAACAGTACAGCGGTGGGTAACGAGAGATTTAGAGGGATTTAAATTTGAGGCCTAGTATTTAGGCGCTGGGTCACCGGTATGGATTTAGTGACAGAATTAGACTTGGAAATGCACAGAAGCGTGTGTGTGAAGTTATTCTGAATGACCCTATGTGCACCTTCAATATTATATACCCTTTTAGGGATAGATTTCAAATAGCTCTGATATAGCAGAAACCACTAAATTATGAAATTGCTAAATTGGGAATTGTACTTCAACCCAGAACAAAAAATGTGCTTTGACGGACACTAAATATCTTGCCCAGCAACAACAGTACAGTGGTGGGTAACGAGAGATTTAGAGGGATTTAAATTTGAGGCCTAGTATTTAGGCGCTGGGTCACCGGTATGGATTTAGTGACAGAATTAGACTTGGAAATGCACAGAAGCGTGTGTGTGAAGTTATTCTGAATGACCCTATGTGCACCTTCAATATTATATACCCTTTTAGGGATAGATTTCAAATAGCTCTGATATAGCAGAAACCACTAAATTATGAAATTGCTAAATTGGGAATTGTACTTCAACCCAGAACAAAAAATGTGCTTTGACGGACACTAAATATCTTGCCCAGCAACAACAGTACAGCGGTGGGTAACGAGAGATTTAGAGGGATTTAAATTTGAGGCCTAGTATTTAGGCGCTGGGTGACAGGTATGGGTTTAGTGACAGAATTAGACTTGGAAATACACAGTAGCGGGTGTGTGTGAAGTTATTCTGAATGACCCAATGTGCACCTTCAATATTATATACCCTTTTTGGGATAGATTTCAAATAGCTCTGATATAGCAGGAACCACTAAATTATGAAATTGCTAAATTGGGAATTGTATTTCAACCCAGAACAAGAAATGTGCTTGAACGGACACTAAATAACTCGCCCAGCTACAGCACTAGGGACAGATTTAGCTGGATATAAATTTGAGGCCTAGTATTTAGGCGCTGGGTGACCGGTATGGATTTAGTGACAGAATTAGACTGGGATATGGCCAAAAAATGAACAGACTATTGCTGGTTAAATGCACTTGGTGTGACAGCTTCACCCTGATGTAGGCTTTAGCCAAAAAACAACCACACCATTGAGGGTTAAATGCACTTGGTCGCAGCTTGTGCTGGCGCACCACAAGACACAAAATGGCCGCCGATCACCCCAGAAAAATGAGACTGACAAACGGTCTGTGCAGCCTAAAAACAGTGAGCAATTGAGGATCAGCAGCTCAATGATCCACAGCTGCAGATCGATCAGTTAATCAAGTCCTTTGGAGGAGTTAATTTGCCTAATCTCGCCCTACTGTCGCAGCCGCAACCTCTCCCTACGCTAATCAGAGCAGAGTGACGGGCGGCGCTATGTGACTCCAGCTTAAATAGAGGCTGGGTCACATGGTGCTCTGGCCAATCACAGCCATGCCAATAGTAGGCATGGCTGTGATGGCCTCTTGGGGCAAGTAGTATGACGCTTGTTGATTGGCTGCTTTGCAGCCTTTCAAAAAGCGCCAAGAAAGCGTCACAAAAGCGCGAAGAAAGCGACGAACACCGAACCCGAACCCGGACTTTTACGAAAATGTCCGGGTTCGGGTCCGTGTCACGGACACCCCAAAATTCGGTACGAACCCGAACTATACAGTTCGAGTTCGCTCATCCCTAAACAAGAGCAATGGTGATTCCCTAATTGAACTAAAGGTCTAATGTGCATCTTAAAAAATTATCAAAGCTTGAAAATGGAGACTCCGATCAACAAAAGAAAAGCAGTGTTTAAATCAGGTGAACCACAGTTATGTATCTATGCAAACAGCTGGTAACAGGTTCTTTTTAAGGTGTATAAAACCTATAGCAGAATGTGAGAGCAGCAATCCATGACCAGAAGCTGATGAAATTTCCTTGCTGTATTTTCTTCAGGATATATGTCCTGAATTGGTAACAGTACCATGGTTATAGTATTTGACACGAGTGACACACCAGCTTCTACACCTAGGTTGCATTGAATTGAGATATATATATATATATATATATATATATATATATATATATATGTAATAGAAAAAATTGGACTGCACTCCGGACGGTTCCTTTAGTAAAACAGGTGGTATTTTATTCACACATGTGATAGCAGCAAAGGAGCGACGTTTCGGCTCAACATGACCCTTTCTCAAGCATGTGTGAATAAAACACCACCTGTTTTACTAAAGGAACCGTCCGGAGTGCAGTCCAATTTTTTCTATTATTTTTAAGTGGGTAAGATCCAGTTACCGTACTTGGACTTTGCACCCACCTGCAATTGCTTTAAAGGTGGTGCTGCCAGTAGTTTTTTTCTGTGTGTATATATATATATATATATATATATATATATAGTGTTTTAGTCATTTGAAAAGGTAAGAATACTTAGAATATAATTTGCCTTTAAAGTGTAGCATGGTATAAAAGCTATGACAAGAAATATCAGTATAGTTGCAGAATAAAGTATCCACACTTGAATGACAATGCAGGTAGCAATGTGTAGCATATCATGATAATTCTCATTAAAAAAGATTAAATGGCTTATTTTTATTACACAGTTTCACCACATTTTAGAGACATAATCAAAAATCCTTTTAAGATATTTACCAGTGCTTACCTTTCTTATATCAGGTCCATCGTACCATCTGTTTCAGTAGTCAAAGCCACTGCCAGCTGCTTCGGCATTCTCAAAGGAAATTAGTGCCTCTGACAAACTAGTGCTTCAGCATCAGCTAAGAAAGGCAGAACACCCTGTAAATATAGATGAAGAGGCTACATTAATTCTGGAACTCATCCAGAAACCCCAATAGACACTTCTTGAAAGCAGAGAAGGACACAACACACACAATCTTAAAAAAAAGAAAATTAAGATGAAGAGACCATCTGTGAGCGATCATATACTTTATAGATTCAGCAGATCAATCATGTAGCTTCTTTGACAAAGATGTGTGTTGCATATTAGGAAAAGCTTGTAAGTGGGTACACACAAATAAAGTATGTATTTCTGGAAAGATTCCCTCCAGGTCTTTCATGACATGTAATAGAGTCTCATATTTACAGAGTAGGCTGCATGCAGGAGGTTATACTTGCATGTAGCTGGTCCAGGAATCAAAGGGGACTTTGCACTGGTAATATACAGACGTGGACAAAATTGTTGGTACCCTTTGGTCAATGAAAGAAAAAGTCACAATGGTCACAGAAATAACTTTAATCTGACAAAAGTAATAATAAATTAAAATTCTATAAATGTTAACCAATGAAAGTCAGACATTGTTTTTCAACCATGCTTCAACAGAATTATGTAAAAAAATAAACTCATGAAACAGGCATGGACAAAAATGATGGTACCCCTAGAAAACACAGAACATAATGTGACCAAAGGGACATGTTAATTCAAGGTGTGTCCACTAATTAGCATCACAGGTGTCTACAACCTTGTAATCAGCCATTGGGCCTATATATATGGCTCCAGGTAATCACTGTGTTGTTTGGTGATATGGTGTGTACCACACTCGACATGGACCAGAGGAAGCAAAGGAAAGAGCTGTCTCAAGAGATCAGAAAGAAAATTATAGACAAGCATGTTAAAGGTAAAGGCTATAAGACCATCTCCAAGCAACTAGATGTTCCTGTGAGTACAGTTGCACATATTATTCATAAGTTTAAGATCCATGGGACTGTAGCCAACCTCCCTGGACGTGGCCGCAGGAGGAAAATTGATGACAAATCTAAGAGACGGATAATCCGAATGGTAACAAAAGAGCCTAGAAAGACTTCTAAAGAGATTCAAGGTGAACTTCATGCTCAAGGAACATCAGTGTCAGATCGCACCATCCGTCGTTGTTTGAGCCAAAGTGGACTACATGGGAGACGACCAAGGAGGACACCATTGTTGAAAACGAATCATAAAAAAGCAAGACTGGAATATGCCAAACTACATGTTGACAAGCCACAAAGCTTCTGGGAGAATGTCCTGTGGACAGATGAGACAAAAATCGAAGTTTTTGCCAAGGCACATCAGCTGTATGTTCACAGACGAAAAAATGAAGCATATCAAGAAAAGAACACTGTCCCTACTGTGAAACATGGAGGAGGCTCTGTTATGTTCTGGGGCTGCTTTGCTGCGTCTGGCACAGGGTGTCTTGAATCTGTGCAGGGTACAATGAAATCTCAAGACTATCAAGGAATTCTAGAGAGAAATGTACTAGCCAGTGTCAGAAAGCTTGGTCTCAGTCGCAGGTCATGGGTCTTGCAACAGGACAATGACCCAAAACACACCGCTAAAAACACCCAAGAATGGCTAAGAGGAAAAAATTGGACTATTCTAAAGTGGCCTTCTATGAGCCCTGACCTCAATCCTATTGAGCATCTTTGGAAGGAGCTGAAACATGCAGTCTGGAAAAGGCACCCTTCAAACCGGACACAACTGGAGCAGTTTGCTCATGAGGAGTGGGCCAAAATACCTGCTGAGAGGTGCAGATGTCTCATTGACAGTTACAGGAAGCGTTTGATTGCAGTGATTGCCTCAAAAGGTTGCGCAACAAAATATTAAGTTAGGGGTACCATCATTTTTGTCCATGCCTGTTTCATGAGTTTATTTTTTTACATAATTCTGTTGAAGCATGGTTGAAAAACAATGTCTGACTTTCATTGGTTAACATTTATAGAATTTTAATTTATTATTACTTTTGTCAGATTAAAGTTATTTCTGTGACCATTGTGACTTTTTCTTTCATTGACCAAAGGGTACCAACAATTTTGTCCACGTCTGTATATGGCATACCAATAGAATAGTCCATAAATGTATAATTCATTTCAACTTGACTATTGGGGCCTCTGTCAATTGCTAAAATATATGAACTATGGCACTTACAGTATCTAAGTCCAATTGTGACTTTTCTCAGAGTAATACAAGTTGGCCTATCTATTATCAGTATGCAGTATGTATAGCAGGGATCTAATGTTCTTCTTTTCATTGCTAGTCTTTACTACAATTAAAAGGGTTTGTCCTGCCTTATTTCCTCCTCGACCTCTGGAAAGGAGAAGGTTACAATAACATACCAACAAGGACTAACAAGCCCGATAACAGTTTAATTCCTTTAGAGTTTGGATGTTCTAATGCTTTCACTTTCGAAGAACATAGCTTAGAGGGAAAAATGTTGTACCATAAAGACAACTTATTCCCAAAGCTCAATAGGGTCTGACCATTCCTAAGGGGTCTAGCATTTGAATGAAGCGGTGGTCATGCATATGTGCTGCTGCTCTATTCAACTTTATAGGACTGTCGGAGATGGCCAAGCATTTGTACTCGGCCATCTCTTCCACTCCCGTACAGTTGAATGGACCAGTGCACGTGCATGCTTGCCTGCTGCTCCATTCAAATGGGTAGCATGGGCACTCATTCTCATTATTGCCAGGGGTCCCAGCAGTCAGACCCTGCTGCTAGGAAAGTCAACTTCTATCTTCTGGATAAGAGATAAGTTGTCTTAATGGGACAACCCCTTTACCATGCCTGTAGGACAAAGTTTGAAATATACTTATCATTCCGACTTGACATAGATCTGCAGTTTAGACACTCCTCTTCTGAAAATTCTGCTTCCACTGATGTCACATTATTTACTAGGTTTCTGGCCTTGACTTTGGAGAGGATGTCACTTCCACTGTGGATGGGTCCAGAACTATTCCTCAACCTGGCACATGTAAGTTTATATTACAAACTTTCTTCTACAGGCATGTTAAATATAATAAAGGTGGGTCACAGAAAACCCCATTGAATAAATATTTGTTGTGAAGCATATTATAACTCCACACTCTGACTTCTTAGGCTTATTCTTATCCAATCTGAATGGGGAGATCTGCATTGTATCTGGTGTGGACAGGGTAGAAAGCTAAAAATCTGATAATGGAAGTGTATTTGATGTTAGCTTATACACTGAATACATGAATCACATGCGAAAGGAATACCATAGAGAAATCACTCATGTAGTGGGAGAGATGATAAGGCTGCAAGCCCCACCTATAACAGGCCATGTGACGCAGGCTACCAGGTGCAACAGAATGCTACCAGCTGTACGCAATGGCACATTCTAAACATATTAAGAAAAATAACTGAAATAAAGTAATGCATACAATGGAGGATGTTGGCAGCGAACCACATGCACCACAATGGCATCCTACACAAAATGGGATAATGTGTGGTTGCAAATATAAAAATACTTAAATCACTGCGAAAGCTGCACCACAGTGATATGCAACTGACAACACTGGCTAATCCCTCAGGCTGATGTTAAGAATTCAGACTTTAGCCAATGTATTCCTATCAGGAACACATTGGAGCCCTTTTGCACCACCGTCAGTGTGGCATGGGTCCCTACCACTAGACTACCTACGGTGTGTGAACACGGTCTGAGAGGTGCTAAGATACAACTTACAGCCAAGTTCCCACATACCTCCATAGTGAGATCCCTCAGGTAGTGGGAGAGATGATAAGGCTGTAAGCCCCATCTATAACAGGCCATGTGCACAGGCTACTAGGTACGCAATGGCACATTCTAAACATATTAAGAAAAATAACTGGAGGAAATGCTCAAAAACCCCGAACACTTTGGCGTCTTTATAACCGGGGGAGCAGTTCCTCTGTATATGATCCATTGCTAACGACAATCCCCAGTGATTCCACTATGAAGGTATGTGGGAGCTTGGCTGTAAGTTGTATCTTAGCACCTCTCAGACCGTGTTCACACACCGTAGGTAGTCTAGTGGTAGGAACCCATGCCACACTGACAGGAATACATTGGCTAAAGTCTCAGTTCTTAACATATCAGCTTGAGGGGTTAGCCAGTGTTGTCAGTTGCATATCCTTGTGGTGTACCTTTTGCAGTGATTTATGTATTGTTATATTTGCATCCACACATTATCCCATCTTGTGTAGGATGCCTTTGTGGTGCATGTGGTCCGCTGCCGACATCCTCCATTGTATGCATTTTTACTGGGGATTGTCATTAGCAACGGATCATATGCGGAGGAATTGCTCCCCTGGTAATAAACACGCCGCAGTTATTGGGGTTTTTGCGCATTTCCTCCTATTTATGCAACTTTATTTCAGTTATTTTTCTTAATATGTTTAGAATGTGCCATTGCGTACTGCTAGTAGCATTCTGTTGCACCTGGTAGCCTGTGTCACATGGTCTGTTATAGATGGGGCTTACAGCCTTATCATCTCTCCCACTACATGAGTGATTCCACTATGGAGGTATGTGGGAGCTTGGCTGTAAGTTGTATTTTAGCACCTCTCAGACCGTGTTCACACACCGTGGTAGGAACACATGCCACACTGACGGTGGTGCAAAAGGGCTCCGATGTGTTCCTGATAGGAATACATTGTCTAAAGTCTCAGTTCTTAACATCAGCCTGAGGGATTAGCCAGTGTTGTCAGTTGCATATCCTTGTGGTGCACCTTTCGCAGTGATTTATGTATTTTTATATTTGCATCCACACATTATCCCATCTTGTGTAGGATACCATTGTGGTGCAGGTGGTCCGCTGCTGACATCCTCCATTTTATGCATTTTTGCTGGGGTGGATAATATGCTGAGGAATTGCTCCCCCAGTTATAAACATGCAACAGTGTCTGGTGTTTTTGAGCATTTCTTCTCTTTTAGGCCGCTTTATTTCAGTTATTTTTCTATACACTGAATAGCCAAGCTGTCACCCCTGCTTATAGATGTGCCACAATATAATAAAATTAAAAGTGTCAACCCTGCAAAAACAAATACAGTTCTTACCCATAGACACACCATTACATGAATTTTGTAACTCACAACTGGATATATCTTTATTTTATTGTTATTTTTCATAATCAGTTCTGGTTACTTGACATCAAGTATTGTATCTAAAATACTGCAGACTGCATTGTACAGAGATTACTATAGCATATTTATCTTCCCATAGTTCCCCTATTAATCTTTTGAACTAGAGATATCCTGGTTTTCTTCAGCAATATTTCAGCAACAGTTATTCTGAAGTTTGGAATCTTTCATGTACGAATATTTTTCCTTCTAGAGCAAGTTCACAAACCACAGATTTGTTATAAAACGTTTTGCAGCTGTCTTTTTCACCTGGATGAGATTTGCATAAATCTATGCATATGCAATATTTTATGCAACAGTTATTCTAGAATTCTTGCACAAAAAGTTGATGTGCTAAATCTCGCTAAAAAATGTAGCCCATCACAAAATATGTGGCCGCCCCTGCCAAGCATGGTGCAAACGTCAGAGTGGTTCTATAAGAATTTTAGTCGATAGTACATGTAGCAACCAGTGTCATGCTGATAACATGGGACATCAAAAGGGGAAAAGATACACATGATGGGAACATAGTTCTACCAGATTACAAATCACTAGTCAGACCACACACCGTGTATTGTGTACATGTTTTGGCAAGATTGCACAAGAAAGACATAACATAGCTTGAATGGGTTCAAAGATGGGCAGTAGAGATGAGCGAATCGAAGCTGATGAAGTGGAATTCGATCCGAATTTCAGGATAAAGTCAATTTGCAACAAATGCACATTTCCTCTCACTTCGTAGTAATGAAACACAACTTTTCCTAAAATGGCAGCTAAAATGGCGGCTACACGTATGAAGACATGGGGAAAGGAAATATGGGAAGACGGGATGACCCATAATGCCATGCATGCAGCCAATCAGCATCCAGACAGCCCTATAAACACGGCGGCCATCTTAGATTCAGACATTTTCCAGCTTTTTGAATGCAGGGACAGACATGAGAAGGCGCCAGGGAAAGCAAACCACATTGCTGTTATTTGTGGTGAATGCGTTTAGTAGCCATAGTTTTCCCAAGGAGAACTCGCCTGTCCACCCAAAATGTGGAGAGACTGACCTTTGTCAAGAGTCAGGCGTGGATCAGTGAGGATTTCCACCCACCAATTCCTGATGCATCAGACTAGAGCATCCATAGTGCCACACCAACACTTTGATAAAAGAGATTGGTTTCTTCTGGTTACCTGCCTCAGCTACTACTCTGATGATGCCACCCGCCTGATGCCACACATCTGATGCCAGGTGCTCCTTCTTTCGCCCACCTTCATCAGTGGGTACTGGTATTTCCACCCACCGCCCCACTCTGTCACCACGTCACTTTGTGGTTTCCTAATGCAGCTGCTGCTGCCATCTCCACACTATGTCACCTTGCCACTCTGTGGTATCCTGATGCTGCTGCTGCCATCTCCAAACTATGTCCCCTTGCCACTCTGTGGTATCCTAATGCTGCTGCCTTATCCACACTATGTCACATTCACACTCTGTGGTCTCCTAATGCTGCTGCTGCCATCTCCACTCTATGTCACCTTGCCGTTCTGTGGTATCCTGATACTTCTGCTATTGCTGCCATCTCCACACTAAGTCACCTTTCCACTCTGTGGTATCCTGATGCTGCTGCCATCTCCACACTTTGTCGCCTTGCCACTCTGTGGTATCCTGATGATCCTGATGCTGCTGCCATCTCCACACTATGTCGCTTTGCCACTCTGTGGTATCCTGCCAACTTCAGACTCTGCCATTGTGCCACTCAGTGGCCTCCTCATTCTGCTTCTACCTCCAGACTCTGTTATTGTGCCACTCGGTGGCCTTCTCCTGATGCTGTCAACTCCAGATTCTGTCATTATGCCACTCTCCTGATGCTGCCACCTCCAATCTCGGTCATTGCGCCACTCGGTGGCCTCCTCATACTGCTGCCAACTCCAGACTCTGTCATTGTGCCACTCTGTGGCCTCCTCAACACTGCTGTAGAATCTTTGAACCACCTAGCACACGACGATTACTTTAATAGTATACACATAATGGTCCAATAGGACCGATTAACGTCTTTTGTCATTTGCTAATAATACTTAAAACTTTACTTTTATTATGGTCTCTTTATAAAAAAACACTTTAGCAACAAAACTGGAAACAGTTAAAAATCCCCAGTGATTCCAGATGACCACCTTCACTAGTTTTTTCACAGCAGAATGCTAGCAAGTCATTTCAGCTTTGGTATGATTGCTACATTAGTCAATTGCCTGTGTTTCTACATTCATTATATCACTGTGCTAGCTGTAATTTCCTCCTCTCAAGGAGTTCCCTCTCTGCTAATCAAGGTTACTAAAAACACAAACACATAAATCTCCTGCCTCCCGACATGTTTCACTGGAAAACCAGCGTCTCCCAGGGGATCATGTAGGTATGTCTGTTGGGGCGGGAACCATCATTTAAAGACTCGGTGTCACATAGTCTCTTATGTGTATCCAATCATATCGTACATTAGTGGACCATCCTACTGTCATTCTCGCATCATAGAATCCGATAGGTTGAGGTATCCAAATGTTGCCACCCAACAGACACCCCTCCACTCGAACAGGCCAACACGTTCCAAACTCCACCCCTCCAACCGTGTGCCCAAAGCCGTCACTCCTCCCACTCAATTCCTCCGCATCTCCTCAATATTCTAGATGACTTGCGCATGCTCGGAACCTCGTTTCGCGGCTCGGTGCATGCGCACCAACTTGTAAGTTACTCTTCTACTTTATATTCCCCCCGCGCATGTGCAACAACTTAGAGATTTTGTTTCTTCCGATTGTGCCTCCCTCCATATCACATAGAGGTCGGCGCATTCGTGCCGTCTTACAACTTTCTTTTCTATATGCTGGTCTTCTGCTCAGGTGCAACAACTTAGATTTTTTTCTACCTCCCTGTATTACCAGCTTCGGCGCATGCGCGCCAACTTAGAAGTTTTTCTTCTGGATGGATCAATCTCTATTTGTGTGTCCTTGTGTTATAAATAGGTGAGTAAAAATTTTAATTTCACTCATCCCTATGTTCATCTGTGCCTGCGTCATACTGCTGCCACCTCCACACTCCTGATTCTGCTGCTGCCGCCACATCTACACTCAGTCATTGTGCTACTCTGTGGCCTCCTCATACTGCTGCTAACTCCAGACTCTGTCATTGTGCCACTCTGTGGCTTCCTCCTGATGCTGCTGCTACCGCCACCTCCACACTCTGTCATTTGTCCACTCGGTGGCCTCTTCATACTGCTGCCAATTCCAGACTCTGTCATTGTGCCACTCTGTGGCCCTTTCCTAATGCTGCTGCTGCCAACTCCATCGCCACACTCTGTCATTGTGCCACTCTGTGGCCCTCTCATGCTGCTGCCACCTCCAGACTCTGTCATTGTGCCACTCTGTGGCCGACTCATACTGCTGCCACCTCCAGACTTGGTCATTGTGCCACTCGGTGGCTTCCTCACACTGCTGCCAACTCCAGACTGTCATTGTGCCACTCGGTGGCCTCCTGATACTGCTGCCACCTCTATAATCTGCCATTGTGCCACTCGGTGGCCTCCTCATGCTTCTGCCAACTTCAGACTCTGTCATTGTGCCACTCGATGGCCTCCTTATAATGCTGCCACTTACAGACTCTGTCATTGTGCCACTCTGTGGCCCTTTCCTAATGCTGCTGCTGCCTTTATCTCCACGCTGTCATTGGGCTACTCTGTGTTCTCCTAATGTTGCTGCCACCTCCAGGCTCTGTCATTGTGCCACTCTGTGGCCCCCTCATGCTGCTGCCACTTCCAGACTCTGTCATTGTGCCACTCGGTGGCCTTATCCTGATGCTGCCAACTCCAGACTCTGTCATTGTGCCACTCTGTGGCCTCCTTATACTGCTGCCACCTCCAAACTTTGTCATTGTGCCACTCGGTGGCCTTCTCCTGATGCTTCCACCTTCAGACTCGGTCATTGTGCTACTCAGTGGCATCCTCATACTGCTGCTAACTCCAGACTCTGTCATTTTCCACTTGGTGGCCTCCTCATACTGCTGCCACCTCCACACTGTGTCATTGGGCCACTCTGTTGTCTCCTCATGCTGCTGCCAACTCCAGACTCTATCATTGTCCCACGAGGTGGCCTCCTCATACTGCTTCCAACTCCAGACTCTGTCATTGTGCTACTCTGTGGCTTCCTCATACTGCTGCCAACTCCAGACTCTGTCATTGTGCCACTCTGTGGCCCTTTCCTAATGCTGCTGCTGCCTCCATCGCCACACTCTGTCATTGGGCTACTCGGTGGTCTCCTAATGCTGCTGCCACCTCCAGGCTCTGTCATTGTGCCACTCTGTGGCCCCTTCATGCTGCTGCCACCTCCAGACTCTGTCATTGTGCCACTCGGTGGCCTCCTCATGCTGCTGCCAACTCCAGACTGTCATTGTGCCACTCGGTGGCCTCCCCATACTGCTGCCACCTCCAGACTCTGTCATTGTGCCACTCGGTGGCCTTATCCTGATGCTGCCAACTCCAGACTCTGTCATTGTGCCACTCGGTGGCCTCCTCATGCTGCTGCCAACTCCAGACTGTCATTGTGCCACTCGGTGGCCTTATCCTGATGCTGCCAACTCCAGACTCTGTCATTGTGCCATTCGCAGGTCTCATCATACTGCTGCCACCTCCAGACTCTGTCATTGTGCCCCCTCATGGCCTTATACTAATGCTTCTACCTCCAGACTCTGTCATTGTGCCACTCAGTGGCCTCCTTATACTGCTGCCACCTCCAGACTCTGTCACTGTGACAATCGGTGGCTCCTCAGACTGCTGCCATCTCCAGACTCTGTCATTGTGCAAATCTGTGGCCTACTACTGATTCTGCTGCTGTTGCCACCTCCACACTCTTTCATTGGGCCACTCTGTGGTCTCCTCATGCTGCCGCCACCTTCAGACTCAGTCATTGTGCCACTCTGTGGCCGACTCATATTGCTGCCACCTCCAGACTCTTTCATTGTGCCACTCAGTAGCCTCCTCCTGATTCTACTGCTACCGCCATCGCCACACCCTGTCATTGTGCCACTCTGTGGCATCCTCATACTGCTGCCAACTCCAGACTCTGTCATTGGGCCACTCTGTGGCCTCCCATATGGTGCTGCCACCTCCAGACTCTGTCATTGTGCCACAAGGTGGCCTCCTCATATTGCTGCCAAGTCCAGACTCGGTAATTGTGCCACTCGGTGGCCTCCTCATACTGCTGCCAACTCCAGACTGTTATTGTGCCACTCGGTGGCCTCCTCATACTGCTGCCACCTCCAGACTCTGTCATTGTGCCACTCAGTGGCCTCCTCCTTATTTTACTGCTGCCGCCACCACCACACCCTGTCATTATGCCACTCTGTGGCCTCCTCATACTGCTGCCAACTCCATACTCTGTCATTGTACCACTCGGTAGCCTCCTTATTCTGCTGCTACCTCTAAACTCTATTATTGTGCCACTCGATTGCCTTTTTCTGATGCTGCCAACTCTAGACTCTAGTCATTGTGCCACAAGGTGGCCTCCTCATACTGCTGCCAACTCCAGACTGTTATTGTGCCACTCGGTGGCCTCCTCATACTGCTGCCAACTCCATACTCTGTCATTGTACCACTCGGTAGCCTCCTTATTCTGCTGCTACCTCCAAACTCTAATATTGTGCCATTTGGTTGCCTTCTTCTGATGCTGCCAACTCTAGACTCTAGTCATTGTGCCACAAGGTGGCCTCCTCATACTGCTGCCAACTCCAGACTCGGTCATTGTGCCACTCTGTGGTCTTCTCGTGCTGCTTCCACCTTACTACTACATTATAGGTCCACTCAGAATTGACTCATGGTTCGGTAGCCAAAAGCAGGAGTGGGTACAAAACACAGAAGACATGCAAATATTCCATTCACGTTCCATCTCTGTTTTAGATCCACTCTTGTTTGTTTTTTTGGCATTAGTAATACTGATGCATTATTGAGCAAATGCTGACCAAGTAAAGGCGTATACTCCACAGACAGGATCCATTTTTTGTGGGTTATTGTTCTGACGGTTCAGAGGAGCAAATTTATCAGTGACGTCAACACAAAATTACTGCTGACACCCTCTCCACTCTGTCTGAGGGGGCGCTACTTGTATATGCATTTAATAGAACAGGTTCTGTAGACATCTATGTGGAATGAGCTGGTGACGGTGTAAAAGCAGTGCACTTCTTCTTATCCCTAACATCGACCTGTAAGGCTAAGTTCATACTTGAATTATTTGGTCAGTTTTGGCCCCGTGACTGCCCAAATAAGTGAAGTGTGCAGTGATTCTAAGAGTGAAGCTTGTCATCAGCATGTCATACGGACTCACAGTATTATTTCACTACCAAAGCAGACTCCCTATGCGTGTTACTGCAAGGCACAGTGTTATACACCAAAGGCTCTCAGCAGCCAGGAAATAGCCGGTTTTTAACGTAATTCACCATGAATATATTCTCCTCGAACCAAATTTTTTCCGAACAATTCGGCGAACCGGCAAATCGGATTTTTAAAAAATTCGCTCATCTCTAGTGGGAAGCGACAGTAAAATACAGAATGGATAAACTAGAATACCCAGAAAGGCTTTCAAAATTAAGTGTGCATCCACTAAGTCTAGAAGAAATAAGGATTTTATCCATAGAAGAGATTCTTTACTGTAAGAGCAGATAGGTTGTGATGGTGATGGTACCGCACCTGAGGGGTTAATTGTGCATATCGTAGCCCCCTGTAAGAGATCAGGTGAAAGTCCACAGAAAATCACGGAAAATGGAACAACGGACACTGATACACACAACAGTCGTGTGCATGAGGCCTAAGTGTTATATATAGTCTTACAGATGGAGTCACGAGAGATGAGCAAAGTTTTGAAATATTTTATTCGGCAGCTTCGCTGAAATTTGTCAAGAAATGTCATTAATTCTAAATAAATCGAGTATACCCAGTCCACTCAGCCTTAGGGTACAGCCACATTGAGCGGCCGTGCTGCGGGTGGGTTGTGGCTGGCCATGAATCATGCAGGCAATTAGCCTGCAGCTGCCTTTCATTTAATAATGAAGGCTGCACTGTTTAATAGGTCTTCATTTTTAATGGCTGTGCGGCAGCTTTAATGCACCTTTAAAGAGGGGCTGGTTAGGTAGGGGCACAATCTGCTGGCATACCCACTTTTTCAACCCCAGCATTCTCCTGCCCGACAGGTGGTAGCCCTTCTTCTGCATCTGCTTTTCCTCCTTTTCCATATCATCTAATATCAATGAGAATATGTCACCAGGAATGTCCAGCTCCTCTCTCTGCAAAAGATCAGAATGGTCATCATTAAGACCTGGGCACCCTAAGGGGTGCAGCCTGGATGGCATTGGTTGGCACGCTGGGCACTGGAATAATAAAGGCATCCATCTTATTGGTATTGAATTCTATTAATCATTTTCAGTAACACTGTCCATAGTGCATGGGCACTTGCCACATCTCTCCTTATGCTCAGGTCACAGGACAATGGTAGAGAATGCACAGGATAAGGGTTTCATAGGGTTGTGACATCACAGGGGATGGCTATCTGAAGACTGGATGCAAGGCATTATGGGTCATCTTGCATTCCCGGGTTTGTCTCCTCTATGCTTAGTTTTGCTTTGTAACACGTGCGGCTGCCATTTTAAGAAAACCTGATCTGTTACTACGAAATGCGAGGAAATTGGGATTCATTGCGAATAAAGGTTTTTTAAAACTTTGGACAGAATTCTGCTTCAAATACTTTGCTTTGCTCAACACTATTACTCACCATCATTGTAACAAAAACACTCTGCGGAAATACAATAAATCTTTGTAACGGGGTTCCAAAGGCGCACTCGGTCTCCCATCAGCCACAGACCTGATGCTTAGCTTCAGGAGTGAGGAATCTCACTCCATTGCACATTAAATTAAGTACCTGTATGTCAGGGCTAGAAAAAAGTTGAAGCATCAGATCAATATAATCAAGATAAAATTCATCAAATTATTCCACATGTTCCTAAAGCTTTAGATAAGAAGGGGTGCTTGTTGAATTCTTATATAAATTGATATGATAGGTATTAGTCTGTAAAGCACTTATATTGTATGTTGTTGATATAAACATTTTATATCTGACCTTTCAGCTCTTTTTCCATATTTCTGAGATGCTTTCATTAAGTATGCACTCTTGAAAACTAAAAGACTGGCTTTTTAAAAAGCAAAAATGATGTAAAAAGAAAAATGATAATTACCTTAGGGCTTAATAGGTTTGATATCTTTGTAAGTATGACAGTTATAGAGCTAGAAAAGCAAATAGTGGTTTGCATTTTCTGACAGGGATTAGTGATGGTAGGCAACGTTGTTACCTAGAAATAATTAACACACATTATCTTTTGGTGCACTGCATTATGTTTTTAGAATTAGTCAGAAAATATTTCATATAATTAAGAAAGCTATTTAAAAATAATGTTTGCAATGCTTGTAAATGTTTTTAGGAGATTTATTAAACTGGATTGCTAATGTTATAAGACAAAAATCATCAGGTAGATGATGAGTGCTATGATGATTTTCTCTAATATACTGTTTTTCCAAGGTTATTTGCAAACGTTAACTGTTTGAATGCCAGTTGTTTTTATTATTTTAGGATCAGAATATATCTTATTGTACATGTTTTTTTTTTACTTGCAATTATTATTATTGTACAACAAAGATAATAAATGCAGAAAATTACCAAACCAGAGTTCGGGAAATGTTTTTTTACAGTACACATTAATATATGAAATTATTGCATGAAGTCTCGCGAGACTTCGCAAAGCAATAACTTTGGCTCATCGGAGCCAATACATTCTAATACTGTATGGAGCTCCTGTTTCACCCGAAGTCGATTTGCTCATCCATAGTAGTCACCAATTTTCTAAAGTGTGATCGTTGTCCTGGGTCATGCAGGACAATGATCCCAAGCACACCAGCAAATATACAGCAGATTGGCTGAAAAACTAAGGAATCGTGGTGCAGTGGCCTCGTCAAAGTGATGAGTATATGTTTTTTTTTTATTATATTATCATATTTGGGGGACTCTGTCAAAGTTTCTGATAACTTGAACAACTCATTGAACAGTGTGCAGCTATTAAAAAGTCCTAGCTTTTGTTCAATTACCACACTATAAATAGACTTTTACAGCCTTATCTTGAAGATTTCCTATGCAGGGACCTGCTGTAGCTATAGCCTACACCTATGGTAATTGCAATAACCCAGTCACCTGCAAACTTACTCTTTGAAGGTATAAACCTTTATAATATTGGTTCATCCAACTATGCAATTTCAAGATCAATTTATCTTACACTGCACAGTTTTGAAATTCCAGCTACCTTATTGAATTGCTTAACTTGCCAATTCACTGTATAGGTACATCTCACACTGTCAGCACTGTTCTCACTGTTCTTTACTCTACTGTCTACCTTTTGTGTCTACCTAGTGCATGGGCACACTAATGGTGGCACCATTTAATTTTGGTGACCTATTAAAGTCTCCAGTTTTCCTTTATATACTCTTTTTTTATTGTTCTATCTCCATTTCTCAACCATACATTGATGTCTGAGAGCAACAGTGCTGTATAGTTCTTCATAGAGTTCAGTTCACTGGCTGTTACTGTCGATGCTGATTTAAACTGCCTTCTTTCTTATTTCTGTACTTGTTCCAAACTCCTAGTACTTGTAGAATCCTAGCTAATCCTGACTATATTTGTTATGTAGGCAAACTTGATACTACTACTAGTCATTACTCCTGCTACTTCTGACTACATTCCTGAGTAGACTCTTGGATACCTGGCCTGGTACTGCATTTTGTTCTGACTCCTGCCTACTGTTGATTATGTTCCTGCCTAGACCAGTGGTTGCCCTGTCTGGTATATCCTGGTTTTGTCTGAGGTCTGTTTCTAGTTGATGTTCCTAGCAAGTATGAGCAAACCAGTTTGGACAGCAGACAAACCCGAGTTTGTTTCCGGGTTGGATTCGGTGAGTTCATGTAAAATTTAATTTTTTGTCACAAGTTAGTGGAATATGAGACTTTGTAAGAAAAAAAATATATATATATATATATAATTTTCCACTAACTTGTGCCAAAAAAATTACTCTAGGAACTAGCCATGTCCCTCACAGAATACCTTGGGGTGTCTTCTTTCCAAAATGGGGTCAATTGTGGGGTATTTATACTACCCTGGTATTTTAGGGGCCCTAAAGCGTGAGAAGTAGTTTGGAATCCAAATGCGTAAAAAATGCCCTGTGAAATCCAAAAAGTACTCATTGGAATTTGGGCCCCTTTGCGCACCTAGGCTGCAAAAAAATGTCACAGATGTGGTATCGCCACAGTGGGGCAATGTGTTTTGGGGTGTATTTTTACATATACCCATACTGTGTGTGAGAAATATCTCTGTAAATGACAACCTTTTAAAAAAATTTATACAAAGTTGTCAATTTACAGAGATATTTCTCTCACCCAGCATGGGTATATGTAAAAATACACCCTAAAGCACATTGCCCTACTTCTCCTGAGTACGGCGATACCACATGTGTGACACTTTTTTGCAGCCTAGGTGCGTAAAGGGGCCGAAAGTCCAACGAGTACCTTTAGGCTTTACTGGGTTGCTCACAATTTAGGGAGACTTTGTGAGAAAAAAAATATATAATCAATTTCCGCTAACTTGTGCCAAAAAAAAAATACTTCTGTGTACTCGCCATGCCCCTCACGGAATACCTTGGGTGTCTTCTTTCCAAAATGGGGTCACATGTGGGGTATTTATACTGCCCTGGCATTTTAGGTGCCCTAAAGCGTGAGAAGAAGTCTGGAATCCAAATGCCTAAAAATGCCCTCCTAAAAGGAACTCATTGGAATTTTGGCCCCTTTGCGCACCTAGGCTGCAAAAAAGTGTCACACATGTGGTATCACCATACTCAGGAGAAGTAGGGAAATGTGTTTTGGGTGTATTTTTACGTATACCCATGCAGGGTGAGAGAAATATAAAAAATATATATAAAAATATATATATGTATATATATATATATATAGAAAATGTAAAAGGTTGTCATTTAGAGATATTTCTCCCACACAGTATGGGTATATGTAAAAATACACCCCAAAACACATTGCCCTACTTCTCCTGAGTACGGCGGTACCACATGTGTGACACTTTTTTGCAGCCTAGGTGCGCAAAGGGGCCCAAATTCCAATGAGTACTTTTAGGATTTCACAGGGCATTTTTAGGCATTTGGATTCCAGACTACTTCTCGCGCTTTAGGTCCCGTAAAATCCCAGGGCAGTATAAATACCCCACATGTGACCCCATTTTGGAAAGAAGACACCCCAAGGTATTCCGTGAGGGGTATGGTGAGTTCATGTAAAATTTAATTTTTTGTCACAAGTTAGTAGAATATGAGACTTTGTAAGAAAAAAAAAGAAAAATAATCATTTTCCGCTTACTTGTGACAAAAAAACTCAATATGCCCATCAGCAAATACCTTAGGGTCTCTACATTCCAGAATGGGGTCATTTGTGGGGTGTTTCTACTGTCTGGGCATTGTAGAACCTCAGGAAACATGACAGGTGCTCAGAAAGTCAAAGTGCGCAAATTTATTTTTTTGCACCATAGTTTGTACATAGTTTGTAAACACTATAACTTTTACACAAACCAATAACTATACACTTGTTGCATTTTTTTTTATCAAAGACATGTAGAACAATAAATTTAGAGAAAATTTTATATAGAAATTTAGTTTTATTTGAAAAATTTTACAACAGAAAGTGAAAAATTTAATTTTTTTGCAAAAAGTTCGGTCAATTTCGATTAATATCAAAAAAAGTTAAAATGTCAGCAGCAATGAAATACCACCAAATGTAAGCTCTATTAGTGAGAAGAAAAGGAGGCAAAATTCATTTGGGTGGTAAGTTGTATGACTGAGCATAAATCATGAAAGTAGTGTAGTGCAGAATTGTAAAAAGTGGTCTGGTCATTAAGGGGGTTTAAACTAGGGGAGCTGAGGTGGTTAATCAGCATATATACAGTACAGACCAAAAGTTTGGACACACCTTCTCATTCAAAGAGTTTTCTTTATTTTCAGGACTATAAAAATTGTAGATTCACACTGAAGGCATCAAAACTGTATAGTTTGGGTTTGTACCGAATTTTGAAGTGTCCGTGACATGGACCCGAACCCGAACATTTTCATAAAAGTCTGGGTTCGGGTTCGGTGTTCGTCGCTTTCTTGGCGCTTTTTGAAAGGCTGCAAAGCAGCCAATCAACAAGCGTCATAATACTTGCCCCAAGAGGCCATCACAGACATGCCTACTATTGGCATGGCTATGATTGGCCAGTGCAGCATGTGACCCAGCCTCTATTTAAGCTGGAGTCACTGTCACAACCAGACAGCTGAGAAGCTCTGACAGAAGCCTTTGAGGACCTCCTCCTTGAGTTTTCTTTGTTTTTGGTTTTCAGTTCCTCATTTCGTTAGCCTCTCTCAGCTGTCATGTAGTTGGACTGATTGCATCCCTTTAAATTCCTCCCCATAATGCATTAGTGTGCGGTTTATACAGCTTCCTGGAGTGTGTGTGCATGCTGATCCTATTTCCCAGTCTTCTACAAGTTAAGTGTTGTACATTCATTTGTGATTCTCTGTTTGCTGGATCCCAGGTGACCCTGACTCCCTCCGTGTCTAGTGTAGGGAGCCAGTGGTCGTGTCCCTTCACTATTGTAGGGTGTTCAGGTGTTATAAAGTCGAGGTATGAGGATATGCGATCATCCACCATTGGGATTATCGCATAGGCTGAGCAGTAAGGGAGAGAGCTACGTCTGATACAGGGGTCTCCCTTTTTGTTCCTTAGTTTTGGATCCAGTGAGTCATATATTCATTTTGCATTGTCTTGTTTCCTGTACGCCTTCCGTGACAGTCACGTAGCGCCGCACGTCACTCTGCTCTGATCAGTGTAGGGAGTGGATGCAGCTGCTGTTAGGGCGAGATTAGGCACTAGACAGGGATTTACTCAGCAAAAACACTTAATAAAGTGATCGATCTGCAGCTGTGAATCATTCATCTTCTGCTATTCAATTGCTCACTGTTTTTAGGCTGCCCAGAGCGTTTTTCAGTCACTTTTTTCAGGGGTGATCGGCGGCCATTTTGTGTCTTGTGGTGTGCCAGCACAAGCTACCACCAAGTCCATTTAACCGTCAATAGTGTGTTTTTTTTTTGTGCTATATCCTACATCAGGGGCTTGGATGTGCTTGCTATTTTATTGAGGGGTGAAATACAATTGCCAAAATAGCAGTACCCTTAATCTGGTGTTTCAGCTGTGGCTAGCCAATTGTAATACTGTCTGCTGTCTGGCAAAGGATATATTTTTGTTCTGGGTTGAAATACAATTCTCAACTTAGCAATTCCCTAAATTAGTGGTTTCTGCTGTATCAGGCCAACTTTAAATCTATCCATAAAAGGGTATATTAGATTGAAGGTGCAGATAGGGTCATCCTCAATAACTTCACGCGCTACCGTGCATTTCCAAGTCTAATTCTGTCCGTAAACGTATACCTGTCATCCAGGGCCTAAATACTAGGCCTACAATTTATATTCAGCTAAATCTGTAGTTACTGCTGTGCCTGAATTAGTGTAATACGGTACCTAAATAGATAGCCAGATAGTGTTTGGTGTCTGTAAAAAAAGGCCTGAATTTGAATTCAATACATTGGTACAAACATCTAGTAAGGGACGCGGACATGGTCGTGGTGGTGTTAGTGGACCCTCTGGTGCTGGGAGAGGACGTGGCCGTTCTGCCACAGCCACGTGTCGTAGTGAACCAACTACCTCAGGTCCCAGTAGCCGCAAGAATTTACAGTGATATATGGTGGGGCCCAATTCCGTTCTAAGGATGGTAAGGCCTGAGCAGGTAAAGGCATTAGTCAATTGGGTGGCCGACAGTGGATCCAGCACGTTCACATTATCTCCCACCCAGTATTCTGCAGAAAGCGCACAGATGGCGCCAGAAAAACTAGCCCATCAGTCTGTCACATCACCCCCATGCATATCAGGGAAACTGTCTGAGCCTCAAATTATGCAGCAGTCTCTTATGCTGTTTGAAGACTCTGCTGGCAGGGTTTCCCAAGGGCATCCACCTAGCTCTTCCCCAGCGGTGGAAGACATAGAATGCACTGACGCACAACCACTTATGTTTCCTGATGATGAGGACATGGGAATACCACCTCAGCACGTCTCTGATGATGACGAAACACAGGTGCCAACTGCTGCGTCTTTCTGCAGTGTGCAGACTGAACAGGAGGTTAGGGAGGAAGACTGGGTGGAAGACAATGCAGGGGACGATGAGGTCCTAGACCCCACATGGAATGAAGGTCGTGCCACTGACTTTCACAGTTCGGAGGAAGAGGCAGTGGTGAGAACGAGCCAACAGCGCAGCAAAATAGGGAGCAGTGGGCAAAAGCAGAACACCCGCCGCCAAGAGACTCCGCCTGCTACTGACCGCCGCCATCTGGGACCGAGCACCCCAAAGGCAGCTTCAAGGAGTTCCCTGGCATGGCACTTCTTCAAACAATGTGCTGACGACAAGACCCGAGTGGTTTGCATGCTGTGCCATCAGAGCCTGAAGCGACGCATTAACGTTCTGAACCTTAGCACAACCTGCATGACCAGGCACCTGCATGCAAAGCATGAACTGCAGTGGAGTAAACACCTTAAAAACAAGGAACTCACTCAGGCTCCCCCTGCTACCTCTTCTGCTGCTGCCGACTCGGCCTCTTCTGCTGCTGCCACCTCGGCCTCTTCCTCCGCCTCTGGAGGAACGTTGGCACCTGCCGCCCAGCAAACAGGGGATGTACCACCAACACCACCACCTCCGTCACCAAGCATCTCAACCATGTCACACGGCAGCGTTCAGCTCTCCATCTCACAAACATTTGAGAGAAAGCGTAAATTCCCACCTAGCCACCTTTGATCCCTGGCCCCGAATGCCAGCATTTCTAAACTACTGGCCTATGAAATGCTGTCATTCAGGCTGGTGGACACAGACAGCTTCAAACAGCTCATGTCGCTTGCTGTCCCACAGTATGTTGTTCCCAGCCGCCACTACTTCTCCAAGAGAGCCGTGCCTTCCCTGCACAACCAAGTATCCGATAAAATCAAGTGTGCGCTGCGCAACGCCATCTGTGGCAAGGTCCACCTAACCACAGATACGTGGACCAGTAAGCACGGCCAGGGACGCTATATCTCCCTAACTGCACACTGGGTAAATGTAGTGGCGGCTGGGCCCCAGGCGGAGAGCTGTTTGGCGCACGTCCTTCCGCAGCCAAGGATCGCAGGGCAACATTCTTTGCCTCCTGTTGCCTCCTCCTCCTACTCGGCTTCCTCCTCCTCTTCTTCCACCTACTCATCCAGTCAGCCACACACCTTCACCACCAACTTCAGCACAGCCCGGGGTAAACGTCAGCAGGCCATTCTGAAACTCATATGTTTGGGGGACAGGCCCCACACTGCACAGGAGTTGTGGCGGGGGATATAGAACAACAGACCGAAGAGTGGTTGCTGCCGGTGAGCCTCAAGCCTGGCCTGGTGGTGTGCGATAATGGGCGAAATCTCGTTGCAGCTCTGGGACTAGCCGGTTTGACGCACATCCCTTGCCTGGCGCATGTGCTGAATTTGGTAGTGCAGAAGTTCATTCACAACTACCCCGACATGTCAGAGCTGCTGCATAAAGTGCGGGCCGTCTGTTCGCGGTACCGGCGTTCACATCCTGCCGCTGCTCGCCTGTCTGCACTACAGTGTAACTTCAGCCTTCCCGCTCACCGCCTCATATGCGACGTGCCCACCAGGTGCAACTCCACCTTGCACATGCTGGACAGACTGTGCGAGCAGCAGCAGGCCAAGGTGGAGTTTCAGCTGCAGCACGCACGGGTCAGTCGCTCTGCTGAACAGCACCACTTCACCACCAATGACTGGGCCTCCATGCGAGACCTGTGTGCCCTGTTGCGCTGTTTCGAGTACTCCGCCAACATGGCCAGTGGCGATGACGCCGTTATCAGCGTTACAATACCACTTCTATGTCTCCTTGAGAAAACACTTAGGGCGATGATGGAAGAGGAGGTGGCCCAGGAGGAGGAGGAAGAGGGGTCATTTTTAGCACTTTCAGGCCAGTCTCTTCGAAGTGACTCAGAGGGAGGTTTTTTGCAACAGCAGAGGCCAGGTACAAATGTGGCCAGCCAGGGCCCACTACTGGAGAACGAGGAGGACGAGGATGAGGATGAGGATGAAGCATGTTCATAGCGGGGTGGTACCCAATGCAGCTCGGGCCCATAACTGGTGCGTGGCTGGGGGGAAACGCAGGACGATGACGATACGCCTCCCACAGAGGACAGCTTGTCCTTACCTCTGGGCAGCCTGGCACACATGAGCGACTACATGCTGCAGTGCCTGCGCAACGACAGCAGAGTTGCCCACATTTTAACGTGTGCGGACTATTGTGCCCACCTTACTTCCTGCACTCGAGCATGATAGGAAGATGCGCGAGTACAAGCGCACATTGGTAGATGCGCTACTGAGAGCATTCCCAAATGTCACAGGGGAACAAGTGGAAGCCCAAGGCGAAGGCAGAGGAGGAGCAAGAGATCGCCAACGCAGCTGTGTCACGGCCAGCTCCTCTGAGGGCAGGGTTAGCATGGCAGAGATGTGGAAAAGTTTTGTCAACACGCCACAGCTAACTGCACCACCACCTGATACGGAACGTGTTAGCAGGAGGCAACATTTCACTAACATAGTGGAACAGTACGTGTGCACACCCCTCCACGTACTGACTGATGGCTCGGCCCCATTCAACTTCTGGGTCTCTAAATTGTCCACGTGGCCAGAGCTAGCCTTTTATGCCTTGGAGGTGCTGGCCTGCCCGGCGGCCAGCGTTTTGTCTGAACGTGTATTCAGCACAGCAGGGGGCGTCATTACAGACAAACGCAGCCGCCTGTCTACAGCCAATGTGGACAAGCTGACGTTCATAAAAATGAACCAGGCATGGATCCCACAGGACCTGTCCATCCCTTGTGCAGATTAGACATTAACTACCTCCCCATAACCATATATTATTGTACTTCAGGGCACTTCCTCATTCAATCCTATTTTTATTTTCATTTTACCATTATATTGCGGGGCAACCCAAAGTTGAATGAACCTCTCCTCTGTCTGGGTGCCGGGGCCTAAAAATATCTGACAGTGGCCTGTTCCAGTGTTGGGTGACGTGAAGCATGATTCTCTGCTATGATATGAAGCCTGAATCTCTGCTATGGGACCTCTCTCCTCTGTCTGGGTGCCAGGGCCTAAATATCTGACAATGGACTGTTCCAGTTTTGGGTGACGTGAAGCCTGATTCTCTGCTATGACATTAAGCCTGATTCTCTGCTGACATGAAGCCTGAATCTCTGCTATGGGACCTCTCTCCTCTGTCTGGGTGCCGGGGCCTAAATATCTGACAGTGGACTATTCCAGTTTTGGCTGACGTGAAGCCTGATTCTCTGCTATGACATGAAGCCTGATTCTCTGCTGACATGAAGCCTGAATCTCTGCTATGGGACCTCTCTCCTCTGTCTGGGTGCCGGGGCCTAAATATCTGACAATGGACTGTTCCAGTTTTTGCTGACGTGAAGCCTGATTCTCTGCTATCACATGAAGCCTGATTCTCTGGTATGGGACCTCTCTCCTCTGTCTGGGTGCCGGGGCCTATATATCTGACAATGGACTGTTCCAGTTTTGGCTGAAGTGAAGCCTGATTCTCTGCTATGACATGAAGCCTGATTCTCTGCTGACATGAAGCCTGAATCTCTGCTATGGGACCTCTCTCCTCTGTCTGGGTGCCGGGGCCTATATATCTGACAATGAACTGCTCCAGTTTTGGCTGACGTGAAGCCTGATTCTCTGCTATGACATGAAGCCTGAATCTCTACTATGGGACCTCTCTCCTTTGTCTGGGTGCGTGGGCCTAAAAATATCTGATAGTGGCCTGTTCCAGTGTTGGGTGACATGAAGCCTGATTCTCTGCAATGAAACCTCTCTCCTCTGTCTGGGTGCCAGGGCCAAAATATCTGACAATGGCCTGTTCCAGTGGTGGGTGACGTGAAGCCTGATTCTCTGCTATGACATGAAGCCTGATTCTCTGCTATGACATGAAGCCTGATTCTCTGCTATGACATGAAGCCTGATTCTCTGCTATGGGACATCTCTCCTCTGTCTGGGTGCCAGGGCCAAAATATCTGAAAATGGCCTGTTCCAGTGGTGGGTGACGTGAAGCCTGATTCTCTGCTATGACATGAAGCCTGATTCTCTGCAATGGGACCTCTCTCCTCTGTCTGGGTGCCGGGGTCTAAATATCTGACAGTGGCCTGTTCCAGTGGTGGGTGACATGAAGCCTGATTCTCGGCTATGGGACCTCTCTCCAATTGATATTGGTTCATTTTTATTTATTTTATTTTTATTTTAATTAATTTCCCTATCCACATTGTTTGCAGAGGATTTAACTACATTTTGCTGCCTTTTGCAGCCCTCTAGCCCTTTCCTGGGCTGTTTTACAGCCTTTTTAGTGCCGAAAAGTTTGGGTCCCCATTGACTTCAATGGGGTTCGGGTTATGGACGAAGTTCGGGTCGGGTTCGGATCCCGAACCCAAACATTTCCAGGAAGTTCGTCTGAACTTCTCGAACCCGAACATCCAGGTGTTCGCTCAACTCTAATCAAAACTATGAATTAACACATGTGGAATTATATACATAACAAAAAAGTGTGAAACAACTGACAATATGTCATATTCTAGGTTCTTCAAAGTAGCCACCTTTTGCTTTGATTACTGCTTTGCACACTCTTAGCATTCTCTTGATGAGCTTCAAGAGGTAGTCACCTGAAATGGTTTTCACTTCACAGGTGTGCCCTGTCAGGTTTAATAAGTGGGATTTCTTGCCTTATAAATGGGGTTGGGACCATCAGTTGCGTTGTGGAGAGGTCAGGTGGATACACAGCTGATAGTCCTACTGAATAGACTGTTAGAATTCGTATTATGGCAAGAAAAAAGCAGCTAAGTAAGTGGCCATCATTACTTTACGAAATTAAGGTCAGTCAGTCCGAAAAATTGGGAAAACTTTGAAAGTGTCCCCAAGTGCAGTCACAAAAACCATCAAGCGCTACAAAGAAACTGGCTCACACGCGGACCGCCCCAGGAAAGGAAGACCAAGAGTCACCTCTGCTGCGGAGGATAAGTTCATCCGAGTCACCAGCCTCAGAAATCGCAGGTTAGCAGCAGCTCAGATTAGAGACCAGGTCAATGCCACACAGAGTTCTAGCAGCAGACACATCTCTAGAACAACTGTTAAGAGGAGACTGTGTAAATCAGGCCTTCATGGTAGAATATCTGCTAGGAAACCACTGCTATGGACAGGCAACAAGCAGAAGAGACTTGTTTTGGCTAAAGAACACAAGGAATGGACATTAGACCAGTGGAAATCTGTGCTTTCGTCTGATAAGTACAAATTTGAGATCTTTGGTTCCAACCACCGTGTCTTTGTGCGACGTAGAAAAGGTGAACGGATGGACTCTACATGCCTGGTTCCCACTGTGAAGCATGGAGGAGGAGGTGTGATGATGTGGGGGTGCTTTGCTGGTGACACTGTTGGGGATTTATTCAAAATTGAAGGCATATTGAACCAGCATGGCTACCACAGCATCTTGCAGTGGTATGCTATTCCATCCGGTTTGCGTTTAGTTGGACCATCATTTATTTTTCAACAGGACAATGACCCCAAACACACCTCCAGGCTGTGTAAGGGCTATTTGACCATGAAGGAGAGTGATGGGGTGCTGCGCCAGATGACCTGGCCTCAACAGTCACCAGACCTGAACCCAATCGAGATGGTTTGTGGTGAGCTGGTCCGCAGAGTGAAGGCAAAATGGCCAACAAGTGCTAAGCATCTTTGGGAACTCCTTCAAGACTGTTGGAAGACCATTTCAGGTGACTACCTTTTGAAGCTCATCAAGAGAATACCAAGAGTGTGCAAAGCAGTAATCAAAGCAAAAGGTGGCTACTTTGAAGAACCTAGAATATGACGTATTTTCAGTTGTTTCACACTTTTTTGTTATGTTTATAATTCCACATTTGTTAATTCATAGTTTGGATGCCTTCAGTGTGAATCTACAATTTTCATAGTCATGTAAATAAAGAAAACTCTTTGAATGAAAAGGTGTGTCCAAACTTTTGGTCTGTACTGTACATAATTACTGCATCAATACCTATGGTGTGGCACCAATCTACCTATCTGTGAAATTGATCATCAAGCCACCTCAATTGTGCATTTATGCATATTCAATTTCTACATGGTCGCTATTTAATTTTTCATTTTTTTCTTGGGGGCGTATTTCAGTTTAATTAAGCAGCATATATATGTAATTATTGCCGCAATACCAAAAGTGTGGCAGCAATTTACCTAAAGTATGAGCGTTAAGTTGAAATTGAGCATCACGCCTTAATTGTCACTTTATGTATATTCAGTTTTCACACAGTCGCAAATTTTATTTTTATTTTTTTTGGGGGGGGGGCTTTCAATTTAAAGAGGCAGCATATATATGGGATTATTGCAGCAATACCCATGGTGTTGCAGCAATTTACCTATGTGTGTTGAAATTGGGCATCACAGCAGTTGACCGTATACATATTTTCAGTTTCCAGTTTCAGTTTTTTTTTTTTATTGTTAAATGTTATTAAACCAGCATACATGTACGATTAGTATAAGACACAAGTTATAGCAGCAATCTACCTGTTAACAAACCGGATATTTTACACACATAAAATACAACACAGAAGGGGAAAACCACAAGATTTAAAAGATAAACTGGAAAAAGTGCTTCATCAACAAGAATGGATTGACGACTAGTATTGGGGTGACCATGAGGGTAATGCATATGGATCAAGAAATGTATGGGGTTATGGGTAATAACTGGAGGACAGTCCAGCAAACAAGCCAACTCCAGCTCATTCCGTAATTAGCTGGGTTGCTGATAAGTGGGTTCTAAAGTGTCTGAAGAAATGCGAGTAAAGGCATAGGAATAAATTGTCCACTTCCTCCAAAGTGACCTCGTCCTTTAATTTATGAATATCATCCCATAAAGTCTTGAAGTCCTCTGCTTGGATGGCATAAGAAATGTCCATGCGAGGCTCGACGGGCACAGAGAAAACAATCTCTGTGGCCGACACTGATCCAGACACGTCATGCCCGGTCCACATCGCTGCTAGCCACTTAAGGTCCTGAGAACTGAAACCACGTCTTTACGATAGCCAGGAGCGCCTCATAGGTGTTATACAGGAAGAGCAGGAGGCAAGTAAATATCTTAGTTAACACCTCCAATGGATCATCCTCTTTGTACGTCCTGCAGAACCAACCTGTCCACACAATCTGGTCCTCTGTGCTTTTCTTGGTGAGTGGAGGCTTGGATGAGTACGGGTAAGGCTACTTTCACACTCACGTTTTGTGCGGATTCGTCTTGTATTTGCACAGACAGATCCGCACCAATAATGCAAACGCTTGTATCTGTTAATAACGGAGCCGTTTGCATTATTCATTAAAAGAAAAGCCTAAGTCAAAACAAATCCATCTTTGACTTACATTGAAAGTCAATGGGGGACGGATCCGTTTTCAATTGCACCATATTTTGTCAGTGAAAAATGGATCCGTCCCCATTGACTTACATTGTAAGTCTAGATGGATCCATTTGGCTCTGTATTGTCAGGCGGACACCAAAACGCTGCAAGCTGCGTTTTAGTGACCATCAAAAATATGCAATGGAGACCAAACACAGACAAATTGATGGATTCTGAACAGATCCTTATCCATTCACAATGCATTGGGGCTGAACTGATCAATTTTGGGCTGCTTGTGAGAGCCCTGAAACGGATCTCACAAGCGGACCCAGAAACGCCAGTGTGAAAGTAGCCTAAACAGGAAAATTTGGCTTTTAGGTTCAGCTCTGAGCCCACTTCAATGGCAAGGCCCTTCTGCTTCTCGGCAGCTATGTGGGCAGACAGGTGCTTGGAATACTCTTTCAGTCTGGTGTATGAGAGATTATACATCGGTGTCACGCTGTACAGAGTCCATTGTTTTTGAAGGAGCAAAGAGTTTCCTACAAGGAGGTGCACTGCTCAATTTTTTTTTTAGACAATCTTTGCAATGCAGACCATCGACGTGCAGAGGTCAAGCTACCTCGAGCTGTGAAAATGACTTCTCCTTCGTGCCGATGACCAACTTCTGGGGATAACACCCCATCAGTTGATGTTTGCATATCCTAGCGATATGCGATGTTACATTTCACTGACTGTAAACAGAGATATTGACGAAACTCTGCCGCCATATTTCTAGGAGCCACATCTCCTGTCCCCTGACCAGACAGATTTACCAGCATCTGTTCCAGAACATGAAGCAGCGGAATGACATTGTTCATCCCGTAGTCCTGGCAACTGACAAATAACGTGGCCTCCTCAAAGGGCCTGAGCAAACGGCAGGCATCATGCATGAGCTGCCACTGGCTGACATCGAAGTTACACAGAAGACTACTCTTGTCCGCTTGGATCATTAAGAAATCATTGATGGCCTTTCTCTGCTTGTACAGTCGGTACAACCTATGGAGCGTAGAATTCCAATGGTTGGAAACATCGCATATCAGCCCATGTTGGGGGATGCCATTCTGCCACTGCAGCACAAGGAGGGTGTGCCTTGCGGTGTACGAGTGGCTGAAGTGCATGCAAAGTTTCCTGGATATTTTTAGGATGTCTTGCAGATGGGTGAAAGACTTCAGGAACCACTACACAACCAGATTGAACAAATGTGTCATGCAGGGCGCATGGCTTAACCATTCTTGACGTAGCGCGGACATCATGTTCTTCCCATTGTCGGTCACCATGGTTCTGATTTTGAGTTGTAGCGGAGAAAGCCAGGATTAGATTTCTTCGCTGAAGGACACTGAGCAGTTCCTCCCCTGTGTGACTCCGTTCACCCAGGCAAACCAGGTGCAGAACAGCGTGAGAGTGATGAGAGGAGTCGCACATGGCTTGCATACAATACATGCCTCCAACAAAATTGTTGGATCTCTACATGAAAATAATGTATTTGGTGTAAATCGCGAGAGGGGCATTGCTGGAGACATTGACTTCACAAGAGATACAGAGCAGCGGAGTTTACTTTGAAATTTAAAATGTCAACACTGCGGAATTCAGCCCATACAGCAAAAGGAAGTGTACAGTCACCCATAATTTTTACCCCAAAAAGCCTGTTTTACCTAACACATTTCACAACTATGTAATTCGGCCCATACCACAAAAGGAGGTGTGCATTCACCCATACATTTTCCCAAAAAAAGCCAGTGTCACAGAAACAATTTCACCACTGAGTAAGTCATTCCTGTGAGGTAGAAGCCAATTTTCCCCACTTTAGGGGAATAAAAAAATCCTTCCCGACTCCATTCAGGCAATCAGACTAACTCCCTGGATCAATGATCCCTCTCTAGTAGCTATAGCCTGTAATATTATGACACTCCAGAAATACATCCAGGCCCCTCTTGAATTCCTTTATTGTACTCACCATCACCACCTCCTCAGGCAGAGAGTTCCATAGTCTCACTGCTCTTACCGTAAAGAATCCTCTTCTATGTTTGTGTACAAACCTTCTTTCCTCCAGACGCAGAGGATGTCCCCTTGTCACAGTCACAGTCCTGGGGATAAGCAGATGATGGGATAGATCTCTGTACTGACCCCTGATATATTTATACATATTAATTAGATCTCCCCTCAGTCGCCTTTTTTTCTAAAGTGAATAACCCTAATTTTGATAATCTTTCAGGGTACTGTAGTTTCCCCATTCCAGTTATTACTTTAGTTGCCCTCCTCTGGACCCTCTCCAGCTCTGCTATGTCTGCCTTGTTTACAGGAGCCCATAACTGTACACAGTACTCCATGTGTGGTCTGACTAGCGATTTGTAAAGTGGTGGGACTATGTTCTCATCACGGGCATCTATGCCCCTTTTGATGCAACCCATTATCTTATTAGCCTTGGCAGCAGCTGCCTGACACTGGTTTTTGCAGCTTAGTTTGCTGTTTATTAAAATTCCTAGATTCCTAAATACATAAAGGGAATCAACTCGGTAAAAGAGGAGAGCATATTTAAAAGAAGAAAAACTACCACAAGAGGACACAGTTTTAAATTAGAGGGGCAGAGGTTTAAAAGTAATATAAGGAAGTATTACTTTACTGAGAGAGTAGTGGATGCATGGAATAGCCTTCCTGCAGAAGTGGTAGTGGCAAATACAGTGAAGGAGTTTAAGCATGCATGGGATAGGCATAAGGCTATCCTTCATATAAGATAGGGCCAGGGGCTATCCATAGGATTCAGATATATTGGGCAGACTAGATGGGCCAAATGGTTCTTATCTGCCGACACATTCTATGTTTCTATGTTTCTTTTCCATGTCAGTGTTACCGAGTGTTTTACCATTTAATATGTACGGGTGACTTGCATAATTCCTTCCCATGTGCATAACTTTACATTTGTCAGTGTTAAACCTCATCTGCCACTTATCTGCCCAAGCCTCCAATCTATCCAGATCCCTCTGTAGTAGTATACTGTCCTCTTCAGTGTTAATTACTTTACACAGTTTAGTGTCATCTGCGAAAATTGATACTTTACTATGCAAGCCACCACTTAGTGGTGAAATTCTGTGACACTGGCTCTTTTTCTGAAAATGTATTGGTGAATGTACACCTCCTTTTGCGGTATGGAACGACTTAGTGGTGAAATTCTGTATGTGACACTGGCTCTTTTTCGGAAAATGTATGGGTGAATGTACACCTCCTTTTGCGGTATGGAACAACTTACTTAGTGGTGAAATTCTGTATGTGACATTGGCTCTTTTTTGGAAAATGTATGGGTGAATATACACCTCCTTTTGCGGTATGGAATGACTAGCATCTGAACATGCAATTCTAATAGAATTCCTGATCTCAAGAAACTGGACTTAAACGCCAAGGCAGAGGCTCTCCTGTCATGTCTTGTGTACTGTGGAAATCAAATGCAGATAGAGCAGAAGAAAACACATAAATGTTTTCAACTTTGTGAAACTGCTTGATTTAATTGTGAATAGATGGTAAAGGGAAAGTCTGCTGTTGTGTTGTCATCAGCATTTTCATTATGTTTACTGCAGGACCCACGACAATATAATTTGGGCCATACCGCAAAAGGAGATGTACAATCACCCATACATTTTTCTGAATAAAAATTGGTTGAAATAAAAAATTTCACCAAAGAAAGGATAATGGGATTCGGTTCATACAGAAGAAAGCCTGTTTCACATAGAAAATGTCACCACTACGTAATTCAGTCCATCCCGAGAAAATTGTTTCACCGCATATAACTGCACCACTGAACGGCAATTAGGCCCAATTTTTTTTTTCTATTTTTACACAAAAGGCTTTTCAACAAATAAGTACAAACATGAAAGGCAAATACATTTGTATTTCACCAGTAATACACGCCAAACTGGGCTGCAAAATATCTCACTGCACCGCTGAACGGCAAATAGGCCCTATTATTTTTCTAATTTTACATAAAAGGGTTTTCTACATATAAGTACAACCATGAACGGCGAATATATTTGTATTTTGCCACTAATACACGGCAAAGTGGGCTGTAAAAAAACTCACTGCACCGCTAAACGGCAATTAGGCCCAAGTGTTTTTCTATTTTTACACAAAAGGCTTTTCTACAGATAAGTGCAACAATGAAAGGATTATAGATTTGTATTTTGCTAGTAATGCACGGCAAACACTGGGCTGTAAAATATCTCGCTGATCACTCGGTGCTCGACTTGTTTGTATGTCGGTCATGTGACTCTGGCCGTGTCACATGACCCTCACTCCCGACTATAAATACAGGCAACCTGCTGGCTACGGGTTGCCTGTGATGTTGGTCCCCTAGGCTGTGTATTATTATTGTTATTTAGCTTACCTTTGGATTTGACCCTTGATCTGCTATTTGACTCCTCTTCTGCCTGCTCCCTGAACCTTGATGCTACCTCTCGGATTTTGACCTTGGCTTGCTATTGGATTTTGTCTTTGCCTCTTCTCTTGTACTGAGGTGACCACCTGGACTCACTCCGGCTAGTTGACATGCCTCACCCTTCCGTTTTGGGTGGTATCTTGCTTATTCCACTTCTCTGTCCGCTCGAGTGCTACCTCTCATTGGCTGTCCGCTTCCTTGCTGTCTCTAACTCTCTGCTTTTACTTTCTTAGGTCAGGGACTGTCGTCCAGTTGCACCCTGTCACCTAGGGCGGGTGGTGCAAGTAGGCAGGGACAGAGGACCGGGTGGCAGCTCAGGGGGTGCACCTCCGCTCTATCTTTATACCCGTGACGCTACCCTGTGACATGAACGGTGAATATATTTGTATTTTGCCAGTAATACACTGTAAAGTGGGCTGTAAAATACCTCACTGCACCATTGAACGGCAATTATGCACAAGTTTTCTTAATATTTTTACACAAAAGGCTTTTCAACCGATAAGTAAAACTATGAACGGCAAATATGTTTGTATTTCACCAGTAATACAAAGCAAAGTGGGCTGTAAAATATCTCACTGCACCGCTGCACGGCTGAACGGCAATTAGGCCCAAGTTTTTTTCTATTTTTACACAAAAGGCTTTTCTACAGATAAATACAACTATGCACGGCGAATATATTTGTATTTTGCCAGTAATACAAAGCAAAGTGGGCTGAAAAATCTCACTGCACCGCTGCACCACTGAACAGCAATTAGGCCCAAGTTTTTTTCTATTTTTACACAAAAGCGTCAAAGATGTTGTTCCTATTTCCACTAATACAAAAAATAAAAAAAGGTCTTTAAAACAGATAAGTGCACCACTGAACGGCAAATATATTTTAATTTTGCCACTAATACACGACAAAAAGTAATTTTCACACTTCACCACACAATGGCTAATAAGTAGGGATGAGCGAACTCGAACTGTATAGTTCGGGTTCGTACCGAATTTTGGGGTGTCCGTGACACGGACCCGAACCCGGACATTTTCGTAAAAGTCCGGGTTCGGGTTCGGTGTTCGTCGCTTTCTTCGCGCTTTTGTGACGCTTTCTTGGCGCTTTTTGAAAGGCTGCAAAGCAGCCAATCAACAAGCGTCATACTACTTGCCCCAAGAGGCCATCACAGCCATGCCTACTATTGGCATGGCTGTGATTGGCCAGAGCACCATGTGACCCAGCCTCTATTTAAGCTGGAGTCACATAGCGCCGCCCGTCACTCTGCTCTGATTAGCGTAGGGAGAGGTTGCGGCTGCGACAGTAGGGCGAGATTAGGCAGATTAACTCCTCCAAAGGACTTGATTAACTGATCGATCTGCAGCTGTGGATCATTGAGCTGCTGATCCTCAATTGCTCACTGTTTTTAGGCTGCCCAGACCGTTTGTCAGTCACATTTTTCTGGGGTGATCGGCGGCCATTTTGTGTCTTGTGGTGCGCCAGCACAAGCTGCGACCAAGTGCATTTAACCCTCAATGGTGTGGTTGTTTTTTGGCTAAAGCCTACATCAGGGTGAAGCTGTCACACCAAGTGCATTTAACCAGCAATAGTCTGTTCATTTTTTGGCCATATACAAAATCAGGGGCAAGCTGCGCCTGTCACCAAGTGCATTTAACCCTCAATGGTGTGGTTGTTTTTTGGCTAAAGCCTACATCAGGGTGAAGCTGTCACACCAAGTGCATTTAACCAGCAATAGTCTGTTCATTTTTTGGCCATATACTAAATCAGGGGCAAGCTGCGCCTGTCACCAAGTGCATTTAACCCTCAATGGTGTGGTTGTTTTTTGGCTAAAGCCTACATCAGGGTGAAGCTGTCACACCAAGTGCATTTAACCAGCAATAGTCTGTTTATTTTTTGGCCATATCCCAGTCTAATTCTGTCACTAAATCCATACCGGTCACCCAGCGCCTAAATACTAGGCCTCAAATTTATATCCCGCTAAATCTGTCCTTAGTGCTGTAGCTGGGCGAGTTATTTAGTGTCCGTTCAAGCACATTTCTTGTTCTGGGTTGAAATACAATTCCCAATTTAGCAATTTCATAATTTAGTGGTTTCTGCTATATCAGAGCTATTTGAAATCTATCCCTAAAAGGGTATATAATATTCAAGGTGCACATTGGGTCATTCAGAATAACTTCACACACACCCGCTACTGTGTATTTCCAAGTCTAATTCTGGCACTAAACCCATACCTGTCACCCAGCGCCTAAATACTAGGCCTCAAATTTATATCCAGCTAAATCTGTCCCTAGTGCTGTAGCTGGGCGAGTTATTTAGTGTCCGTTCAAGCACATTTCTTGTTCTGGGTTGAAATACAATTCCCAATTTAGCAATTTCATAATTTAGTGGTTTCTGCTATATCAGAGCTATTTGAAATCTATCCCTAAAAGGGTATATAATATTCAAGGTGCACATTGGGTCATTCAGAATAACTTCACACACACCCGCTACTGTGTATTTCCAAGTCTAATTCTGGCACTAAACCCATACCTGTCACCCAGCGCCTAAATACTAGGCCTCAAATTTATATCCCGCTAAATCTGTCCTTAGTGCTGTAGCTGGGCGAGTTATTTAGTGTCCGTTCAAGCACATTTCTTGTTCTGGGTTGAAATACAATTCCCAATTTAGCAATTTCATAATTTAGTGGTTTCTGCTATATCAGAGCTATTTGAAATCTATCCCTAAAAGGGTATATAATATTCAAGGTGCACATTGGGTCATTCAGAATAACTTCACACACACCCGCTACTGTGTATTTCCAAGTCTAATTCTGGCACTAAACCCATACCTGTCACCCAGCGCCTAAATACTAGGCCTCAAATTTATATCCCGCTAAATCTGTCCTTAGTGCTGTAGCTGGGCGAGTTATTTAGTGTCCGTTCAAGCACATTTCTTGTTCTGGGTTGAAATACAATTCCCAATTTAGCAATTTCATAATTTAGTGGTTTCTGCTATATCAGAGCTATTTGAAATCTATCCCTAAAAGGGTATATAATATTCAAGGTGCACATTGGGTCATTCAGAATAACTTCACACACACCCGCTACTGTGTATTTCCAAGTCTAATTCTGGCACTAAACCCATACCTGTCACCCAGCGCCTAAATACTAGGCCTCAAATTTATATCCCGCTAAATCTGTCCTTAGTGCTGTAGCTGGGCGAGTTATTTAGTGTCCGTTCAAGCACATTTCTTGTTCTGGGTTGAAATACAATTCCCAATTTAGCAATTTCATAATTTAGTGGTTTCTGCTATATCAGAGCTATTTGAAATCTATCCCTAAAAGGGTATATAATATTCAAGGTGCACATTGGGTCATTCAGAATAACTTCACACACACCCGCTACTGTGTATTTCCAAGTCTAATTCTGGCACTAAACCCATACCTGTCACCCAGCGCCTAAATACTAGGCCTCAAATTTATATCCCGCTAAATCTGTCCCTAGTGCTGTAGCTGGGCGAGTTATTTAGTGTCCGTTCAAGCACATTTCTTGTTCTGGGTTGAAATACAATTCCCAATTTAGCAATTTCATAATTTAGTGGTTTCTGCTATATCAGAGCTATTTGAAATCTATCCCTAAAAGGGTATATAATATTCAAGGTGCACATTGGGTCATTCAGAATAACTTCACACACACCCGCTACTGTGTATTTCCAAGTCTAATTCTGGCACTAAACCCATACCTGTCACCCAGCGCCTAAATACTAGGCCTCAAATTTATATCCCGCTAAATCTGTCCTTAGTGCTGTAGCTGGGCGAGTTATTTAGTGTCCGTTCAAGCACATTTCTTGTTCTGGGTTGAAATACAATTCCCAATTTAGCAATTTCATAATTTAGTGGTTTCTGCTATATCAGAGCTATTTGAAATCTATCCCTAAAAGGGTATATAATATTCAAGGTGCACATTGGGTCATTCAGAATAACTTCACACACACCCGCTACTGTGTATTTCCAAGTCTAATTCTGGCACTAAACCCATACCTGTCACCCAGCGCCTAAATACTAGGCCTCAAATTTATATCCCGCTAAATCTGTCCCTAGTGCTGTAGCTGGGCGAGTTATTTAGTGTCCGTTCAAGCACATTTCTAGTTCTGGGTTGAAATACAATTCCCAATTTAGAAATTTCATAATTTAGTGGTTTCTGCTATATCAGAGCTATTTGAAATCTATCCCTAAAAGGGTATATAATATTCAAGGTGCACATTGGGTCATTCAGAATAACTTCACACACACCCGCTACTGTGTATTTCCAAGTCTAATTCTGGCACTAAACCCATACCTGTCACCCAGCGCCTAAATACTAGGCCTCAAATTTATATCCCGCTAAATCTGTCCTTAGTGCTGTAGCTGGGCGAGTTATTTAGTGTCCGTTCAAGCACATTTCTTGTTCTGGGTTGAAATACAATTCCCAATTTAGCAATTTCATAATTTAGTGGTTTCTGCTATATCAGAGCTATTTGAAATCTATCCCTAAAAGGGTATATAATATTCAAGGTGCACATTGGGTCATTCAGAATAACTTCACACACACCCGCTACTGTGTATTTCCAAGTCTAATTCTGGCACTAAACCCATACCTGTCACCCAGCGCCTAAATACTAGGCCTCAAATTTATATCCCGCTAAATCTGTCCCTAGTGCTGTAGCTGGGCGAGTTATTTAGTGTCCGTTCAAGCACATTTCTTGTTCTGGGTTGAAATACAATTCCCAATTTAGCAATTTCATAATTTAGTGGTTTCTGCTATATCAGAGCTATTTGAAATCTATCCCTAAAAGGGTATATAATATTCAAGGTGCACATTGGGTCATTCAGAATAACTTCACACTCACCCGCTACTGTGTATTTCCAAGTCTAATTCTGGCACTAAACCCATACCTGTCACCCAGCGCCTAAATACTAGGCCTCAAATTTATATCCCGCTAAATCTGTCCCTAGTGCTGTAGCTGGGCGAGTTATTTAGTGTCCGTTCAAGCACATTTCTTGTTCTGGGTTGAAATACAATTCCCAATTTAGCAATTTCATAATTTAGTGGTTTCTGCTATATCAGAGCTATTTGAAATCTATCCCTAAAAGGGTATATAATATTCAAGGTGCACATTGGGTCATTCAGAATAACTTCACACACACCCGCTACTGTGTATTTCCAAGTCTAATTCTGGCACTAAACCCATACCTGTCACCCAGCGCCTAAATACTAGGCCTCAAATTTATATCCCGCTAAATCTGTCCCTAGTGCTGTAGCTGGGCGAGTTATTTAGTGTCCGTTCAAGCACATTTCTTGTTCTGGGTTGAAATACAATTCCCAATTTAGCAATTTCATAATTTAGTGGTTTCTGCTATATCAGAGCTATTTGAAATCTATCCCTAAAAGGGTATATAATATTCAAGGTGCACATTGGGTCATTCAGAATAACTTCACACACACCCGCTACTGTGTATTTCCAAGTCTAATTCTGGCACTAAACCCATACCTGTCACCCAGCGCCTAAATACTAGGCCTCAAATTTATATCCCGCTAAATCTGTCCCTAGTGCTGTAGCTGGGCGAGTTATTTAGTGTCCGTTCAAGCACATTTCTTGTTCTGGGTTGAAATACAATTCCCAATTTAGCAATTTCATAATTTAGTGGTTTCTGCTATATCAGAGCTATTTGAAATCTATCCCTAAAAGGGTATATAATATTCAAGGTGCACATTGGGTCATTCAGAATAACTTCACACACACCCGCTACTGTGTATTTCCAAGTCTAATTCTGGCACTAAACTCATACCTGTCACCCAGCGCCTAAATACTAGGCCTCAAATTTATATCCCGCTAAATCTGTCCTTAGTGCTGTAGCTGGGCGAGTTATTTAGTGTCCGTTCAAGCACATTTCTTGTTCTGGGTTGAAATACAATTCCCAATTTAGCAATTTCATAATTTAGTGGTTTCTGCTATATCAGAGCTATTTGAAATCTATCCCTAAAAGGGTATATAATATTCAAGGTGCACATTGGGTCATTCAGAATAACTTCACACACACCCGCTACTGTGTATTTCCAAGTCTAATTCTGGCACTAAACCCATACCTGTCACCCAGCGCCTAAATACTAGGCCTCAAATTTATATCCCGCTAAATCTGTCCCTAGTGCTGTAGCTGGGCGAGTTATTTAGTGTCCGTTCAAGCACATTTCTTGTTCTGGGTTGAAATACAATTCCCAATTTAGCAATTTCATAATTTAGTGGTTTCTGCTATATCAGAGCTATTTGAAATCTATCCCTAAAAGGGTATATAATATTCAAGGTGCACATAGGGTCATTCAGAATAACTTCACACACCCGCTACTGTGCATTTCCAAATCTAATTCTGTCACTAAACCCATACCTGTCACCCAGCGCCTAAATACTAGGCCTCAAATTTATATCCCGCTAAATCTCTCGTTACCGCTGTCCTGTTGTGGCTGGGAAAGTTATTTAGTGTCCGTCAAAGCACATTTTTTGTTCTGGGTTGAAATACAATTCCCAATTTAGCAATTTCATAATTTAGTCGTTTCTGCTATATCAGAGCTATTTGAAATCTATCCCTAAAAGGGTAGATCATATTGAAGGTGCACATAGGGTCATTCAGAATAACTTCACACACACGCTTCTGTGCATTTCCAAGTCTAATTCTGTCACTAAATCCATACCGGTCACCCAGCGCCTAAATACTAGGCCTCAAATTTATATCCCGCTGAATTTGAATACAATACATTGGGCCAAATAATATATTTGTTGTTGTGGTGAACCATAACAATGAGAAAAACATCTAGTAAGGGACGCGGACGTGGACATGGTCGTGGTGGTGTTAGTGGACCCTCTGGTGCTGGGAGAGGACGTGGCCGTTCTGCCACATCCACACGTCCTAGTGTACCAACTACCTCAGGTCCCAGTAGCCGCCAGAATTTACAGCGATATATGGTGGGGCCCAATGCCGTTCTAAGGATGGTAAGGCCTGAGCAGGTACAGGCATTAGTCAATTGGGTGGCCGACAGTGGATCCAGCACGTTCACATTATCTCCCACCCAGTCTTCTGCAGAAAGCGCACAGATGGCGCCTGAAAACCAACCCCATCAGTCTGTCACATCACCCCCATGCATACCAGGGAAACTGTCTCAGCCTCAAGTTATGCAGCAGTCTCTTATGCTGTTTGAAGACTCCGCTGGCAGGGTTTCCCAAGGGCATCCACCTAGCCCTTCCCCAGCGGTGAAAGACATAGAATGCACTGACGCACAACCACTTATGTTTCCTGATGATGAGGACATGGGAATACCACCTCAGCATGTCTCTGATGATGACGAAACACAGGTGCCAACTGCTGCGTCTTTCTGCAGTGTGCAGACTGAACAGGAGGTCAGGGATCAAGACTGGGTGGAAGACGATGCAGGGGACGATGAGGTCCTAGACCCCACATGGAATGAAGGTCGTGCCACTGACTTTCACAGTTCGGAGGAAGAGGCAGTGGTGAGACCGAGCCAACAGCGTAGCAAAAGAGGGAGCAGTGGGCAAAAGCAGAACACCCGCCGCCAAGAGACTCCGCCTGCTACTGACCGCCGCCATCTGGGACCGAGCACCCCAAAGGCAGCTTCAAGGAGTTCCCTGGCATGGCACTTCTTCAAACAATGTGCTGACGACAAGACCCGAGTGGTTTGCACGCTGTGCCATCAGAGCCTGAAGCGAGGCATTAACGTTCTGAACCTGAGCACAACCTGCATGACCAGGCACCTGCATGCAAAGCATGAACTGCAGTGGAGTAAACACCTTAAAACCAAGGAAGTCACTCAGGCTCCCCCTGCTACCTCTTCTGCTGCTGCCGCCTCGGCCTATTCTGCTGCTGCCGCCTCGGCCTCTTCCTCCGCCTCTGGAGGAACGTTGGCACCTGCCGCCCAGCAAACAGGGGATGTACCACCAACACCACCACCACCACCTCCGTCACCAAGCGTCTCAACCATGTCACACGCCAGCGTTCAGCTCTCCATCTCACAAACATTTGATAGAAAGCGTAAATTCCCACCTAGCCACCCTCGATCCCTGGCCCTGAATGCCAGCATTTCTAAACTACTGGCCTATGAAATGCTGTCATTTAGGCTGGTGGACACAGACAGCTTCAAACAGCTCATGTCGCTTGCTGTCCCACAGTATGTTGTTCCCAGCCGGCACTACTTCTCCAAGAGAGCCGTGCCTTCCCTGCACAACCAAGTATCTGATAAAATCAAGTGTGCACTGCGCAACGCCATCTGTGGCAAGGTCCACCTAACCACAGATACGTGGACCAGTAAGCACGGCCAGGGACGCTATATCTCCCTAACTGCACACTGGGTAAATGTAGTGGCAGCTGGGCCCCAGGCGGAGAGCTGTTTGGCGCACGTCCTTCCGCCGCCAAGGATCGCAGGGCAACATTCTTTGCCTCCTGTTGCCACCTCCTCCTTCTCGGCTTCCTCCTCCTCTTCTTCCACCTGCTCATCCAGTCAGCCACACACCTTCACCACCAACTTCAGCACAGCCCGGGGTAAACGTCAGCAGGCCATTCTGAAACTCATATGTTTGGGGGACAGGCCCCACACCGCACAGGAGTTGTGGCGGGGTATAGAACAACAGACCGACGAGTGGTTGCTGCCGGTGAGCCTCAAGCCCGGCCTGGTGGTGTGTGATAATGGGCGAAATCTCGTTGCAGCTCTGGGACTAGCCAATTTGACGCACATCCCTTGCTTGGCGCATGTGCTGAATTTGGTGGTGCAGAAGTTCATTCACAACTACCCCGACATGTCAGAGCTGCTGCATAAAGTGCGGGCCGTCTGTTCGCGCTTCCGGCGTTCACATCCTGCTGCTGCTCGCCTGTCTGCGCTACAGCGTAACTTCGGCCTTCCCGCTCACCGCCTCATATGCGACGTGCCCACCAGGTGGAACTCCACCTTGCACATGCTGGACAGACTGTGCGAGCAGCAGCAGGCCATAGTGGAGTTTCAGCTGCAGCACGCACGGGTCAGTCGCACTACAGAACAGCACCACTTCACCACCAATGACTGGGCCTCCATGCGAGACCTGTGTGTCCTGTTGCGCTGTTTCGAGTACTCCACCAACATGGCCAGTGGCGATGACACCGTTATCAGCGTTACAATACCACTTCTATGTCTCCTTGAGAAAACACTTAGGGCGATGATGGAAGAGGAGGTGGCCCAGGAGGAGGAGGAGGAGGAGGAAGAGGGGTCATTTTTAGCACTTTCAGGCCAGTCTCTTCGAAGTGACTCAGAGGGAGGTTTTTGGCAACAGCAGAGGCCAGGTACAAATGTGGCCAGCCAGGGCCCACTACTGGAGGACGAGGAGGACGAGGATGAGGAGGAGGTGGAGGAGGATGAAGCATGGTCACAGCGGGGTGGCACCCAACGCAGCTCGGGTCCATCACTGGTGCGTGGCTGGGGGGAAAGGCAGGACGATGACGATACGCCTCCCACAGAGGACAGCTTGTCCTTACCCCTGGGCAGCCTGGCACACATGAGCGACTACATGCTGCAGTGCCTGCGCAACGACAGCAGAGTTGCCCACATTTTAACCTGTGCGGACTACTGGGTTGCCACCCTGCTGGATCCACGCTACAAAGACAATGTGCCCACCTTACTTCCTGCACTGGAGCGTGATAGGAAGATGCGCGAGTACAAGCGCACGTTGGTAGACGCGCTACTGAGAGCATTCCCAAATGTCACAGGGGAACAAGTGGAAGCCCAAGGCCAAGGCAGAGGAGGAGCAAGAGGTCGCCAAGGCAGCTGTGTCACGGCCAGCTCCTCTGAGGGCAGGGTTAGCATGGCAGAGATGTGGAAAACTTTTGTCAACACGCCACAGCTAACTGCACCACCACCTGATACGCAACGTGTTAGCAGGAGGCAACATTTCACTAACATGGTGGAACAGTACGTGTGCACACCCCTCCACGTACTGACTGATGGTTCGGCCCCATTCAACTTCTGGGTCTCTAAATTGTCCACGTGGCCAGAGCTAGCCTTTTATGCCTTGGAGGTGCTGGCCTGCCCGGCAGCCAGCGTTTTGTCTGAACGTGTATTCAGCACGGCAGGGGGCGTCATTACAGACAAACGCAGCCGCCTGTCTACAGCCAATGTGGACAAGCTGACGTTCATAAAAATGAACCAGGCATGGATCCCACAGGACCTGTCCGTCCCTTGTCCAGATTAGACATTAACTACCTCCCCATAACCATATATTATTGGACTCCAGGGCACTTCCTCATTCAATCCTATTTTTATTTTCATTTTACCATTATATTGCGAGGCTACCCAAAGTTGAATGAACCTCTCCTCTGCCTGTGTGCTAGGCCTAAATATATGCCAATGGACTGTTGCAGTGGTGGGTGACGTTAAGCCTCATTCTCTGCTATGACATGCAGACTAATTCTCTGCTGACATGAAGACAGATTCTCTGTTACGGGACCTCCCTCCTCTGCCTGGGTGCTGGGCCTAAATATATGCCAATGGACTGTTGCAGTGGTGGGTGACGTGAAGCCTGATTCTCTGCTATGACATGCAGACTAATTCTCTGCTGACATGAAGACAGATTCTCTGTTACGGGACCTCTCTCCTCTGCCTGTGTGTGTGCTGGGCCTAAATATATGCCAATGGACTGTTGCAGTGGTGGCTGACGTGAAGCCTCATTCTCTGCTATGACATGCAGACTAATTCTCTGCTGACATGAAGCCAGATTGTCTGTTACGGGACCTCTCTCCTCTGCCTGTGTGTGTGCTGGGCCTAAATATATGCCAATGGACTGTTGCAGTGGTGGCTGACGTGAAGCCTCATTCTCTGCTATGACATGCAGACTAATTCTCTGCTGACATGAAGACAGATTCTCTGTTACGGGACCTCTCTCCTCTGCCTGTGTGTGTGCTGGGCCTAAATATATGCCAATGGACTGTTGCAGTGGTGGCTGACGTGAAGCCTCATTCTCTGCTATGACATGCAGACTAATTCTCTGCTGACATGAAGCCAGATTGTCTGTTACGGGACCTCTCTCCTCTGCCTGTGTGTGTGCTGGGCCTAAATATATGCCAATGGACTGTTGCAGTGGTGGCTGACGTGAAGCCTCATTCTCTGCTATGACATGCAGACTAATTCTCTGCTGACATGAAGACAGATTCTCTGTTACGGGACCTCCCTCCTCTGCCTGGGTGCTGGGCCTAAATATATGCCAATGGACTGTTGCAGTGGTGGCTGACGTGAAGCCTCATTCTCTGCTATGACATGCAGACTAATTCTCTGCTGACATGAAGACAGATTCTCTGTTACGGGACCTCCCTCCTCTGCCTGGGTGCTGGGCCTAAATATATGCCAATGGACTGTTGCAGTGGTGGGTGACGTGAAGCCTCATTCTCTGCTATGACATGCAGACTGATTCTCTGCTGACATGAAGCCAGATTGTCTGTTACGGGACCTCCCTCCTCTGCCTGGGTGCTGGGCCTAAATATATGCCAATGGACTGTTGCAGTGGTGGCTGACGTGAAGCCTCATTCTCTGCTATGACATGCAGACTGATTCTCTGCTGACATGAAGCCAGATTGTCTGTTACGGGACCTCTCTCCTCTGCCTGTGTGCTAGGCCTAAATATATGCCAATGGACTGTTGCAGTGGTGGCTGACGTGAAGCCTCATTCTCTGCTATGACATGCAGACTGATTCTCTGCTGACATGAAGCCAGATCGTCTGTTACGGGACCTCTCTGCTCTGCCTGTGTGCTAGGCCTAAATATATGCCAATGGACTGTTGCAGTGGTGGGTGACGTGAAGCCTCATTCTCTGCTATGACATGCAGACTGATTCTCTGCTGTCATGAAGCCAGATTGTCTGTTACGGGACCTCTCTGCTCTGCCTGTGTGCTAGGCCTAAATATATGCCAATGGACTGTTGCAGTGGTGGGTGACGTGAAGCCTCATTCTCTGCTATGACATGCAGACTGATTCTCTGCTGACATGAAGCCAGATTGTCTGTTACGGGACCTCTCTCCTCTGCCTGTGTGCTAGGCCTAAATATATGCCAATGGACTGTTGCAGTGGTGGCTGACGTGAAGCCTCATTCTCTGCTATGACATGCAGACTAATTCTCTGCTGACATGAAGCCAGATTGTCTGTTACGGGACCTCTCTCCTCTGCCTGGGTGCTGGGCCTAAATTTATGACAATGGACTGTTGCAGTGGTGGCTGACGTGAAGCCTGATTCTCTGCTATGACATGCAGACTGATTCTCTGCTGACATGAAGCCAGATCCTCTGTTACGGGACCTCTCTCCTCTGCCTGTGTGTGTGCTGGGCCTAAATATATGCCAATGGACTGTTGCAGTGGTGGCTGACGTGAAGCCTCATTCTCTGCTATGACATGCAGACTGATTCTCTGCTGACATGAAGCCAGATTCTCTGTTACGGGACCTCTCTCCTCTGCCTGTGTGTGTGCTGGGCCTAAATATATGCCAATGGACTGTTGCAGTGGTGGCTGACGTGAAGCCTCATTCTCTGCTATGACATGCAGACTAATTCTCTGCTGACATGAAGACAGATTCTCTGTTACGGGACCTCCCTCCTCTGCCTGGGTGCTGGGCCTAAATATATGCCAATGGACTGTTGCAGTGGTGGCTGACGTGAAGCCTCATTCTCTGCTATGACATGCAGACTAATTCTCTGCTGACATGAAGACAGATTCTCTGTTACGGGACCTCTCTCCTCTGCCTGGGTGCCGGGGCCTAAATATCTGAGAATGGACTGTTCCAGTGGTGGGTGACGGGAAGCCAGATTCTCTGCTATGGAACCTCTCTCCAATTGATTTTGGTTAATTTTTATTTATTTAATTTTTATTTTAATTCATTTCCCTATCCACATTTGTTTGCAGGGGATTTACCTACATGTTGCTGCCTTTTGCAGCCCTCTAGCTCTTTCCTGGGCTGTTTTACAGCCTTTTTAGTGCCGAAAAGTTCGGGTCCCCATTGACTTCAATGGGGTTCGGGTTCGGGACGAAGTTCGGATCGGGTTCGGATCCCGAACCCGAACATTTCCGGGATGTTCGGCCGAACTTCTCGAACCCGAACATCCAGGTGTTCGCTCAACTCTACTAATAAGCCCTTTTTCCCCACTAATAAAAGCCAAAAAATGCTTTAGCGCATATAACTGCACCGCACCAGGGCAAATAAAACGTAGAACAATTTTCTTGTAATGAACCCTGTTCATGCCTGTATCAAACAGCACTTGCACCCTAATAAGAATGGTTTGCTGGAATTACAGAGCTGTATAATGGCAATTTGTATCGCCAGTCAGTGCAGCATTGTGTAATCTGATTATTTCTATTAACCAGACTGTCACCTCCCCGAATGAACCCTGTTCAACAGAAATGCAGTGGAATGATTCCTCCCTATCCTTTCCCTACACCTTTAATAATATTTCCCTGCACTTGTAAATCATTTTTTTTTTTTTTAGCACAATGACGATTTTTCTATTACTGTTCCTAGCGCCTGCAGACACGTCTCTCCCTGCACTAAGTACACTAGTGAATGGCAGAATCTAAGATGGCTGCCGTATATACGGTTGTGACATCACAGGGCTGGCTGCTTATTGCCTGCATGCATGTCAGGATGGGTGATCCTGCCATCCCAGACTTCCTTTCTCCATGTCCTCACATGTGCAGCCGCCATTTTAGGAAAAATGTGCGAGGGAATTCGCATTCTGTGCAAATCAAATTTTTCCAGAAATTTGTAACAAATTCCACGTGGTCAGCTTCGATTCGCTTATCTCTAGTGAGGACTCTGATGACGATTGTATGCTGGATGGGACTTGTGAGCCATATCAGGCTGCTGAGGAGAAGGCAGCATCAGAGGAGGAGGGTGATGGCCTCAGGATCTGGTGGTGGTGCTGACACAGTGGGTGATTTAGGCCCAAAACGTGACAGAGCAATGTCCACCTCAGCTGTCTCTGCCCCTGAGCGAGTATATCCGTATCTACCATCTGGCAGTTTTACTCCACGCTCCCAGAAGACAAAAGCATTGCCTTGTGCAAGCTATGCAAGAGCAAAAAAAAAAAAACGTGAGCACACATAAAGCGGAATCACCCCATCCCATAGGCAAACAGAGGTGGCAGCCAGTAACCGCGGCAGGAGTTCCTTCTCCAGTTCCAGCTTGTCGCAGCTAGCCACTGCGGCAGGGGTTCCATTTCCTGTTCCAGCTTGTGGCAGCTAAGTTGCATCCACAAGCAGTATGGTGTGTTTCAGATAGTTATTATCCATTTCCACTTCTCCCGCTCAGACTTTGCTTCCTCCTCCACTCCATCTTCAGCCAACTATAATGGAATGCTTTGCCATAAAACAAATCTAAGCAGCCAGCAATCTGACAAACTTAAGTCCCATCTGGCCAAGTTGTTGGTTTTGCAGTTGCTGCCGTACCATTTAGTCGAGTCTGCTGCCTTTAGGGAGCTAATGGTGTGCGCTCAGCCTCGCTGTAAGCTTCCTAGCCTGCAATATTTCTTCTAAAAAGCCATCCCTGGTTTGTAGTTTCACATGATGGACAACGTGGGCCTCTCGCTGCAATTTTCGCTGTGTAGCAAGGTTTATGCCACGGTAGATACCTGGAGCAGCTATTATGGGCAGGTACAGTACATGTCTTTCACGGTCCACTGGGACAATGTTTTTGCCAACACCTGCAGGGCAGCACCCTGGCAATAAGGCCAGGTCATTTTGAACCACCCACGATTGTGTCAGCCTGACTCCCACACCAGGCATTTATCCGCCTCCCCCTCCTCCATGGATACGTTCCTTTCCATCACATGTGTCAGGTGAAGCGTCACCACGCTGTGTTGATGCTGATTGGCCTGAGAGAGAGTAGCCACACCAGTGAGTAGTTGATCAAGTACATCAAGAAGCAAACATACCTCTTGCTGTCAACCCGCCGACTCCAACTGGGCAAAGTGGTCAGCAACAATGGACTCAACATTGTGGCTGCCCTGAACCTGGGCAAAAAAATAACACATGCTCCCTGCATGGCGCACATCATCAACCTAATGGTGCAGCACTTTCTAAATAAGTACACTGGCTTGCACAAAGTGCTGGCAAAGTCCAGGAGACTGTCCAAGCACTTCAGCCACTTCAATAGGCCAGGAATGCTCTCCTGAACCTGCAGTGACAGAACAGCCTGCCGCTACACTGCTTAATCCGTGACATATCATCTAACTGGAATTCAACATTGCACATGCTAAAGCATCTCTATGAGCAGCAGAAAGTGGTGAATGATCATGTCATGCAGCAGACAGTCTCAGCAGCGGGCAGTATGTGTTGCTTTTGAGGTTATAGCTGTGTGTGCTCCTCCTCTCATTGGTTGCTTGATGCACACAGTGGTAACTAGGAGCAGCACACTATATGTGCAGGGTCTTCCCTCCTAAATGAGATTCCCAATGGCATACTGTAGATAGGTGTAGAGTAGGAATTGCCTGACCACCTGAGCGCTGGTAGGTGGGCACAGGTGTGCTTTTTTTTATCAAAATATATTGGCTGAGAGTATCAGATTTTAACATATCACAGTGAGGGCGTAGTCCATATATAATGTTTGCATCTATTGCATGAGTGCATTATTTTCTGTGATTTCTCTTTTATAAATGTATCCATGCACATCCGCATATTTAGTTATCATATTGTGCAGGATGTTTTGTATCTTTTTTTTGCTTTGAGGCCAGACAGCGGCAGCTCATCCGAGATACCTGTTGGGTGGTGAAGCCCTTCAAAGAGGTCACAAAGTTTGACAGCAGAGACAACGGCGCCATGAACGATGTCATCCCTCTCATATTTATCTTAGAACAGACGCTGACACTCATGCAGCAGGGGACCATGGTGGAAGAAGAGCAGCTGACACATCTTATGTCCACCTAATGACTGTTGGGGATAAACAAAGGGAATCTGCCATGGAGAAGGAGTATGAGGAAGATGAGGATGAGGAGCTGCCACTGCAAGACGAGAAGGATGAGTCGGAGGTAGAGGAGCAAGAGAATGATGATAAGGATGGCACCAGCCAAGACACCAAATGGTATCAGTGGGGGTCGGAGACAGAAAAAAGTGACTCCTTGGGCACACTGTTCAGGATAGCCACCTGTATGCTGGCTTGCTTACGCAGTGACAGACATATCATTGACATCAAGCAGTTGGATGAATGCTGGATAGTCATGCATTTAGACCCTCGCTACCAAGGCAAAATGGGGGAATGTTTTGCTCTGGCAGAAAAGGGGCATAGTACGTTACTACCAGGAAATACTATGTACGTAGCTTCCCGCATCTTACACGTCTTATTTTTTTTTTTTGGGGGGGGGGGGGGGGTTAAATTTCTTTAATGTGCAGCATAATTGTATGTGATTACTGCTTCAATACCGACATTTTGTCACAGTCCAGGTAATGTTTGTGTCACGGATGGTGTTGCAGAAAACTAGAAAATACAAATAAAGATCCAACTGACTTGATCCCAAACTAAGGAACATAAGGGTGAGCCCTATAAAATCCCTAGAGCTCTCCCTGGCTGCTCAGCCCATGCAAAGATCTTTATGATAGATAATTGCATGCCCTCGTACCTAGACTGTGTGACACCTGAAAACCCTATAATAGTGAGGGGACACGACCACGGCTCCCTACACTTAATACGGAGGGAGTCAGGGTCACCAAGGATCAAGCCAACAGGAAAATACAAATAAAGGAACGGACTTATCTGAGGAACCAGCAGTTGCAGCATCTAGCAGTGAGCACAATCCAGGAAGTTGTATAAACCGCAAAGTGATGCAGTATGGGAGGGGATATAAAGGGATGCAATCAGTGCAACTAGATGACAGCTGAGAGAGGGAAACGAGATGACAAAACAAAACCAAAACAAAAGAACCTCAAGCAAGAGGTACTGAAGAACGTCTGTCAGAGCTTCTCAGAGATCTGGCGGTGACAGTTTGCTACCGATGCCGCATCTTACCATTCTTGCTGTCTGCCTGCCTACCTACGATCTTGTTGTGTACGGCTGCTGCATGCTGGGGCCTGCATTATGCCACTAATTCCACTTTCCACCATCACGTTCTACATGGCTGTTTATGTAGATTATGTTTAGTGAGGCAGGGTAGCCCCAACACTAGAGGCGTAGGCAATCTGCTTAGGATGAAACATGAGACATCCTCAACATGAGCATCCCCCACAGTCAAACAGATATTGTGAACTATGCCCTTTAATGATTTTTGAGAAAGTGGAGTGGATTGGATAGCAAAAACAGGTATATCTTTTTCCAAAGTGCATACCTGGAAACCATGTGCTATAGCAAATTGATTATCCATGAGATTGACAGCTGCTCCACTATATACAAAAATCTCACAAAAAATGTTCTTGCTCTCTAGCGCCACTCTGGCAGGTAGGACAAAACGGGAACTACAAGCAAACGGAAAAGCTTCAATTTCCGCATCAACCTTGCCAATGGTAACAGATGGAAAGTTTTTAGAGGATTTTTTTCTTTTAGTTTCTTTATTACCCTCAAAATTCTCCCTGAATCTTCTAGAGGGACAAACATTTGCCAAATGATTTATACCTCCACAACAGAAACAAACCCTGCCCTGAGAGCTGAATCTTCTACTATCAGAGGCAAGCAAACCCATCTGCATGGTTTCCTGCTCAGAGGGGATTGATAGAGACTGAGACCCCTGCGCACTGAATGAGACCACCCCACTGTCCTTGGACTGAATATGACAGGAAGGAGTGCTCTCTCCTCTCTCTCTAAGACGCTTGTCAATACGAACAGCCTGAGACATGGCAGACTGCAAGGAGGCAGGTCTCTCATTAAAGGCAAATGCATCTTTCAATCCCTACGAAAGACTATAGCAAAATTGACTTCGGAGTGCAGCATCATTCCAACCAGTATCAGCTGCCCATCTCCAAAATTCTAAACAGTATATCTCAGCGGACTGTTTACCCTGGCATAAAAGACGCAGTTTAGATTCAGGCAGAGCAATACGATCTGGGTCATCATATATCTGGCCCAGGGCTGCAAAAATTTCATCCACCGATCGGAGGGGCCGTGCCCCCACCGGCAGCGAAGAGGCCCAAGACTGAGCGTTATCCCTGAGCATTGAGATGATGATCCCCACCCTCTGCTCCTCATCCTCACCAGAGGAATGGGGAAGTAGGCGTAAATGGAGTTTGCAAGCCTCTCTAAAACAAAATTCTCACTACCCCCGGAGAACGTATCCGGAAGCGAGATCTATGCTCAGAACAAACTCCATGAACGCAATCTGAACCGGTCACCTGAAACTGAGATACAGTTTTACGAAGTTCTGCTACCTCCAGTGAAAGACCCTGCATGCGTTCAGTCAAGAGTGAAACCGGATCCATGCATAAGACGGTTTTGGCGGTTTATAATGTCACGGATGGTGTTGCAGAAAACTAGAAGATACAAATAAAGATCCGACTGACTTTAAGCCCTAAAAGCCCTAGAGCTCTCCCTGACTGCTCAGCCCATGCAAAGATCTTTGCATGCCCTTCCTACCTAGACTGTGTGACACCTGAAAACCCTATAATAGTGAGGGGACACGACCACCGGCTCCCTACACTTAGGACGGAGGGAGTCAGGGTCACCTAGGATTAAGCCAACAGGAAAACACAAATAAAGGAACAGACTTATCTGAGGAACCAGCAATTGCAGCTTCTAGCAGTGAGCACAATCCAGGAAGTTGTATAAACCGCACTGTGATGCAGTATGGGAGGGGATATAAAGGGATGTAATCAGTGCAACTAGATGACAGCTCTGAGAGGGAAACGAGATGACAAAACGAAACAAAAACAAAAGAACCTAAAGCAAGAGGTTCTTTTGTGCATTTACCCATAGCTATGTCAGTGTCACTCAGACATAATTTACTATTGCTGTTATTGTGTTCCAGAGTTTAGGGAGGGTAGAAGTTGGAGAAAAAAAAATCATAAAAAAATAAAAAAAATGAGATAACAAGTTTTTCTAAAAAAAAAAAAATATATATATACTAGGAGGCTAGAGGGGGTTATATACCAACTTTCAGGGCAATTGGAGCAACTTCAGTCAAAGTTTTTTTTTAAATCCAGCTAACTGGATCTGAAATGAATCTCAGCTGGTTCCTAGTAACTACTGATTCCATCTACTCCTGATGTGTCCCAATTATGTCTCTGTTCTACTCCTGGATGCTGCTTCTTGTATCTCCTGGGTCCAACACTGGCCTGTTCCTGGATGCCAATCCTAAGATCACCTGCTTTCAACCCTGACCTTGCCCTAGGTACTGTTCCTGTGTTTTAAACTCAGCTTTGTCTGGCCCTATAACAGTGTGGCCCGGTGGATCCTTCTACAACAAAGTCCATACCTTCTTGTAAGTGTTAAGGGTGAAACAATGGGGTATCTTAGACTCTGCAGCCCAATCTAACCAGCTCAAAACCAGTTGCAGACACAAAGATCCACACTCAAGTTTAGAAACATTTTTGTATATCGAAACCTGGTTGCTGGATTACTGTATCTTCTTTCAGAAATAAAGTAACATAAAGGGGCCGTTGCATGTGGCAGATTTTGTTGAAGAAAATGTATTCACCTGAAAATTAAGTTGATTCATCTGAATGGGGACTGCAGAAATCCATATGCTTCACGTCAATACACTCCATTCAGATGGATGAAACTGATTTTCAGTCACAGAAACTTTCTGCAAAAAAATCTGCCATGAGTGAGTAAGAAGGAGCCGTCCCATTGAAGTGAATGGGACAGCTTAGTTGTATTACTAGTGTTGGGCGCAAATATTTGAATCGCAAATATTAATCACGAATATCGGCAATTCGAGAATTTGCAAATATTTAGAATATGGTGATATATTAGTAATTTTGAATATTCGAGAATTTTTTATATTTTTTTATCAGTAACCTCCCTTCTTGCTTGTGGGCCAATGAGAAGGCTGCAATGTCTTTGTCTGAGCTTAGCAACATCCCTAGCAACCAATAGGAAAGTTGCCTACCCCTTACTATATAAGAACCTCCCCAGCAGCCATTTTATAAAGTTTTTTTTTTTAAGTTCTGAGAGAGACAGCAGTGTTATTGCTGTGCTCTGTGCTTTCCACCCTACATTAGATAGATAGTAAGATAGTATGTGTGTATATATATATATATATATATATATATATATATATTAGAGATAGTGGGAGATAATCAGTGTAGGTTATATCCTGATATAGTGCAGCTGTTGCAGTGCAGAGTTTTAGGTAGTGTGATAGGTTCTGCTGTCCATACATACATGCAGACCTGCTAAAATGTGTAGTTTCACATATTGAGCCAAAATATTTGCATCATTAGCACAATCTCGAATTCACGAACTTGCAAAAAATATGACGAATATTCACCCAAATATTCATGAAATATTCATCAATAAAAATTAAAAAAAGCTGACAACCTCTTTAATGTTTTTGTTGTATTGTTGGGTTGTGTTTAAAGATTAACAGTGTCTCACTTTTGACATTCACATATGACATGGATATGTACAATATGTACAGACTTCTTACTGGAAGATTTTTACCTGATCTGTTAACTTTTATAGGTCCACATTTTAGTCAATTTATTAATCAAGTAGTAATTTTATGTTGTACAGACAATACTATTACAACAAAAGCATAATATTTTGTGCTTTTTATGTTAACAATTGTTAATTTAATATTACAATATATCAATATTTTGGCAGCATAACAAAAAAAAAAACTAATAAAATACAAATACCCAGTATATTTGTTAAGATAATCAAGATTGTATAAGTGGCATATTTATTGGTCATGTAAACGTGTGGTGGATAAATTTGACAAATTCTACCATTATATTTTTGACAGCGTATAAATATTATGTTTCACAAGCTAATTTACAGATAAATAATACATTCTTTCAAAGCCAAAAGGGACCAATCTGTAATAAAGAGAAAGAAAAACCATAGATTATGCATTCCAACTGCAGTATTTTATTGCTTGATTTGCAGATGATGCAAATATACACTGACGCGCAAAAGGCTAATACTGTTTTGAACTTTTGACTTTCAGGCTCCACATCTCACAATCCACTACAGCTTTCAACATGAGACTATCATTATTTTATAGACAATCATCTTGTCTATCTCATACATAAATTGGACTATTTAGCATTAGTTTTGAGCGAGCATGCTCGGCCGAATACCTGTTCGGCTCGAGCATCTCGCTAAGCAGCCAATAAACATGCAGGTAAGTACTGCCATCACTGTAATGCCAGTAGCCGTGTTGGCTACTGGCATTACAGTGATTGGCTGGCCAAAACGTGTCATCGGGTGCTGTGTAGCATCCAATGACACGGGTTTGGCTCAATGCGAGTCAGGGAGAGCTGCGCTTAGGAAGGGACAGATAGTGTAAGGAGTGTGATCGCAATATATTCAATAGAAAAACATTTCAAAGATCCAAAAGTCCTTTTAAGGACACACTTTGCCTACAAACTATGTCTGCAATGAATTGTCACATCTGCACTGCAATAGCTTGTCTGTGTGTCAGGCCCAAATATTGGGAAAAATATTAGCGAAAAAAATTATATTTTTTCCATAATTTATCCACAGTTTGCCTATAAACGGTGTCTGCAGTGAATTGTCACATCTGCGCTGTAATAGCGTGTCTGTGTGTCAGGCTCAGATACTGGGAAAAATATTAGTGAAAACAATTATATTTTTTCCATAATTTAACTTCACTTTGCCTATAAACGATGTCTAATGTGAATTGTCACATCTGCACTGCAATAGTGTGTGTGTGTGTGTCAGGGCCAGATATTGGGGAAAATATTAGAGAAAACAATTATATTTTTATTCATAATTTATCTTCACTTTGCCTATAAACAATGTCTGCAGTGAATTGTCACATCTGCGCTGCAATAGCATGTGTGTGTGCCAGAGCCAGATATTGGGGAAAATATTACTGACAACAAATATTTTTTCCATAATTTATCCACACTTTGCCTATAAAAGTTTTCTGCAGTGAATTGTAACATCTGCGCTGCAATAGCATATGTGTGTCAGGGCCAGGTATTGGGATAAATATTACTGACAAAAAATATGTTTTTTTCACAATTCATCCACACTTTGACTATAAACGGTGTCTGCAGTGAATTGTTACATTTGCGCTTCAATAGTGTGTGTGTGTCAGGGCCAGATATTGGGAAATTATTAGCAAAAACAATTATATTTTTTTTATATAAATATTTAAGATAAATATTGCTGACAACAAATATGTTTTTTTCACAATTCATCCACACTTTGCCTATAAACGGTGTCTGCAGTGAATTGTCACACCTGGGCTGCAATAGTGTGTGTGTGTGTGTCAGGGCCAGATATTGGGAAAAATCTTACTGACAACAAATATATTTTTTCCATAATTTATTCACACTTTGCCTATAAACTGTGTCTGCAGTGAATTGTCACATCTGCGCTGCAATAAGTGTGTGTGTCAGGGCTAGATATTGGGAAAAATATCACTGACAACAAATATATATTTTTTCCATAATTTATCCACACTTTGCCTATAAATGGTGTCTGAAGTGAATTGTCACATCTGTGCTGCAATAGCGTGTGTGTGTCAGGACAAGAGATAGTAAAAATATAAGTGAACACTAGCATTCTCACCACCACCAGCATGATCCGCCACATGGCATCAAAGCACCCTAATAGGTGGGCCAAACGCCTGGGTCCACAATCAGTTTCTGCTGCTCACACCACTGCCTCCTCTTCCCCTGTGTTACATGCTGGCCAATCCCCTGTCAAAGACGCAGGCCCGGATGCCTCCTGCCCTGCACCTGGACCTTTGCAAGCACCATCAGCGACCACATACACTTCCCTGTTCCATCGTAGCGTCCAAAAACAGTACCCCAGGCATTTGAATGCAAGTGCAAATACCCAGTTACTCACCCACAGGCCATAGCACTAAATGCGCAGCTTTCCAAATTACTGCCCCTGGAAATGTTGCCATTTAGGCCTGTGGACACTGAGGCCTTCTGCAGCCTGATGTCGGCAGCCGACCCTTGTTATGCAGTCCCCAGCCTCCACTATTTTTCAAGGTGTGCCGTGCCAGCCTTACACCAACATGTGTCCCTTAACATCACAAGTGCCCCGACCAATGCAGTTACTGGGAAGGTCTACTTAACCACTGCCACATGGACATGTGCTTTCGGCCAGGGACGCTACATTTCCCTGACGGCACACTGGGTGAATGTTCTGGAGGCCGGGAGCGACTCGTACCCTGGGATGGCACAGGTGCTACCGACACCAAGGATTGCAGGCCCCAATTCTACCCGGGTTTCCGCCACCACCTACGTTAGTGGCTCTAACCCCCACTTCTCCTCCTCCACCTCCTCCACTTCCACCTATCGTCTATCATGACGCCAATTGCAGCGTGCGCAGGGTACTAACACAGGGCCCTTTAAGGTGTTGTAACTCACGTACCAGGTTAGGAATGCCAGAGTGGTGTAATGTCTCTGTATGGTAGTGGTAATGGTGTCAACTGTGTCTCCTACCTGGGTACGGCTGGACTCCTGGATCCTGGCTCACTTGCAATAAAATGAGTGGTGCTAGTAGGAGTAATTGAGAAACTTGCAGCAGTAATTGAGATCCAGACCTTTGGTAAAGTTCCAACTTGTCTTTACTAGTTGCAGCTTTCATCCAAGCGAGATACAGCATTAGTCTTTGGTCCCAGCAGGTATTGCAATGTGTGGCAGGAATCTATCTTCTGCTCTATCATGTGCCTGGAGCTTTTGCAGGAAAGGGACGTCTGCTTGTTGCTCTGTAATGTGGCAGGAATTTATCTTCTGCACTATATATCTTCTGCTGTCTTGGGGACTGACTTGCTGAGGAGGAATTTGGCTTCTCCTGGTGTCTCTGGACGGTACTCACAGTTATTGTCTTGGGGTATGTTTCTTTCTGTAACTGGAGGTGGCTGCTTGCTTTCTTGCAGCTGAGGCTACAAGGCTCAGGCTAGGGATGATGATCAATTGTCTCAGCCGATATCTGGGAGCTCCTACACGCACAGCCTTCCCCTAGCAGGGGTGGCTGGCACACTACTAACTAATTTCCTTCTCTCCCCATGAGGCAGGATATGAAATAATCCACTCTGCTCAGAGAGGGGGGAGCTAAACTGGAATGTACTATTCCAGCCTAGGAACACTAAACTGTAGCTAAGTCCCTGCTAACACATTGCTGCCACCTGCTGGTGAACATAGAAATTACAGCAATATATATGTAACACGGATTTGAATGCACATTTGTGAGGATGTTATATAAAATCAAATTAGATGACAATGTCAAGGCCCTTAACAGATTGTAGCGGGGTAAAAGAGTTTTGTAACACAACTCTAGGGTGTTACAGTTCAGCTTAATTCCATCTGTTCTGCATGAGTAAACAGAAGAGGAGGAAGAGGATGAGGAGATTGGGAGTGATCCTCCTGATGACGACAGTTAAGTCTCGCCTATTGGTTCTCTGGCACACATGGCTGACTTCAAGTTAGGCTGCCTTTCCGGCAACCCATGCATTATACACATTTTAAAGAACATGGATTACTGGTTGTTCACCCTTCTCGACCCCCACTACAAAGAGAACTTCTCATCTCTCATTCCTCTGGTGGAGAGGATGTGCAAAATGGTGCAATACCAGAAGATCCTTGTTGGAAGATTGATCCAAAATTTTCCATTGGCGGCAGAGTCCGTACTTCCTTGGCCAACCGAGGAGGGGAGACAAGGAGAACACACAGCAGTTCCAAAAGAGGCAGGGAAAAACTCTCCAAAGCCTGGGACAGTTTCATGACACCCTGCCAGCACACTTACCCCGATGTGCGGCCTACTGCCACAAGGAGAGAAAATTTTGGAAGATGATGAAGGAGTACATAGCAGACCATATCAGCATCCTCAATGATCCCTCAGTGCCTTACAACTACTGGGTGTCCAAGCTGGACATGTGGCACGAACTGGCGCTCTATGCTTTGGAGCATGTTTTTAGTGCTGCTGGTGGCATTATAACAGATAAGCGTATCCGGCTGTCAACTAAAAATGCTGACAGGTTGACTCTTATAAAAATGAACAAGGCCTGGATTGACCATGCCTTCTCAACTCCACCAGAAGAATGCTGATGAACATAAAGGCACTTTACAAGTTTTGTTTTTAATGTAGTTAATAGACTGTATTCCCATGCACTCCCAAACAAGGGTATATGGTTGAATCTTCCTTTTCTCATCCTCCTCCTCTTCCGTCATATCAACATACATTGCTTATTCATAACATATAATGCCCTTACATATATGGCCTTCAAATATAATTTTTTAGAGGGTCCGCTCACCAGCAAATCCTCATATCAAATTTTTTACAGGGTCCGCTCACCTGCAGGCCCGCAACTCAAATCTTTTACAGGATCAGCTCACCTGCAGACCTGAAACTCAATGTGAATGAGGCCCTCCTTTATGTGATATACAGGTTGTATCAGAGTGCCTCTTCCTTGTAATTTTTGGCAGCACTTGCACTTTATATACAAGTAAATATACTGGAAAGAATGTTTCCAAATCAATTTCTCCTATAAAATTGATTTACTGTGGTTTTGTGCGTAAAACCTTAATTAGATTTTGGGCCTGGTGATCAGTTTATGGCCCTTTAAGTAGCATCAGCAGCAGCATGCTGATAAAAATGAGTGGCAAGGTAACATGCTGTGGAGATAGCATAGTGGCGGAGTCTGGATAAAAGACTAAAGCCACAGATTGTTTAGAAAGATACAGATGGAAATAAATCTGTGGAGCTGTATGACGGTCACCTGCAGATTAATGCAGACCAGCGGCGTAGCTATAGGGGAAGCAGGGGAAGCTGCAGCTTTGGGGAAATGACCCAGAAGGGGCCCATCCAGGAGGAGGTGGACTAAAGGTTTTTGTCAGGGGCCCGACATCAGTATTACACAATGAAAATATATACAGTGACAGTATAGACAGTGTATAAAACAGATGGAACAGATGGGGTTTATGAATTCCAAAACCTTCATTAAATTGTGGGCCTGGTGATCAGTTTAAAGGGGTTATCCAAGTTATATTTATTGATGACCTATCCTCAGGATAGGTCATCAATATGAGATCGGCAGGGGTCCGACACCCAGCACCCCCTCCGATCAGCTGTTTGAAGAGAAGGAGTGCACGGTGTCAGCGCTGCCTCCTCTTCACTGTTTACCTTCTAGCCGTTGCATCTGCAGTGGTGAGCAGGTGTAATTACACCCAAGCCTTCCCATTCATTTCAATAGGGCGGCTTGGGTGTAATTACACCTGCTCACCACTGCAGATGCAACGGCTAGAAGGTAACCAGTGAAGAGGAGGCAGCGCTGACACCGCGCATGCCTTCTCTTCAAACAGCTGATCGGAGGGGGTGCTGGGTGTCGGACCCCAGACGATCTGATATTGATGACCTATCCTGAGGATAGGTCATCAATAAATATAACTTGTACAACCCCTTTAAGGCCTTTTAAGCAGCATGTGTAACACCCCAGAGTCTGCTATTGTCTCCTAAGAGCCTTTACATTTTTATCTGATGTAATTTATATTATGTCTTCACAAATGTGCATTAAAAAATAAGTTAGTTTATTAAATAAAGTCCCTTTTAGGAACCCTCGGGATATTATTAATAATGACACATCTATGGTCTATTCAGACCCTAAATTCCCTGTAGGGGTCCCTAACTGAAAATAAAAATATTTCTTTATTAGTTATTATTTTAAAATAAATGAACCAAACAACTATAGAAAACTATTAAAATTATCAGTGTCTGATGGAGGGTACAATTGGAGTGTATGAATGTATTTACCTTTGTCACATGTAGCCACTGTGGAGTGCAGTGCCTCCCATTCATTTGTATGGGTTATAGCTGCACTTACAAGCCTCTGCTAATACTTTGTTTGTGCATTCATACAATGTGATGGCAGATTGGGCGCTCCTATTAAGATCCGTCCACATACCCCACATCCCCTGACGAAGCCACCGAGCGTGGCGAAACATGTCGGGAGGGGTGGTATGACGTCCTGTATTTTAAACAGTGCCTGAAATGTTAGGGACTAGTACAAAAAGAGTACGCTGCAGAGACAGCACCAGACATTGAGGAGTGGAATTGAGCATGCCACATGAGCGGTTTAGCGCGAACAGTGACTTCTATGGATGAAATAGAGCAGTCAGTAGCACAAAAGTGTAGAGTGTAGCCTAGAGACAAGTGAATTGACCAGACTAGTGGCAGCTTCAAAAGTACACACAAACCTAGCAATATTGTTTGACTGTTGTCCAGCCTGAATATAAAGGCTGAACGATAAAAGGATCTTAATAGGAGCGCCCAATCTGCCATCACTTTGTATGAATGCACAAACAAAGTATTAGCAGAGGCTTGTAAGTGCAGCTATACCCCATACAAATGAATGGGAGGCACTGCACTCCACAGTGGCTACATGTGACAAAGGTAAATACATTCATACACTCCAATTGTACCCTCCATCAGACACTGATAATTTTAATAGTTTTCTATAGTTGTTTGGTTCATTTATTTTAAAATAATAACTAATAAAGAAATATTTTTATTTTCAGTTAGGGACCCCTACAGGGAATTTAGGGTCTGAATAGACCATACATGTGTCATTATAAAAAATAAGTTAAATACAATTGTTCCTTGTAATTTTCCAGGTTCGCCAGCAGGTGGCAGCAACTCCATTGGCAAGGTACAGGTCCCAGTTTAGTGTATCTAGGTTTAGATTATTCCCGCTTAGCTCCCCCTCTGTGGAGGTGTGGACTGTTCCCACATCCTGCAGCATGGGTGGAGAAGGAAGTTACAGTCAGGGTAGCCCACCCCCTGCTAGGGGAAGTCTGTGTGATAGAGTTCAGTAGATCCCCCTGTGTAGGGAAGACAGCAAGGATCTTGTCTCGGGTGAGACCTGATCAAATTCCCAGACTGAGACCTGCAACCTCAGCTGGATGAGAAGAAAACAGACAACCTCCAGAGTTCCAGGAAGAAAGCATCCCCTGAGAAAAAATCTGAGAGATAAGTCCAGAGACCTAGGAGAAGCCATTCCTCCTCAGCTAGTCTGTCCCCACAAAGCAGAAGTAATAGAAAAGAGCAGAAGATTAGTTCCTGCTACAAGTACAGAGCTACCAAGCAGACAAATTATCCTGCAAGCTCACATTTGAAGTACAGAAGTATTTATTCCTGCCAATGATTGCTAATACCTGCTGGGACCAGAGACCAAAGCTGTATACTGCTTGGGTACAAGGTATCTTCAGTAAAGAAACATTTGAACTTCATCTAAAGGTCTGGACATCATTTCTGCTGCAAAATTCCTCTATTACTCCTACTATCACTACACTCAAATTTATTGCACGTGAGCCAGGAGCCAGGAGTCCAGCCGTACCCAGGTAGGAGACACCATTTGACACAATTATCACCACCCTAGAGATATTAAGCCATTACACCACTCTGGCATTCCTAAACTGGGACGTGAGTTATAACACCTTGGAAGGGCCCTGGGATAGTACCCTGTGCACACTGCAATTGGCGTCACAAACAAATACAGACTATTATCCACCCGTATATTGGCCCACTGCATAAGTGGCATCAGGGTACCCCATCCCTGGTCACTGCACATGGTGATAAAAATGAGTGGCAAGGTGACATGGTGTGGAGGTGGCAGCATGAGGAGGCCACATAGTGGCGCAATGACAGAGTCTGGATAAAATACTGAGGCCACAGAAAGATGCAGATGGAAACAAATCTGTAGAGCTGTATGACTGTCACCTGCAGATTAATGCAGCCATCAAAATCAAGTTGGGTTTGTTGGTTCCACCTCAGCTCACCAGCAGGCCCACACCTAAAATCTTTTACAAGGTCAGCTCACCTGCAGGCCCGCAACTCAAATCTTTTACAGGGTCAGTTCACCTGCCCGCAACTCATGCTGCCTTGCTTTGAAGTAGCAGCCGTATCACACTCCCTCTCTGAAATCGAACAATGTTTTCCCGTTACCTGTGATCACCATGGTAGGCGCATAAAAGAACATCGAAAGTTGATAGGAAAGATATTAAAATGGATCGTGCATGGATCGAAGAAGTTAGAGTCAGCAAAGCGGCAGCAGGGGCTCTCCTGTATAACGTTTCCTTAGATGTTAAGGGCATCTTAAGAGTCCTGTATTGTTATTTATCGTCACTACCTCCACGAGTCGGGAGTGTGCGATTTGCGCGCCACCCGCTTGCCTTCCTTGGATATGGTAGCTGTTTCTCAGGCTCCCTCTCCGGAATCAAACACTGATTCCCCGTTACCCGTAGTTTACAATGGTTTTGAGCTGACAATTACATCGAAAGTTGATAGGCCAGACATCCGAATGGATCGTCACCGGCACGGGGACAAGCCATCAGCCCCAGGTTAACCAGAGTCACCAAAGCAGCAGCAGGCCACTGCCCATAATGTTTTAAATGGTCAGATCAGCAGGCCCTTGCTCCTAATGTTTTTGAGGGTCACCAGCAGGCCAACAATTATAATTTTTAAAGGGTGTGTATGATGCCCTCCTTTATGTGTAACTAAGGGTGTATCGTAGTGCCGGTTACTTCTAATTTTTGGCAGCACTTGCACTTCATATACAAGTAAATATTCAGGAAATAATTTTTTCTATCAATTTTTTTATTGTTATTATGTAAAAGTGGCATACTATTCAGTCAACATAGTTCCCAGCAGCGACCAGCAAGTCAAAAATGCATCCATACATCCTCCCCATGCTGTTACAGAACCATTTCAGTGGTGTTACCAACAATTTCTGACATTTTCTAATGAACCAGGCACCTTCCCCCTTCAGAGTACAGGGTACCTGGTTTAATGCTCGGGTTCTCCCATTGACTTCCATTATATTCGGGTGCTCGACCCGAGCACCCGAATATCATAATGTTTTCGGCCCAAGCACCCGAGCACTACGGTGCTCGATCAACACTATTTAGCATATGATTAGATATGCAGATTCTTGTCATGTAACTGCATTGTTACTGTTTTGCTCCTACAATTCCAAATTTACATTTTTATTATTTTGTTAGTACTTTGTAAATCCCCCTTTGGCTTTCAACACTGCCTGAATCCTTCTGGGCATGCTCTCAATCAGATTCAAGAATGTCTCCACCAAAATCTGTTCCCAGGTCTCTTCTACACATTCCCAGTGTTGGTGCATACTGGCCAAATCACTTGGGTACGAATACAGCTTTTTCTTCAAACCTACCCAAAGTGTTTGATTGGGTTGAGGTCTGGGGACTGTGGGGGTCAATCCAGCACCTCTACTTCATTGTTATTGAACCATTTCTTCGCCGATCTCAACATCATTGTCAGGTCATTGTCCTGCTGGAATACTATGTCGTCCTTTTCACACTCATAGTACTTAAGTGTACAAAGACAAGTATTCAATGCCTTTGGTTGTGAAACAATCCCATAACATCTGGTTTTCTCCACCAAACTTGACATTTCCTTAAATTTTTCGATCCGTTAGCCACTTTTTTCCCAGACCATTTGCACCCATCATGATCAGTCTATTGACTTTCTTCTCATCGCTCCAAATCACCTGTTTCCAATCTTTTACTGTCCACTGTTCGGACTATTTTGCTAACTGGAGCAGACAATTCTTATAACAATATTGAAGTCAGGACTTCTTTACCTTTTTTCGGGCCACCATTCCAGACTTGTGTAATGCAGTTTGTCTGGTGCTTGCATGGGCATCTCTGATCTCCCTATTATGATGCATACAAGCCAACCCCACTGCTGTGTTTGTTGCACCAGAACTGATAGACATTGTGATGAACCAACTTATTGACTCCGATATTTTGCCTGGATGTCCACCCCTTGGCTTTAGAATGGATGGATGGACTTCATTTCGTATTCTTCCAACTGTCATGGCACTCATGGTAAGCTACCTCTATCAATGAGCTGGATGTTTCTCTGTTCTTGGGAAATTTTCCTCATGGCTTCTCCTGGATTTGAACCAGTGAGCTTTTGCTTGGGAATCAAGCTAATATCACACTGAGCTATTAGGGAAAGTAAGAACAGGTTGTAATTTGTAGTATACAAGAAGAAAAAGATTGTTCCACCACCAGGAGCAAAACAGTAACAATGTAGTTACATGGCAAAAATCTGGATAACTAATCATATGCTAAATAGTTGCAAGTCCAATTTATGTACGAGATAGCCAAGATGATTGTCTATAAAATGATGGTAGTCTCATGTTCAAAGCTGTAGTGCAGGGATGGCCAACCTGCGGCTCTCCAGGGGTGTAAAACTACAATTCCCACCATGTACTGCTGTAGGCTGATAGTTCTAGGCAGTCTGGGCATGCTGGGAGTTTATAAACAGCTGGAGAGCCGCAGGTTGTAGTGGATGGTGAGATATGAAACCTGAAAGTCAAAAGTTCAAAACATTTTTACCCTTTTGCTTGTCAGTGTAATTAATAGTAAGTACATGAGGAATAGAAAATAAGCACTGTACATTTTAACCAAATTCCTAAAACAGTATGGTACAGTGTATATAACTATGGGAAACGTCAGTCAGGGACAATAGAGGGGATATGTATAAAAAGCGGTTGTCCAGCCTTTACTGATTGGAGAGTCCAACACCCTGCATCCATGCAAATCAGCTGTCCAGGTGTAGCTCCATTGCTTGGAGATGTGCTGCAGTAACAAGTTGTCTGCACTACAAGGTTAACAGTGCTATGTAGTTATCAGAGTTTAGACAATGGAACTATACCTGAACAGCTGATGAGAAGGGTTAAGGGTGTCAGACCACTGACAATCAGCTAGTGATGACCTTTCCTGAGGATATATATTTGTTTTGTTTTGGCACATGAACATCCTGCGGATGCAACATTTTTTTTTTGAGGTTTGTGCTTCTTAAAAATGCCCCCAAGAAATTCCCTTATTAAAGGGGTTGTCCCATGAAAAATATTCTACAGTTCTCAAACCAGCACCGGGATCGGAATACTAGTAATTGCATGTAATTAAAAATGTTGTATAGCCACTGAGTTTTTCAATAAAATTTATCTGTATAGCGCCACCTGCTGTTTGTTTTTTTTCTTATTTTTTCTTATTTCTTTGTCCTGCTCACTGAGATGGAGATACATGCTAAATTTCATCCTTCAACTGCCTCCTGACCTGTGATAGTGAGAGACCTCTGGCAGAAAAGACACGCCCCCTGAGCTGCAGCCGAAAAGACACGCCCCCTGAGCTGCAGCAGAAATTACACGCCCCCTGAGCTGCAGCAGAAAAGACGCGCCCCCTGAGCTGCTAGCTCTATGTGAGGTGCAGGGCTGGTTCTACTTTTGTTAGAAATTGATTCTTGTGAATGTGTACTATATGATGTCGGATTTTCATATTTTACATTAATTATGGGACAACCCCTTTAAGTGACTTCAGGGACACCAGTCTTTTCACATTCCTCAATGTCTATCATGTTGGGTGCCTTTTCTCCTTTACCAGACTCATGTCTCATCTTCTATACCAAATTTCAGTCTAAAATAATGTATATTGTCTTATTAACATGTACATTTAGGAGCTGTTTATTTATTTTTTATTTTTTTAAACAATCGGTCCTGAATATGAATGCGATATGCCAGACCAACAGGGGAATTATATGTGAGGTCACGTGAGCATTAGGTGGGCCAAGGTAAATACAGTTCTGGTTACTCACGGTTATGTCGTTCCTGGGCAGGCTTGCATAATTCTCTGGGGCACACTCTGGTGTAAGGGACACAGGCCAGCTGGTGGTTTGAGGTGCCCTTGATGGTCTGTATTAATGTGCCTATGGCATGGTCGTAGTAGCGATGCCAGTACCTTTTGTGGTGGTACAACCATTTACTGTAGTGTTCATTGAGGAACTGAAGACTGAGACAAGGATGGTGCAATCCAACTTAGAACTTTTACTGAACATTGCTCCTAGTAACATTACATCCAAGGAATAAACAGTCTGTTGGTACATCCAAGTATGAAATACAGTCTCATACATACAGGGGTAGGTTAATGTAAGTCCTCAGAAGAAACAGGCTCTTTGTCCTAAATATATATAAAAGAAAGCTACTGCTTCCGACTAGACTCTTGTAGAATAAAAGTCTTAGGCTGGTAAAAAAAAAACTCTTGCCTGATTCTATCCTGACTTGAAGGTGGTTTGCTGAGTCCTTGAACCTCTATTTACAGTGCTTTTCTGACAGATGGCCTATATGTCCTCAGGGTTAAAACTGGAGGCGTGGATGCCGGAAGCTGTATCCTACACCTGGTTGCAAGGGTGCCTGGGAAGCCTTTAAGTATGGCTGTTTGCTATCCTTTGACTTGAAATACATATAATAATACCCTTGAATACCTGCAGTTGCAGCTTGTCACTGGTCACCCCGGAGGAGTGAGCTATAGAAGTGGACTTCTCACCTCTGGGCTGAACCTTGTGGGCTTTAACCCTGAACTGTGGAGAGAGCAGAGAGGCAGGAGGCCTCCCTCCAGCAGGCAGCTACATCATGGCTGCTCTCTGACTAAACTAGTCTAAACTGCCTAACTTAGGTATGAGCTAAGCTATATATACTGTAACACTGCCCCATCTTGTGGAGAAACTAGTGTAGTGCACGCTAACTAGGCCTGTGTAAAGGATCTTACATGTAAAAATCACAATGTGACATGGGAGAATATGACATGAGATGAATTACAGCATACAGGCATAATATATGACAATAAAACACAATAAAACAAGTTTGCGGTGGCCACGTAGTGGGACACTGCATGAAGCCAATTAGAGATGGCCTTGCTGTTCGCCCGGCGGTCGTTTCGTGGTGAACTTTGCGTGTTCGCGATTCGCCGAACATGCGAACATATGGAGAAATTCGCGCCCGCCATATTCTTTTACATTATGAAAAACTTTGACCCATGACACATCCATCAGGTGGTACAGGACAGCAAATTGAGAAGTTTCAGCACATGGACATACCCCATACCTTATAAATAAACCTGATCTGGCCGCCATTTTACATTCAGTGTTTTGCCAGTGTAGGGAGAGGTTGCTGTGTGGAGCAGGGACAGGCTGTTAGGGACACCAAGCGCTAGCTAATAGGGCCACAAAAGTCCTTTTATGGACTGGTATAGGTGTGCCATCGATAGGTGTTATACACAGAGGGGTGCGATATACTTATAATATACTTTTATAATGAGTCAAAAACACATAGATCTATATAGTGATCAGCTGGAAGTCAGGGGCCTAGGGGCTAGGGGCTTACTAGGGCCATTTTTATATAGGGTAAGGTTCCGGACGGGGTCACTCTCATGAGGGTGGGTGGTCTGTGGTTAGAATATCAGGGCCAGAATAGCACCCCCGTGTAGGACAATATCAGGGACAGTTCCTCGCCCACCCTGTCCTTCAATACCACATCATCATCTAGCCCAGGGATGGATGTTTTTTTCTTTCCCTCCGGGATTCATGGATGTGCACTGGAACCCCCGGATTGTGGTAGGACATATGGTTTCTGATTTGGTGCCACCGTGCACCTGATTTAGTGCCGCCGAGCACTTGTTATTGCCTACCACATCTATGCTTTTTGCTTAAAGGGGTTCTGCACTTTGTTTTAACTGTTGACTCTGGATAGATCATCAGCATCTGATCGGTGGGGGTCCGACACCCAGGATCAGCTGTTTGAGTAGGAAGCGGTGCTCCAGCAGCGCCGCGGCCTTCTCGCTGTTTACTGCTGGCCCAGTCACGTCATAACTAGTATCAACTAGCGTGGGTGGGGCTAAGCTCTGTTCACTCGAATGGAGGTTAGCCCCGCCCACGCTAGTTAATACTAGTCGTGACGTCACTGGGCTGGCGGTAAACAGTTAGAAGGCCGCGCCGCTGCCTTCTCAAACAGCTGATCGGCGAGGGTCCGGGGTGTCGGACCCCCGCCGATCAGATGCTGATGATCTATCCAAAGGATAGATCATCAGTTAAAACAAAGTGCAGAACCCCTTTAACTTTAATAATTTAATTTATTTTCATTTTGAGGGATATCTTTTCCATTTACATGTCCGCAAAATGGGTCAGCATCCGTTCCGCAATTTTGCGGAATGGGTGCAGACCCATTCATTTTCAATGGGGGCTGGAATGTGCTGTCCACATCCACATTTGCGGATCCACATCCGTATTTGCGTATCCGCACTTCCACATCTGTGCTTCCGTTTCCACAAAAAAATAGAACATGTCCTATTGTTGTCCGCAATTGCACACAAGATTAGGCATTTTCTATTATAGTGGCGGCGATGTGCGGTCCACAAATTGCAGAGTGCACATTGCTGGTGTCCGTGTTTTGCGGATACGCAAAACACTTACGGACGTGTGAATGGACCCTCATAGTAAAATTATTAAAGCTTACGTTTTATCTTTATGTATATTCTAATGGATTGCCTTCCTTGTACAATGTTATAATATACTTTCTATGTTAGAATGTATATTATAGTGGATTTGTATTGTGCTGCAGTTGTGTGCGGTTCTGCTGCGATACTGCAGGTATATAGAGGGACAAGCGTTATTGGAACAAATAATTTCTACTGGTGTGATATACCAGTCGCCCCCCACAAAAACTGATTGAAGTAGGGTGTTATATACCAATATACTTTCTTTATAGTGTATTTGGGTACTGTATAGTGCATTTGCGCATGCGCATATGCGAAAATTAGATTGCCGATATTTAGCATTGAAAAAAATAATTACTTGAGATTGCAAATTCGAATAATACATCTGGTATATCACTGTCCATGTTGTGCACTTCTAGTAATTATTTCTTGGCTTCAAATATGAGCTGAAGGTTTTTAAAATGAATAGGACCCGCCACAAACTTGCAGTTCGTGAACATTTGATCACAGTGGTGAACCGCCCTGGCAGATGTTCGTCCATCACTAAAGCCAAACCTAAAATTATTCAAACAACCATACTGTAGGTCATATTTCTACATGATTACTCCATGGAAGTTAATGAAGATTGAAGTATTTTCTGTATGGCATCTGTATTAGAGATCTGTGTCTGCAATACGGGAGATATTACTGCAGAAAAAATGTGAATGGAAAACACTATCCTTGAGTATACACTACAAAGCATTAACAGAAATACTCAGACAGAGACATTCCAATTTTGTGTTAGTGCTGACTTCAGTATTTCTGGAAACAAATGTGAATGAAGATTTCAGATAAGAGTGTTCACTCCAGGAAACACAATCCGAGTGTGAACGCTATTTCCTGGAATGAACTCTGCTCATCTGAAGTGGATTTGCAACATCATAAGTGTTAACCCGACGGCCCATGCCTGTGTTTCTGTCCCCACTTGCAGGCAAGATCCTTGGGTTTCCTCACTGATGCGTACCATGCTGACAGGCATGGCCAGCGGGTTCTTAGCTGTGGTCTGCACTCCTGCTGCCAGCATTGTCCCCCTGGCTATGAGTGGAGCTTGTTCTCCATCTCAGAGTTCCTTGTTTGCATACAGGGTGTGTGCAGGCATATCTCTGCTCCTTATGTGAAACAGCGTGCAAAGGGCAGTCTATCTTCCCCAGCTGGTCTGCAGGATATATTTAAAGGTGCCTCCTTCTACATGAAGACGCCTAATCAGCATGTTGACTAGCTTGTCTAGCCCTATTGTGTGAAGATACTTTGAAATATTGTGTGATTCTGCTTTACTGTGTGTTGGACACTGTTTCTTGTTTAAAAAGACTTTGCCTATTTACTGCCTGCCCCTGACCTAGGAATACGTTCCACAGATTTTGCCTCATTGCTGCCTACCCTGACCTCGGCCTTCGCACCCTGACTAAGCTTCCACCTGATCAGACTCTTGCCTCCTGGCACCCTCTGGGTGTACCGTGCCACCTGGAGGTCCGTCCAGTGGTTCCCCACCCAGCTACTGATTCCTTCGTGTCCCAACACCCCTTAGAGGTAGCACCTGGTATACCCCTCGGCAAAGTCTATACTAGCCATCAGAGGTATTGTGAAGAATGTGCGGTGTAGTTAGACATCGCCCTTTGATGGAGTTGGTCTCGTGGGACAGCGGGAATAAAGATTAATGATGTGAATTCCTTCCTGACCATGAGTCTGCTGAACTTTAGTCACATAGTGCAGTGACTACAATTTAGCAGACTCACAGTCAGGAAGGAATTCACAACAACCTAAATCATTACGATGCTGCAAATCCACTTCAGATGCGTAGTTTTATTTCCAGCAAATAGTGCTCTCAAATCGAATGTTTTTCCTGGAGTGAACACACTCGTCTGAAACTAGCCTAATATTTTCCTTACATGATACACAAGGACCAGGGGAGTTGCTAGGGTCTCAAAAGATCTGGCGCCCAAGCCCCAATGCATATTGCCCAGTTCTCTAAATTGACCCTCCCCCTGCACTTTCCTGTACTTGATATGCAGCACGCCAGACCCGCAGGGTATTGCGATTGTGAGGTCACGGTTTATGGGCAAGCGAGGGTTACTCACACTTCTGTAGGAAAACCCTGGAAAGGCGCACAGCAGTGAAGGAGAGGCTGGCACAGGGGTCCTCTGGGGCACACTCTGTATATAGAGACCAGGCCTGATGGTGAATGAGGTGCCCTGGATGTTGCAGATGTTTAATGTGCCTGCGGCAAGGTCCCTTTAAGAAACGTGACGCCAGTGCCTGTGACGGTGGCACACCGATTTATAGTTGTAATAAGTGAGGAACACAGGTTGTGGTGAACCAAACTTTTCTTTACTAGTAACAGTTCAACTTTGTACAGTTGGTTGTCAATACAGTTCCATATAGCAGGTTCCCTTCACAAGCAGGCTTTCACAATAATGGCAGGTATACTGTTCCTTGCAAGATACTCAGAGGGCAACAACAACACACTCAGATCAGGCTGTACCTTCTCCTCAGAAACAGTGTACACTGGTCCTTAGAACTCCTGTCTGGTTTTATCCCAAGGCCCGGAGGCCCTAATACTGGCTTAATGCTTGCTCGAAATCTTCCTCCTGTATTTATCCTTGCTTTACATTAATGATTCTTCTGCCCTTCAGCTTACTTGTTTTAGCTGGAAACACTGGCTCTGCTTGGCTTGTGGAAACTGCAGGTTTCTCCCAAAGGCACACTCTTCTCATGGGGTGACTCTTCTAAGCTAACTCTGGCTCTTTATCTTCAGGCAGGCTAGGATCCTTCCACTAGCCTCCTGGTAGCAACTAGAAGCCTGGACTGTCTAGCTGCATGTCAGGAGGAGGCCCTCAGCATATCTCTGGCTGGTGCCTTCTCACTTCTGTCTTCACAGACTCCTGACTACAGACCAACTCCTTCCTGTCTGGGCCTGAACATTTATACTAGGGGCTCTCTATCTCCCTCTAGTGTCTAGGATGCTACACTACACCCCAATAGGCCTGCTGCACATATCACAGGGGAACAATACACATAAAAGCATATAGAAAATACACTAAAATGGACGATTAAATATACTGCCACTGTCCCTCAGGAGTAGGGGTACCACGTGGCCCAATTGACCCCTGTGTAGTGCCCACCTTTACCTAGTGGGACACTATAGATATACTGCAGCACATACCTGTGACATCCAGTGCCTCCCAGATGACATCTTCTCCAATTTAGATATTCTCTGTCATTATCTTCTCCATTCGGTCTTTCAGTCATTCCTCGTCTCTGCAAAGACTTACACACAGACATCTTAGCTTCCTCACATTTCTATCATCATCCCCCAACCTGGAGTCGCAACAGTTTTATCCTGCTGCTCGCTGTGCTCCCCAATACCTTCAAATACTATCCTGAAGAAGAATTTGTGCCCCCCATAGTAATAGTGCTCCTCAAAGTCCCACCAATAGTAATTTCCTTCTAGAATGCCCTCTTTAGTAATACTGCCCCCTACAGTGCCCCCAACTGTGATAATGCTCCCCAAGAATGCCCCCATTAGTAATACTGCCCCATACAGTGCCCCCAACCGTAATAATGCTCCACAAGAGTGTCCCCATTAGTAATACTGCCCCCTACAATGCACCCAACTGTAATAATGCTCCACAAGAGTGCCCCCATTCATAGAAGAGCCCTCCAGCATTAATACCCTCACAGAGCCCCCAGTAGAAATAAGGCCTCCTATTGTTCCCCCAGTGGTAATAAAGCTATCTACAGACCCGTCAGTAGTAATAAGACCCCCATATTGCTCTTAGTAGAAGTAAGGCAGATCTATAAGTCCCTCCTATAGAGCCCCCAGTAGTAATATGAATGCCTATAATGTCCCCTGGATTTATAATACCCCTACAGTGCTCCTGGTATTTATACTGCCCCCTACTGTTATAATGCACACCCTGAAGTGCCCCCAGTATTTATAATGCTCACTGCAGTGCCCAGTGTAGTTATATTCCTCCCTCCACCATAGGGTCTCATGTAAATAACATCACACCATCTCTCCTGCCCCCTCCAAAATACAGTCCTATGTAAATAACATCACTCCTCTCCCTTCAGCCCCTCCAATACATAGTCCCATGTAAATAACATCCCTCTCTATCTACAGCCCCTCCAAAATACAGTCCCATGTAAACATTACCTCCTCCCCAGCCGCTTTCAACATACAGTCCCATGTAAATAATATCACCACCTCTCCAGCCGCCTCCAACATGCAATCCCATGTAAGCATCACCTCCTCAACATTCAATCCCATGTAAATAACATCACTAACTCTCCCAGCACCTTCAACATATAGTCCCATGAAAATAACATAATCCCCTTCCACAGCAGCCATCAACATACAGTCCCATGTAAATAACATAACTGCCTCCCCAGCCCCCTCGGACATACAGTACCATGTAAATAATATCACCCGGCCCCAACCCCCTCCAACATTTAGTCCCATGTAAATAACATCACTCCCTCCCACAACCGCTATCAACATACAGCCCCATGTAAATAAAATCCCTTCCTCCCACAGCTGCCATCAACATACAGTCCCATTTAAATAACACCACCCTGTCCCAGCCCCCTCCAAAATACAATCTCAGGTAAATAACATCACTCTGCCCCAGCCCCCTCCAACATACAGTCCCATATAAATAACATCACTCTCTCACCCAGCCACCTCCAACATACAGTCCTATGTAAATAATATTACTCCCTCCTACAGCGACCATGAACATACAGTTCTTTATTAATAACTTCACTCCCTCCCCAGCCACCTCCAACACATAGTTGCATGTAAATAATATACCTCCCCTCAGCCCTAACATACAGTCCCTGTTAACTGCTTAACTAAAATGCATTGCCTGTATGGCGGAGGATGCATTGCCAGAATGCATTCCGCAGTACATGCACTGCGGGTTGCTCGGGCGGGCACCGGAGCGGTGCGTGCCCGGTCACTGCAGGGGTCCAGCAGTCCCTTGTAGCCGGGCCCCTGCTTTATCCGCTGACATTGCTGTTTACAGCGATGCAGGCGGATTAACCCCTTCAATGCCGCAGTCCGTGCTGACCGCGACATAGAAGTAGTTTCTGCTGTCGGGTGAGGGTGCGCATTGGCGGGACTCAATATGGCAGAAGGCAGCCCGATGCCATGCAGAGGCTGCCCAATACCTTGCACGGGATCGGGACCTGCCTTCTATGGGTGCCGAGGAGATCCAGCCTCAGGCTGGGTCTCTTAGGCAACCTGTTAATGTATACAGGCAATGCATTACAATACAGATGTACAGTGGGATGCGAAAGTTTGGACATTGTTAATCATCATGATTTTCCTGTATAAATTGTTGGTTGTTACGATAAAAAATGTCAGTTAAAGGGAACCTGTCACCGGGATTTTGTGTACAGAGCTGAGGACATGGGCTGCTAGATGGCCGCTAGCACATCCGCAATACCCAGTCCCCATAGCTCTGTGTGCTTTTATTGTGCCAAAAAAATGATTTGATACATATGCAAATTAACCTGAGATGAGTCCTGTCCCTGACTCATCTCACATACAGGACTCATCTCAGGATAATTTGCATATGTATCAAATAGTTTTTTTTACACAATAAAAGCACACAGAGCTATGGGGACTGGGTATTGCGGATGTGCTAGCGGCCATCTATCAGCCCATGTCCTCAGCTCTATACACAAAATCCAGGTGACAGGTTCCCTTTAAATATATCATATAGGAGACACACACAGTGATATTTGAAAAGTGAATTGAAGTTTATTGGATTTACAGAAAGTGTGCTATAATTGTTTAAACAAAATTAGGCAGGTGCATAAATTTGGGCACACAAAAAAGAAATGAAATCAATATTTAGCAGATCCTCCTTTTGCAGAAATTACAGCCTCTAAACGCTTTCTGTAGGTTCCAATGAGAGTCTGGATTCTGGTTGAAGGTATTTTGGACCATTCCTCTTTACAAAACATCTTTAGTTCATTCAGGTTTGATGGCTTCCGAGCATGGACAGCTCTCTTTAAGTCACACCACAGATTTTCTGGGGACTGAGATGTCCATTCCAGAACGTTGTATTTGCTCCTTTGCATAAATGCCTTAGTGGATTTTGAGCAGTGTTTAGGGTCGTTGTCTTGTTGAAAGATCCAGCCCCGGCGCAGCTTCAGCTTTGTCACTGATTCCTGGACATTGGTCTCCAGAATCTGCTGATACTGAGTGGAATCCATGCGTCCCTCAACTTTGATAAGATTCCCAGTCCCTGCACTGGCCACACAGCCCCACAGCATGATGGAACCACCACCATATTTTACTGTAGGTAGCAGGTGTTTTTCTTGGAATGCTGTGTTCTTTTTCCTCCATGCATAACGCCCCTTGTTATGGCCAAATAACTCAATTTTAGTTTCATCAGTCCACAGCACCTTATTCCAAAATGAAGCTGGCTTGTCCAAATGTGCTTTAGTCCACCTTAAGCGGCACTTTTTTATGCTGTGGGCGGAGAAAAGGCTTCCTCTGCATCACTCTCTCATACAGCATCATCTTGTGTAAAGTGCGCCGAATGGTTGAACGATGCACAGTGACTCCATCTGCAGCAAGATGATGTTGTAGGTCTTTGGTGCTGGTCTGTGGGTTGACTCTGACTGTTCTCACCATTCATCGCTTCTGTCTATCCGAGATTTTTCTTGGTCTTCAACTTCGAGCCTTAACTTGAACTGAGCCTGTGGTCTTCCATTTCCTCAATATGTTCCTAACTGTGGAAACAGACAGCTGAAATCTCTGAGACAGCTTTCTGTATCCTTCCCCTAAACCATGATGGTGAACAATCTTTGTCTTCAGGTCATTTGAGAGTTGTTTTGAGACCCCCATGTTGCTACTCTTCAGAGAAAATTAAAAGAGGAGGGAAACTTACAATTGACCCCATTAAATACTCTGTCTCATAATTGGATTCACCTGTGTATGTAGGTCAGGGGTCACTGAGCTTACCAAGCCAATTTGAGTTCCAATAATTAGTTCTAAAGGTTTTGGAATCAATAAAATGACAACAGTGCCCAAATTTATGCACCTGCCTAATTTTGTTTAAACAATTATAGCACACTTTCTGTAAATCCAATAAACTTCATTTCACTTCTCAAATATCACTGTGTGTGTCTCCTATATTGATATAATTAACTGACATTTTTTATTTAACAACCAATGATTCATACAGGTTGCCCAAACTTTCGTATCCCACTGTATTGATATGCATTGCAGAGGGAATCATACCCCCAAAATTTGAAGTCCCAGAGTGGGACAGGAATAAAGTTTTTAAAAAAAAGTTAACAAAAGTGTTTTGAATAAAAAAAAAGTTTCAAGTAAAAAAAAAACAAAAAAAAAAAGCCCCTTTCCCCTGATGTTATAATAAAAAATAGAAAAAATGCACATATTAGGTATCGCCACGTCCGTAACGACCGGCTCTATAAATATATCACATGATCCACCCCGTCCGATAGACACCATTAAAAAAAAAATGTGTAAAAAAAAACATTTTTGTTACCTTACATCTCTAAAAGTGCAACACCAAACTATCAAAAAAGCATATGCCGCCAAAAATAGTACCAATCTAACATCACCTCATGCCGCAAAAAATGAGCTCATGCATAGGACAATGGCCAAAAAATATAAAAACTATGGCTCTGACTATGGAGACACTAAAACATGATTATTTTTTGTTCCAAAAATGCCTTTATTCTGTTAAATTTAAAAAATAAATAAAAAAGTATACATATTAGGTATCGCTGCGTCAGTAGCAACCTGCTCTATAAAAATACCACATATGTGAATAATAAATAGGCAGGCACTCTATATCTGGTTACCACACAAAATATATTTATTAATAAAGGTTAAAATAGGTAATTTATTCGAATGCGGTTTAAAATATATGGCTATGACGTCTAAAAAAGGAATTAGGTTTTGATTATAAGTGTCTATCGATAGTCCAACTAGCGTGTTGTGTCCAGGTTCTTCTAATGGTATTTGTAATCAAATTACATATACATTAGTAGTAGAGATACCATAAAAGTATAGTGGAGATAAAATGTCCTGTTTGTCCAAACAGGACATTTTATCTCCACTCTTTTATTACACTCTGGTGCATATGTCTTAGTATTACAAAGTAAAGAAATATTTAGAATCTATATGGAATTACTATTTTGCAAAGTTTTAGCTCTTTTTTATTCTGGCAGTATAACGCCAATATAGCAAAAAAATAAATTTATAAAATGTCTTATATTGGTCAACAAGAAGATGAAAGAACACATAAGGAACACATTTTAGAGCATCTGCAACGGATGCATACAAGGATGTTCACAGCGCAGCTGAGTCAGGGACTGACTGTGAAACAGCTGTGCAGGTGCTTTGGGGGCTAATTGGCTGTTTGACTGCCTGGATTTTATTTCTCTTTGAAAAACTCCAAGAAATGGTTCCCAGCTTGTGCTGTACAACTATATTTTAAAGATAAGTCGAACATGTCATATTTTCAGCAGCTCCTAAAACTCCACTGTAAGTAATAATACCACATTGCTAGTTATATCATTTCTAAAATGTATGCATGATTTTAAAATAAAGTAAATATCAATTAAGCTACTTTCACACTTGCGGCAGAGTGATCCGGGTCTGTCAATCTGCATGCAAACAGACAGCATATGTAGGCAGATCCATATTGCAAATGCATTGCAAGAACGGATCCGTCTCTCCGGATGTCATCCAGAGAAATGGACCCGTAATATATGTTTTTCGCATTTTTACCGGATCCGGCATTGCTGTGTTTTTCAATGTAAATTAGATCCGGCATTCCGGCAACTGATCCAGAATTTTGGACGGAGGTAATACCACAGCATGCTGCAGTATTTCCTCCGTACAAAACGCAGTTTGGTGACTGAAGACATCCTGATACATCCTGAACGGATTTCTCTCCATTCAGAATGCATGGGGATAAAACTGATCAGTTCTTTTCCAGTATTGAGCCCCTATGACAGAACCCAGTGCCGGAAAAGAAAAAACGCTAGTGTGAAAGTACCCTTAGCTGCGGTATAAAAACCAGGAAAACAAAAGATCTGATTGAACAGTTTAAGGGATAAAATAAACCAGCGCCAATTAATCTAGTGCATATCGGACAGTATGCATTATTTATGATATATAATATTTTTGCAATCACTAAGAATTTATAGGGTTTACCAAGGTTTTTTAAATTGGACCATCAGCCAAAACTATCAAAAGGATAGGCCATCTATTTTAAAAACCTTGATAACCCCTCCAACCCACCAGCAAGCCTGAGTTTTTCATAAAACCATAGAAGCATGTTTTTTGAGTAGCCATATTGAGAAAGGCAACTACTCAGGACTGGATTGTAATCCCTACACTAGCACTGTTGTGCGCATTTAATACCAAAAGAGGCTTTCCCATCTGAGATATTGGGGGAATATCACTATGATATGCCCCAAATGTCTAATAGGTGCAGGTCCCACTTCTGGGACAGGAACCTATACTTAGAATGGAATCTGCAAAGTCCCGGAGGTCGTATCATGCATGCGCAGCCACCCTCCATTCATTCCCATGGGAGCTCTGGAAATAGCAGAGAGCCATGCTCGCTGATTTTTTTTAAGTCTCACTGAAATGCACAGCGCAAGCATAGCCACTGCTCCATTCACTTCTATGGGGCTGACAGAAATAGCGGAGTCAGAGCTTGGCTATTTTCATTACTCCCATAGGAATTAATGCAGGGAGGGCCTGCATGCACAGTGCACCCTTTGGGACTTTGCAGGCTTTATTCTAAGTATAGGTGTGGGTCCCAGATGTTGGACCCGCAACTATCAAACATCCTAGCGATATGCTCCCAATGTCTGACATGAGACAACCCCTTTACACATCACAGAAATAAGAAAATACTGCACTTAGTAAAGTAGATGCAAGCATTATATATGGACAAAGTGCTCACTCTGATATGATAATATCTGAGACACTTAGCCAATATATTTTGATCAAAACACATCTGTGCCTGCCTACCAAGCGCCAAGGTGGTCTCAGGTCACGCGGGTCCTACGCTAAACTTACCTAAGCCATTGGGCTTCTATGTTCAGGAGCGCAGACGCCGCACATATAGTCACCTCCATGTGCATCAAGTAACCGATGGGAGGAGGGGCAAGCACAGCCATATGTACCACCTAATCAAGGCGCTCTATTAGATAGGAAGGACAAAAGTGCAGAGGAATGCTACTCCCAAGATAAAATAGGTGCGCATTCACACTTGAAGTTGCCTCTCCCTCAAGCAAATACTACACAAACAAAAAAAATCACAGAAAAAAATAAGATAAAAGCATCATGCACGGTATGATATATAAATGTGTATTTATCTTAGTTTTTTCTGTGATTTTTATCAAAATATATTGGCTAAGTGTTTCAGATTTTATCATATCAGAGTGAGGACTTTGTCCATATATAATGCTTGCATCTACTTTACTAAGTGCATTATTATCTTATTTCTGTGATTTTCTTCAATAATATAACCAGGGACATCCGCAGATTTGTATATCATACCGTGCAGGATGTTTTTATCTTTGTTTTTTCTGTGATTTTTTTGTCTATGTAGTATTTGCTTGAGGGAGAGGCAACTTCAAGTGTGAATGCGCACCTATTTTATCTTGGGAGTAGCATCCCTTTGCACTTTGTCCTTCCTATCTAATAGAGCGCCTTGATTAGGTGGTACATATAGGTGTGCTTGCTCCTCCTCCCATTGCTTGATGCACATGGAGGTGACTAGGAGCAGCACACTATACATATGTGCGGCGTCTGCGCTCCTGAACATGGAAGCCCAACGGCTTAGGTAGGTTCAGCGTAGGACCCGCCTGACCTGAGACCACCTTGGCGCTTGGTAGATTCATATATTGTTCGGCCTCCAGAAGAGAGAGATTCATTTCAGTTCATGTCTATTTCATTTCTAATTCATTCTGCTGCAATTTCTGTATTCCTGTAGTTATTAGTTAGGTAACAGCACCATCTAGCGGTGGTAAAAATGTATTGCACCTTGGGTTCTTGTTAATCAAGATTATTGCTTGGGGGAGGTGCCAGGCATCGTAGAACCCGCCTGACCCGAGATCACCTTGGCGCTTGGTAGGCGGGCTCAGATGTGTTTTGATCAAAATATATTGGCTAAGCACTGTCAAATGGAAGCACGGCGCCATCAAATAGAAGCTGAAATGGATGCACAACGCCATCAGATGGAAGATAAAATAGAGGTACAGCACCATCAAATGGAAGCACAGCGCCAACAGATGAATAGTCATAGGTTTAAATCTGTACTAAGTGAAGAAAAAGACTCTTATTTTCCTTCATACACTCAAGAGAATGAAAGGAAATCTCCAGCATGTAGTGAAGAAATAAGTCATTATCCTTCCATCCCTGCTCAGAAAGACAAAGAGAAGCCTAGTCCAGTGTTAGAAAAAAGGTGTGTGGATTTACCCTCTATCTCTGCTTGAAAAGAAGAATAAAGGGACTCACCTAATTCAAAACTAAGTGAGAAAATAGAAACGGATGATTCAATTTCTAGATGCCACGAGAATGCTCAGGAGAATGTTACAACCATTGTCCCAGCAAGACCACAGAGAACAGTCCTAGCTAGACTTCTCTTTCCAGAACCTACTGTATTTTCGGGAGACATACTGAAGTTCAAAGAGTGAAAGGCAATGATCATTGAGAATCATTGCTTCAGTCAAGTCGACAAGTTATTCTACCTTCACAGATATGTTGGTGGGGAAGCAAAGAAAGTTCTTGAAGGTAACTTCTATAGAAAAGACGAAGAAGTCTACAAGCAAGCTTGGGAAAAATTTAATGCAAGATATGGTCATCTTTTCTTAGTAAAAAGAGCTTTTGGAGAGAAATTTCATAACTGGCCTAAAATAGGTCGTAAAGAACACTTCAGACTCCAAGAGTATGGTGACTATCTGCAAGCATGCAGCAATGCCATCCCACATGTTCAAGGTCTAGAAGTACTGAACGACTATCTAGAAAAACAAAAGGATGCTAGCCAAGCTTCCTGAAAAAGTGGCTTCTAGATAGAATCGCTATATGACTGAATAGTTAGATCTACGCAAGAAGGTCCCAAGTTTTAAAGAGTTCTTTGAGTTCGTCAATAAGGAAGCACGGATAGAATGTAATACAGTAACCTAATCTTACGTCTTAAAATCCTTAGAAGAAAGGCCTGCAAGAGAGATAAGACATGCAAGAGCAATTAGCTTTGCAACCAACGCAGCAGCTAAAGGTCCAGATACCTACGAGAGCAAGTTCAAAGTCACTACTGGGATCAGTAGAGAGACAGAACTGACAAATTTTCAGACTACCTTCAAGTGTATTTTCTGTGGAAAGAACCACTCCATACACAAGTGCCAACAATTGAAGGAGAAGCCCCCAGATGAAAATAAAAGGTTTGTACTTGAGAACCAACTGTGTTTCGGTTGTCTGAGATTGGTAGGCGGGCTCAGATGTGTTTTGATCAAAATATATTGGCTAAGTGTCTCAGATATTATCATATCAGAATGAGGACTTTGTCCATATATAGTGCTTGCATCTACTTTACTAAGTGCATTATTATCTTAATTCTGTGATTTTCTTTTATAGAAAACAGTCCTCTTATTTGGAATATTGATAAAAGAGAGAAAAAAATAGGGAAGTGAAAAAAAAGATAGGTTAAGATGCGCCAGGGAGACTATTAATGGGCAGGAAGATATGGTTAAAGTAGATAGATATAGGGTCGTTTTGGTACCATTCCTGAGGCCGCACCCTTTGGACAGCAGTGTACAGAAGTACACTGCAAAGTTTGTGCAGAAATGAGGAAAAACAAAAAGAAGTGCATGCATCCCCCTATATAGCTCAGGTGGTGTCAGAGGAGGGAAGGGAATGGCACAGTGTTTTACCTTTACCTATTCTTTTGACTATACCACTCTCTTGGCGCCCCTGTGCCATTCCCTTCCCTCCTCTCACACCACCTGAGCTATATAGGGGAAAACAAGCACTTTGGAAAACAGGAATGGTTTATACTGATTGTCAGACTGCACACTGTGTGAACGTGTATGAAGACAGAACATATATCATAATACAATTAGAGATTCATTTCTTAAAAGTTCGATTTGGCTGATTTGCCGAATTTCGCAAAAAAAATTTGCTTTGTGACGGATTACTTCATCACAAAGCACATTTTTTTTGTAGCAGGTGCAATAAGAGGAAGCTGCGATAGCACCCCCCCCAACCCCGTTATTGTTACCCTCAGTTGTTCATACATGATAGCGGCATCGGCGTGTAAAATGAACAATTAAATCAAACTTACCGCCTCCATTTGCTTGTGACTGGCTGCCGGCATCTTGCTTGAAGATCTCGGCCGAAATCCTGTGCGGCACAAGATTACGTCATCATGCAGCACAGGATTTCGGCTGAGATCTTCAAGCATAATGGAGGCTGGCAGCCCTTTGCAAGCAAGTGGAGGAGGTAAGTTTAATTTTTTTAGTTTTTTTAATACTATTTCAGGTTAAATCGATTCACTAACACGAATCACAAGGAAATTCGGCTTCTAGGCGAATCAAATTTATCCTGAAATTCGGATTGAATTCCACTTCGTGGGATCTGATTCGCTCATCTCTAAATACAATCTATAAAAAAAAAATCCTGTAAGAAGAAATACACAAAACAAATTCTTGTGGCACGCAAAGAGACATTTATAATTACTTAAACTAGGAACCATAGGCCTAGTCACCACTGATGATTTTAACAGATGTTTTCTCCTTTTGTGTTAGCATAGCATGAACAGTTCCCATGTTAATGAGCTGTCCTTGTTCAATCTACATTAATACAAGTCCTTATTTATTTTAAAAAAAGTCATTTTACAATCTGGTATCAACAGTCAGACTCATTCTCATAGTTTAAAAGTAGGAACACATAATTTTCTAAATCGCATCAGGCAAAAGAAAATAGGGAAATATATTAAATATGTAATACAAAAATGCAACATTTTACTGTTAATAGAGACTGACCTTGGAAGTATGGCTCATACAGTTTACCATTTTACGACTCTGTGCAACCTCATGAATCATGATGAAGTCATGAGGAGCTATAATACAACGCACAAAAACATCAATAGACCCTTAGGCTAGGGCTACACTATGACATTTATCGCGCAACATTGCTACGACAAAATGTCGCTGTGTAGCCCTAGCCTTATTGTACTAAAACACAGTATGCCTTTATTTTAAACTGAAGGAATGCAGAATACAGTATGTATTTGACAGTAAAAAAAGGGCATACTCTAATTTATTGCACATTTTTGAGACGTTCTCCTCTAGAGAATGTCCCCATGAGGGTGGTTTCACTAATTTATGCATGTAAGGGCCTTAATTCTGTCACCATTATATAGTGATCCATGGGCAGATTGAATTATGGTATTGTGCTTTAGGGTGAATACTTCCTTAATGTGATATCAGATCGATTGTGCTACAAATTTTCTTCTGTTGTAGTGACTGACTGTTGTAAAAAGTCATACATGGTCATAAGCAAAGAGCTTTAGGCCTTGATTTATTGTGCCTTTACCCGGGAATTCTGCCTTTAAATAGTTACAAGATGAAGCTTTTGTGACTTTTTAGCCTCACTTGTGCAAAAAATGTACAACTTTTTGCAACTTTTTTTCATTTTTTCACTAATCACTGCAGTTTTGAAATATAGGTGGGAAAGTAGGCATACTCAGCTATGTTAAATAGTTTCAATCCAGATTTATCATTGAGGCTTTATAAAAAGTTGCAAAAAAAGTTGCAATCTCATTCCAGTAGGAGGGTGGAGTAGGAAAACCGGGGTCATTTTTCTAGACAAACGTATCAAATTTATCAAACATCATACATTTGATAAATGCGGCATAAAGTAAACCAAGTCAAACTCAAGCAAAACTGACTTCAACTATTCCCCTCATGATAATTTCTCCCCTTAATCTGTCTTGACAGAAGGCTAATGGCCAACATCAAGGAAAAGAGGCTATATTTTACTTTAATGCTCATAGATATGTAATCACAACCAAATTACAGTATAATGATGCTAAAATATGCAGAGTGGTTACAGACACCATGCTTCTTACTCTTCCAGCATATCTATGGTCTTTTAGGTGTAGTTGATATGTACTTCAGTGGTGTACCAACCAAGACAATCGAGTGTTCAAACTTAAATCTGCGCTGTGTGGGGCTGATTGCAATCATATAATTTACCTGTTAGAATTGCCTCTAAAGTAAATGTCAGGTTGTAATCAAACCCCTGCAGAGTTTAATTGCTGCCAACTACAGTTCCCAGGAAAACGTAAAAATACGGTAGACCTTTTGGTTTGAAAGATATCTAATATAGAGTAAGTATTGACTTCTTCACCATAGATTGCAAACAACAGTGAGTTTTAAAGGGTAAAATATTCATGTAGAGAGGTAATACATTTACTATAATCAGTGGCAACATTATTTCTACGCTCAGAGTTTTTTAAAGCAAGTCTTAATGTAAAGGATCTAAATAAAGACTGAAGAGCGAGCACCCTCTTTTTTTTTCCATGTTGGTATTTTGAAAGTTCTACAAAAATTACTGTCCAACATTCCTGTCTGTTTTTAGATATTTTTTGTGGATTTATTAGAAAATTGCAGAGAGTAAAGATATTAATCATTTTATGTCTAATCTTTTATGAGCCTTTTAGACCATATCATTGCTAGAGATTTTATGCATGAGCTAGTCAATTGGCCATAACTGCATCTTTTAGGCTATTACAGTACATTAAAGTGATTTTGACGTCTTTATTTTATGGCAAATAGGAATGTCGTTTTTAACTACTTTATTTACACGTATGCTATCTTCTTTTTTTTAATTAAATTGCTACGTAAAATATCCTCTTTTAACATTTATTCTCAAAAAATCTTCATGAGGCTTTCTTCACCCATAAGGGGAATGTATTAGGCTTGTATATAAGAAAGGTGGTGTACAAAAGTTGTACATTTTGACACAATCCCATTTTGTGCCAAACTTTGCAAATGTTTGCCTTTCTCTGTCAACCTCTCCACTTTTACTAAAAATGAGTGGGGTATGGGCAAGAGGAGGTGAGCCAAAAATGGGACCTCCATTGTCTGACTCATTTAACAAGAAAACTGGTGTACGTTACACCTGAAATCCCCACAAGATTCCTTGCTGGAGTAGAGTTTACTAATTCAGTAATAGCCAGGAGCACAAAAAAAAAAAAAAAAAAAAAAACAACTGAATCAAGCCAGAGTGTTATAAACCTACCTGATCTTGCTCCAGTGATGTCTGATTCTGTGCCCAGAAGCCATGCTACTTAAGGTTGCTATACTCACCAGTCACTCTCTGGCTGGTTGGCCAGTGAGATTTTTGGGGCATTAAGGCATTTAGCTCTTCATGTTTGGAGTCAGACCTAGGTTTTTTCTACTGATTAACCTCTTATCTGCTGATTTGGCTATCTCTGAACCCTCCTGGTTTTAACTCTAGTTTTTCTTTATTATCCTTTGTATTTTTCTTCAGTCATTCTTGAATTGGTGAACTTGCACCTGTTTTCTGTCACATCACCTTACTCTGCAGATGCAACTTGGGTCCCTAGCAGCCAAGACCATTCTTCCTTTTGACAGACTCTGGCGATTATACCTAGGGATAGCCTTAGTCTCTGCTAACCAGAGTGGTGTATGACGATGAGTAGTTTTGAATTGTTGGCTGTGGTTCAGGTCAGTGATCTCTGTAATTATATATTTTTTATTTATTATTGTTTCTATGCTTTTACAATACCAAAAAGGACATGTGTATCTTAGCTGCATGTAAATCAGTATTACAAAATTGTATATCACCACATCACAATTTATCATTTTCCACCCCATTCCCAAAAAAAGAAGAAGAAAAAGGAAAGCTCTCTCATCTCTCTCCATTCCCTACCCCTCCCCCCACACCCCAGTCCAACCTCCATCATAATCAGTTTTTCAGCCATTCTGCCCACATACTCTCAAACCTCCTCCTTTTAGGGTTTGTAACTATATGTAATCTCTCACAAGCCAGCGAACATTTGACCAGACTGAGCCACATACTTATTGTTGGTGCGGTTTTCTCTATCCATTTTCTTACAATACATCTCCTAGCCTGAAATAACAATTTAGTTATTATTAAGAATTTCCCGGAATCCCCTATGTCCTCCACCAAACCCAGCACACATGCCCTAAAGGTTAGGGGGATATCCACCTTATGAAGTACCTTTTAATATAACCAAGCACTTCATTCCAAAAATTTATGAGAGAATGGCACTCCCACAGTAGATGCACATCCTCAACTCCAATCTCCCCACATTTTAAACATCTAAATACCTATTATCGCTGCAATTATCATTACACAAGTATTCTCTATATTCTTCTGACAGCAGAGAGTAAACATATTAATAATTTAATGCCCAATCTATTTTGAGCCTCCTAGAACAGATCATTGCTAGAGATTTTATGAATGGGTTGGTCAGTTGGGCAATGGACTGGACGTCCATAATTAAAGATAACCAGAAAAGATAATACAACATGCTGGAGTAAAAACCAGAAGGGTACAGAGAGACAAATCTGCAGATAAGAGGTTAATTAGTCCAAACAATGGAGAGTAGAGAAATAGCCAAATCAGTAGACAAAAAGTCTTAATCGGTAGAACTAACCGAGGTTGGAACACGGAGGGTAAGTGACCATATATCAAGTTCAGGCACAAGGCACCAGAGCCCCTAGCAGCCAAGACCATTCTGGCCTGTGGTAGGCTATGGTAATTATACTTAAAGGCAGCCTTAGTCTTTGCTAACCAGAGTGGTGATAGCGACAGGTAGCTGTTTTTAATTTGCTGCCTGTGTCAGTGATCTTTTTAGCTATCATTATACAGAGCTACTCTATATTCTTCTGACAGCACTAAGTATATGACTCCCTACATCCACATTTTGGCACTAACTTTACAACTTTTCTATGCTGTAATATAGATGTACTGTGTGGATAACAGGGACATGAAGACATAATTTAAGGTCAGGTAGCAATTCTATTAGTATTTAGGGACCAATAAAGCCTTTTTCAAGTTGATGGTAATATTTATTTTTGCTGTTCTTTTTTAAGTTTTAAGATTGTCCCAGATAAGGTACATTCTTTTTTTATTGTTCATAATTCTATATTTTACTTTTGAATTCATGTGTACAAGAGACTGAATGGTGGTACATGAAGTCTCCTGAGGCTCCTTATTATGGGGTGGCAGAGACTGTAGGTTCTGTCTCATTGTACTCTATGTAACATCATGTGTCAAAGATATTCTTATCTAGAGGCCCATATTTCTAGTCAAGAGTGCATTAACAATACAGCATTAGAGTCAATCTAACAGAGAAAACGTTTGTATAAATCCAAATCTAGTAGTAATGACATACAGAGAAACACTAGAGTGCTATAGATGACTCCATACATCTTTGAGGTTGCACACAGCAATATCAAATTATCGTATTTTGTTTATAGGTGGAATTTTGTAGGCCTGGGTTACATTTAGATGCCAGAAATGTGACTTCAGGTTTTCTTAACCCCTTCCCGACATCTGCCGTACATGTACGGTGGATGTCAGGTCTTTAAAGATGGATCCCGCTCTAGAGCAGAGTATGCCCCATGGCAACCAGGTAACTGCTGTATCACACATTTCACACCTTAAATATGACCACGGCATCTGAGAGGCCTAAAACCTGGAAGTGTGTGCTTCCTGGGCAGGAATGTCTCTGCTGGGAAGAGATCAGAGAATGCGTTCCTTGTAGGTAATGAGACCGAGCCTGTACTAGGCTGATTAATTGTATATTAAAATTCAGGCCAGAAGGTGGCAGCACTGAATTGTAATATAGCAGTTGGGCAATTCCATGGAAATGTCAACCCCATCACACAAAAATGAAATTGTATTTAAAAACACAATATGTGCGTAATATTAATGTACACAATCTAAAGTTTAAGGAAATATTGTTTTGTAACTTTTAAAAAAAGGCACCTTGATGTAGCAACATTGTAAAGCAAGATGGCCGATTTGCTTGCATAGATGGTGCGTTCTTTGTCAAGTTTGTGATGCCATCAAGTAAGCCAGGATGTTTTGACATTTGTTTGGTAAGTGCAGTCACTTGTAGCATGCATTAGAGATTTGATATTAATAGATAGAGGCTTTCCACCATGTTTACAAGTCAACCACTAGCTGTTTAAAGATGGTGTGCATGAGCATGTGATTCCGTCACGATTACTGAGATTTTTCTTGCTATATGGGTCAGTATTTTATACAGGTCAGTAAAAAGTTTGTGCAAAGAACTACCTTTACCAGGATTATTATTGTAAAAAGTCACAAATTTTCACATGTTATTAGGACAGTTATGGCACTGTGACGGAATCACCTGAATGTCCATAAGGCTATTTCATGCTAACTACAGTGGTAGTATAGGTCTATGTAGCATCCAATTTATTTGATGTCTTTGAGGTTGTAGCAACTTATGACAAAGATGGGTAAAACTGATGCTGAGAGACGACGTGAAAGTCAACAAAGACAAAAAGATGCAGGCCTGCACGAAGCAATGAAAGAAAAGGATCGGGAGTAAGACAAGCGGACAGCAATGACACCAAGACAACTTAAGAAATTCAACAAACAGCATAATATTGCTCAAAGAAGATACAGAGACAAGCAAAAGACAGTTCACAAGATAAAGCTTCTACATCTAGCAGTTGCCGATACTCCATGCAGTCATGAATCTGCTTTACCTTCATCATTTCCGTACAATAGTAGGCAAAGTCTTGGGAAAGCACTTAATGGAGTTGTCCGGGTTCAGAGCTGAACCCAGACATACACTTATTTTCACCTAGACAGCCCCCCTGAGGCTAGCATCAGAGCATCTCATGCTCCGATGCACTCCCTTGCCCTGCGCTAAATCGCGCAGGGCTCTTTTGTTTTCAATAACACACTGCTGGGCGTAAACTGTGTTCGGTGACGTCACCGGCTCTGAGGGGCTGTTTTACTGGCTAGGGCAGAGCTAAATCCCGCCCATCTGTGCCGGTGACGTCACCGGGGTTCCTGGCAGCCCCATTGAGAGCCCGGTACGTCAAATTTAGCGCAGGGCAAAGGAGAGCATCGGAGCATGAACTGCTCCAATGCTCATGTCAGGGGGGCTGCCGGGGGGGGGGGGGGAATGGAGGTATGTCCCGGTTCAGCTCTGAACCCGGACAACCCCTTTAAGTCCACGGAAAATCATAAAAGTTGTACAATGCCTCAGTGATCCGTTTCCCTCTCCATCCCAATCTTTAAGTCCCAGAGCAAGTAATCAGCAGGTCAATGCTGTTGGGGAAGAGTTCTACAACAGCAATATCAGTTGGATGTCACCTGGTTTAAAGGACTACATCATTGTTAAATGTTGGTAGTTTCGTGCTCTGTACATACTATGGGAAAAATTAAAACGATCATACGTTGGACAAATTACTTCAGTGTCACCAACAGACTCCCAATTTGAAGTTCTCAACTTGAAAAAGAATGATGAAGCAGGCCAGATTTTTGTGCTCCCAGAAAAAGAAAATCAATGCGGGTTTGATGAACATGATGTTATACATATACCGCAGCCAACTTTAAAGTTGTCCTATGACAGAATGAAATATGTATTTGCGAACTCCGTTAATGCAGAATGAGTGCTGCTTGTATAAAAGAAAATTATAAGCTTTTAAATATTCATTAAAGAAAACTTAAGTTGAATAAAATCTTTCAATACACTGTTGTCACGGAAGGTGTACAGGAAACAAGACAATGCAAAATAAACATATGACTCACTGGATCCAAAACTAAGGAACAAAAGGGAGACCCCTGCATAAGACCTGGCACTCTCCCTAACTCTGCTCAGCCTATGCGAACACCCCAATGGTGGATGATCACATATCCTCGTACCTTGACTATATAACACCTGAACACCCTACAATAGTGAGGGGACATGACCACCGGCTCCCTACACTAGACACAGAGGGAGTCAGGGTCACCTGGGATCCAGCAAACATAAAATCACAAATGAAAGTACAACACTTATCTTGTAGAAGACTGGGAAATAGGATCAGCATGCACACACACTCCAGGAAGTTGTATAAACCGCACACTAATGCATTATGGGGAGGAATTTAAAGGGATGTAATCAGTCCAACTACAAGACAGCTGAGAGAGGCTAACGAGATGAGGAACTGAAAACCAAAACAAAGAAAGCTCAAGGATGAGGTTCTGAAAGGCATCTGGCAGAGCTTCTCAGATGTCTGGTTGTGACAGTACCCCTCCCTCTATGAGTGGACTCCGGACACTCAGAGCCTACCTTCTCAGGATGGGACCTATGGAAAGCCCTGATGAGACGAGTGGCCTTAATGTCCGTCACTGGGACCCACATCCTCTCCTCAGGACCATAACCCTCCCAATGAACGAGGTACTGGAGAGAACCGCGGACAACACGAGAATCCACAATCCTAGAGACCTGAAATTCAAGATTCCCATCAACCATAATCGGAGGAGGAGGCAAAGGCGAGGGTACAATGGGTAGAACATAAGGTTTTAATAAAGACTTTTGAAAAACATTATGGATCTTCCAAGTCTGAGGAAGATCAAGACGGTAGGCAACAGGATTGATGACAGACAGGATTTTGTAAGGCCCAATAAACTTAGGACCGAACTTCCAGGAGGGAACCTTCAATTTGATATTCTTGGTAGACAACCACACCAGATCACCAACATTTAGGTCCGGACCAGGCACACGTCTCTTATCTGCCACACGCTTATATCTCTCACTCATGCTCTTTAGATTATCCTGAATCTTTTGCCAAATCGATGACAAAGATGAGGAAAATCTGTCCTCATCAGGTAAACCAGAAGACCCCTCTCCCGAGAAAGTCCCAAACTGCGGCAAATGCACCAAAAAATGGTGACTTATCAGAGGACTCCTGGCGACGGTTATTTAAAGCAAACTCAGCAAGGGACAAAAAACACCAAAAAAAAAGAACACCAATCCTCCTGATTCTCCGCCACAAAACAGCGCAGATATGTCTCCAGATTCTGATTGACGCGTTCCATCTGGCCATTCGACTGCGGGTGGAAAGCAGAAGAGAATGACAACTGAACCCCCAAGCGAGAACAGAAAGCCTTCCAGAATCTGGAAACAAACTGCGTGCCCCTATCAGAGACTATGTCTGAAGGAATACCATGCAATTTGACAATGTGATCAATAAATGCCTGCGCCAGCGTCTTAGCATTGGGCAAACCTGGAAAAGGGATGAAATGCACCATTTTGCTAAAACGGTCCACCACCACCAGAATCACAGTTTTCCCCGAGGAACGAGGCAGGTCCGTAATGAAGTCCATGGACAGATGTGTCCAAGGACGGGAAGGAATGGGCAAGGGAAGGAGTGGACCTGATGGCCGTGAATGAGGGACTTTGGCACGAGCGCAAGTCTCGCAGGCTGCCACAAAACCCTCAACCGACTTACGAAGCGCAGGCCACCAGAATCTCCGAGCGATGAGATCCACTGTGGCTCTTGCCCCCGGGTGCCCAGCAAGGACCGTATCGTGGTGTTCCTTAAAAATCTTGTGTCTTAAAGCGAGAGGCACAAACAACCTCCCAGGAGGACAAAGATCAGGAGCCTCTGACTGGGCTGCCTGCACCTCTGCCTCCAATTAAGGAAAAAGAGCAGAGACCACCACACCTTCAGCCAAAATGGGACCCGGGTCTTCAAAATTCCCACCTCCAGGAAAACAACGTGACAGAGCATCTGCCTTCACATTCTTAACCCCAGGGCGGAACGTGACAACAAAATTAAACCTTGAAAAGAACAAAGACCATCTGGCCTGTCTCTGGTTCAGACGCTTGGCTGACTCCAAGTAGGCCAGATTTTTATGGTCAGTAAACACGGTAATAGGGTGTCTGTCTCCCTCTAGCCAATGGTGCCATTCCTCAAAAGCCAACTTGATGGCCAACAATTCCCTATCTCCCACATCGTAATTTCTCTCTGCAGAGGAGAGTTTCTTCGAGAAAAAGGCACACGGTCGCCATTTGGCAGAAGAGGAACCCTGAGACAAGACCGCACCCACACCCACCTCAGAAGCATCAACCTCAACTATGAAGGGTAGAGAAATATCAGGTTGTACCAAGATGGGAGCGGAAGCAAAACTCTCCTTGATATTAGAAAAGGCCTTACGCGCCTCTACCGACCAGGAAGAAAAATCTACCCCCTTTCTGGTCATATCAGTGAGTGGTTTAACAATAGAAGAATAATTCAAAATAAACTTCCTGTAATAATTGGCAAAGCCCAAAAAACGCATCAGTGCCTTCTGATTCTCAGGAAGCTCCCACTCAAGCACAGCACGGACCTTCTCGGGGTCCATGCGAAAACCAGAAGCGGAGAGAAGAAACCCCAGAAATTGAATTTCTGGAACCGCAAACACACATTTTTCCAGTTTTGCGTATAATTTATTCTCCCGCAGGATGAGCAAGACCTGACGTAAGTGTTCCTTATGAGTTTTGAAATCAGGAGAAAAAATCAAAATGTCATCCAAATACACTAATACAAATTTTCCCATTAAATGATAAAAAATGCTGTTCACGAAATGCTGAAAAACAGCTGGGGCATTCATCAAACCAAAAGGCATAACCAAATTCTCAAAATGGCCCTCAGGGGTATTGAAGGCCGTCTTCCATTCGTCTCCTTCTCTGACCCTGACCAGGTTGTATGCCCCTCTTAGATCTAATTTGGAAAAGACTTTAGCCCGAACAATCTGGTTAAACAGGTCCGGGATCAGAGGAAGCGGATAAGGGTCACAAATAGTGATACTGTTCAGCTCCCTGAAATCCAGACAAGGTCTTAAATAACCATCTTTTTTCTTAACAAAGAAAAAACCAGCGGCAACAGGTGACTTCGAGGGTCGTATGTGTCCTTTTCTCAGACTCTCAGAGATATAAGCACGCATAGCGACCCTTTCAGGTTGGGAAAGATTGTATAAACGAGATTTAGGCAGCTTGGCGCCTGGGATGAGATTAATAGGGCAATCATACTCCCTGTGCGGGGGCAAATCCTGAACTCCACTCTCAGAGAAGACATCCGAAAATTCAGAGAGAAAAGGTGGTACAGTCTTAGTAGAAACCTCAGAAACAGATGCCGTGAGGCAATTCTCTCTGCAAAAGTCACTCCAACCATTTATTTGCCTCGCTTGCCAATCAATGGTGGGGTTATGTTTAGTGAGCCAGGGCAGCCCCAACACAAGAGGAGTAGGTAATCTGTTAAGGACGAAACATGACACATCCTCAACATGAGCATCACTCACAATTAAACGAATATTATGAACTATGCCCTTTAATGATTTTTGAGAAAGTGGAGCGGAATCAATAGCAAAAACAGGAATATCCTTTCCCAAAGTGCACACCTGGAAACCATGAGTTATCACAAAATGATTATCAATAAGATTTACAGCTGCTCCACTATCTACAAAAATCTCGCAAAAAATGTTCTTGCTCTCTAGCGCCACCCTGGCAGGCAGGACAAAACGGGAACTACAAGCAAACGGAACACCTTCAATTTCTGCCTCAACCCTGCCAATAGTAACAGATGCAACATTTTTAAACGATTTTTTCCTTTTTGTTTCTTTATTACTCCCAGAATACTGCCTGAATCTCCTAGAGGGACAAACATTTGCCAAATGATTTATACCTCCACAACAAAAACAAACCTTCCCATGCGGGCTGAATCCTCTATTGTCAGAGGCAATCAACCCCAGCTGCATGGGCTCCTGCTCAGAAGGGGCTGACAGCGACTGAGACCCCTGCACACAGAATGAGACCGCTGCACTGTCCTGGGACTGAGTATGACAGGCAGGAGAGGTCTCTCCTCTCTCTCTAAGACGCCTGTCAATACGAATGGCCTGAGACATAGCAGCGTCCAAGGAGATAGGCCTCTCATGAAAGGCAAATGCATCTTTCAATCCCTCTGAAAGACCATGGCAAAATTGACTTCGGAGTACAGCATCATTCCAACCAGTATCAGCTGCCCATCTCTGAAATTCTGAGCAGTTTATCTCTGCGGATTGTTTACCCTGGCATAACAGACGTAGTCTAGACTCAGCCAAAGCAACACGATCCGGATCATCATATATCTGACCCAGGGCTAAAAATAATTCATCCACTGAACGGAGGGGCCGTGCCCCCACCGGCAGCGAAAAGGCCCACGACTGAGCGTTACCCCTGAGCAGCGATATAATGATCCGCACCCTCCGTTCCTCATCACTAGAGGAATGGGGAAGAAGGCGAAAATGGAGTTTGCAAGTCTCTCTGAAACGCACAAAATTCTCACTACCCCCGGAGAACGTATCTGGGAGCGAGATCTTAGGCTCAGAACAAACTCCTTGAATGCAAGCTGAACCGGTCACTAGAAACTGAGAAAGAGTCTTACGGAGATCAGCTACCTCCAATGAAAGACCCTGGAAGCGTTCAGTCAAAAGTGAAACCGGATCCATGCTTGAGACGGCAGTTTATAATGTCACGGAAGGTGTACATGAAACAAGACAATGCAAAATTAACATATGACTCACTGGATCCAAAACTAAGGAACAAAAGGGAGACCCCTGCATAAGACCTGGCACTCTCCCTGACCCTGCTCAGCCTATGCGAACACCCCAATGGTGGATGATCGCATATCCTCGTACCTTGACTATATAACACCTGAACACCCTACAATAGTGAGGGGACACGACCGCCGGCTCCCTACACTAGACACGGAGGGAGTCAGGGTCACCTGGGATCCAGCAAACATAAAATCACAAATGAAAGTACAACACTTATCTTGTAGAAGACTGGGAAATAGGATCAGCATGCAGACACACTCCAGGAAGTTGTATAAACCGCACACTAATGCATTATGGGAAGGAATTTAAAGGGATGCAATCAGTCCAACTACAAGACAGCTGAGAGAGGCTAACGAGATGAGGAACTGAAAACCAAAACAAAGAAAGCTCAAGGAAGAGGTTCTGAAAGGCATCTGTCAGAGCTTCTCAGATGTCTGGTTGTGACAACTGTGAAGGACAACTGGTGATTCCGTCACAGTGCTGCAATCGATGGTAAGCTATGTTGTATATCAAAGTGAGAAAAATGATATCTGCTACTAGGCTATATACTCAGTAATGTATAACATATATAACAAAAACATTATCTTTTTCTTTTACATTCACAGAGATTTTTCTTTTTGAAACAAACGCATCGCTTTGTGTCCATGTAAAGCGATTCCGTCACAACATGTTATGGACAATGTAACAGAAGCAAAAAATAGAAGTATTTTTGCTTAAATGAACAGTCTCACATATGCTTTGTTACACAATGCCAAAATGCATTAGCATATACTTTAGTAGCAGACTTATTTACTGACAAATGTGGAAGCACATACTTAAATAGTGATTCCGTCACAAATGGAATTGCCCAGTTGCTAAACAGCATAATGGAGGCAATTCCATTACTCTATACATATTACAATGTGATCATTGTATGTTGGCGTGCCCATGGAGAGATAAAAAAAAAGTTTACATTTTTATTTTTAAATATAAAAATTAAAATCACCCCCCATCCCCAAAATCTAAATAAATAAACAATAAATAAAAAAACATCATGGGCATTGCCACATGCAACAATGCCTATACTATAAAAATACAATAAAACATATCCCATATGATGAATGGCATACTGTACAAAATAAATAAATAAAACTGTCATCATTTTACCTCCTAAAAAAAAATGGAATACAAAGTAATCAAAATGTCATACACACCCCAAAATACAGATTGCCCAGTACAAAATAAGCCCTCACTCAGCTTTGTAGATATAACCGTAAAAAAGCTATGGGGGCCAGAATGTGACGATGAAAAGAAGAAAAATAATGGGGGTCATTTATTGAACAGAAATACACCTATATTATATTAAGACTCTCGTCAAAAACACTAGTCTTAATAAATGAGCCCCAATGTTCTCAAAAGTTTTTATTTTTTCAGTGTTAAAGTGAAAGTAAAAACTATACATCTGTGGTATCTCCATAATTACACTTATCTGGAGAATGAAGAGCGAAGTTATTTTTGCTGCATAGTGAACATCGTAAATACAAAACCCATAAAACTGTTGCAGAATTGCTTTTTTTTTCCCAATTCCATCCCATTTAAAAAATTTTGACTGCTTTCCACTACATCCTATGCAATATTAAATGGTGCCATTAGAAAGTACAATTTGTTCCACAAAAACAAGTCTTCATACAGCTATTTCAAAGGAAAAATAAAAAAAGTTATGGCTCCAGAAAGGTAGGAAGCTAGAAACAAAAATGCAAAAACTGAGATTCGCTCCATCAGGAAAGGGTTAATAGTACCTCAGATATTTGCATGAAAACTGATTTATATTAGAGATGAGAGAACCAAGTTCGTTACGAACTTCCCAAAATTTTAGCCAGCAGATAAATTCTGTAAAATGGCACAAGGAAAAAGCACTAGGGGGAGGTGAGATAAGCTCAAAACTGTATAACGTGTTTTATGATCCAGAAAAACTCTGTGAAAAATCCTAAAGTACTTTTTTAGTTTGTGAAAATAGCATATACGTGTGTGTTACAATACAGAGGGCAGCAGTTAGAGTGAAAAACTAGTCCAAAATCCATGTTTATGCATCGGCTGAGGCCGAGGAATAGATTTAGCCTTTCTGATGGTGCACCATCTTGCCAATGTTACTGTTTGCCTTTCTGCCATCCTGGCTTCCATCATGTTGCCTGCCTACCATCATATTCCATATGGATATTGCCTCCTTCATGTCACTGCCACCATCATGCCACCTCAACCTGAACCAAACCTCAGCTACTATAGTCTATTTTCCCCCATAAAATGCATCTAAAATGAAAACTGAAACAACCTTAAAAATAATCATAATTAAAATTATCCTACCATTTTATGGCTACACATCTTCTGCTGACCTATGCATCTCCAATGTACGAGACAGTAAATAAATCCTGTGTCGTCTGTTTTTTCAATCACACTCACTTCCATTTCTTTTCATATTGACACAAAGGTCTGTCTACCAGCTACTGTATCAACACAGTAAAACGCAAGAAATGTATTAATGTAGACTTGCAAAGATGTTTAATTTCTAACTTGCATTTTAGTGTTAAAAGATTGGTTGCCAATGTAGATATTTCTTACCTAAACAGACATATTATATTTCCAAATAAATGCTGGCATTTATTGACACACTAAACTTGTTTCTTTATGCAGAAACCTGTATCTCTTCAAGTATCATATGAATAATCGACACTGCATATTTCTTACTTACAATGTTCAATATATATATACTAGAAGAAGGAGCCATCTTTGCATGGGTATATTTCATCTATTTGATTTAATGTTTGTGTGTGTCGTTAAAAAATATTGACAGTATCAACTATAACAGTGACCCCGCCCCTTCAACAGTGACTTCCACAGCGGCCTGGTTTTGGTTTGCACACTTCTGTATGTCATTTATCAAACCATCAAGAAGCCAAGATGGGTAGAGGATCACCAATTCCCACAATGTTGCACAGAAAGATAGTGGAGCAATATCAGAAAGGTGTTACCCAGCAAAAAATTGCAAAGACTTTGCATCTATCATCATCAACTGTGCATAACATCATCCGAAGATTCAGAGAATCTGGAACAATCTCTGTGCGTAAGGGTCAAGGCCGTAAAACCATACTGGATGCCCGTGATCTCCGGGCCCTTAAACAACACTGCACCACAAACAGGAATGCTACTGTAAATGAAATCACAGAATGGGCTCAGGAATACTTCCAGAAACCATTGTCAGTGAACACAATCCACCGTGCCATCCGCCGTTGCCAGCTGAAACTCTACAGTGCAAAGAAGAAGCCATTTCTAAGCAAGATCCGCAAGCTCAGGCGTTTTCACTGGGCCAGGGATCATTTAAAATGGAGTGTGGCAAAATGGAAGACTGTTCTGTGGTCAGACGAGTCACGATTCGAAGTTCTTTTTGAAAATCTGGGACGCCATGTCATCCGGACCAAAGAGGACAAGGACAACCCAAGTTGTGGCCCAGTCATGGAGTGGGGAGGGTGGGAACAGCATGAGAAGTCCACAGAGTGGCCCTATGACATAATGGTGAGGTGAAAGCAGTATTTGGAGACCACAGAGTGACTCAATGACAGAATGGCAAGGTGACATAGTGTGGAGGTGGCAGCAGCATGAGAAGACCGCAGAGTGGTAAGGTGACATAGTGGTGAGGTGGAAGCAGCATTAGGAGACCACAGAGTGGCAAGGTGACATAGTGGTGAGGTGGAAGCAGCATGAGGAGACCACAGAGTGGCCCAATCACAGAGTCTGTAGGTGGTGGCAGCATCAGGAGGCCACAAAGTGGCAACGTGACATAATGTGGAGGTGGCATCAGCATCAGGAGACCACAGAGTGGTAAGGTGACGTAGTGTGGAGGTGGCAGCACCATCAGGAGGCCGCAGAGTGGCAAGGTGACATAGTGTGGAGGTGGCAGCCATATGAGGAGACCACAGAGTGACAAGGTGACATAGTGGTGTGGTTGCAGCAGCAGCATGAGGAGACCACAGAGTGGCCCAATCACAGAGTCTGAAGGTGACGGCAGCATCAGGAGGCCACAGAGTGGCAAGGTGACATAGTGTGGAGGTGGCAGCAGCATCAGGAGGTGACTACAGAGTGGCAAGGTTCCAAAAAGAACTTCGAATCGTGACTCGTCTGACCACAGAACAGTCTTCCATTTTGTGGAGGTGGGTGGCAATACCAGTACCCTCTGAAGATGGTGGGTGAAAGAAGGAGCACCTGGCAGCAGGTGTGGCATCAGGCGGATGGCAGTATCAGAATAGTAGTAAATCAGGAAGCCAGAAGAAACAGGTCTCTTTTGTCAAAGTCTGATGCATTAGGCATTGGTTTTTGAAAATCCTGGCTGATCCACACCTGATTCATTTTCACAAATATCAGTTTCTCCACAATTCTGATGGACATGCGAGTTATTCTTGGGGTAACTATGGCCCCCGCTGCACTAAACACCCGCTCTGATGCCACACTACTGGCCTGGCAGGACAGCTTTTGCAGGGCAAACTCGGCCAGTTGCGGCCACAATTCCAGTTTCCTTGCGCAAGTGACTCGGAGGGACTCCCTGCCTCCATCTCTACTGCATACTGCCACGGTGTGTATGGGTCCTTTGCCTCTCGTCCTGTAGCTCTTCTGGCAGCTCCTGCTCCTCCTCTCCTGTCACCTGTGTAGAAGAGTGGCTGAAGTGTATGGAAAGTTTCCTGGGAATTTTTAGGATGTCATGCAGATGGCTGGAAGACTTTAGGTACTGCTTGACAACCGCATTGAACACATGTGCCATACAGGGTGCATGGCTCAGCCCTCCTTGAAGCAGTACAGCAATGTTCTTCCCTTTGTCGGTCACCATCATTCCGATTTTGAGCTGTAGTGGAGAAAGGCAGGATTTGATTTCTTGCTGAAGGACATGGAGAAGTTCCTCCCCTTTTTACTCCATTCACCAAGGCAAATGAGGTGCAGAACAGTGTGACACCACCGTGCCCTGCACATCTTGTATGCTGGAGGGGCACTGTGCATTGTCCATGCAATGGAGGCTGAGGACACGTGGAGGATGAGGAGGCAGAGGCAGACATTGTTGCTAGACCAACAGGGTGGCAACATGAAGGCAGAAGCGGCGTCACCTGGCCAAGTTGCTGGTCTGGCTGTGCAGGAACCACATTTACCCAGTGGGCCGTAAAGGACATGTACTGTCCCTGACCACAGTTACAGCTCGACACGTCGGCGCTGCTGTGTACTTTGGCAAAGCAATGATGGTACTGCCTTTGGCAAAGCAACGATGGCTTTGAAATCTCCACCTTGGCTTGGCACAAGCTATCAGTTCTCTGAAAGGTGCAGAGTCCACCACTTGGAAAGGGAGGGACTGCAGCAGCAGCAGCAACTTGGAGAGGAGCACATTCAGCTTCTGTGCCATTGGATAAGTGCATGCATACTGTTGTCTCTTGGCAATTGCTTCTGTGATCGATTGCTGATGGAATGCGTGACGAGGGTGAGGAGCAGGAACATCAGGACCAGCAGATGATTGGAAGGACAGCCAGCAACCTTGACTGATAAAACCCTGGTGTCTGCCAGTGGGGGATGCCGTGGTTGCTGTGGCAGGCTGGACCACCACATTGGAGCCACGGTTCTCCCAGATCACTTTATGGTAATGCTGCATATGTTGACGCAGAGCCGTAGTGCCAACATTAGCACCATGGCGACGCTTCACCCTCTGCCCACAGATTCTACATACGGCCACGTTCACCTCCTCTGGTGGCTTAAAAAAAACTGCCACACCTCTGAGTAGGTTATTTTTACCCCAAACACTATGCACTGACTGCTACCGCCGCTACCTCCTTGAGCACCTGCACTGCTATTTCCTGGGCAGGTAGGCTTCCGCAAAGCAGGTGGTCTACCCCGGGCGCATTTGGCTACTGATCTCCCACTGTTGTCACTCTGCTGACTCTCGCCCACGCTAGCAACTTGCTGGCTCTGCTGCAAGCTCACGGGCAAGCTGACACCCTCTCTCCCGATGATGATGAAACCCCTTCATCACCTGGCTCCCGCACATCACTGATGTTTTCCTCAACGGTCTCTGGGTCAGAAGCCTGACCGCTCTCAAGACCAGCTCCGACGCCACTCTCCTTATCACTACTTGCCCACCTAGCGGAGGAAGCAGCAGATTTCTCCTCCACATATTGGCTGGGCAGTAGCTGCTGACTATCCTCTAGTAGCTCTTCCTCGCTGAAAGTTGAGCCTACAGCATATAATACTTGTCTGGCTGAGAGAACAGAAAAGGACAGAGATAGGTTGGGGACAGGTGAGGGCACAGGGCCTGCTCCCAGTGCATACCAACTAAGGGTTGTGTCTGACGAACCCACTGACTCTTGACTGGGGGTGTCTGATGTCCCTTGCGACAAAGTCGAAGATCGAGTCAACCATTCAAGAACCGCAGGTTTGCTGGTCTCGACACGACCGCTAGCTGACACTGGGAGCTCAGGCCTCTCAAAGTGACCCCTGCTGCCACGTCCCCTTACTCTGCTGCGACCTCTGCATGCGCCAGAAACATTTAGGCCTCTGCCACTCCCCTGTGCAGGGCCTGGCACTTCTCTGCCTGACATACTGTTACATAAAATAACCAAATGTTAGATTTTAAAAAATGTATTTTGCCACTAATACACAGCAAACAGAGCTTTAGAATATATCACTGCACCACTAAACTGCAAATAGGCCCTCATTTTTTTAAACTGTTACAGAACACAACAGGCTTTTCAAAAGATAAGTGCAATGCTGGATGACGAATATATAATTTTTTCGCCACTAATACACGGCAAACTGGGCTTTAGAGTATAGCTCTGCTCCGCACAAGAGTAATTAGGCCCTAGTTTTTTTTACACTTTTACAGAACACAACAGGCTTTTTAACAGATAAGTGCAATGCAGGACGGCAAATATATTTTTATTTCACAAGTAATACAATGCAAACTGGGCTTTAGAATATATCACTGCACCCCAGAACGGCAATTAGGCCCTAATTTTTTTTCTACTTTTACACAAAAGGCTTATAAACAGATAAGTGCAACAATGAACGGCGAATACATTTTTATTTCGCCACTAATACACGACAAGCTGGGCTGTAAAAAATCTCACTGCACCGCTGAATGGCAATCAGGCCCTAATTTTTTCAACAAACAAGTGCAAAGCAGGGCGGCAAATATATTTTTATTTCGCCAGTAATACACGGCAAACTGGACTGTAACATATATCACTGCACCGCTGAATGGCAATTGCACCCTAATTTCTTTCTGTTTTTACATACACAAAATGCTTTTCAACAGATAAGTGCAACACTGGACAGCGAATATATTTTTATTTTGCTACTAATACACGCAAACTGAGCTTTAGAGTATAGCACTGCAGTGCACAAGGGCAATTTCTAGGTTCTAGTTCTTTTTACACTTTTACAGAACACAACAGGCTTTTTAATCGACAAGTGCAACGCTGGATGGTGAATATATATTTTTTTTTCACCACTAATGCACAGCAACCTAGGCTTTAGAGTATAGCACTTCACCGCACAAGGGTAATTAGGCCCTAGTTTTTTTTTACACTTTTACAGAACACAACAGGCTTTTCAATAGATAAGTGCAATGCAGGACGGTGAATATATTTTTATTTTGCCAGTAATACACAGTAAACTGGGCTTTAGAATACATCACTGCACCGCAGAACGGCAATAAGGCCCTAATTTTTTTCTACTTTTACACAAAAGGCTTTTCAACAGATAAGTGCAACGCTGAACGGCGAATATATTTTTTTTTCGCCAGTAATACACGGCAAACTGGTCTTTTTCCACTAATACACACAAAAAAGTGCTTTGAAACAGATAACTGCACCACTAGATGGCAAAGATATTTTTCCTTTTTCAACTAATACACGCAAAAAAGGGCTTTAAAACAGATAAATGCACCGCTGAGCGACAAAGATATTTTTCCTTTTCCCACTAATACATGCAAAAAAGGGCTTTAAAACAGATAATTGCACCGCTGAGTGGCAACAATATTTTTCCTTTTTCCACTAATACACAAAAAAAAGGGCTTATAAACAGATAACTGCACCGCTGAGCTGCAAATATATATTTTCCTTTTTTCACTAATACATGCAAAAATGGGCTTTAAAACAGATAAGCTGAGCAGCAAATATATTTTACTTTTGCTACTAATACACGACAAAAAGGGTTGTAATTTTCGCACTTCACCACACAGCAGCTAATAAGCCCTTTTTTTCCCCACTAATACAAGCCAAAAAATGCTTTAGAACATAGAACTGCACGACACTAGGGCAAATAAAACGTAGAAATATTTCCTTCTAATAACCTCTGTTAATGCCTGTATCAAACAACACTTGCACCCTAATAAGAAAGGTTTGCTAGAATTACAGAGATGTATAATGGCAATTTGGATCCCCAGTGAGTTCTGCAAGGTGTAATAGGATTGTTCCTATTACCCAGGCTGTAACCTCCCCGAATGAACCCTGTTCAGCAGAAATGCTGTGGATTGATTCCTCCCTATCCTTTCCCTACACCTTGAATAATCTTTCCCTGCACTTGTAAAAATTTTTTTTAAGCACATTGACGTTTTTTCTATCACTGTCACTATTGCCTGCAGACGTCTCTCCCTGCACTAAGTGCACTGGTAAATGGCAGAATCTAAGATAGATACCGCTATTTAGAGGGCTGTAACATCACAGGGCTGGCTGGCTGCTGATTGGCTGCATGCATGGCATTGTGGTCGATCGCGCCTTCCCAGAGTTCCTTGCGCCTTGTCCTCTCAAGTTCAGCAGCCATTTTAGGAAAAAATTTGATTAGTTACTATGAAGCACGAGGAAATTTGCATTCGATGAGAAGATAATTTTTCCTGAAATTCGGATCAAATTCCACTTTGTCAGCTTTGATTCGCTCATCTCTACTGATAAAACAACCATCTGCATTCCTTATGAACGGATGATTGCGTCAGAGAAAACGGATCTGTCCTTATTGACTGGCATTGTGGGTCATGACGGATTCGTCTTGCTCCACATCCCAGGACGGAAATCAAACTGCAGCATGTTGCAATTTGCTCTCCGGTATAAGAATGGAACGGAATGCATATTGGAGCATTCCGTTCTGTTCAGTTACGTTTTGTCCCCATTGAGAATGAATGGGGACAAAAATGGAAGCATTTTTTTCCGGTATGGATAACCTATGACGAATCTCAATACTGTAAAATATTAACGCTAGTCTGAAAGTAGCCTAAAACGCTATATTTTTGTATACCACAAATTTTCTGTAAAAGCAGCAGTCGCAGTAATTTGCTTGGCATACCAAATAAAAGACTATAAAACACACTCGTAGATTTATAGAAACACCTTTTGCAAAAGAATATGAACACAAGCAGCATGTCCTTTAGAGATCCAAAATTATAACGTACTCTTTACAAATTGTGTTATCCATATCTGTTATAGGCAATGAACGCAGAATAGAAGGGAAGCTACTCAAATCCGTCAAAAGACAGAGGCTTATAAGGGAGGAGCAACTCGAAGCATAAAGAAGGCAAGATCAATGGCTTAGCGCTAAAGTTCTACTTCTTACATGATGCTTTAAAGGAGAGAACATAGCACAAAAATATACAGAGCAACAGTAGCAAAAATCAAAGACAGAATCATAAACAAGGCTCAATATCAAAGCTTAGGGCTCTTTCACACTTGCGTTGTTCTTTTCCGGCATAGAGTTCCGTCGTCGGGGCTCTATGCCAGAAGAATCCTGATCAGGATTATCCCAATGCATTCTGAATGGAGAGAAATCCGTTCAAGATGCATCAGGATGTCTTCAGTTCAGGACCAGAACGTTTTTTGGCCGGAGAAAATACCGCAGCACTCTGCGCTTTTTGCTCCGGCCAAAAATCCTGAACACTTGCCGCAAGGCATTAATCCGGATCCGGCCTTAAGCTAAACGTTGTTTCGGCATTACCGGATCCGACGTTTAGCTTTTTCTCAATGGTTACCATGGCTGCCAGGAGGCTAAAGTCCTGTTTGCCATGGTAAAGTGTAGTGGGGAGCGGGGGAGCAGTATACTTACCGTCCGTGTGGCTCCCGGGGCACTTCAGAGTGACGTCAGGGCGCCCCACAAGCATGGATAACGTGATCGCATGGCACGTCATCCATGCGCATGGGGCGCTCTGACGTCATTCTGGAGCACCCCGGGAGCCGCACGGACGGTAAGTATACTGCTCCTCCGCTCCCCACTACTACTATGGCAACCAGGACTTTAATAGCGTCCTGGCTGCCATAGTAACACTGAACGCATTTTGAAGACGGATCCGTCTTCAAATGCTTTCAGTTCACTTGCGGTGTTACGGATCCGGCGGGCACCTCCGGCAAATGGAGTACACGACGGATCCGGACAACGCAAGTGTGAAAGAGCCCTTACTTGGTTGTTACGCATAGAAAGTTAATTCATATTGATGAACAAATATTTTGGGAACAGAACTATTTCTTAAACAAAAAAAATTACTGAAAAAACATCCTGCACGATATGATACAAATTTGCGGATGTCCCTGGCCATATTATTGAAGAAAACCACAGAAATAAGATAATAATGCACTTATTAAAGCAGATGCAAGCACTATATACGGACTAAGTCCTGACTCTGATATGATAATGTCTGAGACACTTAGTCAATATATTTTGATCAAAACACATTTAAGCCCGCCTACCGAGCGTCGAGGTGGTCTCAGGTCAGGCGGGTCCTACGCTAAACCTACCTAAGCCGTTGGGCTTCTATGTTCAGGAGCGCAGATGCCGCACATATGGTGTGCTGCTCCTAGTAACCTCCATGTGCATCAAGTAACCAATGGGAGGAGGAGCAAGCACAGCCATATGTACCACCTAATTAAGGCGCTCATTGGATAGGGGAGGGGGGCAAAAGTGCAGAGGAATGCTACTCCCAAGATACTAGGTGCGCATTCACACTTGAAGGTGCCACTCCCTCAAGCAAACACTACATAAACAAAAAAAATCACAGAAAAAACTAAGATAAAAACATCCTGCACGATATGATACAAATTTGCGTAGTAAATTTATGTAGTGTTTGCTTGAGGGAGTGGCACCTTCAAGTGTGAATGCGCACCTAGTATCTTGGGAGTAGCATTCCTCTGCACTTTTGCCCCCCTCCCCTATCCAATGAGCGCCTTAATTAGGTGGTACATATGGCTGTGCTTGCTCCTCCTCCCATTGGTTGCTTGATGCACATGGAGGTTACTAGGAGCAGCACACCATATGTGCGGCGTCTGCGCTCCTGAACATAGAAGCCCAACGGCTTAGGTAGGTTTAGCGTAGGACCCGCCTGACCTGAGACCACCTTGACGCTCGGTAGGCGGGCTTAAATGTGTTTTGATCAAAATATATTGACTAAGTGTCTCAGACATTATCATATCAGAGTGAGGACTTAGTCCGTATATAGTGCTTGCATCTGCTTTAAGAAGTGCATTATTATCTTATTTCTGTGGTTTTCTACAGAACTATTTCTTAACTCGTTGCAAATTAGCTATGTAATAGATATGCAAAATCTGTTCACCCATAGTCTATGATGCTAAGTGGTCACATGCCATTCATACACACATAACCACTGAAACTGACTGAGTGATCATGTTAATGATGAATGTGATGTCATTACTTCCAAGAGGACTGGAAGCCATAGGAAACAGACCTGCTGTGTTGAAATGGAGAGAGTAAAACCTTTTATTTGTGCTATAGACATATCTACTTCCCAGATAATTTTAAAACTGTCGGACAATCCCTTTAAAGGGTTTGTCCAGGTTCAAGATATTTATGACCTATCCTGTAGATAGCTAGCTGCAGTAACCTGGCACATCCACTCACACCTGCAATAACCAGACATGGCAACTACAGTGGATGTAGATGCTTGCTTCTGACTCCATCTACAATGCTTTTTCCTGCACCTACCGAGAACAGCAGATCAGTGGGGGTATTGGGTATCCACCAATCTGACATTGTTTGTGAATGTCCTGAAGATAGACCATCAATTTCTAGAGCCCAAACACTACTGTATTTATAGAATATAGCATGCCCTCCTTGTCTGAACATAGTGATTATGGTTAGTGAAGAGTTAAATTCTAAGTATATAAAGCTCTGTTGGAATAAATGCTGAGTTTGTATATAGGTCCCCCATTGTGAAAATTTAATTGATGAAAAACAGGAACACAAAAAGGGAGATTAATTTCTTAAAAGTCTATAAAATCTACATTAACTTGTTGAGTGTTCCCTTAAAATGTTACACTTGCTCCATATACTGGTTGTCTTCATTTACTGTAAATTGTTATTACTTTATGACATAAAATTATTAGTGTCATAAAACTAAATGATCATTCTTAAATTTGTGCTGTCAGTAAATTTAAACTCAATCAATGTAAAATCAGCATATAATACAGTCTGATAAAACAGAAACTTCTTCCCAAAAAATCAGTACAGAGGAATGAAAATGATGAGGATGCTCTAGCCATAATTAGTAGAGATTCAATGTGCTGTAGTCTTATAAAAACATATTAGGAGAGATTTATTAACAAGGTTATAGGAAGCATGATTTTATGAGTAACCAAAAAATAACTAAAATAACTAAAATTTGATATCAAAATGGTGAATAAGACATAATATATTTGCATAATATATTTGGAGCAACTCAAAAAATATTAGACACTTTTCTTTCTTAGTCAACCGCATTGCTAGCTCTAAAAACAGTGCACATTAGAGATAAGGAAAGTTTTAAAAAATTAAATTTGACAGCTACTGCAAAGTTTGACAAGAAATGTGATTCATTACAAATTAATTCATCACAAATCTCTATGTTAAACTTTGTATGACTAGGCCTAAAAGAGGCCTGAATATCCAGGCAATTTTTGGGGATTCTGTGCAAGTTGTGGGTTAGTGACCCTTAGGAGGATTTTTTAATCGCATGTTATTTTTTAGAGATTATTTTCCTTTTTTAGGTTTATTTTGGAAAAACCACAAAGTCTTATTAAAAAGTAATTTTTTATTATAGCTTTTTATTTCTAAAATATTAAAATTGAGACAAAAATTTATTATTGCAACGGGTTCCCGATTTTGTGACAATCGTTTTGATATGTAACATGTATAGGTTTGAGTAAACAGGGCGACTATAGTGATGGTTTAGTGATGGCATTTTTTACTTTTTTTATATATTTTTTATTTGTATTTTTTATTTATACTTATATTTTATTTTATTAAAATATTCACCCCGAAAGGTCATTAAAAGACTTCAGGAGAGAACAGATTTTTTTTTTACTTGCACTGTTTTCATTGTAACTGGGGCATCTACAGAAGCCCCAGTTATAGGGGAAAACAGCCTCTTGTGGGGGCATTAGACATGTGCAGATAGGACGTATATAATCAATGGGCAGTCGGGAAAGGGTTCAAATTCTATTCAGCCTATCAATCAATGGGACCGTCTCAAATGGCCACTTAGACAGATCACCTTTCTAACGGCCTTTAAAAACAGTAATACACTAGTGCAACATGGCCTTTTGAGTAAAAATAAATAAATAAATCACTCTGGTCAAATTTTTCCTAAACTTCGGATTGAATTCCACTAGTGCACATCTTTAATCACTCTATGGCCCAATGGCCTCTCCATTGAAATGAGGGACACAAGAGCTCCATTCTTGTGATCAGTGGATCTCTATTGATCCTATGAATAGGTGATAAGTTGTAACTCTAGGACATGAGCGAGATTACTTTCGGCAACTGCGCCAAGAAATTTGATCTTAATTAATTTGTCACAAATTGCTATAAATCAGGTATATGCTGGCCACTCTGCCTTAAGGTACAGCGAGATGCGGGTTGTCGCCATGTTGCCATGAAGAACCCCGCTGCCTTTCATTTAATAATGAAGACTGCACTGTATATTTTTTCTTCATTGTTAATGGACACATGGCACCTTTAATGCACCTTTAAACAGGGGCTGTTGCTGGTATAGAGTTTGGCTGGTTAGGTGGGGGCACAATATACATATTTTCGCTGTTCTTGTCTTACAATCTCCTGCAGGTTATTTGACAGTAAAAACTGAATATTAATCAGCTCTGGCATATCCACTTCTCCAACTCCAGTGCTCTCCTGCCCTACAGGTGGGAGCCCTTTTTCTGCCATCTGCTTTTCCTCCTTTTCCACATCATCTAATATCGATGAGAGTATGTCATCAGCAACATCCAGATCCTCCTCTCTCTGCATCTTGCTGACTTTTGTAGGACATATAGACTTTGAAGGATGATTTGGAAGAAGTAAAGGCAGCAAAAGATGCTGATGATTATCATTAAGACCTGGCCCCCCTAAGGGGTGCAGACCTGATGGTATAGGTTGGCACTCTAGCAGTAAAATAATTAATAAAGGCTTCAAGGATTATTGGTATAGAATTACATTTATAGCTGATGCAGGAATAAGTAAATATAGAAATAAATAAATAAAACTGATGCTGCATAGGTCTCCCTGCACTGTCCCTACACTGACCCTACACTGTCCCTGCACTCTCCTTCCCCAATATTCTTCTATTAATCATTTTCAGCAACATTTTCCCTAGCGCATGGGTGCTTGCCACATCTCTGCTTATGCTCAGCTCACAGGACATTGGCGGATACTGCATGGGATGAGTGTTTTATACGCTATGACATTATAGGGGGTGGATACCTGCTGATTGACTGGCTGCAAAGCATTTTTGAGTGATCTCGGGTTCCCGGGATTCTTACTTTCAATTTGTGTGCAGCCACCATTTTATTACCACAAGGTGCAAGGAAATTCAAATTTGTTTGAATCATAGTTCATAAACTTTGGACTGAATTCCGCTTCCAATACTTTCCTTCGTTCAACAATAGACATAATGATTTTTTAGTAATTTTATGATTATTTACCTGTAGGAGGCCATGAATTTTCCAAGACTAGTGGTTATGTATTTTTAGGTACACATAAATTTCTATTACTATATAGTTTGACCTAAATGTTGAAAATAAAGTTTTTTGCAATTTTTATTTTACTTTTTACTCTTTTCATCAATCACTTTAAACAATGTAATAGATTTACAGAACAGGTTGTTATGAGTATGGTTTTACTGTGCATATTCGTTGCTTTTGAATCATGTTGTTTTTAAACATATTGGTCCAGTTATCAACCCTGTACAGCAGAAAACATTTTTTAAAAAGTCAAAATTGGACTACGCCAAAAATTATTATTTGCCCCAATCACCACTTTTCCAAAAAGTGGGCCAATGAGTCATTGGCCCACAAACAACTTAAGCAAGAAGGAATCATGTTTTCTTTCATATCTTGAAAAAATTGTTCTGGCACACATACCTACAGAGATGAGCAGCAAACATTAAAAGGTGTGTGCAGAGATTATGACCAGGGTACAAAACATCAGTCATAAAAAATGTCTTTGCTTGTATTTGTGTGTTTTTCATTGCATTACTTTTTAAAATTTTGATTAACTTCTTTAAAACACATCATGAGGTTATTATCGTTTTGTATGATTTAACATAATAATGTACTTGGATATATACCTTACATACACTACTCACAAAAAGTTTGGGATATTTGGCTTCTGGGTGAAATTTATGGAAAACGCTACAGTGATATTATATCATGAAAGTAGGGCATTTAATTAGAAGCATGCAATTATGATTTTGTCCTCTCAAACTATTTATTGAAACAAAAGCCAACAACAGTGGTGGGTATACCCTCACAAAAAATTTCAATGTCTCAAAAACTTGTGATGTGGAATTGAACATCAATTACAGCTTCACAATGATGTCTCATGCTGTTCACAAGTCGGCTTATTGTCTGCTGAGGCATTGCATCCCACTCTTCTTTAAGGGCGGCCCTCAGGTCATTGAGATTCTGGGGTACAGAGTTACAAGCCTCTACCCAGCGACTCAGCTGATCCCATAGGTTTTCAATGGGATTCAGGTCTGGAGAAAGTTCAGGCCACTCAATTTGAGGTCCCACAGTCTCCAGCAGCTGTTCCCTAATGATGCAATCTCAATGAGCTGACACATTGTCATCCATGAAGATAAAATTAGGCCTGTGTTGTTCATGTAGAGGCACAATGACTGGATTAATGATGTTATTCAAGTAGCATGGGCTTGTCACTGTACCATTGACAAAGTGCAGGGCAGGTCTGTATTGACTAGACCAGGGATCAGCAACCTTCGGCACTCCAGCTGTGTTGAAACTACAACTCCCAGCATGCACACCTCCATGGCTGTTCTCAGAACTCCCAGAGAAGTGAATGGAGCATGCTGGGAGTCGTAGTTTCACCACAGCTGGAGTGCCGGAGGTTGCTGATCCCTGGACTAGACACACCACACTGCAACACCACCACCCCCACCAAAGGCTCGTCTGGTGACAACAGTAACTAATCCATAGAGCTCTTATTGATGTCTCCAACACTGTTGGAGGCCATTATTCCTGCTCAGAGTGAATATACTTTCATCACTGAACCGCACTGAGGCCCACTGGTTCTATGTCCAGCGTAGATGGCCCTGGTCCATGCAAGACAATGACGCCTGTGCCTGGTGGTGTGGTCAGGTACCTTTGCAGGTCGTCTAGCACACAGACCACGCTCAGGTAAACAGTTTTGAATGGTCTGATGTGACACTTGGGTGCCTCTCACCTACCTCAAATGTGCCTGGAGTTGTGTGGCATTCATCATCCAGTTCCTCATTGTTCACAGTGAAGAGGTCATCAGTGTGGGATGTGGCAAAAGGACGTCCACTTCTATGTATTTTTGTGACTCTTCCAGTCTCTCTGTATCTCTGCTGCAACCTGCTGATGACACTCCATGACACTCTAAGCTCAGTCGTCCCTTCTGTCTGAGAAAATCGTGCTTGAAGACTTGCATTGGCGAGGTACTGTTGATCAATTGTTAGGTGTCGTCTTGGTCTAATGATGTGAAAATGTGAACAGCATGATGAGGAGGACTGTTTAAATACATTTCCTGGTATAATTAGAATTGGTATTGGGCCATTCATGGATCAAACACCTGTTGTGAAGTTTGCCGTTAAGCTCCTTGTTAGATAGCAAGTTCTGCAAAAAGTGCTGAAATACAGAATAGTTGGACATGTGCATAAAATTAAGTTCATTTTAGGTTCATCCTAAAATGTGCATTTTAGGTTCATCCTGAAATTTCACCCACAATCCAAATATATACACTCACCTAAAGAATTATTAGGAACACCATACTAATACGGTGTTGGACGCCCTTTTGCTTTCAGAACTGCCTTAATTCTATGTGGCATTGATTCAACAAGGTGCTGATAGCATTCTTTAGAAATGTTGGCCCATATTGATAGGATAGCATCTTGCAATTGATGGAGATTTGAGGGATGCACATCCAGGGCACGAAGCTCCTGTTCTGCCACATCCCAAATATGCTCTATTGTGTTGAGATCTGGTGACTGTGGGGGCCATTTTAGTACAGTGAACTTATTGTCATGTTCAAGAAACCAATTTGAAATGATTCGAGCTTTGTGACATGGTGCATTATCCTGCAGGAAGTAGCCATCAGAGGATGGGTACATGGTGGTCATGAAGGGATGGACATGGACAGAAACAATGCTCAGGTAGCCTGTGGCATTTAAACGATGGCCAATTGGCACTAAGGGGCCTAAAGTGTGCCCAGAAAACATCCCCCACACCATTACACCACCACCAGCCTGCACAGTGGTAACAAGGCATGATGGATACATGTTCTCATTCTGTTTACGCCAAATTCGGACTCTACCATTTGAATGTCTCTACAGAAATCGAGACTCATCAGACCAGACAACATTTTTCCAGTCTTTAACAGTCCAATTTTGGTGAGCTTGTGCAAATTGTAGCCTCTTTTTCCTATTTGTAGTGGAGATCAGAGGTACCCGGTGGGGTCTTCTGCTGTTGTAGCCCATCCGCCTCAAGGTTGTGCATGTTGTGGCTTCACAAATGCTTTGCTGCATACCTCGGTTGTAACGAGTGGTTATTTCAGTCAACGTTGCTCTTCTATCAGCTTAAATCAGTCGGCCCATTCTCCTCTGACCTCTAGCATCAACAACGCATATTGGATGTTTTTCCCTTTTCACACCATTCTTTGTAAACCCTAGAAATGGTTGTGCGTGAAAATCCCAGTAACTGAGCAGATTGTGAAATACTTAGACCGACCCGTCTGGCACCAACAACCATGCCACTCTCAAAATTGCTTAAATCACCTTTCTGACATTCAGTTTGGAGTTCAGGAGATTGTCTTGACCAGGACCACAACCCTACATGCATTGAAGCAACTGCCATGTAATTGGTTGACTAGATAATCGCATTAATGAGAAATAGAACAGGTGTTCCTAATAATTCTTAGCTGAGTGTAAATCACTGCAAAAAGTGCACCACAATTATATGCAATTGTAAATACTGGCTAATCCCTCCATCTGATAATAAAAACGGAGACTTTAGCCAATGTATTCCAGTTAGGAACACAACAGAGCCCTTTTGCATCACCGTCAAGGTATCTCAGTGTGGCATGGGTCCTACCACTAGACTACCTACGTATGTTGAGTGAACACGGTCAGAATTTATTTTTTTCTGGGGATTACCGCTAGCAACAGATCACATGCAGAGGAATTGCTCACCCGATTATAAACATACTACAGTGTTTGGGGTTTTTAAGCATTTCCTACGATTTAGGCCACTTTATTTTAGTGATTTCACAAGCCAAATATCCCTAACATTTAGTGTATATGCATGTATATTACTTTGTGTGCATAGCTACACAGACTGTTGTTAGGGAATACCTAAGATCTAAAACAGGCACTTTGAACAGACAGTCCTAGGATCCTTGAACTGAACCTGTCCAATCTAGCCATGCAAAATATGAGTATTGCTTGCTTCACAGGGATATTCTGGTGTGATCTAAGGGGTCTTCCTACTTTTTACCCTTTGCAGTAGCGCAACTACAGGGGAGGCAGGGGAAACAGCTGCTTCTGTGCCCGAGTGGAAAAAGGGCCCAGGAGCAATGTATTTTCTATTACAATTAAGGCCATGCCAGGCCCCCAGTGTGACTGTACATATCTCAAGGGGCCCTGGCCTGAACTGAAATATAATAGAAATGGTGTACATGAAGGACCTTTGGCATGCAGTAATACTAAGCTAAAGGTAATTTGATGATGTCATAAAGTTACATGATTGAAGGTCCTTGCATGGCATTACTGCATTCCAAAGGTCCTTTAGTCTCCAAGAGATAACAGGGGGAGAACAGAGAACCTGCAGCCTATAAGTAAGTAAGTGTATGTGTGTGTGTGTGTGTGTGTGTGTGTATATGTTTGTGTGTTTGTTTATATGTGTTTATCTGTTTGTATATATGTGTGTGTGTATACAGTATATATGTGTTCGTGTGTATGTCTGTGAATGTATATGTATGTACAATATATATGTGTGTGTCTAAATATATGTGTGTGTATGTATATAGAGTGAGGAACAGAAGTATTTGAACACCTTGCAATTTTGCAAGTTCTCCCGTTTAGGCTACTTTCACACTTGCAGCAGATTGATCCGGCAAGCAGTTCCGTCACCGGAACTGCCTGCCGGATCAGGCAATCTGCATGCAAATGAATGCGGATCCGTCTTACAAATGCATTGCAAGAACGGATCCATCTCTCCAGATGTCATCCAGAGAAACTGATCAGTTATATTTTTTTTCACATTTTTACTGGTCTGCGCATGACTGGAAGGACGGATCCGCCATTGCAGTATTTTTAATGCCAGATCTGGCATTAATACATTTCAATTTATCCAGCATCTGATCCGGAATTTTGGACAGAGCTAATACTGCAGCATGCTGCGGTATTTACTCCATTCAAAACGCTGTTCAGTGACTGAACTGATAACATTCTGATGCATCCTGAACGGATTTCTCTCCATTCAGAATGCATGGGGATAAAACTGATGAGTTCTTTTCCAGTATTGAGGCCCTATGACGGAACTCAGTGCCGTAAAAGAAAAACACTAGTGTGAAATTATTCCTAAGAAATCATGAAGGGGTCTGAAATTCACATTGTAGGTGCATTCCCACTCTGAGACAGAATAAAAATAAATAAATCAGGAAATCACATTGTATGATTTTTAAAGACAAATAAATTCTTTAAAAATCATACAATGTGATTTCCTGATATATATATATATATATATATATATATATATATATATATATATATATATATACAGGTCCTTCTCAAAAAATTAGCATATTGTGATAAAGTTCACTATTTTCTGTAATGTACTGATAAACATTAGACTTTCATATATTTTAGATTCATTACTCACCAACTGAAGTAGTTCAAGCCTTTTATTGTTTTAATATTGATGATTTTGGCATACAGCTCATGAAAACCCAAATTTCCTATCTCAAAAAATTAGCATATTTCATCCGACCAATAAAAGAATAGTGTTTTTAATACCAAAAAAAGTCAACCTTCAAATAATTATGTTCAGTTATGCACTCAATACTTGGTCGGGAATCCTTTTTCAGAAATGACTGCTTCAATGCGGCGTGGCATGGAGGCAATCAGCCTGTGGCACTGCTGAGGTGTTATGGAGGCCCAGGAGGCTTCAATGCGGCGTGGCATGGAGGCAATCAGCCTGTGGCACTGCTGAGGTGTTATGGAGGCCCAGGATGCTTTGATAGCGGCCTTAAGCTCATCCAGAGTGTTGGGTCTTGGGTCTCTCAACTTTCTCTTCCCAATATCCCACAGATTCTCTATGGGGTTCAGGTCAGGAGAGTTGGCAGGCCAATTGAGCACAGTAATACCATGGTCAGTAAACCATGTAATAGTGGTTTTGGCACTGTGAGCAGGTGCCAGGTCGTGCTGAAAAATGAAATCTTCATCTCCATAAAGCTTTTCAGCAGATGGAAGCATGAAGTGCTCCAAAATCTCCTGATAGCTAGCTGCATTGACCAACAGTGGACCAACACCAGCAGCTGACATGCACCCCAGACCATCACTGACTGTGGGGACTTGACACTGGACTTCAGGCATTTTGGCATTTCCCTCTCCCCAGTCTTCCTCCAGACTCTGGCACCTTGATTTCCGAATGACATGCAACAGTCCAGTGCTGCTTCTCTGTAGCCCAGGTCAGGCGCTTCTGCCGCTGTTTCTGGTTCAAAAGTGGCTTGACCTGGGGAATGCGGCACCTGTAGCCCATTTCCTGCACACGCCTGTACACGGTGGCTCTGGATGTTTCTACTCCAGACTCAGTCCACTGCTTCCGCAGGTCCCCCAAGGTCTGGAATCGGTCCTTCTCCACAATCTTCCTCAGGGTCCGGTCACCTCTTCTCGTTGTGCAGCGTTTTCTGACACACTTTTTCCTTCCCACAGACTTCCCACTGAGGGGCCTTGATACAGCACTCTGGGAACAGCCTATTCGTTCAGAAATTTCTTTCTGTGTCTTACCCTCTTGCTTGAGGGTGTCAATGATGGCCTTCTGGACAGCAGTCAGGTCGGCAGTCTTACCCATAATTGCGGTTTTGAGTAATGAACCAGGCTGGGAGTTTTTAAAAGCCTCAGGAATCTTTTGCAGGTGTTTAGAGTTAATTAGTTGATTCAGATGATTAGGTTAATAGCTCGTTTAGAGAACCTTTTCATGATATGCTAATTTTTTGAGATAGGAATTTTGGGTTTTCATGAGCTGTATGCCAAAATCATCAATATTAAAACAATAAAAGGCTTGAACTACTTCAGTTGGTGTGTAATGAATCTAAAATATATGAAAGTCTAATGTTTATCAGTACATTACAGAAAATAATGAACTTTATCACAATATGCTAATTTTTTGAGAAGGACCTGTATATATATATATATATATATAGTAACATAGTAACATAGTAACATAGTACATAAGGCCGAAAAAATACATTTGTCCATCCAGTTCGGCCTGTTATCCTGCAAGTTGATCCAGAGGAAGGCAAAAAAAAACTGTGAGGTTGTGAGGTAGAAGCCAATTTTCCTCACTTTAGGGGAATAAAAATTCCTTCCCGACTCCAATCAGGCAATCAGAATAAATCCCTGGATCAACGACCCCTCTCTAGTAGCTATAGCCTGTAATATTATTACACTCCAGAAATACATCCAGACCCCTCTTGAATTCCTTTATTGTACTCACCATCACCACCTCCTCAGGCAGAGAGTTCCATAGTCTCACTACTCTTACCGTAAAGAATCCTCTTCTATGTTTGTGTACAAACCTTCTTTCCTCCAGACGCAGAGGATGTCCCCTCGTCACAGTCACCGTCCTGGGAATGAATAGATGATGGGATAGATCTCTGTACTGACCCCTGATATATTTATACATATTAATTAGATCTCCTCTCAGTTGTCTTTTTTCTAAAGTGAATAACCCTAATGTTGATAATCTTTCAGGGTACTGTAGCCCCATTCCAGTTATATATATATATATTTTTTTTTATTCTGTCTCTCAGGTGGGAATGCACCTACAATTTGAATTTCAGACCCCTCCATGATTTCTAAGTGGGAGTACTTGGAAAATCACAGGGTGTTCAACTACTTCTGTTCCTCACTGTATGTGTTTGTGTATACTGTGGTAAAGTGTATGGTAAAGTCCTGTAAGGGGTTTATATCCCACCCAGGTTCCTCAACTGGGTGAGTTAAGTAAAATCCAGGAAGTTGCTGGAGCTACTTTTTTTGTTAAAGTTCAAGGGCTGGATTTTATTCGGACTGGGAAGGTAGGTTTGGTAGTGGGACCTCCCCAGTCCACCCCAATTCCAGGTAAAGAGCAATACGGCCAGCACGCGATCCTTAGTACACGCTGCAGAGGGAAGGGGCAGACTCCACATGTACAGTAAGAGATCCCAGCAGCCGTGTCTTGTATTGAAGTATCACTGCTTTATTTCACATTTGATAAAGTCACATCCAATAAACCAGGACGCAACAGCGTCCTCTTCCTTGATTTTACTTACCTCACTAAGTTGAGAACTCTGAGTAGGATATACACACCTTCCAGGAATTTTTCATACACTTTACCACATATCCCCCCCCCCCCTTCTCCAGACCGTAAACAGGAGAACCTTTTCGGCCCTTGAATTTGGTAGGTGTTCAGGATACATTGTATGTTTGCTGAAAGTGCCTAGACGACCGGTCTGGAGAAGGGGGGGGGGGGCTATGTGGTAAAGTGTGTGATAAAGTCCTGGAAGGGGTGTATATCCCACTCAGATTTCTCAACTGGGCAAGGTAAGTAAAATCCAGGAAGATGACAATGGCTTCAGCAAACGTAGTTGCTGGAGCTATTTGTTTTGTTAAAGTTCAGGGGCTGGATTTTATTTGGACTGGGAAGGTAGGTTTGGTAGTGGGACCTCCCCAGTCAGTCTGAGAAAGAGTTATGCCTGGAAAAACCCTAGGAAGCTGGCTGCCTTGCTGGCTAGTGAAGCATGATTCTCCGTGTGTGACCTGTGCTCAGTAGGTGAGCTAGAAATGAATTTGTATTAGCTAGAGCCGAGATGTGCATGAGTTTATTAGACAACCCCTTTAATATATGATGCCATTGTATTGTATGTGTAATCATCTCTCAAAAATGTTGCACATGAAATACATGATATAGTGTACTGTACACTTTGCAATTTTCAAACTAGAAAATGAAAGTTTTACATTATTTTTAATTTTGTGAGACTTTTAAAAAAAAATTAGTGCAAAGAAAGTTAGTTACCCATGGCAGCCAAACAGATTTCTGTTCTCATTTTTCATAGATTTTTTTAAAAAATGAAATCTGCAACCAGATTGGTTGCTGTGGGAAACCGCTTCATGTTTCATTTATATTAGTTTTAATATATCTTCCCATGAGCAAGCTGAAATGATATGGTGACTTAATGAGTAAAATGTTTGAATTCATATTGTAGAAATTTTATGTAACTTTAAATTATGCAAAGAATAATATTTGCTTGCTCACTTATCATACCTTTTGGAAAACAGTTAATGAGAAAGAAAAGCAGCAGTTCCTCTTTAGATGCTTACATTTTTAAAACTGTTTTCGATACTACAGTATTTGAAACTGTGGGGCTACCTATTATACTGCTTTATGTGGCTACACATACTATTTGTGATTTTGAAGCCCAAGCACTTAAACAATAGCTGATTCATCATTAAAACTGACGATGTAGTCCCATGTGGGGAGGTTTGCTTCAGTTATGTAGAATATTACGGTATATTACCAGATTCTAGTATGTTGTCATTTCCCTGGTTATTTGCTAAATGTTAAATATTAATTGTTTTTGTATAAGATCGATCCTCTCTAACATTGTGTAGCACTGTATAAGCAATTTTCTTTTTCATTTTTCTTAAAGACTCTGTAATTACCTTATAACAGCTATGTCCCCTATCCCTTTCCACTGGCCCCTAAAAGACCGTTGGTATGGCTTGTCTCTTTTAATATAAACTGAAGACAGAGGGGCATTGTATTCCTGCATTAGGATTCAGAGTAAGGAGGAGTGTATCTTAGTAATCCAATCTGATTGGCTGGCAGGAAGTTGCTGGCTACAGCAAGTGTGTATGTGAAGTGAGGGAAGGCAGAATTGGCATCAGAACTGGCAGAGGAGCCATCTTGAGAAGATCTCATATTGTAGGGTCCAAAACAGCTGTAATTAAGGGAAAAGTTCAAGGAAAGCAGTGGTATGTAAAGAAACGAATGATTGTGTTATGCACAATGCTACAGCAGCAGTAACATTTTAACATAATTTTTTTATGAAAACATGACAGTTGCACTTTAATCACTGCCAATAACAAAGATACTGTATTATATATAAGTGTATCTATTGTTTATTTTTCTGTAAATGGATTATCAAAGAAAAATTGTCTTTTTCCATATATCAAAGGCTGAAGTAATGTTGCAGCTCGTAATGTGAGGCTGCTGCTGGAGGGAAAATATGTAACAAGAGGGAATCTCACTAGGGATGCAGTTGAGTGAAAATGTGATCTAGTCAGAAATAGAGTTGAGCGGAAACCTGAGTGTTCGGGTTCGAAGGGTTCGGCCAAACTTCACAAAAAAGTTTGAGTTTGGGACCAGAACTTGACCCCGAACTCGAACCCCATTGAAGTCAATGGGGACCCGAAATTTTGAGCACTAAAATGGCTGTAAAAATGTCATGGAAAGGGCTAGAGGGTTGCAAATAGCATCAAAATGTGGTTAAGAGCATGACAACTGCTCTACAAACAAAAGTGGATAATGAAATGACTTTAAATAACATAAAATATGTAAAAAAATAAAATAAAATCGTAATCTAGGAGGACGAGGTCCATATGGAGTAGGAGGTTGAGGAGGCGGCGGATGTGACGGTGTAGGTGGAAGCGGCGGCGGAGGAGGAGGTAGCCTACACAGTTTTTTTGGTTTTAATTTTTATTTTTATTTTTTAAATTAGGGTACACCTCAAAACATTGGGAAATATAACCTGTAATAACTCCCTCCAGTCGTTCTAAACACACATACAGACAATACACTGGCTGCAGGGCAGGCCAGCACCTCCAAGGCGTAAAGGGCAAGCTCAGGCCATGTGCTCAATTTGGAGACCCAGAAGTTGCAGGGGGCAGAACGATCAGTTATTATGTGTAGGAGTGTGCAAACATACTGCCCCACCATGTTGCACGTCCCCGTGATGTTTACGATCCAATTGGATATCTGCTCTATCAACTTTCGATGTTCCTTTCTGCACCTACCATGGTGATCACGGTTAGCGTCGAATCAGGGTTCCACCCCGGAGAGGGAGCGTGGGAAAGAGAGACCACATCCAAGTGAGATCAATGGATGAAATGTAATTGTGATTGAGCGGAAATGTGGGAGAAGCAATTAAAACTGAAGAATTTTGAGGAAATTAGGGGGTGCGCAGCAATTACCCACTCCAGACTCAGGGAGGCAGTGACGATAAATAACAGTACAGGACTCTTAAGATGCCCTGTTATTGGAACGATTAATAAAAAATTATAGGGAATGTCACTGTGGTATTTTGGATTTGGCAATGTTAGCCAGGAAAGGCCCTGTTGCGGCTTTGTTGACTCTAGATAACTTCTGCTTGATTGCACGTCCCTGTGACGTCCACCATACATTTGGATATCTTCTCTATCAACTTTCGATGTTCTTTTCTGAGCCTACCATGTTTATCACGGTTATCGGCGAATCAGGGTTCCACGCCAAAGATGGAGCGTGAGAAAGAGAGACCACATCCAAGGGAGATACAAGTATTACATTTTTTTTCATCGAGCGGAAATATGGGAAAAGTTATTGAGGCGCAAATGTGGGACAAATTATTGAAGAGCAAGTGTGGGACAAATTAGTGAAGCGCAATTGTGGGACAACTTGTTAAAGTTTAATTATTGAATAAAAGGAGGTGGAGTGCATCAATTAAAGAAGAATTTCAGAAATGTTATTCTCTGTCACCTATGCAGAGCAGGGGTTTATTCACGTCCAAAATTGTAAAATGTCAACCCAATAATGTAACAGAAAAATTGCAGAAATGTATTAACCTGTCTACTTGGTAGAGCAGGGGTCTATGACAGAAAAAAATTGTTTATTGTCATCCGAAAATGTAAAATAAGAATTATTGAAATTTATTAAGCTGTCAACTAGGTAAAAGAGGGGTATATTACACCTAAAGATTGGTGAATTTCACCCGAAAATGTAATAGTCACTTTTTTTTTTTTTACCTGTCTACTAGGTATAGCAGTGGTACATCACACCCAAAAAATTATTAATTTCACCCGAAAATGTAACAGACAAAGTAGTGAAATGACATAAAATAAAATACGTACAAAAAAAGGTGTAGGAGGCTGTGGAGGAGGACGACGTAGCCAACACTGGTTTTAATTTTCTTTTATTAGGGTACACTCTAAAAGAGTGTGAAATATCCAAAATACAATAGAATAGAATAAGCACTTGCACTGTAGTATAATAATGGCTGGTTAAGGCCAGTATACATGTCTATTCTGCACAAGGTACGGACAAGTCCTGTGGGATCTATGCCTGGTTCATTTTAATGAACGTGAGCTTGTCTACATTGGCTGTGATGACGCCCCCTGCCATGCTAAACAAACGTTCAGATAATAACACTGGCTGCAGGGCAGGCCAGCACCTTCAAGGCGTAAAGTGCAAGCTCAGGCCATGTGCCCAATTTGGAGACCCAGAAGTTGAAGGGGGCAGACCCGTCATTCAGTACGTCTAGGCGTGTGCACACATACTACTCCATCATGTTGGTGAAATGCTGCCTCCTGCTAAGATGTTCCATATAAACTGGTGGTGCTGGTTGTTGTGGCGTGCTGACAAAGCTTTTCCACATTTCTGCCATGCTAACCCTGCCTTCTGAGGGGCTGGCAGTGCCCCAGCTGCATTGGTGACCTCTGCCTTCGCCTTGTGCTTCCGCTGTCAGGTGGGAATACCACCAGCAGCGCTCTACCAGCGTGCGCTTGTACTCGCGCATCTTACGATCACGCTCCAGTGAGCGAATTAAGGACGGTACATTGTCCTTGTAACGGGGATCCAGCAGCGTGGCCACCCAGTAATCAGCACAAGTTAGAATGTGAGCAACTCGGCGGTCGTTGCGGAGACACTGCAGCATGTAATCGTTCATGTGTGCCAGGCTACCCAGAGGCAACGAAAAGCTGTCCTCTGTGGGAGGTGTATCATCTGTGTACACTGTATCCCGCAGCCACGCACCAGTGATGGCCATGAGCTGGTCTGGGTGCCACCCTGCTGTGAACATGGTTCCTCCTTCTCCATCTCCTCCTCCTTATGCTCCAGAACTGTGCCCTGGCTGGACAATTGTGTACCTGGCGTTTGTGGGTGCAGGAACCCACCCTCGGAGCCACTTGTGAATGACTGTCCGGAAACCCTACAAAATGATCCCTCTTCCTCCTCCTGTGCCACATCCTCTTCCATCATCGCCAGCAGCGTTTTTTCAAGGAGGCATAGAAGTGGGATAGTTACGCTGAGAATGCTGTTATCGGCATTGGCCATGTTGGTGGAGTACTCGAAACAGTGCAACAAGTAACACAGATCTCGCATAGAGGCCCAGTTATTGGTGGTGAAGTGGTGCTGTTCCGCAGAGCAATTTACCCGTGCGTGCTGCAGCTGAAACTCCACTATCGCCTGCTGCTGCTCGCACAGTCTTGCCAGCATGTGCAAGTTGGAGTTCCACCTTGTGGGCACGCTGCACATGAGGTGTTGAGTGGGAAGGCTGAAGTTACGCTGCAAAGCTGACAGGCGAGCAGCAGTAGGGTGAGAACGCCAAAAATCGCGCACAGGCAGCCCGGCCTTTATGCAGTAGCTCAGACATATCGGGGTAATTTTTAAGGAATCTCTGCGTCACCAAAATCAGCACATGCGCCAGGCAAGGGATGTGCGTCAAACTGGCTAGTCCCAGAGCTGCTACGAGATTTCGCCCATTATCGCACACCACCAGGCCGGGCTTGAGGCTCACTGGCACAAACTACTCATCGGTCTTTTGTTCAAGGCCCTTCCACAGCTCCTGCGCGGTGTGGGTTTTGTCCCCCAAACAGATAAGTTTTAAAACTGCCTGCTGTCGTTTACCCCTGGCTGTACTGAAGTTGGTGGTGAAGATGTTAGGAAGCGGAGTAGGAGGAGGAAGCAACAGGAGTCAAACCAAAGCGACTTGCAATTTTCGGTGGTGGAAGGACTGCTATCCGCCTCAGGCCCAGCCGCCACTTTCTTTACCCAGTGTGCTATTATGGAGATATAACATCCCTGACTGTGCTTACTGGTCCACGTATCTGTAGTGAGGTGCACCTTGCCACAGATGGCATTGCGCAGTGCACACCTGATTTTGTCCCCCACTTGGTTGTGCAGGGAAGTGATGGCTCGCCTGGAAAAGTAGTGGCGGCTGGGCAAGATGGATTGTGGGACAGCCACCGCCATAAGGCCTTTAAAACTATCCGTCTCCACCAGACGAAATGACAGCATTTGAAAGGCCAGTCATTTAGAAATGTTGGCACTCAGGGCTAGGGATCGCAGGTGGGTAGGGGGGTACTTCCTCTTCCTCTCCAGTGTTTGGCAAATGGAGAGCTGAACGCTTTCATGGGACATTGTGGAGATGCTTGGTGACCGAGGTGGTGGTGTTGCTGGCAGATCCTCTGTTTGCAGGGTGGCAGGTGGCACTGTCACTCCAGAGGTGGATGAAGAGGCCGAGACTGCAGCATAAGACGAAGCAGGAGGAGCCAGAGACCTTTCTTGTTTTTTGAGGTGTCTACTCCACTGCAGCTTGTGCTTAGCACTTAAATGCCTGGTCATGCAGGTTGTGCTTAGGTTGAGAACATTTTTGTCTCGCTTCAGGCTTTGATTGCACAGCGTGCAAACCACTCGTGTCTTGTCATCAGCACATTGTCTGAAGAACTGCCATGCCAGGGAACTCCTTGGAGATGGCTTTGGTGTGCTCGGTCCCTTGCTGCGGTGGGCAGTAGCAGACGTACTGTCTAGGGGACGGCCGATCCGCTTTTGCGCCCTGCTCCCTCTTCGGCTGTGCTGGTGGCTCTGTGTGACCACCGCCTCTTCTTCTGAACTACATAGGTCACTCGCATGACCTTGATTCCGTGTGGGGTTGCGGACCTCATCGTCCTCAACATCATCTTCCACCCAATCTTCACCCCTGCCCTCCTTGTCGGTCTGCACACTTTCAAAAGCCCCAGCAGTTGGCACCTGTGTTTCGTCATCATCCGAGATGTGCTGCGATGGTTCTCCCTTGTACTCGTCTTGAAACATAAGTGGTTGGGCATCGGTGCACTCAATCTCTTCCACTTCTGGGGTATGGATAGGTGGATGGCCCTGGGAAACCCTGCTAACAGAGTCATCAAAAAGCAAAAGAGACTACTGCATGACTTGGGGCTCAGACTGCTTGACTGATTTGCAAGGGGGTGAGGTGAAAGACTGATGGCCATGGGCTGCAGGTGCCAACTCTGATCTTTCAGCAGGGGACTGGGTGGGAGACAATGTGAATCTGCTATTGCCTGTAATTGTTCAGGCCTCAACATTCGTAGAGCCGCATTAGGCCCGACCAAATGCCGCTGCAGGTTCTGTCGCCTACTCGCACCTGAGGAAGGGGTTTCACTTGTGTGTGTAGCTGGCACAGATCGACCACGTCCTCTTCCTGCAACAGGAGCTCCACCAGCAGCACCATGACCTGGGCCACGTCCCTTATTTGACGCTCTCCTCATATTTCTCAAATTTAGGCTCTTGCCCTAAATGGGTGTTTAATTGATTTAGTTTTCACAGATATTATTTTGGTGTGTGAATCACTTTTGAATCACTTTTTATTCAATTCTTTTGGGAGGCGAAGCAACCCAAAAATTGCAATTTGAGCATTTTGACTTTTTCCGTTAAGATATTCAAGCTCATAGGCATTTTTTAGAACGCGACAATGCTGATGATGTGTATACATTTTCTTTTGTTTATGTATTTTTATTTGTAAAGTGGCAATTTGAATTTTATATATTTTGGGTTTTTTGTGTTTTTAAAAACTATTTGAAACTTTTGTTTTTAGCCCTTATAGAGGACTTAAACATGCAATCATTAGATTGCTTATATCATAGACTGCAATAGTTTACCATTGCAGTTTATGGTAAAATTGTTGTGTTTGTTTTGAGCCCTGCCAAAAGCCACTTTGCTGTGGCAGGCCTGCAAACTTTAACAAGGCTCCAGGCTGCCATAGAAAACCACTCTTGTGATCTCGTCACACAAGAACCATTCAATCTTAGGAAGTGGCCCACTCCCAATAAATGACCCCTCAAATGGCGTGGTCACAATCGACAATAGCATCTGAAGTGTTAGATGTCAGTGATCAGAGTTATCGTCGATCATGGATGCTGGCTAGCTACAGTGCCTGATCAGCTACCATGTTTGAAACTCTCTATCTATCTATCTATCTATCTATCTATCTATCTATCTATCTATGGGATTGCACAAAGTGGTTAAACAGTTTTGGTTCCAAGTATGACTTAATCCTCTGTTTTAAAGTACAGCAAAACATTTCAAAAAGTACAGCTTTAAGCCACAATTCTAAGATATAACTTTTACTTATTTGACTCTTTCCCAGATGACCCCCTCTACCCCCTATAGGTCATAGTTTAAAATATGTATTAATCATTAGTGATGAGCGGAAGGGGTCATATACAAATTCACAATATTTTGTGAATATTTTTTAGAGTATTTAGCGAATATTTGCGATTTGGAATATTCGTTATATTATGCCGTTTTTTTACTCGAAAAATCAACACGGTAATGATCTCGTAATATGCAAATTTTTATCGATAATTTTTCAATTGCCGAGCAAAAACAGCGAATATAAAAAAAAACTATGTAGAGCAAATTGGCTAATATAGTGCTATAATCTATTGTTTTAATAGTTGTAATTTTTTTCCAATCTGAACTTCAGATGAGAAAAAAAATTACAACTTTTAAACAAAGAAGAATATAGCACTATAATAGCTAAATTGCTCTATATTTGTTTGTTTTTTATATTCGCTATATTGCTATATATTCTTGTTTTAGAATATTACGAATTCGAAAAAAAACTATATTTGTTTTTTCGAATATTTGTAATATTCTAAAACAAGAATATATAGCAATATAGCGAATATTCAAAAAAACAAAACAAATATAGAGCAATTTAGCTAATATAGTGCTATAATCTATTTTTTTTCAATAGTTAAAATATTTTTCCAATCTGAACTTCAGATGAGAAACAAATTTCAACTATTAGACAAAGAAGATTATAGCACTGTTAGTTTTTTTCAAATATTTTCTATATTGCTATATATTTTTGTTTTAGAATATTATGAATATTCGAAAAAACAAATATATTCGATATAGTGCTATATATTTGTTTTTTTGAATATTCCTCATTTTTCCCATTTAAAGTCATGATTTCTCCCTGCTTCTTGCTTGTAGGCCAATGAGTCATTGGCCCACAAGCAAGAAGCAGGGAGGAATCATGTTTTTGCTCAGCAATTGAAAAATCTGCGATAAAAATTCGCATTCCGAAAATTCGCAATAAAATAATCTCGACTATTCGAAATTATGAATATATATCGCTATATTCTAAATAATTGTGATTAGAGTTGAGCGAACACCTGTATGTTCGGGTTCGAGAAGTTCGGCCGAACTTCCCGGAAATGTTCGGGTTCGGGATCCGAACCCGATCCGAACTTCGTCCCGAACCCGAACCCCATTGAAGTCAATGGGGACCCAAACTTTTCGGTACTAAAAAGGCAGTAAAACAGCCCAGGAAAGGGCTAGAGGGCTGCAAAAGGCAGCAACATGTAGGTAAATCCCCTGCAAACAAATGTGGATAGGGAAATGAATTAAAATAAAAATTAAATAAATAAAAATTAACCAAAATCAATTGGAGAGAGGTCCCATAGCAGAGAATCTGGCTTCACGTCACCCACCACTGGAACAGTCCATTCTCAGATATTTAGGCCCCGGCATCCAGGCAGAGGAGAGAGGTCCCGTAACAGAGAATCTGTCTTCATGTCAGCAGAGAATCAGTCTGCATGTCATAGCAGAGAATCAGGCTTCACGTCAGCCACCACTGCAACAGTCTATTGTCATAAATTTAGGGCCAGCACCCAGGCAGAGGAGAGAGGTCCCGTAACAGACAATCTGGCTTCATGTCAGCAGAGAATCAGTCTTCATGTCATAGCAGAGAATCAGGCTTCACGTCACCCACCACTGTAACAGTCCATTTTCATAAATTTAGGCCCAGCACCCAGGCAGAGGAGAGAGGTCCCGTAACAGAGAATCTGGCTTCATGTCAGCAGAGAATCAGTCTGCATGTCATAGCAGAGAATCAGGCTTCACGTCAGCCACCACTGCAACAGTCCATTTTCATAAATTTAGGCCAAGCACCCAGGCAGAGGAGAGAGGTCCCGTAACAGACAATCTGGCTTCATGTCAGCAGAGAATCAGTCTTCATATCATAGCAGAGAATCAGGCTTCACGTCAGCCACCAATGTAACAGTCCATTGTCAGATATTTAAGCCCAGCACCCAGGCAGAGAAGAGAGGTCCCGTAACAGACAATCAGGCTTCATGTCAGAAGAGAATCAGTCTTCATGTCATAGCAGAGAATCAGGCTTCACGTCAGCCACCAGTGCAACAGTCCATTGGCATATATTTAGGCCAAGCACCCAGGCAGAGGAGAGAGGTCCCTTAACAGAGAATCTGGGTTCATGTCAGCAGAGAATCAGTCTGCATGTCATAGCAGAGAATCAGGCTTCACGTCAGCCACCATTGCAACAGTCCATTTTCATAAATTTAGGCCAAGCACCCAGGCAGAGGAGAGAGGTCCCGTAACAGACAATCAGGCTTCACGTCAGCCACCAGTGCAACAGTCCATTGGCATATATTTAGGCCCAGCACCCAGGCAGAGGAGAGAGGTCCCGTAACAGAGAATCTGGCTTCATGTCAGCAGAGAATTAGTCTGCATGTCATAGCAGAGAATCAGGCTTCACGTCACCCAACATTGGAACAGTCCATTGGCATATATTTAGGCCCCGGCACCCAGACAGAGGAGAGGTTCATTAAATTTTGGGTAGCATCGCAATATAATGGTAAAATGAAAATAAAAATAGGATTGAATGAGGAAGTGCCCTGGAGTACAATAATATATGGTTAAGGGGAGGTAGTTAATGTCTAATCTGGACAAGGGACGGACAGGTCCTGTGGGATCCATGCCTGGTTCATTTTTATGAACGTCAGCTTGTCCACATTGGCTGTAGACAGGCGGCTGCGTTTGTCTGTAATGACACCCACTGCCGTGCTGAATACACGTTCAGACAAAACGCTGGCCGCCGGGCAGGCCAGCACCTCCAAGGCATAAAAGTCTAGCTCTGGCCACGTGGACAATTTAGAGACCCAGTAGTTGAATGGGGCCGAACCTTCAGTCAGTACGTGGAGGGGTGTGCACACGTACTGTTCCACCATGTTAGTGAAATGTTGCCTCCTGCTAACACGTTGCGTATCAGGTGGTGGTGCAGTTAGCTGTGGCGTGTTGACAAAACTTTTCCACATCTCTGCCATGCTAACCCTGCCCTCAGAGGAGCTGGCCGTGACACAGCTGCCTTGGCGACCTCTTGCTCCTCCTCTGCCTTGGCCTTGGGCTTCCACTTGTTCCCCTGTGACATTTGGGAATTCTCTCAGTAGCGCGTCTACCAACGTGCGCTTGTACTCGCGCATCTTCCTATCACGCTCCAGTGCAGGAAGTAAGGTGGGCACATTGTCTTTGTAGCGTGGATCCAGCAGGGTGGCAACCCAGTAGTCCGCACACGTTAAAATGTGGGCAACTCTGCTGTTGTTGCGCAGGCACTGCAGCATGTAGTCGCTCATGTGTGCCAGGCTGCCCAGGGGTAAGGACAAGCTGTCCTCTGTGGGAGGCGTATCGTCATCGTCCTGCCTTTCCCCCCAGCTACGCACCAGTGATGGACCCGAGCTGCGTTGGGTGCCACCCCGCTGTGACCATGCTTGATTCTCATCATCCTCCACCTCCTCCTCATCCTCGTCCTCCTCGTCCTCCAGTAGTGGGCCCTGGCTGGCCACATTTGTACCTGGCCTCTGCTGTTGCCAAAAACCTCCCTCTGAGTCACTTCGAAGAGACTGGCCTGAAAGTGCTAAAAATAACCCCTCTTCCTCCTCCTCCTCCTCCTCCTCCTGGGCCACCTCCTCTTCCATCATCGCCCTAAGTGTTTTCTCAAGGAGACTTAGAAGTGGTATTGTAACGCTGATAACGGCGTCATCGCCACTGGCCATGTTGGTGGATAACTCGAAACAGCGCAACAGGGCACACAGGTCTCGCATGGAGGCCCAGTCATGGGTGGTGTAGTGGTGCTATTCTGTAGTGCGACTGACCCGTGCGTGCTGCAGCTGAAACTCCACTATGGCCTGCTGCTGCTTGCACAGTCTGTCCAGCATGTGCAAGGTGGAGTTCCACCTGGTGGGCACGTCGCATATGAGGCGGTGAGCGGGAAGGCCGAAGTTACGCTGTAGCGCAGACAGGCGAGCAGCAGCAGGATGTGAACGCCGGAAGCGCGAACAGACGGCCCGCACTTTATGCAGCAGCTATGACATGTCGGGGTAGTTGTGAATGAACTTCTGCACCACCAAATTCAGCACATGCGCCAAGCAAGGGATGTGCGTCAAACTGGCTAGTCCCAGAGCTGCAACGAGATTTCGCCCATTATCACACACCACCAGGCCGGGCTTGAGGCTCACCGGCAGCAACCACTCGTCGGTCTGTTGTTCTATACCCTGCCACAACTCCTGTGCGGTGTGGGGCCTGTCCCCCAAACATATGAGTTTCAGAATGGCCTGCTGACGTTTACCCCGGGCTGTGCTGAAGTTGGTGGTGAAGGTGTGTGGCTGACTGGATGAGCAGGTTGAAGAAGAGGAGGAGGAAGCTGAGAAGGAGGAAGTGGCAACAGGAGGCAAAGAATGTTGCCCTGCGATCCTTGGCGGCGGAAGGACGTGCACCAAACAGCTCTCCGCCTGGGGCCCAGCTGCCACTACATTTACCCAGTGTGCAGTTAGGGAGATATAGCGTCCCTGGCCGTGCTTACTGGTCCACGTATCTGTGGTTAGGTGGACCTTGCCACAGATGGCGTTGTGCAGTGCACACTTGATTTTATCGGATACTTGGTTGTGCAGGGAAGGCACGGCTCTCTTGAAGAAGTAGTGCCGGCTGGGAACAACATACTGTGGGACAGCAAGCGACATGAGCTGTTTGAAGCTGTCTGTGTCCACCAGCCTAAATGACAGCATTTCATAGGCCAGTAGTGTAGAAATGCTGGCATTCAGGGCCAGGGATCGAGGGTGGCTAGGTGGGAATTTACGCTTTCTCTCAAATGTTTGTGAGATGGAGAGCTGAACGCTGCCGTGTGACATGGTTGAGATGCTTGGTGACGGAGGTGGTGGTGGTGTTGGTGGTACATCCCCTGTTTGCTGGGCGGCAGGTGCCAACGTTCCTCCAGAGGCGGAGGAAGAGGCCGAGGCGGCAGCAGCAGAAGAGGCCGAGGCGGCAGCAGCAGAAGAGGTAGCAGGGGGAGCCTTAGTGACTTCCTTGGTTTTAAGGTGTTTACTCCACTGCAGTTCATGCTTTGCATCCAGGTGCCTGGTCATGCAGGTTGTGCTCAGGTTCAGAACGTTAATGCCTCGCTTCAGGCTCTGATGGCACAGCGTGCAAACCACTCGGGTCTTGTCGTCAGCACATTGTTTGAAGAAGTGCCATGCCAGGGAACTCCTTGAAGCTGCCTTTGGGGTGCTCGGTCCCAGATGGCGGCGGTCAGTAGCAGGCGGAGTCTCTTGGCGGCGGGTGTTCTGCTTTTGCCCACTGCTCCCTCTTTTGCTACGCTGTTGGCTCGGTCTCACCACTGCCTCTTCCTCAGAACTGTGAAAGTCAGTGGCACGACCTTCATTCCATGTGGGGTCTAGTACCTCATCGTCCCCTGCATCGTCTTCCACCCAGTCTTGATCCCTGACCTCCTGTTCAGTCTGCACACTGCAAAAAGACGCAGCAGTTGGCACCTGTGTTTCGTCATCATCAGAGACATGCTGAGGTGGTATTCCCATGTCCTCATCATCAGGAAACACAGTGGTTGTGCGTCAGTGCATTCTATGTCTTTCACCGCTGGGGAAGGGCTAGGTGGATGCCTTTGGAAAACCCTGCCAGCGGAGTCTTCAAACAGCATAAGAGACTGCTGCATAACTTGAGGCTCAGACAGTTTCCCTGGTATGCATGGGGGTGATGTGACAGACTGATGGGGTTGGTTTTCAGGCGCCATCTGTGCGCTTTCTGCAGAAGACTGGGTGGGAGATAATGTGAACGTGCTGGATCCACTGTCGGCCACCCAATTGACTAATGCCTGTACCTGCTCAGGCCTTACCATCCTTAGAACGGCATTGGGCCCCACCATATATCGCTGTAAATTCTGGCGGCTACTGGGACCTGAGGTAGTTGGTACACTAGGACGTGTGGATGTGGCAGAACGGCCACGTCCTCTCCCAGCACCAGAGGGTCCACTAACATCACCACGACCATGTCCACGTCCGCGTCCCTTACTAGATGTTTTCCTCATTGTTATGGTTCACCACAACAACAAAAATATTATTTGGCCCAATGTATTGTATTCAAATTCAGCGGGATATAAATTTGAGGCCTAGTATTTAGGCGCTGGGTGACCGGTATGGATTTACTAACAGAATTGGACTTGGAAATGCACAGTAGCGTGTGTGTGAAGTTATTCTGAATGACCCTATGTGCACCTTGAATATTATATACCCTTTTAGGGATAGATTTCAAATAGCTCTGATATAGCAGGAACCACTAAATTATGAAATTGCTAAATTGGGAATTGTATTTCAACCCAGAACAAGAAATGTGCTTTGACGGACACTAAATAACTTGCCCAGCCAGAACAGTACAGCGGTAACGACAGATTTAGCGGGATATAAATTTGAGGCCTAGTATTTAGGCGCTGGGTGACCGGTATGAATTTACTGACAGAATTAGACTTGGAAATGCACAGTAGCGTGTGTGTGAAGTTATTCTGAATAACCCTATGTGCACCTTGAATATTATATACCCTTTTAGGTATAGATTTCAAATAGCTCTGATATAGCAGAAACCACTAAATTATGAAATTGCTAATTGGGAATTGTATTTCAACCCAGAACAAAAAATGTGCTTTGACGGACACTAAATAACTTGCCCAGCCAGAACAATAACTTGCCCAGCCAGAACAGTACAGCGGTAACGACAGATTTAGCGGGATATAAATTTGAGGCCTAGTATTTAGGCGCTGGGTGACCGGTATGGATTTACTGACAGAATTAGACTTGGAAATGCACAGTAGCGTGTGTGTGAAGTTATTCTGAATGACCCTATGTGAACCTTGAATATTATATACCCTTTTAGGGATAGATTTCAAATAGCTCTGATATAGCAGAAACTACTAAATTATGAAATTGCTAAATTGGGAATTGTATTTCAACCCAGAACAAAAAATGTGCTTTGACGGACACTAAATAACTTGCCCAGCCAGAACAGTACAGCGGTAACGACAGATTTAGCGGGATATAAATTTGAGGCCTAGTATTTAGGCGCTGGGTGACCGGTATGGATTTACTGACAGAATTAGACTTGGAAATGCACAGTAGCGTGTGTGTGAAGTTATTCTGAATGACCCTATGTGCACCTTGAATATTGTATACCCTTTTAGGGATAGATTTCAAATAGCTCTGATATAGCAGAAACCACTAAATTATGAAATTGCTAAATTGGGAATTGTATTTCAACCCAGAACAAAAAATGTGCTTTGACGGACACTAAATAACTTGCCCAGCCAGAACAGTACAGCGGTAACGACAGATTTAGCGGGATATAAATTTGAGGCCTAGTATTTAGGCGCTGGGTGACCGGTATGGATTTACTGACAGAATTAGACTGGGATATGGCCAAAAAATAACCACACTATTGCTGGTTAAATGCACTTGGTGTGACAGCTTGACCAACCACACTACTGAGGGTTAAATGCACTTGGTGACGGGCGCAGCTTGCCCCTGATGTAGTATATGGCCAAAAAATAAACAGACTATTGCTGATTAAATGCACTTGGTGTGACAGCTTCACCCTAATGTAGGCTTTAGCCAAAAAACAACCACATCATTGAGGGTTAAATGCACTTGGTGACAGGCGCAGCTTGCCCCTGATGTAGTATATGGCCAAAAAATGAACAGACTATTGCTGGTTAAATGCACTTGGTGTGACAGCTTGACCAACCACACTACTGAGGGTTAAATGCACTTGGTGACGGGCGCAGCTTGCCCCTGATGTAGTATATGGCCAAAAAATGAACAGACTATTGCTGGTTAAATGCACTTGGTGTGACAGCTTCACCCTAATGTAGGCTTTAGCCAAAAAACAACCACACCATTGAGGGTTAAATGCACTTGGTGACAGGCGCAGCTTGCCCCTGATGTAGTATATGGCCAAAAAATGAACAGACTATTGCTGGTTAAATGCACTTGGTGTGAAAGCTTGACCAACCACACTACTGAGGGTTAAATGCACTTGGTGACGGGCTCAGCTTGCCCCTGATGTAGTATATGGCCAAAAAATGAACAGACTATTGCTGGTTAAATGCACTTGGTGTGACAGCCTGACCAACCACACTACTGAGGGTTAAATGCACTTGGTGACGGGCGCAGCTTGCCCCTGATGTAGTATATGGCCAAAAAATAAACAGACTATTGCTGGTTAAATGCACTTGGTGTGACAGCTTCACCCTGATGTAGGCTTTAGCCAAAAAACAACCACACCATTGAGGGTTAAATGCACTTGGTGACAGGCGCAGCTTGCCCCTGATGTAGTATATGGCCAAAAAATAAACAGACTATTGCTGGTTAAATGCACTTGGTGTGACAGCTTCACCCTGATGTAGGCTTTAGCCAAAAAACAACCACACCATTGAGAGTTAAATGCACTTGGTCGCAGCTTGTGCTGGCGCACCACAAGACACAAAATGGCCGCCGATCACCCCAGAAAAAAGTGACTGACAAACGGTCTGGGCAGCCTAAAAACAGTGAGCAATTGAGTATCAGCAGCTCAATGATCCACAGCTGCAGATCGATCAATTAATCAAGTCCTTTGGAGGAGTTTATCTGCCTAATCTCGCCCTACTGTCGCAGCCGCAACCTCTCCCTATGCTGATCAGAGCAGAGTGACGGGCGGCGCTATGTGACTCCAGCTTAAATAGAGGCTGGGTCACATGGTGCTCTGGCCAATCACAGCCATGCCAATAGTAGGCATGGCTGTGACGGCCTCTTGGGGCAAGTAGTATGACGCTTGTTGATTGGCTGCTTTGCAGCCTTTCAAAAAGCGCCAAGCAATGGTCAAAAAGCGCCAAGAAAGCGACGAACAACGAACCCGAACCCGGACTTTTACGAAAATGTCCGGGTTCGGGTCCGTGTCACGGACACCCCAAAATTCGGTACGAACCCGAACTATACAGTTCGAGTTCGCTCATCCCTAATTGTGAATTTTCAAAGTACCTATATTCGCGATAAAAATTTGCAATTCGAATATTCGTGATCAACACTATTAACCATTACAATATGACAACTAGAGATAAGCAAAGTTTTAATATTTTGATTTGGACGCTTTGCCAAATTTTCCCCAAAAATTTGACACAATCCAAATTTATTTGTGAGCAAGCACTTTAATAATCAGCTATTTCCCGACTGTGGAGAGTGTGCATATCAGTGTGCATCACTGTGCATTGCAGAAACATGTATAGCTAGTCTGCTGTGGTAGTGAAACAGTTACAGTGCGTCAGTATGACAAGCAGGTGACAGGCGTCACTCTTAGAATCAGTTCATACCTCGGTTATTTGGTCAGTTATAGGTCCAATCTGACCAAATAACTGAAGTGTTAAGCCAGCCTTCCAAGTCAATGATAGCATGAGTTCTAAAGGTTATAACAGTGCAGTGGCCCAAGATTTTATTATGGAGTGAAAGAGCGCTCTCCCTTTACACTGTCTGCTGGTTCCACATACAGTTGCAAGAAAAAGTATGTGAACCCTTTGGAATTATATGGATTTCTGCACAATTTGGTCATAAATTGTGATCTGATCTTCATCTAAGTCACAACAATAGACAATCACAGTCTGCTTAAACTAATAACACACAAATAATTAAATGTTATCATGTTTTTATTAAACACACCATGTAAACATTCACAGTGCAGGTGGAAAAAGTATGTGAACCCCTAGACTAATGACATCTCCAAGAGCTAATTAGAGTGAGGTGTCAGCCAACTGGAGTCCAATCAATGAGATGAGATTGGAGGTGTTGGTTACAGCTGCCCTGCCCTAAAAAAAACACACACCAGTTCTGGGTTTGCTTTTCACAAGAAGCATTGCCTGATGTGAATGATGCCTCGCACAAAAGAGCTCTCAGAAGACCTACGATTAAGAATTGTTGACTTGCATAAAACTGGAAAGGTTTATAAAAGTATAAAAGCCTTGCTGTTCATCAGTCCACGGTAAGACAAATTGTCTATAAATGGAGAAAGTTCAGCACTGCTGCTACTCTCCCTAGGAGTGTCCGTTCTGTAAAGATGACTGCAAGAGCACAGTGCAGACTGCTCAATGAGGTGAAGAAGAATCCTAGAGTGTCAGCTAAAGACTTACAAAAGTCTCTGGCATATGCTAACATCCCTGTTAGCGAATCTACGATACGTAAAACACTAAACAAGAATGTATTTCATAGGAGGATACTACAGAGGAAGCCACTGCTGTCCAAAAAAACCCATTGCTGCACGTTTACAGTTTGCACAAGAGCACCTGGATGTTCCACAGCAGTACTGGCAAAATATTCTTTGGACAGATGAAACCAAAGTTGAGTTGTTTGGAAGAAACACACAACACTATGTGTGGAGAAAAAGAGGCACAGCACACCAACATCAAAACCTCATCCCAACTGTGAAGTATGGTGGTGGGGGCATCATGGTTTGGGGCTGCTTTGCTGCGTCAGGTCCTGGACAGATTGCGATCATCGAAGGAAAAATTAATTCCCAAGTTTATCAAGACATTTTGCAGGAGAACTTAAGGCCATCTGTCCACCAGCTGAAACTCAACAGAAGATGGGTGTTGCAACAGGACAACGACCCAAAGCATAGAAGTAAATCAACAACAGAATGGCTTAAACAGAAGAAAATACACCTTCTGGAGTGGCCCAGTCAGAGTCCTGACCTCAACCCGATTGAGATGCTGTGACATAACCTCAAGAAAGCGATTCACACCAGACATCCCAAGAATATTGCTGAACTGAAACAGTTCTGTAAAGAGGAATGGTCAAGAATTACTCCTGACCGTTGTGCACGTCTGATCTGCAACTACAGGAAACGTTTGGTTGAAGTTATTGCTGCCAAAGGAGATTCAACCAGTTATTAAATCCAAGGGTTCACATACTTTTTGCACCTGCACTGTGACTGTTTACATGGTGTGTTCAATAAAAACATGGTAACATTTAATTCTTTGTGTGTTATTAGTTTAAGCAGACTGTGATTGTCTATTGTTGTGACTTAAATGAAGATCAGATCACATTTTATGACCAATTTTTGCAGAAATCCATATCATTCCAAAGGGTTCACATACTTTTTCTTGCAACTGTACATTGCTACAGAACCTGTTTGCCCTAAAACCGGTAGTATCAGACCACTTTTTCAACCCAATTACAGAATCAAGGATTAACAGATTTACTTATGTATAAAAGAATGTGAACACCCCAAAATCAGTAGTATCTGGCCTCAATTTCACCCCAGAATCAAGGATTAATCAAGTATTACCTATGTATAAAAGAATGTAAACACCCCAAAATTGGTAGTATTGGTCCGCAATTTCACCCTAGAATCAAAGATTATTAAAGGATTACTTATTTATAAAAGAGCATGAACACCCAAAAATCAGTAGTATCAGGCCACAAATTTCACCCCAGTTACAGAATCAAGGATAAATGGAATTACTTATGTAAAATAACAATGTTAACCCCCAAAAATCAGTTGTATGAGACCGCTATTTCAACCCAATTACAGAATCAAGGATTAGCGGAATTACTTATGTATAAAAAAAGTGACCAACCTAAAACCAGTAGTATCAGACCACTTTTTCAACCCAATTCATGCAGCAAGGTGTAAAAGAATAGCCTCTCAATTAGCCAAGCATTGCACTGTTCATTTGGCCCCTGCCCTCTATCAATAGTGTGGATAAAGTCTCCCTATTATATCCCTACACTATTGTTAGAAATTGGCCGCAGCAACACAAAACTTCTTGAAGCAACTTCGTTTATTTGAAGATAAGAGCAGCAAGACAGCGTATAAATAAATATAAAAGTCAATCAGATTATGGCATGAAGATGAAAGTGTGAGCAGGGGTAAAAAGACAGTGCTTGCTTAAAATCCCCAGACACAGTTTCTTATACCCCAGAGAGCAAAGGAATAATTAATATTTTAATTCAGGTTTTACGCAGTGTGCTGCAGTCAATAGGCTTCAATGTTGCTCACACAGATTACATCAATGTTCTACATAACCACTGATCTAAAGTTACACCTTCTAATTGAACAAAAGTTTCTTATCATAACTAGGGATGAGCGAATCAACTTCGGATGAAACATCCGAAGTCGATTTGCATAAAACGTTGTTCTAATACTGTATATAGCAGGAGCTCCGTAAAGTATTAGAATGCATTGGCTCCGATGAGCCAAAGTTATTGCTTTGCGAAGGATATAATAGGGAGACTTTATCCACACTATTGAGAGAGGGCAGGGGCCAAATGAACAGTGCAATGCTTGGCTAATAACTTCACAAACTATTTTGTACTGTAAAAAAATATTTCCCAAACTTGGGATCGGTTACAACAAGTAACTTGGAACCGAACCAGAGTTCGAGAAATGTTTTTTTACAGTACAAATTAATTTATTAAGTTATTGCGCGAAGTCTCGCAAGACTTCGTAAAGCAATAACTTCGGCTCATCAGAGCCAATACATTCTAATACTATACAGAGCTCATTCGCTCATGTCGATTCGCTCATCCCCAATCATGACCACTTCATGCGGAAATCATTTATTCCTTGGGTCCTCCATTAATCCACTCCAATTTTAGTACCAATCTCCATTTTCTTTCCAAGGAGCCATATGGGACATAAAACCAAAAGTGGGCCCCTTCATTTATAACCTATCCAACACCAAGGATCGAACATGATCATAAACATGCCAAGGGACTTCTTCAGTTTCAATAGACAAGTACATTTATCCTAGCTTACCATTATATCATGACCCTTTTAATCGATTACTTAAGAATCTCTACATCAAGATATTTCCCTAACCAAGCTATTTCTTCACCTTAACTCTTTACTAAACTCCTCTTTGAGATGAAAATACAAGTCTGCCAAATACAACATGGCTAACCATCCAATGTAATCCTGATTCCCCTGCCCCTGAACTTTTGAAAACTAATATTTTTCAAATAAAGTATTTCCTAAACACTTTCCCTAGCACTTGTCACATCTGTCCCTATGCTCAGTTCACTGGAAAATGGCATGATGAAGATTTGTATAGGGCTGTGAAATCACAGGGGCTGGCTATCTGCTGATTGGCTCACTGCATGGCATTATGGATGATCCCTCATTCCTGGGCTTCTTACTTTCACTTTGTAACATGTGCTTCAGCAATTTTAGAAAAAATCCAATTTATTACCACAAATCACCAGAAAATGTGTTTTTGTGGCGAATCAAATTTTCAACTTCAATTCGCTCAACACAAATGACAACCTAACAGAACTTAGATACAAAAGAAAAATGTGACAGACACAGCAATGTGTGAGAACTGTATATATACCAAACGTGGCACAATAAAAAGCTGCTCACCAGAGGAAATCCTTGAGTGTAGACGTATCACTAGGTAAAACCAAAGGCAGGTGAAGTCAGTCCAGAACAAAAGTTTCTCCCTCCCACTGGAAATACTCTTCTGTGGTCCAGAAGGTAAGTAGCAATAACACAAAATAAAAAGCAAAAAGGGGAATAGGGAGAACTCACTGATAAAAGTGGACTTTTATTAAAATATAAATTCAAAAAATAAGCAGGCTAGCATGTTTCAAAGAGGGTCTCCCTTCTTCATCAGAACCATCTAATGGGCTTATTTTTTGCATTTATATTGTTAATAAAAGTCCACTTTTACCAGTAGGCGCTCCTTATTCCTCTTTTTTTTAAATTGTTATTCAGTGTTATTGGTAACCCAGCAGAACTGCCATAATCCTCTTGGTTGATATAGATTTTAGCTTACTGACTGCAAGATGGTTCATGTCAGTTTTTACAGTTCTCTTGATATCATTACCATCACCGGCTTCATCTATGGATTACAATGGAACAGTAGTGAATCTCCAGGATAACAACATTCAGGCAAGTATTTTAAACACTGAATAAATGCGTTAATGGTGGTTATATAAAGAATTATCTATCACAGAGGTAAACCACCTAAAATATAGCTTTTAATAGTAAATATTAAAAATTACCATAAATCCCTCACGTGGGGACAATAGAACAAGACAGACAGAAACACCAACACACGTGGGCTGGATCATAGACAGGTGGGAAGGATGGTATGACAGGGAAAAGGCAGGCCAGAAGGGTCCCTAGTATCACCCTAAGGTGTCCCTTACTTGTGCTCAGCCCAGAGATGCACCCAGATGGTGGGAGCACTCTGTCCCCGTGCCTGCCCTGTCTGTCCTTAGAACAGCCATAAAACACACAATAGACCCTTATGGATGCCCAGGACATATAATATAATAAGATATATACCGAAAGGATTGTCAAGATTCAATTAAAGGTTCTCGTCTCGATGCGTTTCCCCATTAGATTTGGTTCGTCAGGAGACCACTAGAGAAAAAACAATGCAGTGCTAACACACAGCTATATCTATACATATACAATCCACAGAAGGAAAATAAACCAAAATACTGGAGCACCAAAGAAAAACACCTTCAAACCGCCTGACACACTACCAAATATACAAAGATAATGCAACAGACAGGATAGTGTAACACCAAAGCATGCGGCAAACGAGTACAAACATCCACCTAAAAGTTAGTCAACGGTGCTGTATTTGTCAATTAAGCAGAGCATGCAGCGGAAGGGAGTACCTATCAACTCCAAAAAGAGATAAAACGTGCTGTACTTATGTTTGAGAAGTGTGTCCAGGCGGTTTGGGGTGCTCCAGGGGGCACTAAGATGAGGCTTCAATGTGTATATCTGCGCCAATACATTTAAACCCTGAGTAGGAGGTTCCTATCAAGGTCTCCCCCAATCACAGTGAGGGCTATCTCACATGATCTATCCTGCATGTCATTACTAAATGAAGGAAGTTAATATAATGCAATATAGCATAATGATGTGTGGTTCCCCCCTATTCATAAATATGGACCTGGTATTAGTAGGGCAGTAACCTGTAAATGAACTCACTTCCACCATGAGCTTACCAGTATGATGTGCCGCCTGCACTATTCCAACGTGTGGAACGCACGCCAAGATCCAAAATGGCCGTGCGTTCCACCGTCCAGGGAGCGCTGTCACAGCCACCTATCGCTGATCCTCAGCCGAAGTGACTGTGGAACGCACGCCGACGTCTAAGATGGCCGTGCGTTCCACAGCACAGGATACATCCAGGACACAGTGTTAGTGTGCCTGGGTCAAATAAGCGCTATCGAGGAGTGCACAACAAGGTATATAGGCACCTCCCAAACAATATAATACAGACGGGGCACCTTAGATATCCAGTAGGAATAGATAAAAATGTTCATATATAGTGATATAAGGATATCAATCCCAAAGATAGGGTCCCATATATATCAATATATAACGTTACCCCTACAATACAGTTCAAAGTAGAGGGGGGGGGGGGAAGGGGGGGACCATGTTTAATCAACTGGAAATCAGATTATTAAACTATATTGATAGACAATTTTTGATGTCATTAAATATGACAAACTTCAATATATATATTATATTATTATCAGACATATAGAAATCGGTGTATGCAGGAAATAGATTATTATTGATGCCCTTATCTAACCAAGGTGCGGAGCCCCAGCTCGGGGGTGAGTGACAGAGGCATATCTATCCCATGAAAAATAGCGGGGTAGTACAGGACCCTAAAGAGATATACAGACGTGGACAAAATTGTTGGTACCCTTTGGTCAATGAAAGAAAAAGTCACAATGGTCACAGAAATAACTTTAATCTGACAAAAGTAATAATAAATTAAAATTCTATAAATGTTAACCAATGAAAGTCAGGCATTGTTTTTCAACCATGCTTCAACAGAATTATGTAAAAAAATAAACTCATGAAACAGGCATGGACAAAAATGATGGTACCCCTAACTTAATATTTTGTTGCGCAACCTTTTGAGGCAATCACTGCAATCAAACGCTTCCTGTAACTGTCAATGAGACATCTGCACCTCTCAGCAGGTATTTTGGCCCACTCCTCATGAGCAAACTGCTCCAGTTGTGTCCGGTTTGAAGGGTGCCTTTTCCAGACTGCATGTTTCAGCTCCTTCCAAAGATGCTCAATAGGATTGAGGTCAGGGCTCATAGAAGGCCACTTTAGAATAGTCCAATTTTTTCCTCTTAGCCATTCTTGGGTGTTTTTAGCGGTGTGTTTTGGGTCATTGTCCTGTTGCAAGACCCATGACCTGCGACTGAGACCAAGCTTTCTGACACTGGCTAGTACATTTCTCTCTAGAATTCCTTGATAGTCTTGAGATTTCATTGTACCCTGCACAGATTCAAGACACCCTGTGCCAGACGCAGCAAAGCAGCCCCAGAACATAACAGAGCCTCCTCCATGTTTCACAGTAGGGACAGTGTTCTTTTCTTGATATGCTTCATTTTTTCGTCTGTGAACATACAGCTGATGTGCCTTGGCAAAAACTTCGATTTTTGTCTCATCTGTCCACAGGACATTCTCCCAGAAGCTTTGTGGCTTGTCAACATGTAGTTTGGCATATTCCAGTCTTGCTTTTTTATGATTCGTTTTCAACAATGGTGTCCTCCTTGGTCGTCTCCCATGTAGTCCACTTTGGCTCAAACAACGACGGATGGTGCGATCTGACACTGATGTTCCTTGAGCATGAAGTTCACCTTGAATCTCTTTAGAAGTCTTTCTAGGCTCTTTTGTTACCATTCGGATTATCCGTCTCTTAGATTTGTCATCAATTTTCCTCCTGCGGCCACGTCCAGGGAGGTTGGCTACAGTCCCATGGATCTTAAACTTATGAATAATATGTGCAACTGTACTCACAGGAACATCTAGTTGCTTGGAGATGGTCTTATAGCCTTTACCTTTAACATGCTTGTCTATAATTTTCTTTCTGATCTCTTGAGACAGCTCTTTCCTTTGCTTCCTCTGGTCCATGTCGAGTGTGGTACACACCATATCACCAAACAACACAGTGATTACCTGGAGCCATATATATAGGCCCAATGGCTGATTACAAGGTTGTAGACACCTGTGATGCTAATTAGTGGACACACCTTGAATTAACATGTCCCTTTGGTCACATTATGTTCTGTGTTTTCTAGGGGTACCATCATTTTTGTCCATGCCTGTTTCATGAGTTTATTTTTTTACATAATTCTGTTGAAGCATGGTTGAAAAACAATGTCTGACTTTCATTGGTTAACATTTATAGAATTTTAATTTATTATTACTTTTGTCAGATTAAAGTTATTTCTGTGACCATTGTGACTTTTTCTTTCATTGACCAAAGGGTACCAACAATTTTGTCCACGTCTGTATAAAGAGGGTTAATGGCTACTCGAATGTTAATGCCGTCTTCAAGATAGTACAAGATATAATGGGTCTGTATATTAAGGCAAAACCTAAGATGTATGTATTTGACACTTCTTGTGTCGATGTCGCTTTCTGTCATTTGAGGACGAGAAGTAAAGAAGGGGGCGGATCCCCTAAAACGAGAAGGAATGCTGAGGTCTGCTAAAGAAAGCAGGTAAATGTGAGCTGCTCATTCAGGCCACCTGGTCCCAGTCTCCTTTTCGTGGGGAGGGTCTAATCAGCTCTAATGCTGAAAATGTAATGAGTCGGGGGTCCCCATTGTGGTACTCCCACATATGGTTGGCTAGAGTGGTATCCTTTTTATTCTTTATGTCATTTAGATGTTCTAGGACCCGTTTCCGGAGCTCCCTAAACGTTTTCCCCACGTAGTCTTTCGGACGGGTGCACTGAGCTAAATACACCACTCCCTTACTACGACAGTTCACAAATTCACGGACATCGTATGTTTTTCCTGTGACAGTACAGATATTCTGTCTGGAGTTCCGATTATTGCAGCACGCCAGACAGGATCCACACCAAAAGGTACCCAGGGGCTTATGATCCAGCCAGGTGCCCTTGAGTGCGGGCCCTGTATAGTGACTGTGAACAAGTCAGTCACGGAGACTCCTACCGCGTCTAAATGTGATATTAGGTTGAGGAGAGAGTTTATCCGCCACGTCCGGGTCCATTAATAAAATGGGCCAGTATTTTCCAATAATGTTTCTCACTTCATGGCTCATATTGTCGAAGGTTGAGATTATTCTAATAACCTCTTTATCCTCCTTAATCGATTTCCTCGGGACCAGCAGGGTGTTGTGTTCTCATGCAGATGCATGTTGGAATGCATCCCTCAGAACGTGTTGCGGATAACCTCTCTCCGTAAATCTATTTTGTAATTTCCTCGCATCCTGGTGGAAACCCTCCGTATCTGAACAATTCCTCTTCATATGGAGGTATTGACCGCGGGGTATGCCCCGCTTTAAACTGAGTGGATGATGGCTATTCCAATGCAAAAGGTTATTGGTGACTGTGGTCTTCCTGAAAGTGGAGGTGACAAGACAGCCTCCAGTTCTGGTTACTCTAACATCGAGAAATGTCAAAGATTCTGGATGGTACTCCGAAGTAAACAAGAGTCCCAATTCGTTCATGTTAAGAGCCCTGATAAACAAATCAAACTCTTCCCGTGTACTATTCCATATGATGAATACATCATCGATGTATCGAGTCCAGAAGACGATCCTGTCACCCCACCATGTATATATGTCCGGGAAGACCACATTATCTTCCCACCAGCCCAGGAGGAGGTTTGCATAAGAGGGGGGCACAGGGGCTCCCCATTGAAGTCCCCCTGAGCTGGTGAAAGAACTGTCCGGGTGCATCTCTGGGATGAGCACGAGTAAGGGACACCTTAGGGTGATACTAGGGGCCTGCCTTTTCCCTGTCATACCATCCTTCCCACCTGTCCTTGATCCAGCCCACGTGTGTTGGTGTTTCTGTCTGTCTTGTTCTATTGTCCCCACGTGAGGGATTTATGGTCATTTTTAATATTTACTATTAAAAGCTATATTTTAGGTGGTTTACCTCTGTGATAGATAATTCAGGCAAGTAAAACTATGTGAGCGTCAAAAGTCAAATGGTCAAAACCTGAATTTTCCGTTTTAGTTCAGATGTGCAGAGACTCTGTTGAAATCATCTTGTATTGCATCATTTGCAGGTAATTAGAGATACAGATTGGTCAAAAAGTTCTGTGATTAATTTATATTAACTGACTCTCCTGAAATGTCTGGAAGGCTTCTAAAAAAGGAGAAACCTATTGTACTCTTGAAGAGCAAACTTCCTGAGCACAGCATTTCTCCCAGAAAGCAGCCCTCCATATGCTTTGACTCTAGGTAGCACTGGCATGCTGCATTGTCAGACACAGCCGTGGCACCCAAAGGTGCATTGAAGGGGTGGGTCTTTGGATCAGAAGGTGCATGATTTATAGGTTAAGAGGGCACAACATGACTAAAAGGGCATGCCAACACCCAAAATTTTTTGGCAGTTCACAATCTCCTGGAGCTGCCGCATAAACAGTTGCCATGTATAGGTTACCTAAATGTACCATCTCGTTATTGTGACATTAAAATGTGAAATAGAACTATGTTGTGAAAGAGACTATAAGTTACCAGAGCTGCACTACCTTTGGTCGCTCACATACTGTTAGACTTTTTTACATAGACGCAAAAGATTGTGAATTTGTGATCCCTCACTGAGGTTACAAATTAATCAAGCTGTATGCCTCCCTGCCAGTGTGCAAAATGTCTCCTACTAGGATATCTTGAGGTCTACGTGACTTCTAGATAATCTACAAATATGCTGTAATCGGAATGGGTGACTCCATTCAGTTCCTCATTGCATTATAATGTCTAGTACCACGGCTTAAAGGGTTTGACCAGTGAATGAACAATACTTTTAAACCAGCTTCTAATGTGGTAAAAAATAATAAAAGCATATTCTAATTACTGATCCCCTACCACTCCATTTCTGACACTGCCTGGATCCACCACTGCCCCCAGTTTCTGGTCCCTCCCAATAGTGATGGACGAACATCGGCCAGAACCATTCGCGAACACAGCAGGCCCTTTTCACTTTAATGGCAGCTGAACCTGAAAAACCTTCAAGTCATATTTGCAGCCACCAAATACTTACAAGAAGTGCACAAATCGTCGTACAACATGGACAGTGACATACCAGAGGAAGATCAATGGCAAAAATTCCCCCCAAAAATATGTATTTTAATCATGGGCCATTTTTATGCTTCTTAAAGTGAAATTCTCATAAATGTGCCCTGCTGGAGCCTAGAATTATTTTATTTTAGGCCACGGGAGGTATATTAGATGGTCATTGGATATCAATTTTACTGCAGGCCAGTTCAAATAGATATCAAATACATATGTTTAAAAGAACAAAATATTTAAAATTGGATTAAAAACATGGCTAACAAAATACCCCCTCTTGAAAAAAAAAAAAAGATAATAGTTGAAATTCGATAACACGTGGGCGTCACAGGTGTTGAATTCCTCCGAGGTCCCAAACATTAGGCATTCACCGGACAGAAAAGAACAAGCAATTATGTGGCTAGTGTTATATTATTCAATATACATTTTACTTCAGGCCAGTGTAGTATAGGCCCCAAACATTAGGCATTCATCTGACAGAAAAGAACAATTGATAATGTGGCTGGAGGTACATTAGGCGGTCACTGTATAACAATTTTTCTGTTGTCCAGTTATATTACAGGCCCTTAAAATTATGCATTCACAGTACATAAAAGATCAAGTGATTATGTGGCCGGAGGTATATTAGACGGTCAATGGATATCAATTTTACAGCAGGCCAGTGGACGACAGGCCCCAAAAATTATTCATTCACCGGACAGAATAGTTGCAATTAGTTGTTCCAATGGCGTTTGTCTGTCTGTATAGCTGCGGTATCTCATCAGTGTTAGCTGCGGTATATCAGCAGAACCGCACACAAATACTGCACTGTCACAATACAAATGCACTATATAGAAATTATATTATAGGTATATGTTCTATGTTTGTGTACAAACCTTCTTTCCTCCAGACACAGAGGATGTCCCCTCGTCACAGTCACAGTCCTGGGGATAAACAGATGATGGGATAGATCTCTGTATTGACCCCTGATATATTTATACATAGTAATTAGATCTCCCCTCAGTCGTCTTTCTTGTAAAGTGAATAACCCTAATTTTGATAATCTTTCAGGGTACTGTAGTTGCCCCATTCCAGTTATTACTTTAGTTGCCCTTCTCTGGACCCTCTCCAGCTCTGCTATGTCTGCCTTGTTCACTGGAGCCCAGAACTGTACACAGTACTCCATGTGTGGTCTGAATAATGATTTGTAAAGTGGTAGGACTATGTTCTCATCACGGGCATCTATGCCCCTTTTGATGCAACCCATTATCTTATTGGCCTTGGCAGCAGCTGCCTGACACTGGTTTTTGCAGCTTAATTTGCTGTTTATTAAAATTCCTAGATCCTTTTCCATGTCAGTGTTACCGAGTGTTTTACCATTTAGTATGTACGGGTGACTTGCATTATTCCTTCCCATGTGCATAACTTTACAATTGTCAGTGTTAAACCTCATCTGCCACTTATCTGCCCAAGCCTGCAATCTATCCAGATCCCTCTGTAGTAGTATACTGTCCTCTTCAGTGTTAATTACTTTACACAGTTTAGTGTAATCTGCGAAAAATGATATTTTACTATGCAAGCCTTCTACAAGATCATTAATAAATATATTGAAGAGAATAGGGCCCAATACTGACCCCTGAGGTACTCCACTAGTGACAGTGACCCAATCTGAGTATGTACCGTTAATAACCACCCTCTGTTTTCTATCATTGAGCCAGTTACTTACCCACTTACAGACGTTTTCTCCCAGTCCGAGCATTCTCATTTTATATACTAACCTTTTATGTGGTACAGTGTCAAACGCTTTGGAGAAGTCCAGATACACGACATTGATTCGCCGCTGTCAAGTCTAGAACTTACCTCCTCATAGAAACTGATTAAATTAGTTTGACATGACCGATCCCTCACGAAGCCATGCTGATATGGCGTTATTTGCTTATTTCCGTTAAGATGCTCTAACATAGCATCCCTCAGAAAACCTTCAAACAGTTTACCCACAATAGATGTTAAACTTACCGGCCTATAGTTTCCAGGCTCTGTTTTTGGACCCTTTTTGAATATTGGCACCACATTTGCCATGCGCCAATCATGTGGGACATTCCCTGTCAGTATAGAATCTGCAAATATCAGGAATAAGGGTCTGGCTATGACATTACTTAATTCCCTTAGGATACGGGGGTGTATGCCATCCGGTCCTGGCGATTTGTCTATTTTAATCTTTTTAAGTCGCTGTTGTACTTCTTCCTGGGTCAGACAGGACACTTTTAATGGGGAATTTATTTCAACATTCAGCATTTTATCTGACAGTTTATTTTCCTCAGTGAATACATTGGAGAAAAACATATTTAACAGTATAGAATCTGCAAATATCAGAAATAAGGGTCTGGCTATGACATTACTTAATTCCTCTAGGATACGGGGGTGTATGCCATCCGTTCCTGGCGATTTGTCTATTTTAATCTTTTTAAGTCGCTGTTGTACTTCTTCCTGGGTCAGACAGGACACTTTTAATGGGGAATTTATTTCAACATTCAGCATTTCATCTGACAGTTTATTTTCCTCAGTGAATACATTGGAGAAAAAAATATTTAACAGCTTTGCTTTCTCCTCGTCGCTCTCTGAGACTCCCCCCTCATTACTCTTCAAAGGGTCGACACCTTCAGATTTATACTTTTTAACATTTATATAATTGAAGAACATTTTAGGGTTAGTTTTACTCTCTTTGGCAATTAATCTCTCGGTCTCTAGTTTGGCCGCTTTTATTTGTTTTTTACATGTTCTATTTTTTTCCTTATAGTTTTTCAGTGCTTCCGTGCTACCCTCCTGTTTTAGTGTTTTATATGCTTTCTTTTTTTCACTTATTGCTTTCTTTACAGTTCTGTTTATCCACATTGGTTTCTTTTTGTTCCTTAACCTTTTATTCCCATACGGTATGTACCTCTCACAATGAGATTTTAGGATGCTTTTAAATATGTATCCCATTTTGTGGCTGTATTTTTATTTGTGAGGACTTTATCCCATTTAGTTAGGCCTATGGCCTCTCTTATTTGGCTAAATTTAGCTTTTTTGAAGTTTGGTATTTTTGTTCCTTCCTGTAGAAACGCTCTTTTGAATGGTAATTGGAAGGTTATTACTTTATGGTCACTATTTCCCAGGTGTCCCCCAACCTGCACGTCTGTTGTTCTGTCAGGTCTCTTGGTTAATAGTAAGTCCAGTATGGCCATCCCTCTAGTCGGGTCCTGAACCAGTTGGGAGAGGTAATTGTCTTTGGTTATTGCCAAGAACCTATTTGCTTTATGAGATATACAAGTTTCAGTTTCCCAGTCTATATCTGGGTAGTTGAAGTCCCCCATAATAACCACCTCATTATGATTTGCTGCCTTGTCTATCTCATTTAGTAGTAGATTTTCTGTGGACTCTGGTATATTAGGTGGTTTATAGTAAACTCCTATTAGTAATTTAATATTGTTTTCAGCTCCATGTATCTCTACCCACAGTGACTCCACATGTTCATGTCCCTCACTTATATCTTCATGAGTGTGGGTTGGGCTTTAGACAGGACTTTACATAAAGGCAGACCCCTCCCCCTCTCCGGTTTTGACGATCCTTTCTAAACAGACTGTAACCCTGTACATTGAATTTTCTTCATTTGACTGTGGAATCGGTGGAGTCAAAACTTTTTAGATATGGTTTTGTAACCTTTTCCAGACTGATGAGCCTCAACAACTCTTCCTCTGAGGGCAACAAAATCTATGCATGTGATATAAAGATCATACTTTAATATATTGCTGAACTTTAAATAAAGCAGGATGCCCACTAAAACCCGATTATCATCCTATTGATCGAAATTACTAATTCTAATATTTATAACTAATGTGGTTGTTTTGCTTATCTTTATCTACTTTAGGACCTTTGTGAAAATCTGATGTTGTTTTAGGTAAAATTATGTATGTAGAAATGTAAAAAATCCTGAAGGTTTCAAAAACTTTTAAGCACCAATGTAGGACTGTTCCGTTTTTTCCCGTTATACATGGCTGAAAAAATAGTCCTGTCGGTAACAAACTGCCTGTTACAAAACACCCAGAAATTAAAAATAAAAATACAGTCCAAAAATTTACCTTTTTTTGATGGCAGATGCCTTTGTCCCTTTAATGCAAAATACAAATAATTTACATACAAAAAAAAAAATATTCGGAGAATATTCGGAGAAAATGCTGCGAATTGTGTACCTGGAGAATCCGAGGAACAGCAGATGTGTGCCGTTGCCAAAGACAACTGTCGGGAAGAAAAGGAGGTGTGGCTCTCTGGAGATCCTATGTTTCCTGCACGTATGTGCAAAGTTCTAAAGGGTGCAGATGGAGTGACTGTCTGAAAAAAGACTGGAGTCAAGGCCAAGGCATTTCCCGTGGCAATTACTGCATCCCGGAAAAGGATGGTGTCCACTGTGGAGATGGACGTATCGCACGTGAGAGGGACAAACCCGAGACGACAATTGGTAAGATCGTTCCTGTAATTGCTGGTGTAGCAGACCACGTCACAGTGAGCACGGCTCTGGAGGTTGGGCATGTTACTGACGGGGGCCCTGGTACCTCAGAAACCGTGAACTGTGGTGTGAGCCAGCGGCAGTTGCTATATGCCAAGCTGGATGGTGTTAAGACACCGGGACTGGAGACTGCTAAGAAAATGTGTGACATTGTGATAAATGGCAGTTAGTTGGACCGTTGTTGGACACCGAAAGCCAGATGAGCCTGGTACATGCCAGCAGCTGGGGACTATGTGCTGGACGTTCACGTGGGTAGTAAGGACTATCTGGTTGTTCTCACAACTCGTGAGACTCCAGTAGGAACTGAGACTTATAAGTTTGTGGTTGCAAATGCGCTCATGTAGGATGTCATTTTGGGCCATGATTTCCCCTTCTTTTGGAAGTTGTGGGGAAAGGGAAACACTTATGCAGTCAGTGTCAAAACTCCTGCAGAACTGGTACCTAGCCCTTTAATTGAAGTGACCATTTTAAGCAATGGTGCTGATAAGGTGCAAGGTGATTGTACCAGGTTTTCGGAATTGCATAATGAAAATGTGATGTCATGTGAAATAGGTGATGTGCGGGAAAGTGGGGCAGGGCTAGCATATGTACCACACATACCAGAGGAGAGTGTGCGGTCTCTCCAGTGTTCTATGTTTAAAAAGGACATTTTCAATGTGGGGATTGGCTCATCGGTGCCCCTAGAGGTCAGGCTTGATAATGACCCGACCGGTATATATGACGTATGTGCTATGACCGATAGCAAGTCAGAGAGGGAAGCTACAATGTCAAGGTCTTGCAAAATTTAGGTAGTTACTAGTAGCGACCAGACAACAGTTATACCTGACATGACGAGAGTTAAGTGGGGAGACGTCAGCATAGGGTCTGAGAATTATACCCAGGCAGTGGAAGACTTCCTGGCAGGTGTGACCAACCAAAAAGCGCATGTAGGAGGGCATGACCGACTGCTGGCAGATGCTCACTACCAGCTGGGCCTGGCAGGTCAGTACAGCTGCAAACTTGAATGTGTTTTCACCCGCTCCGCACAGTACCTAGATACACTAGAGAAGGGACTAGCTGTTCTCCCAGAGCAACTGGAGAAAGCTCCAGAAGAGTCAAAGGAGGCAAGAAATAAATGATCTAAAGGCTCTAGAGTCACAAATAGAAGCGGAAATTCTCCAACTTCAAGAGGAACTTGCAGCTTCTGAGCGATCCAGACGTCATGCGCAGCAGGAAAGAGATGAGCTGGCTGATGAGGTCGCAAACAGCATCTCAGGAAAATCTGCTCTCTTGGAGGAGAAAAGACATTTGGAAGCCAGGGTTGCTCAGCTTGATTAAAAATTGCGTGATCGGATGGTGGACCTGGACCACCAGAGACAAATTGGGTCTAATTGTCTAAAAGTGTTCACCACCAAAGGTTAAAACAAAGGGGGGGGGGGGGATATGTGGTGATGTGAGTGCTAAAGTGTATAAGGAAGTCCCAAAAGAGGGGTATATCTCACCCAGGTTCCTCAACTGGGTGAGGTAAGTAAAGTTCCAGAGTGGTGCTGTCTTCAGCAATGTATTTATAGGAGCTTTGTTGCACTCTGTGTTGGTCTTGCTGTGTAAAGGGTTCCCACCCCAGTACACAATTAAATAAAAATGCTTTTTATTTGTGCATCAATCATATAGACATGTGGCAATTTCGTGTGTAAACGTTTTCGGCACATGGGCCTTCGTCAGACACTGCAAGTGTGATAGAATAAATTGCATCAAAAATTTACAAAGGACGGACATCCATGATATCATTAATACATGACTGAGTATAAATGAAAATTAAAGAGTTACAAATTAAACAATAATAAGTTAAAAAATGGCCATCACTTCTGGAGTGAGTATTAATCATCTGGTCCACAATCAACTCCAATTACATTTCCATTACAATTCATATGGGATGCAAAAAAATAGAACATATTACAGAACATGATTCAAAGGAATAATATAACATATGCCTCCAAGCACAATACGGTGTCTGTCCCATCCATTCTCAGGATGTGGTAGCCGTCCGTTTTGTACATGTATGTATCACGATCGGCGTAACTGTCACATACGTGACACGGAGGGAGGAAAAGAGGGAGGCCCTGCCCTAGTGAGAGGGAAGGTGGTGACCCCTGACTCACCTTGCGGCTGGCACCTGGCTGCCCTGTCGTCCCTAGACGGGTTCCTCACCCGTACGCCGATCACGTGCCTAAAACCCTGGCTTTCCCTAGGATGAGCCCTAGATAGTGAACAGGGCGGTGGGAACACTAGTCCGCACCACTAGCTCTAAAGGAAAACACCAAGGGGAGGACAGACAATACAAACTAAACATATAATCCCAGGTGGGCAACAACAGGAGACAACAAAAGCCCAACAGGGATCCGGAGGGTAGCACTCTGGAACAACAACCAGATTCTCAGCTCCAGTGGGTCAGCATAGATGTCCAGGCAGGAAGCTCTATAACTGGCAACAAGAGAAGTGTGAGAGGAGAATATAAGGAGTTTGGGAGTGGCAGACAAGAAACAGCTGAGGAGGAGAAGCTACGGATCCCTGAGTGAGACAAAAAGGATAGCAAGGCAAACACAGAAAACAAACACTAAGAAACACCGTGATCTTTAGACATAGAGCGCGCAGCCACCCGCTGCGACTTCCTGACCCCGGGTATAACGGAGTCAGACGTGGCTCTTGACACCCTCGTGACAGTACCCCCCCTTTCACGAGGGGCCTCCGGACACTCAGGACCAGGTCTCTCAGGATGAGAGGCATGGAAGGCCTGAATTGACCTGTTGGCGTTTACCTCTGACGCTGGAACCCACATTCTTTCCTCGGGACCGTAACCCCTCCAATGCACCAGATACTGAAGAGAGCGGCGGACCCGACGAGAATCAACAATTCTGGATATTTGAAACTCCAGATTACCATCCACAACAACAGGAGGAGGTGGCAGCGGTGATGGTTCTAGAGGTGGAACATACTTCTTGAGCAACGACTTATGGAAGACGTTATGGATCTTAAAAGTCTGAGGTAGCTCCAGGCGAAAAGCCACAGGGTTAATGACGGCTACAATTTTATAAGGACCAATGAACCTAGGACCCAGTTTCCAAGAGGGAACCTTCAACTTAATATTCCTAGTAGACAACCACACATAGTCATTCACTCCTAGGTCCGGACCTGGCGACCGTTTCTTATCGGCCATGCATTTGTATTTACCACTCATATTTTTCAAGTTAGCTTGCACCTTCTGCCATACCGATGAAAGAGATGAAGAAAACCGTTCCTCTTCGGGAACCCCAGGAGACCCCCCCTCTTTGAAAGTACAAAATTGGGGATGAAAACCGTATGCACCAAGAAATGGTGACTTGCCAGTGGATTCCTGACGGCGATTATTTATGGCAAACTCGGCTAACGGTAAATATGATGACCACACCTCTTGGTTTTCAGACGCAAAACACCTTAAATATGTTTCTAGGTTTTGGTTGGTACGCTCAGTCTGTCCATTCGACTGAGGATGGAAAGCTGAGGAAAAGGATAAGTGTACCCCTAAACGGGTACAAAAAGCTTTCCAAAACTTAGAAATAAACTGGGTTCCCCGATCCGAAACCACATCGAAAGGGACCCCGTGAAGCTTCACGATTTCACTGATAAACACCTGAGCAAGAGTCTTAGCATTAGGAAGTGCGGGTAGCGCAATAAAGTGTACCATTTTGCTAAACCTGTCTACTACTACCAAGATAACTGTTTTACCCGCAGACAAAGGTAAGTCAGTGATGAAATCCATTGATAGATGTGTCCATGGTCTATTAGGGATGAAAAGTGGCAATAAAGACCCTGCTGGACGTGTATGAGAGACTTTCGCGCGTGCACAAGTAGAACAAGTAGACACGAAATCTATTACATCCTGACGCAACCTTGGCCACCAAAAACGACGAGACAATAGCTCCAAGGTTGCTTTACTACCCGGGTGCCCAGCAAGTGCCGAATTATGATGTTCCTTCAATAACTCAAGACGCAGGTTTAACGGTACAAACAATTTCTCTGAGGGGCAAGAGGCCGGGGCGTCCCCCTGGGCCTCTAACACCTTTCCCTCTAGAACAGAGTGTACAGCAGAGACAACCACTCCTCTTTGTAAAATAGGTACCGGATCACTAACATTACCCCCTCCCGGGAAACTACGAGACAATGCGTCTGCCTTGGTATTTTTTGCCCCAGGACGATAGGTGATTACAAAGTTAAATCTGGTAAAGAATAGCGACCACCTAGCTTGTCTAGGGGTGAGACGCTTAGCCGATTCTAGGTACAGAAGGTTTTTGTGATCCGTAATTACCGTGACGGGGTGGATTGCTCCCTCTAAGAAGTGACACCACTCTTCAAACGCCAGTTTAATCGCCAACAGTTCCCTATTTCCAATATCATAGTTCTTTTCTGCTGCAGATAATTTTTGGGAAAAGAAAGCGCAAGGACGCCATTTGCCAGGAGACGGACCCTGAGACAATACAGCCCCCACTCCCACCTCCGACGCATCAACTTCAACAATAAAAGGTTGGGAGACATCAGGTTGAATTAGAACAGGTGCCGAGGTAAATCTCTCTTTTAGAGAGGAAAATGCAATTTTAGCGGCGTCAGACCATTTAGAAAAATCAGTCCCCTTCCTAGTCATGTCAGTAAGGGGTTTAACGATCACTGAATAATTTTTAATAAACTTTCTGTAGAAATTTGCGAAACCCAAAAACCGTTGTAGAGCTTTAAGGTTCTCAGGAAGATCCCAATCTAAAATTGCCTGGACCTTCCCAGGATCCATACGGAAACCTGAAGCAGATAATAGATATCCCAGGAATTGTATTTCCTGAACGGCGAAGACACATTTTTCAATTTTCGCATATAATTTATTCGTCCGTAGGACCTGCAGTACTTGCCTGACATGTACTTCATGTGTTTTCAGATCAGCCGAATAAATTAAGATATCATCTAGGTATATGACTACAAACCTGCCGATGAGATGACTAAAAATATCATTAACGAAATGTTGGAAGACAGCAGGGGCATTGGTCAGACCGAAAGGCATGACTAAATTTTCGTAATGCCCCTCAGGGGTGTTAAAAGCTGTCTTCCACTCATCCCCTTCCTTGATACGAATCAGATTGTAGGCCCCCCTAAGATCAAGTTTGGAGAACCACCTAGCACCCGCAATCTGATTAAAAAGGTCAGGAATGAGAGGAAGAGGGTATGGGTCTCGGACGGTTATCCGGTTTAGCTCACGGAAATCTAGGCAAGGACGCAGGCCCCCATCTTTCTTTTTAACAAAAAAAAAACCCTGCAGCCACGGGTGAAGAAGAGGGTCTGATGTGTCCCTTGGCCAGACTCTCGGAGATATAATCTTTCATGGCTTGTCTCTCGGGACCCGAAAGATTATACAACCTGGACTTGGGTAATTTTGCACCGGGAATCAGGTTAACCGGGCAATCATAAGGACGATGAGGTGGTAGCTTCTGACAACCCTTTTCAGAAAAAACGTCCTCAAAGTCCGAAATAAATGTAGGTAGGGAAGCTATGGAGGCGATTAAGCAATTGTTATTTAAGCAATTCTCTCTGCAATGCTCACTCCACTCCAATATCTCCCTGGCCTGCCAATCCACCACTGGATTGTGCACTACCAACCAGGGAAGACCCAATACCACAGGAGAGGGAAGGCCCTCCAGAACGTAACATGAAAGACGCTCCTTATGGTGGTCCCCTACCCGAAGATGTAAGTTATGGACAACGTGAGTGAGGTTTCTCTGAGACAGAGGAGCAGAGTCAATAGCGAATATGGGAATGGGTCTCTGCAGCGTACAGAGAGACAAACCCATAGTGCGGGCAAAATGGGCATCTATCAAATTTACCCCTGCACCACTGTCTAGAAAAAAAGAAATAGACTCCGTCTTAACACCAAAAACAATAACCGCTGGCAACACAAATTGAGATGTTCGTATGGAGGAAACGTATACCCCCCGGCTGACATCCTCCGCACAGCCTGGGGTTAGTAGTTTTCCGACGGTCTTTTGTTTTTGGGAAAGGAGGGACAGACATTAATGAAATGACCCTTCCCCCCACAGAAAAAACAAGCCCCCCACCTACGGCGAACCTCAGGAGGACGGACCTGATGAGAAGTTCCTCCTAGCTGCATAGGCTCATCCAAGTCAGTACAGACTAACTGCTGCTTGGGAGAGGTTACCGATTGCTCAGGAATTTTCGATCTCTCCCTAAGACGTCTATCTATCCTGATAGAGAGGGACATAACAGCATCAAGGGAAAGGGGGGTCTCATACAGCGCCAGCGCATCCTTAACCCTTTCAGATAACCCAGAGCAGAACTGACTCCTGAGAGCCGGGTCGTTCCACTGAGTATCCGTAGCCCACCTGCGGAACTCTGAGCAATATTCCTCTGCTGGCCGATCTCCCTGTAGGAGTCTCCGTAACTTCGACTCAGCCAGGGCGACACGGTCAGGGTCATCATATATGAGACCCAAAGCCCCAAAAAATCCCTCCACTGACCGGAGAGCCTGGGAACCAGGGGGTAACGAGAACGCCCAGGATTGCGGGTCCCCCTGAAGCAGGGAAATAACAATCCCCACCCGCTGTTCTTCATTACCTGAGGAGTAAGGGCGCAGCTTAAAATATAATTTGCAGGCCTCACGGAACAACACAAATTTGTCCCTTCCCCCAGAGAATCTGTCAGGAAGAACAACCTTGGGTTCTGTAACAACCTGGTTACCCATAGCAACCGCTGGGCTTACGGTCTGCTGCATTTGCTGCTGCTGTTGGAGGACAGACGCCTTCAATCCTGCCACCTCCAAAGACAGGCCTTGAAGCTGTTTTGCCAAAGCAGCAATAGGATCCATATTGGATTCTAAGTAGAGAAAAAAAAAAAAAAAAATATATATATATATATATATATATATTTTTTTTTTCTCAAAAAAAATAAGGGCCAGTTATAATATCACGATCGGCGTAACTGTCACATACGTGACACGGAGGGAGGAAAAGAGGGAGGCCCTGCCCTAGTGAGAGGGAAGGTGGTGACCCCTGACTCACCTTGCGGCTGGCACCTGGCTGCCCTGTCATCCCTAGACGGGTTCCTCACCCGTACGCCGATCACGTGCCTAAAACCCTGGCTTTCCCTAGGATGAGCCCTAGATAGTGAACAGGGCGGTGGGAACACTAGTCCGCACCACTAGCTCTAAAGGAAAACACCAAGGGGAGGACAGACAATACAAACTAAACATATAATCCCAGGTGGGCAACAACAGGAGACAACAAAAGCCCAACAGGGATCCGGAGGGTAGCACTCTGGAACAACAACCAGATTCTCAGCTCCAGTGGGTCAGCATAGATGTCCAGGCAGGAAGCTCTATAACTGGCAACAAGAGAAGTGTGAGAGGAGAATATAAGGAGTTTGGGAGTGGCAGACAAGAAACAGCTGAGGAGGAGAAGCTACGGATCCCTGAGTGAGACAAAAAGGATAGCAAGGCAAACACAGAAAACAAACACTAAGAAACACCGTGATCTTTAGACATAGAGCGCGCAGCCACCCGCTGCGACTTCCTGACCCCGGGTATAACGGAGTCAGACGTGGCTCTTGACACCCTCGTGACAGTATGCTAAAAACATTATTAAGGAATCCTACATTTACCCCACATCGGTTTCTGCCTGGAACTATAGGAAATAGACACTTCATATCTGGGATCATTGCCGTTACTAATAGGGCTGAGATAATCTACTGATCCTAATACCAGCTTCTAAGTGCCAATTCAAATTCAATATTCAATGTGCCTAGGTCATGATCCCCATTGTAGGACTTACCTATGCCGCAATCGGTAGCCTGAATAGAAAGAGGTGTGTACACCTGAAGAGATGGTGCATATAGCGCAAATAGGTAAATGGTGTGCCCATGGTCCGCATGTCATGCCTTATTTATATCAGGTTTGATAATTGAATGTAGATAGCTGCCCAAATGGCAGCCTGCATATCTCTCCATGCTCCAAACACGATGCGTTCCACCCGCCGGAAGTGAATCGGCCGGTGGAGCGCATCAAACCGGAAATGCGTTCCATTGGGACTGGAAGTGCGTTCCAACGGCCGGAGGTGAGCCGCCCGTGGATCACAACCTAGCAGGAGTGTCACAGGTGACAGCTAGAAGGTGGAGTTACAGTCAAGTATGAGAACTACTTGAACTCCTTTTCAGAATATAACAGTATAATGACCTCTATGGTAAATAATAAATTAAGATATTGTGAAACAGGGAGAGGTAAACCAAATGAGATAAGAGGAGTGTGAAAAAAAATCCGTGGAAGATAAGGCAAAGAAGAGAAAGGAAGCAGAATCCATGTAATAAGAAAGAGGAAGAAAAGAGAATAAGAAGGTTTTCTATATAGAAATAGTGAAAAACTATATACCTATATATAGCTGCCGGAGCTATTTTGTTTAGTATTTAAGGGCTGGATTTTACTTGGATTGGGATGTAGGTTGGTAGTGGGATCTCCCAATCTACCCCTCCCATGCTAGGGACAGGTTTTCCCTAGCATGAGGGAACTACAGGTACGTAAAATCCACCTTCGATCATTAATGGGAAGTAAGAGCCCATCCCAGACTGTCAGTCTGGGGAATGTTTTTGTGAAGCAGAGTCCTGGTGAGGCTCTGTGTGAGTGGTCTCAGCTGGGTTGGCTGAGGAGCCATGAGGCTAGGCGATAGCCTGAAGTTTGGGGGGCCCAGCGACACCTGCTGGAGTGACAGTCACATGGTCGGGAGGACTACTAGGCCACACTCCCCCATAAAGGTATTGGTCTGGTTACAGACTGGAGGCTGTGGGACTGTTAGGCTAAGAAAGCCGCATGTGACTACCGTATGTGAAGGGTGCTCTACAAAAGCACCAACATATTTAGGTGTTTGGCCCGAACACGTTACTATATTTGTGTACTCGGCCGAGCACCCGAGTATAATGAAAGTCAATGGGAGACAACCAGGCACCCCCTGCTCGGAAGAGAAGAGGGTGTCTGGTTCTTAAAAAAAGGTTAGAAATTGATGGAAACCCCATCAAAATGGCTTGGCAACAGCATTAAGAGGATAGCTAGATGCATATTGGACTCCTATTATGCACAACATACACTAGACAACCACATAAAGGCTATATGCCAAAAGCCAGGTATGTACAAACCATCCATCTATCCATGAGACAGATAACAGCCAGCATTACCTTACAATGGCAGCCTTGTGCACTATGAGATATTCCAAACCAGCTCTCATCTGACTGAGAACCAGTAAACCTCAAAGTTATTTTGCATCTGTTGGATGGCTTGGGTGGACCTGCACACCTAGATTAATATCATTAGGTCGACAAAACGTTTTCTGATTGTCCTAACATAATATTCAATAACCTTTCTATACAGTTTTGTCATGTAAAAACTAATTTACATAAACATGGAAATATGGGAAAGACATGCAAATGAGCAGTGCCCTCTATTAGTTGCATAGTGTTATAACAAGACTATTCACTCAATACAGCGAATAGTCTTGTCCTAACACTATGCAACTAATAGAGGGAGCTGTTCATGAGTCATGATAGATGGATGGCTTGTACATACCTGGCTTTTGGCATATACCATAGCCTTTGTGTGTTTGTCTATTGCATGTCGTACATAATAATAGTCTAAGATGCATCCAGCTAACCTCTCAATGCTGTTGCCAAGCCATTTTAATGGGGTTTACATCAATTTCTAACCTTTTTTTATGAACCAGACACCCTCTTCTCTTCCGAGCAGGGGATGCCTGGGGCTCTCCCATTGACTTCCATTTTATTAAATTGTATTCGAGAACCTGAATTTTATTTCAAGACACTGAGGCTCCTATTGCTTAGCCCTTTCTTTACTGAACCATACAGCAGCAAAGAAAAAACAAGAATATAACCACCAATGGGCTGATAGCTCCGCCTCCCCAGCCCCCTATAAAGGACGCTCCATCTCAGCATATTTTCCTCTTTCTTTGCTGCCGCCACTCAGCTGAGTATCCACACTAATTTGGGTTCAGGTTTATTGTGGTATTTTTTACCTATATTTGCTCAAATTTGATTTATTTTTTCTTATATTGAGTGTCCCACCTGTCTTTGCCTGTGGGTTTTGTTATCTTATTGGTGGTTTCTGTCTTGTGGGGTTTAGTTTTTTTCCTCCTTTTTCCGTTGTTTGGCGGGCGGTTTCCAACTGTTTTAGGTTGGCGGCCGAGTTTTCTCTGAGGTGTGGGTGACTAACCCCACCTTCTCTGTATAATAGTAAAGTGGTTAGGCAGCTTCCTTCCCAGGACCAAGTTTAGTGTCACTGCCCTGCAGAAATTATTAGAAATAGAGGAATACTTTTTCTGCTTTTAGTTTGTTGTGTTGCTCCTCAACAGCCTGAATAAATGTCTGGTCATAGGGCCCCTACACCTGCTCGAGGTAGCTCCAGTCAGGAGGACAACCCTCCCCCTCCTGCCTTACAGGGATCCATGACTGCATCAGGTGGATTGGTTCCTGTTTCCTCTGAGGTGCAGGTTCTGGCCCTGCAACAGTCTATTTCCAATGCCATTATGACGGCTATGGGGTCCATGTCGTCTGTACTGACCCATTCCATTTCCCAAGTCCTGATTGCTAATCCGTCCACTAGTCTGGCCCTTAACCCTCCTCCTGTGAAAACACCAAGTACCTCCAGAATCATTAGTAACAATGGCCCGGTACCATCCCATGATGGCGCGCCTAGGTCGTGCAAACGAGCCTGTCCGCACCAGGCAGAACGTGCATGGAAATGGAAATTAGCCCGGTCTCATCCTGAGTCTGATACTGACTCCTGCAGAGAGTCTGAGGAGGAGGCGTTACTGGAATCCCCTCACGATTTCGAGCAGGAGGGTGTAGAAATGGCAGAGGACCAAGGGGCATCAGTGGCTTTCTCACCTCAGCCACTTCAGCCTACCTTTAGTAAGTCCGCTACAACCTCGGGTTCGCCTGTTCCACTTACGGACCCTGCGGGTGATCCGTTATTTGATTCGGACTCCCTCCACCACCCTAGGTCCTCGGAGTGGCTCCCAGCCCCTCATGTAGCCAGTTACTTAGAGTCTATGATCCGCAGACCTCTTAGTAAAGAGACACGGAATAAGCTTCGGGCCGAGTGCCGTGTCCGACCATCCCTAATAAAGTTTGTGAGACGCCAGTAGTGGACCCTAAGATAGTCCAATTTTTATCTAAATCAGGGTTTAACCCCCGTAGAGGCTTAGATTCGGCTCTGCGAGCCTGCAAGGACATGTTGTTGGATATAATGGGGCTGCTGGCTAAGATATTTGATCTGGCAGAAGCTGCCAAAGCTGAGGGACGACAAGTTGACCCGGAGGACCTCCGAGGTTGGGTCCAGAGAGCCATTTGCATGGCAGGAAATGCAAATACATCCTTAGCGATTGAGAGACGCAAGGCCATTTTGATGAAAATTGAGCCTAAACTCACCAACATGGCCCTAACAGAGTCAGGAAAGGAGGCCCAGGGGTTCCTCTTCAGAGACCCGTTTATAAAGGACCTAGGGAAGTTTATGGGTACCTTTACCGCCCTGGATAAAGCGCAGTCTTCCATGTGCAGACCTTAGTGGTAGAGTTTCCTCCAGGGCCGGCAGTACAAGGTGCGTCTGTCTGGCCGTTTCTCCTTTCAGACCCGTGGCGCAGGTCGAGGCTCCTTCCAATCCTACCGGACTCATGGACAGAACCCGAAACACCAACCCACCTTTTCCCGTCTTGCGGAGTACCAGGAAGAGGGAGAGCGTAAAAAAGAAACCCAAACCTCAGGCGACCCTTTGGTAAGTTTTCCACCTAATCTCCTTTTTTCGGACAGTTATGTAGGGGGCAGACTCCAACATTTTTCGCATGCTTGGGCTTCCATTACCATCGACCCTTGGGTGTTAACCACGATTCGGATCTCGTGGACCCCCCTCTGGCTTCTCCTCTACCACTGTCCATGACCCGGTCTCGGGCACTTCAGGCCCTCATAGACGCAGAGTTACTGGCTCTGGTCATAAAGGCAGCCGTGGAGCCAGCTCCTCACATTCACAGTGGAGTAATAAGCAGGGGGCCAGTATCGCCCCGTCATCAACCCGAAGGCTCTGAATACCTTGGTCAGGTATAGACACTTCAAGATGGAGGACATTAACCTTCTAAGGGACATGCTGTTGCCGGGCGATTGGATGGCAAAGCTGGACCTCAAGAATGCGTATTTACTGGTCCCGGTTGCTCCCTCCTCCAGGGATCTTCTCCAGTTTTGCTGGCAAGGGAACATTTGGAGCTTCACGTGCCTCCTGTTTGGGCTGTCTTCTGCCCCCTGGTGTTTTACCAAGCTCATGCGGCCGGTGGTAGCTTACCTCCGCAGTCGGGGGTGAGACTTATAATTTGCCTGGACAAAATCCTGATCATGGCCAGGGATTGTGCTACACATCAGGTCCATCTTCGCATGGCTTGGGGTTCATAATCAATCACGAGAAGTCATGTCTTTCTCCTTCCCAGACCATGGAGTTTCTTGGTTTTCTGGTGAGTTCTACCTCATTGACACTCAGCCTCCCGTCGGAAAAAAGTTCGGACGATTCACAAGTAATTACTCCGCACTCTGGTTTTGTCACAGATTTCTCTCAGGCATCTGGCTCGGGTCATAGGTCTCCTATCGTCCTCGATTCAAGCCATCTTTCTTGCACCACTGCATTATCGTGCCCTCCAACGGCTCAAGATCGCACACCTGCAGGCTGGTGCGGCATATGCGGATCTGATTTCCTTGGATCAAGAGACGCGAGACAAACTGAAATGGTGGATCGGCAACTTTTCCGCTTGGAACGGAAGGGCAATCTTCGGCCCTCAACCGAATATAGTGGTGGAGTCGGATGCCAGTCTCCATGGGTGGGGAGCCCACTGCGAGGGAATATCTATCGGAGGTCCATGGTCAGCTGTTGAGTCTCACCTGTACATCAACGCACTTGAACTTCTGGCGGGGTCCTTTGCGATCCGCAGCTTTACCAGTGGGAGAGCCGAGGCTTGCATCCGTCTCCGTATGGACAATATTTCCGCAGTTCGGTACATCAACTCGATGGGGGGACCCGCTCCACAATGTTGACGCACTTGGCGAAGGACTTTTGGGACTATTGTCTGACCAACAGTGTGACGGTGGTGGCGGAATATCTTCCCGATCTCCACAATACGTTGGCCGATTGGAACTCTTGCTACATCTCGGATGCCAGAAATTGGAGGTTAGATGTGGGGGTTTTCTCCACCATCTCATCACGTTGGGGTCCATTTTCTATCAACCTCTTTGCGTCTCGATGGAATGCCCAACTGCCCAGATATTTTAGCTGAAGACCAGATCCTGCCGCGGAGGCGGTAGACACCTATCTTCAACCTTGGTCGGACGACTTGCTTGGGGGACCCAGTCTTGGTACCCTCAACTGCTGGAACTGCTGGTGGACAGTCCCCCCTTGCTTCCCAGCCAGCCGTCTCTGTTGGTAGGTCCGATAACATATGTGTTTAGGTAGAGCCCAAACGGGCAGGCTTTTATTTTGTATTGTTTTTGTTATTGGTGCTTATGTCACAATAAATACAGTTTTGATACTGAGAGGAAGTATGTGATGGTGACCCCCCCCCCCCCCCCCCCCCGTAAGAGTAGACAATCCCTTACATTATCAGGTTTATTGTCTATTGATTACCATTTGCCAAAAAAAATGTTAGTGTTATGGGAGCATCAGAGATGAAGACAAATGCCTAATGAAGTGTATAGGTAAAATATATACACTGGTATTGTAAAGCACCCAAAATTAATTTTATGTTAACCTGTTTCATAATCATATTATATTTTATGTTGTCCTTTCATCTCTACAACTCAACTGAACTCAATTTAAAACTCAAAATTAGAACTCAAAATTAAAGTAAGTAATATATAATGCAGCAAAGTTGTTTGAAAGATGCATTGTATTCACTGTCAATGCAGTGAACCAGTCAGATATGGTTTTCCAAGGTTTATTTGCCTTACAACCTAACACCTAATTAGATTGTAATGGTAGCATCGTGAATTATTTATATAAATAGACAAGTGCTAAACACTACTGTTTTATTAAACGGAAACCGCTAATTATCTAGATGAAGTTGACACAGATAGACATTAGATATTCACCGTGAAGATCACTGTGAATTCTGAACAACAGATGCCATCTAATGCTTGATAGGGGTTATATACAGTCTTGCTGTGTTTTCATGCAGCATTGCATCTCATTTAATGTATACGGTAATGTGTAAACTTGTGAGTCCTCCTCTACAAATACAAGTTAACACAAATAATTGTATTGCTGCTTTACAATCATTGCATATTTATGTGCATCTGTGCATACAGATAAAAAACAAACACATGGGACTATAAATATAAGTTATTATTATATACATGTTATATTGTACCATACATCTGCCATGTAATGTTTGAGATCATATAGTACAATCTCTTTCTAACTCGGCTAAAACAAGCCATGTACCTCACATGGATCTAGAGATCTTCCCATTTGCTGCTCCAATTGCTCTGCTAGATGTATTTAAAACTGGCAGCTCAGAGGCTTGTCCTTTATCAGGGGGATATGTCCTCTCTGAGAAAGCGCTCTTCCAGTCACATCTCAGGGAGCATGCCCTTTATTAGGGGGAATGTCCTTCCTGCAGCAGCTCTCTCCCTGTAAGAATCGGCAGTTGAAAGATGGAACTGAGCACGTGTTCAGTTTCTGTTTCCAGAAATTGGTGATTAGTCCTGCACATAGGCTTGGAGGAATTGTAGCCTATTCCTCCATACAAAACTGGCTCAACTCTGTTAGGTTGGTGAGTTTCCTTTCATGAACTGGTTGCTTGCACAGTTCCTTCCACAGCATTTCTATTAGTTTAATGTCAAAACTTTGGCTTGGCCATTCCAGAACTTTAACTTTATTCTTCTTTAGCAGTTCATTCATAGAATGACTTGTGTTCTTATGGTCTTGCTACATGACCCACATTCTCTTGAGATTCAGCTCATGGACAGATGTCCTGACAGTTTCCTTTACAATTTGCTGGTGTAAATCAGAACTCATTGTTATATCAGTGACAGCAAGCCGTCCACGCCAAGATGCAGAAATACCGGCCCAAACCATGACACTACCACCACCGTGTTTCACAGATGGGACAAGGCTTTTATGCTGGAACACAGTATTTTCCTTTTTTCAAATATACCACTTCTCATTTTGTCTGAACAGTAGATTCGGCAGTTGAAAGATGGAACTGAGCATGTGCATCCAATCCAGCGATGTTACTGAGTTGGAAAAAAAATAAGGTATAGAACTAACAGCAGTTGGCAATATACAGATAGATTTTATTGCATAACTCTGTGGCTTTACTATATTTTTAATTACTTGCAATTATAAAGTATTAGGTGCTAATTTGAAATATGTGGACAATTTTTCATGGGACAACTGCTTTAACTAATCATGATCAGTCTCCGTTCTTTCTTATGGAAGGAGATTCCTTGCCCATGGCTGCTATAGCTTTGAATCGGTTCTCCATTTTAACCCATACCTGTTGGTTAGAATGGTCACTAATGTGTCGTTCTATGCTCTTCTGCTTGGCTGGACATGTCCTGAGATCAGTGGTGCAAGGTGATAAGCTTTTTAATGTTTAGCATTATTGTGTTGTAAGATTTCTATTCATATGTGTCTACATGCGATCAACCAGTTCTGACTTGCAGCCCATCAATGGATTTGCTAGCATGTTGTGATATGGAATTGAAGTGGTTTTGTGCAGTACTTAGCCAAATTTGAGCTAAGGTAAGAGTGTGCATAGCTGTAAGCAGATACAGAGTATTCCGCTGATGGGACTCCCAGTAATTATCTGTCATCTGGCAGAAGTATTACATTTTTCTGCAGTGCTACCACAGAGGAAATTAAATATTACACAGTTCTTATTTTTTGTAATGTATGGAAGTGTCAGGTACTCCTGATTAAACTCTTAATTAACTAATTTAGAAAAGGATCTTCTTATTTGGAGAGTCCACTTAACTATGCAACATATGATATTGCTCCTAACCTTAGTCATAAATGTGACATGATGTCTAATGTCAGTTGATAGAGATGAGCGAATCAAAGTAGACAAAGTGGAATTTGATCCGAATTTCAGGAAAAATTAGATTTTCACCGAATCCGAATTTCCTCATGCTTAGTGGTAACAAATCGCATTGTTTCCTAAAATGGCTGCTGCACGTGTTAGGACATGGAGCAAAGAACGCTGGGAATGAGGGATCACCCACAATGCCATGCATGCAGCCAATCAGCAACCAGCCAGCCCCTGTGATGTCACAGCCCTATAAATATCCTCAGCCATTTTGGATTCTGACATTTTCCAGTGTGTTTAGTGCAGGGAGAGACGTCGGCAGGTGCTAGGGACAGTGCTAGGAAAGACTTCATTGTGCTAAAAAAAAATATTTACAAGTTCTGGGAAAGATTAGTCAAGGTGTAGGGGAAGGATAGGGAGGCATCATCTACACTATAAAAGTAGTACAGGGTGCAATAGGAGTGATTCCATTACACCTTGCTGCACTTATTGGGGATCCAAATTGCTTTATGGTTGTTTGTACTATACAGTGCATCACTAATTCCAACAAACCTTGCTTGTGATTGGGGTGCAAGTTCTGTGATACAGCCATTTCCAAGGTGTATTAATAGGAACAATACGTACATCCTAATAGCCTTTCTGCGTTGAGTTTACATTGTTTAACTTTTTTTCGGGGGCGGGGGGTTATTATTAGAAAAAAAAAATGGAAAAATATGTCATAATTGCTGTTCAGCGGTGAAGTTACATTGTATAACAGCCATTTACGGGGTGTATAAAGGGTGTATCTCACACGGCCTGACCTACTGTAGGCCTGAATTAAAGATTTCTTTGCCCAAAATGGCTGTATTTCAAATGCCAGAATCAAACCCCTGTATGTAAAGTGTGTATCTCACACGGCCTGAACCACTGTAGGCCTGAATTAAATATTGGTGCACCAAATGGCTGTATTTCAAATCTCTGAATCTAACCCAAATGTATTAAGGGTGTATCTTACAATGACATATGCAGCAAAGGCTGCCAAATAAACTTTTTTTGCCCAAACAGGTGTTTGTTTAATAATTCAATATGGCAGCAGTATATAACCCAGGAATTTCAAACATGCTTATGCTGCAAGACCTGAAATATTGTGTATTTTGCCCCAAAAATTGTGTTTTATTAATGAAAGAATATAATCCCCTGTATATACAGGGTGTATCTCACGCGGCCTGACCTACTGTAGGCCTCAATTAAATATTTCTTTGACCAAAATGACTGTATTTCAAATGCCTGAATCAAAGCCCCCTGTATGTAAAGGTTGTATCTCATACGGCCTTAACCACTGTAGGCCTCAATTAAAGATTTCTGTGCACAAAATGGCTGTATTTCAAATGCCTGAATCAAACCCCTGTATGTAAAGGGTGTATCTCGCACGGCCTGAACCACTGTAGGCCTGAATTAAATATTGGTGCACCAAATGGCGGTATTTCAAATCTATGAATCTAACCCAAATGTATTAAGGGTGTGTCTCACAATGACATCTGCATCAAAGGCTGCCAACTAATTTTTTTTTCCCCAAACAAGTGTTTGTTTAACAACTGAATTTGACAGCAGTATATAATCCTGTAATTTCACACGTGCTGATGCTGCAAGGCCTGAAAATAGTGTTTTTTGGCAAAAAAGTGTGTTTTTAAAACCACAGAAAATGATGGGTGTATTTCTAGCTTAAATTGCACACTGACTAATCCAGATGTTGTATATTGCCAAAAAAGTGTTTTTTTGGTAACAGAATATGAAAGCTGTATATATTAAACTTGAATTTAACACTTGCAGATCAGGAAAATTGTGTTTTTTGGCAAAAAAAGTGTTTTTTAAAACCCCAGAAAATGATGGCTGTATTTATAGCTTGAATTACACACTGACTAATCCAGATATTGCATATTGCCAAAAAAAAGGGGTTTTTCAATGTCCCAAAAGCTCAGATGCAGTGCTGGTGCACTGAGCTTCCATAAAATGGCCGCCGCTGCCACCTAACTGACTTATTAAAGTTATTTTTTTTGGTCACTGGGGATAAAAAAAACTGTACCCTGCACCCAAAAAACGCAATGTATGTAGATCGCTGAGTCAGATTCAGATTTTGAGCAAATAATCTCTCCTATTCTCTCCCTGAAATCACCAGCAGCATCCTCTCCCTACACTAAGCACAGCAGAGTGACGTGCAGCGCTACGTGACTCCAGCTTATATAGAGACTGGGTCACATGCTACACTGGCCAATCACAGCCATGCCATTAGTAGGCATGGCTGTGATGGCTTCTAAGATCAGACAGTTAACCGCTTGTTGATTGGCTGCTCTGCAGACTTTCAAAAAGCACCAAGAAAGCACCGAACCCGAACTTTTACTGAAATGTTCGGGTCCGGGGTCCAAAAATCCTAAAGTTCGCTACGAACCCGAACTTTACAGTGCGGGTTCGCTCAACCCTAGTCATAATGGCTTATATGGGGGGCTGATGGATGGGGCTAATGGCTGACATGGGGGCATGATGGCTGACATGTGGGCATGATGGCTGACATGGGGGGCTGATGTCTGACATGGGGGTCTGATCTGAGGTCTGATTAACATTGGGGGTCTGATTGCTGGTCTGACCTGAGGTGTAATGGAAAATATTTTTTTCTTATTATCCTCCTCTAAAACCTAGGTGCATCTTAGGGGGTGCATCTTAGGGGGTGAAAAATACGGTCCTCGAACCAGCGATTGTCTGAAGCAGAGAGAAGATACCAGGACCACACAGAGGAGAAGCCAGCTGCTGCAGATGGGACCAGGCCAGGTAAGCTACGAGGAGGGGGGGCACCAAAATGTAGCTTTGCTTGTTTTGGCAAAAATCCTTGCACCGGCCCTGGTAAACAGGTAAACAAATTTCACTAATTTGTCTGTTACATTCTCGGGTGAAATTCACTAATTTTTGGCTGTGATATACCCCTGCTATACTTAGTAGACATTTTTGGCGTGATGAAACCTCTACTCTGCATAGGTGACAGGGACAAAAAATTAAAAAAAACATCTGTTACAAGGTGATATTTTACCAATTTTGCCGTATACAAACCCCTGCTCTGCATAGGTGACAGGGAATACAATTTCAAAAATTCTTCTTTAATTGATGCACCCCCTCCTTTCAGTCAATGCTTAAACTTTAACAACTTGTCCCACATTTGTGCTTCAATAATTTGTCCCACTTTTCCGCTCGATCATATTTAATTTAAAAAAATTAACCTCTCTTGGATGTGGTCTCTCTTTCTCACTCTCCCTCTCCGGCGTGGAACCCTGATTCGCCGATAACCGTGATCAACATGGTAGGCTCAGAAAAATACAGTGATAAGTTGATAGAGAAGATATCCAAATGGATCGTGGACGTCACGATGAGGCAGAAGTTATCTAGAGTCAACAAAGCGGCAGCAGGGCCTCTCCTGTCTAACGTTTCCAAATTCTAAATACCCCAGTGACATTCCCTATAATTTTTTTATTAATCATTCCAATAGCAGAGCATCTTAAGAGTCCTGTATTGTTATTTATCGGGAGTGAGTAATTGCTGCACGCCCCCTCCTTTCCTTCGATTCTTCCATTTTAATAACTTTTCCCACATTTCCACTCGATCACAATTAAATTTCATCTATTGATCTCCCTTGGATGTGGTCTCTCTTTCTCACGCTCCCTCTTCTGCGTGGAACCCTGAATTCGCTGCTAACCGAGATCAACATGGTAACTGCAGAAAAGAACATCGAAAGTTGATAGAGCAGATATTTAATTGCATCGTGAACATCACAGGGTCGTGAGAAATGGTGGGGCAGTATGTGTGCACACGCCTACATGAACTGACTGATGGGTCTGCCCCCTGCAACTTCTGGTTCTCCAAAATGGGCACCTGGCCTGAGCTTGCCCTTTACGCCTTGGAGGTGCTGGCCTGCCCTGCAGCCAGTGTATTGTCTGAACGTGTGTTTAGCACGACTGGAGGGGGTTATCACAGGTTATATTTCCCAATGTTTTGAGGTGTACCCTAATAAAAAAAAAAAAAAAAAAAAAAAAAAAAAGCAGTGTAGGCTACCACCACATCCACTGCCTCCTCAACCTCCTACTCCATATGAACCTTGTCCTCCTAGATCAAGATTATTTTTTATTTTTACATATTTTATGTTATTTAAAGTCTTTTCCCTATCCACATTTGTTTGCAGAGCACTTTCCATGCTATTAACCACATTTTGATGCCATTTGCAGCCCTCTAGCCCTTTCCATGACATTTTTAGAGCCATTTTAGTGCTCAAAGGTTCTAGTCCCCATTGACTTCAATGGGGTTCGGGGTCAAGTTCGGTTCCCGAACTCAAACTTTTTTGTGAAGTTCGGCCAAACCCATCGAGTCCGAACATCCAGGTGTCCGCTCAACTCTAGTCCTGACCTGTCGTGGTACATTTTCGAGGATAATTCTGGCATCTCGGCGTGGTACTATAATTTGATGCAGCCGATAATTGGTGATGGGATCTATGGTTCTAATCAACATAAGTCCCTTTTGCATAAACAGTTGCTTTCTGTGTCTCCATAGCTTGAGCAGATCTGAATTTTTTTCTGCGGATTCTTTCTGATGTTCTTCCACTAGTGAAGAAATCTTGTAGCTCTCTGCTTGCAACTTTCTTTTATTTTTTTATAAATAATTCTTTATTGTTTTCTTTTCCATAATACAAATAATTATAACAATCTTTTAATTTCATAACCTTATAATTTCAATAACATTTTGTATACCCCCCCACCCAAAACCCATATTCATTTTCCGCTTAATAAAAAAAAAAAAGGCTTTTCTCTCTCCCCAGCCCCCCACAGCCCCAGCACACCCCATGCGGTCATCTCAAAGGAACATCACTTTATTAACCATTTCTGCCATGTTCTAATAAATCTATTTTTTTTCTAAATATTTGCCAGATGAAATTCCTCTCTGGCAAGTGAAGTTCTAGTGAGCCTCTCCCATTCCCTGACCGTGGGTACAGCACGGGGTGGGTAGGGAGGCTGCGTTGATTTTTCCGCACGGTCCCACAAGCGGATGTGGATCTGATGGCGAGGGAATGGAACAAGGGGATACAGGTATAAAAGTTATCCACGTACAGGTGGTAACCCTTATCTAGCAGTGGGTGCATAAGGTCCCACACAAGTTTCCCGCTAACACCCAGAGTGGGGGGACATTCTGGGTATTTAGTACGGGAATCTTACCCCTCGTACACATGAAACTTGTAAGTGTACCCTGAGGTACTCTCACAAAGTTTGTACAGCTTCACGCCATACCTTGCCCGCTTAGAGGGAACATACTGGTGGAAAATGAGTCTATCCTTGAAAGCAATGAGATACTCATCAACAGCGACCTCCCTTTCAGGTACATAGGCCTCCAAAAATTTGTCCCCGAAGTGATCGATGACCGGCCTGATTTTGTACAGGCAGTCATAGGCAGGATCACATTTCCGAATGGATTTAAAACAGGAACGTGTCATGGCCATACAGTAGAGTGGGGTCTGGTAGAGGACATCCCCAGTCCAGTACTGCCTGACACTGGGTTTTTTGACTAGGCCCATGTGCAGCCACAGGCCCCAAAATGTCCTCATCTCGGCTGCACTGACCGGAGTCCAGCCACTGGACCTAGCCAAAAAGGTGTTGGGCTATGAACTGTTGGGCGAACAAGTTTGTTTTCTCCTTCATCAGATTCACAAAGTGGTCACTGAAAAAAATAAAAAAAAATAAAGTAATATTCAGTGAAGCCCATTGTAGGAATCTGGATTCCTGGTTGGCCAACAATTCAGGAATCATGGGCTCAAAATCCTCTTGGGTACACTAGACAAGTTCACCGGTAGGGGGATCAGGTGGACTTATCTGGTGGGCCGGATAAGTCCACCTGATCCCAGGGCGGCACATACTAGTGTGGGCCACAGGGTCCCTGGCATGGCGGTACCCTTGCTCCACTGCCTTTAGGGCTCATCATCATCAGTAGATGATGAGGAGGACGCGGATGACAAGAGGAAAGTGGGGTCATCCTCATCCTCACTTGGGGTCTCGGAGTTGGAGGCAAGCAGGGCGTATGCCTCCTCGACCGAGAACATCTGGTATGCCATAAGAGAGTGTGTGTGTGTGTAAAACTTTATTTAGTGTGTGTGTGTGTGTGGGGGGGGGGGGTGTTCACATTCACTACCCAAACAGAAAAAATAAATACAACTAAATGAAAAAAACAAAACAAAAAAAAAACGATTCAAACTCGCTGATTAGCGGTCCAAAGCTGATCATCTGTGGGGTGGGCGATGCGCTATCAGTGGCCGGACGCTGGGGGTGATGTGGGTGCTGGGCTCATTGATGGATGACGGGCTCCTCTCTCCTCTCCTCCACGGAAGCAGTGTGGAGAAGGAGAGCAGAGCTGGAGGGAAGTTAAGCCCTGCCCGCCCATCCAGCCAATAGGAAGCAATCCTGAGAGGTGATGTCACCGCCACCTCTCAGGATCTAAGGATGGTGATTGGTGGCGTATTATCACACCACCGATCACCATCCTATTCTGGGTTATTGGGTCACCGGAGACCCGAATGACCCGGAAACACAGCAAACTGCAGGTCTGAATTGACCTGCAGTTTGCTGCGATCGCCGATACGGGGGGGGGGGGGGGTGACAGGACCCCCCTGGGACTAGTCACCAGAGTGCCTGCTGAATGATTTTAGCAGGCACTCTGTTCCGATCTCCGCCCGCTGCGCGGCAGTGATCCGAAATACACAGGGCATACCTGTACGGCCTGTGTCCTTAAGGACTCGGAAATTAGGGTGTACAGGTATACCCTGTGTCCGTAAGATGTCAATACACATTTTAATGAGAAAAAAGTTATAGCTCTTAAAAGACAGGGAGTGACAAACGAAAATGCAAAAACAAAAAATCCTCTGGGGCTTAAGGGGTTAAAACACTTTTTCCAGTTCAATTAATATTTTCAAGGTTAGAAATTGCTTTGTTTTCTGAACTGAAGTCTGAAGAACTCTTTACATACTGTATTAATTGAAGAGGCTTTACTGCTGATTTTCTATAGTTCTTATTAATGAACTAAGATACTTAAATTCAAAGTGTCTCTGATGAGATTTCTTTTCAGCTAGCTTGGTGAAGAAAATAATACCCTTGTACAGATAGAGATAGAATAATCCAGTGCAAATTTATAAATTCATTTGATGAATTACTGTAGCTTTCCTTTCTTTTTCTTTTTTTCAATCATGAAAAGAGATTACCTTCCATACAGTTTACACCCTAAACAGAGATGAACAAATTTTGGAAATTTGTTTCAGGTCAGCTTTGAATGAATTGCTCCAAAAATTTGATTTGGGTCTCAACCGATTCTACCTAAATCAAAAGTGTTCAAAATGTCCTGAAAATTGGCATATGACAATCTGAGGTCTTCTCGGACTCTTGTTTTTTCTCTTGTCTTGCACTTTTTTCATTTTATTTTTATTTTTGTATCTTTCAGAATGACACTGACATATATGGCTATAGGTAAATGCATGGTTGGTGGTGTGAACAAACAGGATGTTCAAAAGCACACAGCGCCATCCCCTTTGTAATTTTTTTTTTATAATTAAAAACTTAAAAAAAAATGTTTCCTTATTGGTGTAGTGCTTAAACACACAATGTTATAGTAAAAAACATTCTGAACATGTGGTCCAAAAATTATGCCTTAACAGGAGCAGTTGCTTGCCTCTGTTTATTCACACAAAGTGAGAAGGAGCAGTTGATTGTTTTGAACAAGCATCCAAAAATTATACCTAAATGGTAGCAGATGCCTGCACTTTTTTTATACACACAAATGTTAATGTCTTATACACACACAACAATGTACATTTCAGAAGAAACAGCAGCTTGTTCTGCAAAAGCCTAAAAAAACTCCCCCTTTGTGTTAACTGCAGTACAATGTGTACGTGAGTAGGTTTCTGCTCACCAAAAGTTGCAGTAAGCAGCTTACACAGCGCATACAGCAATTTTTCCTCCCGTTTGGCAGCACGTAAACATTCCCCCATTTTGCTTTGATATCTATGGTCTAAAATAATGGCTATCCAGTAATCATCATATTGCTTGGTGGTAAAGATATCTCTGTCATTACGCAATCAAGCAAGCATACAGATTCCCATGTTTGCCAGCGTGTCCGAGGACTTGGTTCTTTCTGGCTCCGCCTCTCACTATAAATGGAAACATGTGTCTTTGATTAGCTGCCATGGCCTGACCTAGAAACAACAAATACGCTCTGCTGAGGTGGTTTAGAGCATAATAAAATCATTCACCCGTTTATGCTGCTCAAACAGACACTCCAGAATATGTAAGGTGGAATTTCAGTGAGTGGATCAAGTGGTACAATGGCAGACCGTTCTATAACTGTCCCAGAGGAAATTTCTTGCCACATAAGAATGACTAAAATGTGAGAACAGTCTCCTGTACATGGCACCTTCTGCAAGCCACAGTAATTTTTTTTTAAAGGAGTTGCATGACTACATTTATCATCTCTGCCATGCAGGAAGCATGTGTAAATTCCCCCAAATGTAACACACTGCCCTGTTTCTGTTGGGGACAGGAGGATGTCCAATGAGGAGGACATGGAGAAGGTAAATAAGCTTCTGGTGTGAAAACCAACCAGATTCTGCAAAGAAAAAATATTGACCCAGTGGGCTGACATATACTGTCCCTGCCTGTAACAGTTTATCCAGGGTGTCCAACAGTGGCATGCACCTGATGCACAGCAACAACTCCAAGTTCTCGCTCACATGGTAGTACAAACCGGATTCCCAAAAAGTTGGGACACTATACAAATCGTGAATAAAAACTGAATGCAATGATGTGGAGGTGCCAACTTCTAATATTTTATTCAGAATAGAACATAAATCACGGAAAAAAAGTTTAAACTGAGTCAATGTACCATTTTAAGGGAAAAATATGTTGAATCAGAATTTCATGGTGTCAACAAATCCCCAAAAAGTTGGGACAAGGCCATTTTCACCACTGTGTGGCATCTCCCCTTCTTCTTACAACACTCAACAGACGTCTGGGGACCGAGGAGACCAGTTTCTCAAGTTTAGAAATAGGAATGCAGACTGGCCATTTCAGTACCCGGATCCTTCTCCTACGCAGCCATGATGTTGTGATTAATGCAGAATGTGGTCTGGCATTATCTTGTCGAAAAATGCAGGGTCTTCCCTGAAAGAGATGACGTCTGGATGGGAGCATACAGTGGGATGCGAAAGTTTGGGCAACCTTGTTAATCGTCATGATTTTCCTGTATAAATCGTTGGTTGTTACGATAAAAAATGTCAGTTAAATATATCACACAGTGATATTTGAGAAGTGAAATTAAGTTTATTGGATTTACAGAAAGTGTGCTATAATTGTTTAAACAAAATTAGGCAGGTGCATAAATTTGGGCACCACAAAAAAGAAATGAAATCAATATTTAGTAGATCCTCCTTATGCAGAAATTACAGCCGCTAAATGCTTCCTGTAGGTTCCAATGATAGTCTGGATTCTGGTTGAAGGTATTTTGGACCATTCCTTTTTACAAAACATCTTTAGTTCATTCAGGTTTAATGGCTTCCGAGCATGAACAGCTCTCTTTAAGTCACACCACTGATTTTCAATTATATTCAGGTCTGGGGACTGAGATGGCCATTCCAGAACGTTGTACTTGTTCCTCTGAATAAATGCCTTAGTGGATTTTGAGCAGTGTTTAGGGTCATTGTCTTGTTGAAAGATCCAGCCCCGGCGCAGCTTCAGCTTTGTCACTGATTCCAGGACATTGGTCTCTAGAATCTGCTGATACTGAGTGGAATCCATGCGTCCCTCAACTTTGCCAAGATTCCCAGTCCCTGCACTGGCCACACAGCCCCACAGCTTGATGGAACCACCACCATATTTTACTGTAGGTAGCAGGTGTTTTTCTTGGAATGCTGTGTTCTTTTTCCTTCATGCATAACGCCCTTTGTTATGGCCAAATAACTCAATTTTAGTTTCATCAGTCCACAGCACCGTATTCCAAAATGAAGCTGGCTTGTCCAAATGTGCTTTAGCCCACCTCAAGCGGCACTTTTTGTGCTGTGGGCGGAGAAAAGGCTTCTTCTGCATCACTCTTGCACAAAAAAATAATGTTTTAGTGTCTCCATAATCTGAGAGCCATAGTTTTTTCAGTTTTTGGGAGATTATCATTTTTTGCGGGATGAGATGACGGTTTGATTGGCACTATTTTGGGGTGCGTATGACTATTTGATCGCTTGCTATTGCACTTTTTGTTATGTAAGGCGACAAAAAATGGCTTTTTTTACACCGTTTTTATTTTTATTTTTTACGGTATTCATCTGAGGGGTTAGGACATGTGATATTTTTATAGAGCAACTTATTACAGACGCGGAAATACCTAATATGTATAAATTATGTAAGTTTTACACAATGATTTCATTTTTGAAACAAAACAATCTCATGTTTTAGTGTTTCCATAGTTTTTGGGCGATTATCTTGGGTAGAGTATGATTTTTGCAGGATGAGATGTCGGTTTGATTGGTGCATATGACTTTTTGATCGCTTGCTATTACACTTTTTGTGATGTAAGGTGACAAAAAATGGTTTATTTAGCCCAGTTTTTATTTTTTATTTATTACAGTGTTCATCTGAGGGGTTGGTTAGGTCATGTGATATTTTTATAGAGCCGGTCGGTACATACACGGTGACACTTAATATGTATACTTTTTTTATTTATGTAAGTTTTATACAATAACAGCTTTTTTTAAAACAAAAAAATTATGTTTTAGTGTCTCCATATTCTGAGCCATAGTTTTTTTTTTTTTTTGGGCGATTGTCTCAGGTAGGGGCTCATTTTTTAAAGAATGAGGTTACGGTTAGATTGGTACTATTTTGGTGGGCGTACCCCTGTTTGATCGCTTGTTGTTGTACTTTTTGTGATGTAAGGTGACAAAAAAAATGTTTATTTAGAACAGTTTTTATTTTTTACAGTGTTCATCTGAGGGGTTAGGTCATGTGATATGTTTATAGAGCCGGTCGATACGGACGCGGTGATACCTAATATGTCTACTTTTTTTATTCCCCTATTTGTTACCAATTTTTTTTTACTTTATTTGGGGAAAATGACACTTTTGTTTATTTTTACTTGAAACATTGAATTTTTTGGGGGAAAACTTTATTTTTGCAACTTTTTTTTCACTTTTTTTTGTCCCACTTTGGGACTTCTACTTTTTGGGGTCTAATCCTTTACAATGCATTCCAATACTTCTGTATTTGAATGCATTGGCTGTATGAGTAATACAGTGAGTATTACTCATGCAGCTTCCGTCACCGGAAGGCAGCGCCAATGCCTAAGGACGGCATCGCGCTGCCTTCCATGCCATTGGGTCCCCCCCACAGCCCCATGGGGACCCGATGGCACCGTCGCCGCCCGCATCATGAAAAGCCGCAGGTCTGAATTGATCGCCGACACATTTAGCCAAGGTGCTTGCTTAATGAGTTGAGCAGGCACCTTGTCCCGATCACCGCCCGCCGCGAGGCACAGATCGGAAATACATGTGTCTGGAAGAGGTTAAGTTAAAATAAACATATCTCCCCTTCTACGAACACAGTGCGCACTGGAATTGACAATTTATAATGGTATATTTACACAGTAAAATGCGTTAAATTTGTTATATTACTACAGTAGTATAATGCACTTAATTTTACTGGTATATTAAATGCAGCAATATAATGCAACTAACTGGTTGTCACAACCAAAGGATGTGAACAAGGAATTTGCCCAATATTGCTGACTGCTGACTCCCAGAGTCAGGACCCTGGTGTTTATGCCAGTCACCCAGAAAGCAGCTAATTGCAGCAGTGTGTACAGAGTCTAACAAAGGCAGAGTAAAGTAACAGATGATCTTTATTGGCAGAAGGTAGACAAAATTCACTTGAAGCAAAGGCAAAACAAAGTTCAGAGTAAGGCCTCATGCACACGGCCGTGTTCTGCGGCCAGGAGCGGTCCGTGGTAACGCGGCCTGGATTCCTGTTGAGTGCAGAAGCGCACAGTGTCATTGGTTGCTATGACGCCGTGCACTTCATGCCGCCGCTGCACTACAGTAATACACTATACGAGTGTAATACTGTAGTGCAGCGGCGGCATGAAGCGCACGGCGTCATAGCAACCAATGAGGCCATGCGCTCCTGCTCTCAACAGGAATCCAGGCCTCGTTACCACGGACCACTCTTGGCAGCGGAACACGGCCGTGTGCATGAGGCCTAATACGGTATACTGGGTCAGGCGGACTCGTAGTCAGGCAGTGCAAGGTCTAGACGAACATACAGATGACGGCAGACAGGGAAGGTCAGGGTTAATTGGCAAAAAGTCCAGTACACAGCAGGGCAGAGCAGCAGGAAGCTTCAGCAGAGGTTGAGGTTATCCGGTATAACAACCAGGCTTGGGCACTTCATGGTCAGTGAAGCTGCCCTTAACACCCGTAGCCCCACCACTGGGCGGAGACAGTAATCAGGAAGCGTGCTCTCTTCTCCTATAACAAAGGGAGAAGTGCACACGTGTGCGCCATAGTGCACAAGACAAGACCTGGCAGTAAGGGGGGATGTGGAGGTATGCTGGCGGGTGCCTGCTCCACTTGCGAGTTAGGCCAGAGCTGGGACCCATGGCGCTGCAGTGTGCAGATGGCGGTCTGCCACACTGTGTGAGGTCACGGACCCAATACTGACAGTACCCCCCCCTTGTGCCCCCTCCTCCACACAGCCGACTTGGAGAGAAATTTCTTCATTTAGGCCCTTAGCCCTTACAGTTCACCAAATAGAAGGTCTTACCCCTGATTTTATAACAAGACACGGAGGCTTCGTATTGCGTAATACTTTCTTTACTTCACTCCCAGCAGCAAAGAGTTAATATAAGAAATTAAGGACAAACCCCCAACTAACCCCTCCCCTAAACAGTCCATAAATAGGTCTTCCTCCCACATATCTTCCTCTTTCTTTGCTGCTCCCCAGCAGATGAGTACCCTTTTTATTGTGCTTTATTATATGGTTTTATCGCTAGAGGTTTTTTATTCCTACGACCTTTAATCATTTAGCTGTGTTATTTTGCCTTAGTTCTCATTGTTCATTATATATTTCTACCCTTAGGCCCCTTTCACACGGGCGAGTTTTCCGTGCGGGTGCGATGCGTGCGGTGAACGCATTGCACCCGCACTGAATCCTGACCCATTCATTTCTATGAGACTGTGCACACGAGCGGTGATTTTCACGCATCACTTGTGCGTTGCGTGAAAATCGCAGCATGCTCCTCTTTGTGCGTTTTTCACGTAACGCAGGCCCTATAGAAATGAATGGGGTTGCGTGAAAATCGCATGCATCCGCAAGCAAGTGCGGATGCGGTGCGATTTTCACGCATGGGTTCTAGGTGACAGTCTATTCACTGTATTATTTTCCCTTATAACATGGTTATAAGGGAAAATAATAGCATTCTGAATACAGAATGCTTTGTATAATAGTGCTGGAAGGGTTAAAAATAATAAAAAAGTTAACTCACCTTCTCCTCTTGTTAGCGCAGATGCCGGTCTGTTCTTTATCTGTGGGCTAAAGGACCTTTGATGACGTCAGATCACATGCTCCATCACCATGGTGATGGACCATGTGATTGGAGCATGTGATTGGAGCATGTGATCTGACGTCACCTCAGGTCATTCAGTCCACAGCTAAAGAACAGAGTGGCATCTGCGCGAACAAGAGGAGAAGGTGAGTTAACTTTTTTATTATTTTTAACCCTTCCAGCACTATTATACAAAGCATTCTGTAGTCAGAATGCTATTATTTTCCCTTATAACCATGTTATAAGGGAAAATAATACAATCTTCAGAACATCAATCCCAAGCCCGAACTTCTGTGAAGAAGTTCGGGTCTGGGTACCAAACATGCGCGATTTTTCTCACGCGAGTGCAAAACGCATGACAATGTTTTGCACTCGCGCAGAAAAATCGCGCATTTTCCCGCAACGCACCCGCCTCTTATCCGGGCAAAAAACATGACGCCCGTGTGAAAGAGGCCTTATAGTTTTAGCACTTTCGTTTTATTATTTTCCCTTGCTCTAGTCAAGTTTTTTCTTCTTCCGCTCGTTGAGCGCTGTTTTCTCTTCTCATTCGCTTCCCCCCCCCCTTTTTCGCCTTGTGTTATCGCCGTACCTTGTCTGGTTCCGGCGCCATTGCTCCTGGTTTCTTCAGTGTTCGCGCTTCTTGCCGTCCGAAATCTCGCGATATCGCGGGATTTCGGCGGCGCTCACTGGAGGGGCGGGTCGCGCCGGGGCCGAGATTCTCGGCCGCCATCTTGCTTCACCCGTCGGCTCATTCTATTGCTGGCGGTGAAGGCGGTTGCGGCCGCCATCTTTCTACACCTTTGTTGATGAAGAGGCGTTTTCCTCTCCCTCTTCCTGTTCCGGTTTCTGTCCTTGTGCGCCGCTCGTCGCCTGAGGCTGCCTGCTCCTACCTCTGCTGCTTCTCTTCTCCTCTTGTCTGTCTGTGTGTCCCACAGGAGTGACTAACTCCTATCATGTCTCTGCCCAGTGACGTCCCCTTGCCCCTGGTGGATCCCACCCCCAGCCCACCTACTGATTCGAACCCCAGGCAAGCTGAATCTCAGGTTCTGGATTTACATCAATCCATTTCGTCAGCTATTGCCAGCGCCATGGGTAATATGTCCAGTATCATTTCACAATCAGTTTCCCAAGCGCTTAGAGCGCAGAACCCAGTCACCGCTCCCGCGGTTGCCACGGTTCCTAGTACCTCCAGAACTGTTGATGCAGATGGCTTAGTTCCATCAAGAGACGACGTGCCAAGGTCACGTAAACAAGCCTGCCCGCGCCAGGCGGAAAAAGCGCGTCACTGGAAATCCGCTCGGTCTCGCCCCGAGCCTAGTTCTGACTCTGATGTTGAGTCGAATGAGGAGGATTTGAGTGAGGATCTTTACGCCTCTGATACGGACCTGGAAGGGGTCCAGGTGGCTGATGATTTTACGGGTTTCTCCCCCCCTCCCCCCCCTTCTGGCTCAGGTCCGGAAGCTGGTACCTCGGGTCCTGACTCCCTTGTTGACCCGCAGGGTGAACCCCTGTTTGATCCCGACAGCCTACACCACCCCAGGTCGGCGGAATGGTTGCCCATTCCTCATGTGGCCCACTATTTGGAAAATAGAATTAGGAAGCCGCTCTGAAAAGAGACTCGGAATAAGTTGAAGGCAGAATGCCCCCGGCCCCTAATACCGAATAAAGTGTGCGAGACACCTAATGTGGATCCCAAAATGATCCAATTCCTTTCTAAGTCGGGCTTTAACCCCCGCAAAGGCCTTGACTCGGCCCTCCGGGCTTGTCAGGACAAGCTCCTAGACAGCCTAGGACCCCTGACAAAAATATTTGAGATGGCTGAGACTGCCAGATCTGAGGGTTCGGCCATAGACCCAGAAGAACTAAGTGGCTGGGCGCAATGTGCCATTTGTTTAATAGGGAATGTCAATTCCTCCCTCTCCATAGAACGAAGAAAGGCTCTTCTTATGAAGATCGAGCCCAAATTATCCAATATGGCTCTGACTGAGTCGGGCAAGGAGGCTCAGGGACTCCTTTTTGGAGATAATTTTATCAAAGATTTAGGGAAGTTTGTGGGAGCGTTTACCGCTCTTGACAAAGCGCAGAGCTCCATGCGCAGGGTTTTCCAGGGGCGTGTCTCTGGCAGGGCCGGCAGCTTCAGGGGCCGTCTGTCCGGCCGTGTCCATTTCCAGTCGCGCGGAAGCGCTCGAGGCCCCTACCATCAGCGTTCGTCCTTCCAGGACCAGAGGCAGCAGTCCTCCTCCTTCTTCCCTTCTAGAGGCCAATCCTACCGTCCAAGAGGATTCAGAGGCGCTGTTGGTTCCAGACGTCCGCTCGGTAAGTCCTCAAAATCTGGGGTTTTCTTCCAGCCATTGTATCGGGGGCAGACTCCGACATTTTTTGCCCGCCTGGAACCGTGTCACATCCGATCCGTGGGTGCTGGCCACGGTTCAGGGCTTCCAGATAGAGCTGGTGGTTGCACAGTTATCGCTCCCAGAGCTTCATCCACTGGTCTTAGCGGACTCGGCCCGGTCTCTCTTGGACCTGGAACTCCATTCCCTTTTGGTCAAAGGAGCGATAGAGAGAGCTCCTCCCCATTCGGTCGGGGTAATCAGCTCCATCTTTTTAGTAGAAAAGAAAGGAGGCCAGTTTCGCCCAGTAATAAATTTACGGAACCTGAACAGATTTGTATGTTACCGCCATTTCAAAATGGAAGGGATTCATCTTCTCAGGGACCTTCTTCTTCCAGGGGACTGGTTAGCGAAGTTGGACCTGAAGGATGCATACCTGACGGTGCCGGTTTCCCCCCCAGTCCAGACTTCTTCTGCAATTCCGCTGGCAGGGCCTCCTCTGGCAGTTCACGTGCCTACCGTTTGGCCTCTCATCAGCCCCTTGGTGTTTTACCAAGTTGATGAGACCAGTGGTAGCTTGGCTCCGCAGTCAGGGTGTTCGTCTTGTGATTTACTTAGACGACATCCTCTTCATGGCTCAATCCCCATCCGAACTCCTGTCTCACCTACACTCGGCGATGTCCCTCATTACGGGTCTTGGTTTTGTCATCAACACCGAGAAGTCCTGTCTGCAGCCTTCCAGGTCAGTAGAGTTTCTGGGTTTCGTGGTGGACTCCACCGAGCTATCCCTCTTCCTGCCACGGGCCAAGGTCAAATCCATACGGAAAGAGCTTTGTCACGCTCTGAGGCTCCCTCAGTTGTCCCTTCGGCACTTGGCTCGCATCATCGGTCTCCTCTCCTCCTCCATCCAAGCGATTTTCCCGGCTCCTCTTCATTACAGAGCATTGCAGCGGCTGAAGATTGCCCACTTACAGGCGGGGGCTTCATATGCGGATCTAGTGTCTCTGGATCGCGAGACGAGGGACGAACTGGCGTGGTGGATATCCAACCTCGACGCGTGGAACGGCAAAGCTCTCGTGGGGCCCCAACCCGATCTGATTGTGGAGTCGGATGCCAGCCTTCTCGGCTGGGGTGCATACTGCAATGGGGTCTCCACCGGAGGTCCCTGGTCAGGCAACGAGACTCATCTCCATATCAACGTTCTGGAACTTTTAGCAGGATCTTTCGCCATACGCAGCTTCACCAGCGACAGGATATCGGCGTGCGTCAGACTCAGGATGGACAACGTGTCTGCTGTGCGTTATGTGAATGCCATGGGGGGCACCCATTCTTCGATACTGACCCATCTGGCGAAGGAGTTTTGGACCTTTTGCCTCGACAAAGGCTTCACGGTGGTCGCGGAACATATCCCAGGGCTCCACAATACCTTCGCGGATTGGAGCTCTCGCCACTCGTCAGATTTCAGCGACTGGAGGTTAGATCCGACGGTGTTCTCCTCTATCTTGTCGATTTGGGGGCCCCTGTTGGTGGATCTCTTTGCCTCTCGATGGAACGCGCAGCTTCCGCGTTTTTACAGTTGGAGACCGGACCCCCTTTCGGAAGCTGTGGACGCCCTCCTACAGGATTGGTCGGGTCATCGAGCTTACGCTTTCCCTCCATTTGCTCTCATCCCGAGAGTGCTGTCTCAGGTTCGGCGTCAACTGGCGGAAGTGATACTGGTGGTCCCCTTTTGGCAGGCCCAGTCGTGGTTTCCTCAACTCTTGGAACTCCTAGTGGAGGACCCACGGCTACTTCCATCGTTTCCGGATCTCCTTCGCTGGTGTCGGACGGCTCTCTCACTCTCCTCGCGTGCAGGGTTTCGGGGATCAGTGGAGTGTCTCGGGCTTATCGAGAATGGCTCATTTCCTTTTGGAGAGCGCATGGGCCCCCGGCACCCGACGGGCTTATCAGTCGGCCTGGAGGCGCTGGTCTAGTTGGTGCATGGGCCGGAGTCTGGATCCCTTTTCGGCACCTGTGACGGACATGCTCGAGTTCCTGTCGTCCCTTTTTGAGGAAGGAAAAGCCTATAGGTCCATTAACCTCTTCCGTTCCGCCATATCTTCTCGCCACCGGGGTTTTTCGGGCTGTCCGGCAGGTCAACATCCCTTGGTCTGTCGTCTTCTTAAGGGCTCTCGCCTTTCTCGTCCGCCTAGGCCCCGTTTCACTTCGTCCTGGGATGTTATGCTGGTCCTTCGTTTTTTCTCGGCCTGGCCTCTTAACTCGGATTTATCCCTTCGTCAACTTTCGGCCAAGCTGGTCACCCTTTTTTGCTTGATTTCCTGCAAAAGGGTCTCGGACGTGCGTGCCTTGGATTTCGATGCCTTGTCTTTTACTCCTGACGGGGTGTCCTTTAACATTTCTCGCCGCACCAAATCTAATATCCGGTCGGTTTCCTATCCGGCCTTTCCGGATAACAGTTCCCTTTGTCCGGTGCAATGTTTGCAGGAGTATTTAAGCCGCACGTCTTCCTTACGTGATCCGCTTTCCCCTCAACTCTTTGTGTCTTTCCGCAGGCCTTTTCGGCCGGTTGCTGCTGTCACCCTTTCTCGTTGGGTCAAGTGGATTTTGTCGCTGGCCGGCGTGGATACATCGATTTTCACGGCTCATTCGGTGAGAGGAGCTTCGGCTACCTCCATGACGGTTGCCGGGGCTCGCTTGGAGGATGTCCTTCGGTTGGCGGATTGGTCTAGGGCTTCAACGTTTAGGGAGTTCTACTTCCGACCGCCTCCTCATGCCTTTTCTTCTGTAATGTCTTCACTTTAAACTTGCAATACGAAGCCTCCGTGTCTTGTTATAAAATTGCATGATTTTCCTATTGTATGACGTAAAGTCATGATTTTATTAAAGACACGGAGGCGAGTATTGCCCACCCTATTTTTTCACCCACCCTTATTTAATTAGGTTCGGAGGTTCATCTTGTGATATTATTTGTTTAACGTATTTATGTTATTTATTACTGTGTATATATATTTTTTCTTCAATGTGGAGTGTTTTGGTATTTAGTGTTTTATTCCTTTGTGTTATATTTGATTCCTCTCGCCACATGATTGGTTCCGACTTCAGGTTCCACGTATTACCGTCTCTATTTTTCTGTTGTTTTCTCAGGTTGATTCTGGATCTTCATCCTGTCATGGTTCCGAGAAGTTCATCGTTCTGCTTGACCGCTGTTTCGGTTCAGTTCTGAGGTTAAGTTTCTAAGTCCGCGGATCCCAGCCGGAGTTCGCTTGGAAGAGTGTTCGGTTTCGTGTGTGGTCGGCTAGTCGCGTCAAAGAAAGAGGAAGATATGTGGGAGGAAGACCTATTTATGGACTGTTTAGGGGAGGGGTTAGTTGGGGGTTTGTCCTTAATTTCTTATATTAACTCTTTGCTGCTGGGAGTGAAGTAAAGAAAGTATTACGCAATACTCGCCTCCGTGTCTTTAATAAAATCATGACTTTACGTCATACAATAGGAAAATCATGCAATTATCCTCCGATCCAGGATGTCCTTGACTTCAAATTTATCATCCATAGGTGACTGGAGGAGGGTTCTGTTAAGTGTCTTTGCAGAACCTGTTAAAGACAGCTGGTTTAGGTAAGGAACATGACATGAGTTGAAAATCCGCAAAGTAGCTGTTTGTTATGAGGCAAAATATTCTATTATATCTGCCATAAATAGTATTTATTTGTCATATATACTAATTTGAAATCCGCAAGGTAGCTGGTAGCTTGAGCTTGTAGGCAACAGTATTAATTTTCTTTATTATTGGAAATGGTCCCAAGAATCGCGGAGCCAGTTTGTAAGAAGGATGTCTGAGACGGATATTTTGGAAGAAAGCCATAGCTTGTCTCCAATAGCAAACTGATGAGGAAGTCTGCGCCTTTTATAGGCGGACCTTTTCATCTGATCTGCTGTTCTCCAAAGAGATTCCTTAGTGTCAAACCTATGCGGTTGCATAGGGATATTATAGCAGAATTATAATCAATATATTGAGGTAGTAGTGTCTGGATTAGTGTTGGAATGACCACAATTGGCTGGATGAAGGTGGGTGGGTAGATATAGGACAGAAGGTATGTATCATAATCAAACTAACATAATAAAACTAACATAAACAGAAAAAAGGTAAGTATAAATCGGATAGAATGCCAGATTGAATTTTGTAGAAATAACAAAATTCAAGGTGGTACAAGAGAGTAGTGATGTCCCGAACTATTCGCCGGCGAATAGTTCCCGGCGAACATAGCTTGTTCGCGTTCGCCGCTGCGGGCGAACATATGCGATGTTCAGTCCGCCCCCTGTACATCATCATTGAGTAAACTTTGACCCTGTACCTCACAGTCAGCAGACACATTCCAGCCAATCAGCAGCAGACCCTCCCTCCCAGACCCTCCCACCTCCAGGACAGCATCCATTTTAGATTAATTCGGAAGCTGCATTCACAGTGAGAGGAGGGACAGTGTTGCTGCTGCTGATTCAATAGGGAAAGCGTTAGCTAGGGCATTGTTCTGTGTCCACAGACTCATCTGCTGTAAGGACAGCGTCCTGACAGCACCCCAAAAAGCTCTTTTCAGGGCTGGTACATCAGTGTGCTTTTATATATATATTATATATATATATATATATATATATATATTGCAGTTCCCTGGCTGCCCATGTATGAGAGGCTGCAGGCTCAGTCATAGACAGCACTGTGTGCACTGCACACCATTCATGCAGGGTATGATGGAAAATACCTTGCAGATAAAAATAAATTCTATTTAATAATTTTCTGTGACATAATCACATTTGCAAGCCCGTGTGTGTCAGGCCCACACATACTGTATACTGCTAGTGGCTAGGCATGCACTCACACCGTTACAGGGTGTCATTCACTCAAATACCTTGCAGAAAAAATAAATCCTATTTAAAACATTTCTGTGATCTAATCACATTTGCAAGCCCGTGTGTGTCAGGCCCACACGTACTGTATTGTGCCCACTGGCTAGTGGCTAGGCCTGCACTCATACCGTTACAGGGTGTAATTCACTCAAATACCTTGCAGAAAAAAAAATATATTTAAAATTTGTCTGTGATCTAATCACATTTGCAAGCCCGTGTGTGTCAGGCCAACACATACTGTATTGTGCCCACTGGCTAGTGGCTAGGCCTGCACTCATACCGTTACAGGGTATAAGTCACTCAAATACCTTGCAGATAAAAAAAAAAATCTATTTAAAATTTTTCTGTGATCTAATCACATTTGCAAGCCCGTGTGCGTCAGGCCCACACATACTGTATTGTGCCCACTGGCTAGTGGCTAGGTCTGCACTCATACCGTTACAGGGTGTCATTCACCCAAATACCTTGCAGAAAAAAAAAATTCTATTGAAAATTTGTCTGTGATCTAATCACATTTGCAAGCCCGTGTGTGTCAGGCCAACACATACTGTATTGTGCCCACTGTCTAGTGGCTAGGCCTGCACTCATACCGTTACAGGGTGTCATTCACTCAAATACCTTGCAGATAAAAAAAATTCTATTGAAATTAATGATTAATTGATTATAATCAAATTTGCAAGCCTGTGTGTGTCAGGCCCACACAGTCTGTACTGTGCCCACTGCCCACCACTTATATAGGGTGGCACAGTACCTTGCACGCATAGTAACACTTATCTAATAATAAATGACAGGCAGAGGCAGGCCACGCCGTCGTGTTCGTGGTGCTGTGATTTCCACTGGCCCTGGAATAATGCCCAGTGGTCAGAGGCCATGTACCCTGAACCCAAAGAAATTCAGAGAAAATAGTTGACTGGCTTACACAGGACACCCAATCTTCAACAGCTTCCGCTAAGAACCTTGACGCACCATCCTCCTCCAGCTCAGCTTTGGTCACCTGCTCTCAAGTTACCACTCTCCCGCCCGCCGCCACCACCACCACTACCTCCACAGCCACCACAGCTGCTTCAGTTGATCCCTCAGAGGAGTTATTTACACATCAGTTGGATGAAATTAGTGATGCGCAACCATTATTGCCAGGGGATGTAGATAACAGGGATATGTCTCAGTCAGGCAGCATTACACACATGGACATACAGTGTGATGATGATGATGATGTTGTACCCGCTGCTGCTTCCTTTGCTGAGGTGTCAGACACCAGTAAAGTGGTTGATGATGATGATGTGTCCGTGTATGCCACATGGGTGCCTGCTGGAAGAGAAGAAGAGGGGGAAAGTTCAGAAGGGGAGACAGAGCGAAGGAGGAGACGAGTTGGAAGCAGGGGGAGGTCGTCGCAAGGAGCAAGTGGCACAGTCAGACAGCATGCATCGGCACCCGTGGTCAGCCAGACAGCATGCCAATCAACGCATGCTGTTGTCACCACCAGAATGCCGTCATTGCAAAGCTCAGCAGTGTGGCATTTTTTGTGTGTTTCTGCCTCTGACAACAGCGATGCCATTTGCAACCTGTGCCAAAAGAAAATGAGTCGTGGGAAATCCAACACCCACCTAGGTACAACTGCTTTGCGAAGGCACATGATCGCACATCACAAACGCCTATGGGATCAATACATGATGACGAGTAGAAGCAGCACACAAGCTCAAAGCCACCATCCTCCTCCTGGTTCAGCATCTTCAGCCACGTCAACCACTGCTGTCCTCCTTGCCCCCTCTCAACCACCCGCCACTCCGCCTCTCACCTTCAGCAGTTCCATCTCATCTGCCCACAGTCAGGTGTCTGTAAAGGAAATGTTTGAGCGTAAGAAGCCAATGTCAGAGTCACCCCCTTGCCCGGCGTCTGACAGCTGGCTTGACGGAACTCTTAGCCCACCAGCTTTTACCATACCAGCTGGTGGAGTCTGAGACCTTCAAAAAAAAATTGGCTATTGGGACACCACAGTAGAAGGTACCCGGACAATTTTTTTTTTTCTAATAAGGCAATCCCAAACCTCTACTCAGTGATTGAAAAGGGAGTCATGGCATCTCTGGCATACAGTGTTGGGGCAAGGGTCCATCTGACCACTGATACCTGGTCTGCAAAGCACGGTCAGGGCAGGTATATCACCTACACTGCGCATTGGGTCAACCTGCTGATGGCTGCCAAGCATGGAATGCATGGCTCTGCAGCGGAGTTGGTGACACAGCCACGACTTGCAGGCAGGCCTACTGCCACCTCCTCTACTCCTCCTACTCCATCCTCTTCCATAACCTCCTCGGCTGATTCCTCTTCTGCTGCAGCATCTGGCTGCACATCAACTGAATCCCCCCAGCTCCCCAGGGGCTATTCCACATCCCGGATACGACAGTGTCACGCTGTCTTGGGGTTGACTTGCCTGAAAGCAGAGAGCCACACCGGACCAGCACTCCTGTCTGTCCTGAACGCACAGGTGGATCAGTGGCTGACCCCGCACCAACTGGACATTGGCAAAGTGGTGTGTGACAATGGAAGCAATTTGTTGGCGGCATTGAATTTGGGCAAGTTGTCACATATGCCGTGCATGGCACATGTGTTGAATCTCATCGTACCACGCTGTGTCTAAGTTCCCAGGCTTACAGGACGTCCTTAAGCAGGCCAGGAAGGTGTTTGGCCATTTCAGTTGTTCCTACACGGCCATGGCGCACTTTTCAGACATTCAGCGCCGAAACAACATGCCAGTGAGGCGCTTGATTTGCGACAGCCCGACATGTTGGAATTCAACACTCCTAATGTTTGACCGCCTGCTCCAACAAGAAAAAGCCATCAATGTGTATTTGTACGACCGGGGTGCTAGGACAGCCTCTGCGGAGCTGGGAATTTTTTTGCCACGTTACTGGACGCTCATGTGCAATGCCTGTAGGCTTATGCGTCATTTTGAGGAGGTATAAAACCTAGTCAGTTGCACCGAAGGCACCATCAGCGACCTCATCCTATTTATTTTCTTCCTGGAGCGTGCCCTGCGAAGAGTGCTGGATCAGGCTGTAGATGAGCGTGAAGAGGAAGAGGAAGAGTTGTGTTCACCATCACCACCAGAAACAGCCTTGTCATCATCGCTTGCCGGACCTGCGGCAACGCTGCAAGAGGAGTATGAAGAAGAGGAGTCAGAGGAGGAATGTGGCTTTGAGGAGGAGGAAGACCAACCACAGCAGACATCCCAGGGTGCTCGTTGTCACCTATCTGGTACCCGTGGTGTTGTACGTGGCTGGGGGGAAGAACAGACCTTCAGTGAGATCAGTGAGGACGAGGAATGGGACATGAGTAGCTCGGCATCCAACCTTGCGCAAATGGGGTCTTTCATGCTGTCATGCCTGTTGAGGGACCCTCGTATAAAAAGGCTGAAGGGGAACAACCTGTACTGGGTGGCCACGCTACTAGACCCCCGGTATAAGCAGAAAGTGCCTGAAATGTTATAGAATTGCCGGAAGTCGGAAAGGATGCAGCAGTTCCAAAATAAATTAAAAAGTATGCTTTACACAGCACAACGGGAATCTAACAGGGGAAGAGGTGAAAGTAATCCTCCTCCTACCACGACCACGCCGGCCAGGACAGGACGGTTCACAGACGTGTTGTTGATGGAGGACATGCAGAGCTTTTTAAGTCGCCACAGCCCTTCGGGGTCCACCCTCAGAGAACGACTCGACCGACAGGTAGCAGACTACCTCGCCTTAACTGCAGATATTGACACTCTGAGGAGCGATGAACCCCTTGACTACTGGGTGTGCAGGCTTGACCTGTGGCCTGAGCTATCCCAATTTGCGATAGAACTTCTGGCCTGCCCCGCTTCCTGTCAGAAAGGACCTTCAGTGCAGCAGGAGGTATTGTCACTGAGAAGAGAAGTCGCCTAGGTCAAAAAAGTCTAGATTACCTCACCATTATTAAGATGAATAAGGCATGTATCCTGAAGGGACTGACAGTGGGCGATACATTCGAATAGAAAAGGCCTGATGAGATGAGCTGCCTTGGGCTAAAAATGGTCCAAATGCTGCTGTATTTCATCTCTGCATGCCAGGTGACTTGTGTGACTTTTCCGCCACCAACTAAGGTTCAAGCCGTAATGTTTTAGTGCACTTTTTGCTACAGCAGCGGCTGCAACAATACCTAATTTTTCAGACATGTGTACATGCCAAATTTTTCTGGCCTCTGGTACTGCACTGTGGCTGCAAAAACAAAACAAAAAAAAGGCACATACATGTGTCAATTCCCCTTCGTGATCGTTACCTTATTGTGGTGAAGGGGCTTGCGTATCACAATGAAGCGATCACCTCTATGAGTGTGTTGGCAATGGCGATGTTGGCACACCCCAGATGATAAGGTTGTTGCTTCATTGTGAACAGACCAAAAGCGATCGGCTGGATAATTTTGCATAGAAAAAACATGATTTTTCTTTGTGATCATCTAAGGTGATCAATAAAGCCTACTAGGCCAACAATGGGCCCACACTGCAGAAATATTGTTTTCTGGGTCACTTAACTGTCACTGAACTACCTCAGCACGACCATAGGCTTTAAACGCAGCGGCAACGCAGAGAGAGGAGTCTGAAGAAGAGGAGTCAGAGGAGGAAGGTGGCTTTGAGGAGGTGGAAGACCAACCACAGCAGGCGTCCCAGGGGTCTTTTTGTCACCTTTCGGGGACCCTTGGTGTTGTACGTGGCTGGGTGGAGGAAGAGACCTTCAATGACGTCAGTGAGGACAAAGAACGGGACATGGCTAGCTTGGTATCCAACCTTGTGCAAATGGAGAGTTTGCGTTTGTGCAAATGGACTGTTTGCTGTTTTTTGCGGTGCGTTAAACGGGGAGTTTGGTCTGTCAGAGTTTGGTCTGTCACTGTGAAGTGGGCGTAACCCTTACACTACCTGATCATACCTGATGTTTGAAAGCATGTTATTCCAAACAATTTAGGAATGTTAGGTGATTTATGCCCTTTATGGATTAAAACCCGACTCTACGTCAACTACGTAATTTTCCATGGGAGTTTTGCCATGGATCCCCCTCCGGCATGCCACAGTCCAGGTGTTAGTCCCCTTGAAACAACTTTTCCATCACTTTTGTGGCCAGAAAGAGTCCCTGTGGGTTTTAAAATTCGCCTGCCTATTGAAGTCTATGGCGGTGCGCTTGGTTCGCCTGTTCGTGAACATTTGGGGAAATTCGCGTTCGCGAACGGAAAATTTTATGTTCGCGACATCTCTACTTACAACTACTGGGTGTCCAAGCTGGAGGCCAGCACCTAAAATCTTTTACAGAGCCAGCTCACCAGCAGACCTTCATCTAATTATTTCTAATAGGTAATTTGCGTGCATGCTGTCTTGCTTGGATGTGGTAGATGTAGCCGATTCTCAGGCTCCCTCTTCGGAATCAAACACTGATTCACCGTTACTCGTGGTCACTATGGTTTGCACTGAAAATAACATTGAAAGTTGATAGGGCAGACATCCGAATGGATCGTCGCCATCCCGGGGACATGCGATCAGCCCCAGGTTATCTAAAGTCACCAAAGCGGCAGCAGGCCCACGCCCATAATGTTTTAGATGGTCAGATTAGCAGGCCCTTGCTCCAAATGTTTTTGAGGGTCACCAGCAGGCCATCAATCATAATTTTTCAAGGCTGTGTATGATGCCCTCCTTTACGTGTAACAAAGGATGTATTGTAGTGCCGGTTCCTTGTATTTTTTGGCAGCCCTTTCACTTAGTGCATAGGCTTTATTAATGTCCCACTACATGAACAATTGTACCATAATGTGAATGAGGCCCTCCTTTATGTGATATACAGGCTGTATCAGAGTTCCTCTTCCTTGTAATTGTTGGCAGCATTTGCACCTTTTAGTAAATATACAGGATAGAGTGTTTCCTAACAATTTTTCCTTTTTTTTGCGCATTATTGTCAGTCTGTAAAAGTGGTGTACTACTCGGACAACATGGTTCCCAGCATTGACCTGGGAGTCCAAGATTCATCCAGACATCCATCCCATGCTGTTCCCGAACCATTTTGGTAGTGTTCTCATCAATTTCTGACCTTTTCCTATGAACCTGGCACCCTCCCCTCTTCAGAGCAGGGGGTGCCTGATTTAATGCTCGGGTTCTCCCACTGACTTCCATTATACTCGGGTGCTCAGATGTATTCGGCCAGAGCACCCGAGCACCTGAGCACTTTGGTGCTCGATCAACACTACTGAGGAGTTCTTATCCTCCAGAGACTTTTCTCAGGCAGGAGTCTGTTTGTTCTGACTCAGACGAACCTATGCAACTAGGGGGAGCCACTCCTCAGATTGGTCCTACTGGGGCTCGCCGTTAGTCTGGGGTTTGTTTTTTCTGTGGTTGGAGTGGTCATTTTAGCTTGTACTCAAAAATAAACAACTGACTACTGACCCCCGGTTGTGCGGAGGATGACAACTTGGGTGTATACATCTCCTCCATACGAACATCTCAGTTTGTTTTGCCAGCTATAGTAGTTTCGGGTAATAAATCTGAGATGATTTCTGTTTTCTTAGACAGTGGGGCGGGGGTCAATTTGGTGGATGCGGAATTCCCTCGGACTCTGGGTTTTTCTGTTAGTCCTTTACCTTGATCTATCCCGTAATCGCTATCAACTATCCTCTTCTTACTCAGGGGAACCTAACACACATTGTACATAACATACATCTTCAGGTGGGGGCCCTCCATTATGAGTTTATGTCTTGCTATGTCCTTGAAGGTCTTCCTACTCCTATGGCATCAGGTCTTCCCTGGTTGGTAGCGCACATTCCTGTTAATTTGCAGGCCAGGGAGATATTGGAGTGGAGTGAGCATTGTAGGGACAATTGCTTAAGCAGCAGTTGCTCAGCCACTTCCATTACAACCTCACCAGCATTTGTGTCTGACTTTGAAGATGCTTTCTCTGAGAAGGTGTGGCAGGAGTTACCACCCCATCGTCCATATGATTGCCGAGTTAACCTGCTCCCTGGAGCAAAGTTACTTAAAACCAGGTTATATAATCTTTCTGGCCCCGAAAGACAAGCTATGAACGACTATATTTCCGAGAGTTTGGCTAAAGGACATATCAGACCCTCTTCTTATCCCATAGCTGCAGGTTTCTTCTTTGTGAAGAAAAAAAGATGGTGGCCTGCATCCTTGACTAGATTTTCATGAACTAAATCGGATAAATATCCAAGATCCCTATCCTCTTCCTCTCATTCCCAACCTTTTTAATCAGATTGCTGGTGCGAAATGGTATTCCAAAATGGATTTAAGGGGAGCCTACAATCTGATTCTCATTAAAGAGGGGGATGAGTGGAAGACAGCGTTTAACACTCCTTAGGGGCATTATGAAAACCTGGTCATGCTATTTTCCTGACTAATCTTCCTGCTGTCTTTTAACACTTTGTCAACCATATCTTTAGTCATCTTCTGGGCAGATTTGTGGTGATATATCTTGACGATATTTTGATCTATTCACCCGGAGACACACAAGGTACATGTCAGGCAGGTAGGCAGGTATTGCAGATTTTCCGGACAAATAAGTTATATGCTAAATTGGAGAAATGTGTATTCGCCTTACAGGAGGTACAATTCCTGGTGTATCTGCTATCAGAGAAGTTCCGCACGATCCTAGAATAGGATCTTCCTGAGAACCTAAAAGCTCTGCAGTGTTTTTTGGGTTTTCCCAATTTCTATACAATATTCATTCAGAACTATTCTGCAATTGTCAAACTCCTTATGGACATGACAAAGAAGGGGACTCATTTTTTTTAAATGGTCTGACGCTGCTAAACTGGCTTATTCCTCTCTGAAGGAGAGTTTAACCTCGGCACCCATACTGGTCCAGCCTGATGTTTCTCAATCTTTTATTGTGAAGGTTGATGCATTGGAGGTGGGGGTGGGGTCTGTACCGTCCCAGGGTCCATCTCCAAGTAAATGGCATCCTTGTGCTTTCTTTTCTAAGAAATTGTCGGCAGCTGAGAAGAATTATGATATCGGCAACAGGGAACTTATAGCTATTAAATAAGCTTTTGAGGAATGGCGTCACTGTTTGGAGGGGGCAGCTCAACCCATCACGGTGATTATGGATCATAAAAACCTGTTATACTTGAGTCTACTAAATGTCTTACCCCTAGACAAGTTAGGTGGTCTTTGTTTTTTACCAGGTTTAATTTTATTATCACCTATCGTCTGGGGCAAAAAATACCAAAGCTGATGCGTTATCCAGAAGTTTTACTGGAGGGGGTGATGTTGATGATCCGGTGCTGATTTTACAAAATTGGCTGTTACCTGGAAGGGATGGTGTTGGAGGCTCTGGGGGACTTCCCGTTCTCCTGCTCCCCAGGAAAGTTGTTTGTGCCTTTGAATTTGCACCTTGAAATATTAAAAGAACACCATAACTCTGCACTAGCTGGGCACCCTGGTAGTAGGGCAACCTCAGTTCTATTGTCTCATTGTTTTTGGTGGCCAAGGTTGCACCAGGATGTAATTGATTTTGTGCCTACCTGCACGATCTTTGCATGCGCTAAAGTCACTCATACTTGTCCGGAGGGGTCTCTGTTGCCACTGGTCATTCCCAACAGACCGTGGACACACCTGTCGATAGGATTTTATAACTGACCTACCTCTATCTGCAGGTAAAACTGTTATCCGGGAGGTAGTAGGCAGGTTCAGTAAAATGGTGCATTTCATTGTCTTACTGTTATGCAAGCGGGTGTGAAACCACTGTGCCACTGACTGACTGCACTCTGGAGGGATGTAACTAAGCAACTACCTGGTCTTCACTAGGGCCTCTCATGGTGAGGATAGACTTGAGCCGTTAGGGTAGTTGCCAGGTGCCACTCCAGAGCAGTTCCCAAGTCAGTGGCAGCTGGCCAGGGGGTCATAGTACCAGGTGTAAGCAGCGAGGGGATGTGCATGTCCAGGAGGTTCCAGGTCAGGACAGGCAGCAATCAAGCAAAGTCAGTAAGTGAAGTCCAAGTCAGAGGCATGAGGCAAACAAACAAAGTCCATAAACGAAATCCGAGGTTAGAGGCAGGCGGCAAACAGGCAAAGTCCATAAACGAAGTCTGAGGTCAGAGGCAGGCGGTAAACAGGCAAAGTCCAGGAGTTCAATAAGCAGGGTCCGGTACACAGTGAAGCAGACAAGAGAAACACCTTTGCACTTGGAGCTAGACAAGCTAGAGACCATGAGATGCTCAGGCATCTTCCTGTGGTAGGAAGTGCCTTTAAATACCTGCTGCAATCCAGCCATAGGCTGGTGAGACAGAAGATGTGTATGTTCTGCTTCATAGGTGAAGAGAGACACACCTATGCAAGCTCAAACACCAGTACAGGTTTCCAGCAGGAAGGAAACTCTAGCATGGATCACAGATACCATATTTAAGTTACCTGCTGCCCTTGCTTGACAGCATGGCGTGCAGGAGGGAAAGATGGAGCCCGGCGCCCCTGTCCGTAGTAAGGGGCAGCAGCGCTGGCACGGACCACTGGGCTAACACTTACCCCCGTTGCCAAATGCTAAAACCCTGGCTCAGGTTTTTATCAGTGAAATTGTGAATCTTTACGGGGTCCCTTCCAATGTTGTTTCGGATCGGGGAACTCAGTTTATTTCTAAATTCTGGATAGCTTTTTGTTCTAGTCTTCTCAGCCTTCCATCCGCAGTTGAACAGCCAGACCAAAAGCACCAACCCAAATCTAGAGACTTACCTTAGGTGTTTTGTGTCTTAAAATCAGGAGGAATGGTCATCTTACTTACCTTTAGCAGAGTTTCCTATAAACAATCGCCGTCAAGAATCAACTGGTAAGTCTCCATTTGGTGCATATGGTTTTCATCCTCAATAGTGATAAGCGGCAGGGGCAATATTCAAATTCACAATATTTTGTGAATATTTCGGTGAATATTCGTCATATAGTCTCGAATTCGCAAATTTTTTCTTGATTGCGAAAATCGGCAATGTAATATGCTGCTAAAAGTTTTCTGAGACTGGAGAAAATGGTTGGCATGGCATAACATTACAATAGCTTTATATGCAGATAGAGTGCTCCAATATATTCGAAAATACGAATATATAGCACTGTATTCTAAACCTTCACAAATTCTAGAAGTGGCAATATTTGCGCCTAACACTAATTCTCAATTTTCAGTGAGGAGGAGCCTTCTGAGATCCCTGAAGAAGAACGGTTTACGTCATCACTCTCTTCTGTATGGCGAAAGGTTTAAAGCAATTTGAAAAATATGGGAGGCAGATATAAACGTATGGCTGATAATAAACGTTCGCAAGGTGTGGACCTAGGGGTGAATGACTGTGTGGTTGTCGACTAGAAATATTAAGTTAAAGGTTCCATCTTGGAAATTGGGTCCTAGGTTTATTGGTCCTTATAAAAGAGTCGGCATCATTAACCCTGTGGCATTTTGCCTGGAGCTACCTAAAACTTCGAAAATTCATAATGTATTTCATAAATCGTTGCACAAAAAGCATGTTGCACCTCCGGAACCATCACCGTTACCGTCCACTCCAATTATTGTCGATTGCAATTTGGAGTTCCAGGTGGCAAGAATTGTTGATTCTCGTTTTGTCCGTCACTCTCTTCAATATCTGGTGCATTGGATAGGTTACAGTCCGGAAGAAAGAATGTGGGTGCCAGAGTCAGAAGTAAACGCCAGCAGGTTAATTTGTTGTTTCCACATTTATCATCCGGAAAGACCTGGTCCTGAGTGTCTGGTGGCCCCTCGTAGAAAGGAGGGTACTGTCACCAGGGTGTCACGACCTATCGCTGACCCTGTTGTGCCTGGGGTCAGAAGGTTGCAGCAGGTGGCTACTTGCTCAGTTTCAAGAGATTGCTCTATGACCTAATGGTGGAAATGGATTCTGATCCAGGTTTTCCTGCTTAGGTTTACGATCCTTTTTGTCCCATTTCTGAATCTGTACTGTAGCTTTCTCTTTCAGCTGTTCTGTCAGCCACTCCCAGCTATTATATATCCTCCTGTCCTCCCTTTCTGCTTCCCCTGTTGCCAGATACAGACCTTCTTTCCAGATCTTCTATTCTGACCTCTGGTGGAGTTGCTGCGGAGCTGTTGGAACTGGAGCTGTTGGATCTCCGGTTCTCTCCTGTTTATTGTCTGCCTTCTGGAATTGTTTGTGGTGTTTGTGTTTTGTCCTTTCCCTATACTTACCCTAGGTGTCAGTGGTGAAGACTAGTGCTCTCACCGCCCTACTCACTACCTAGGGCTTATTTCAGGGTAAGCCAGGGACAAGGCATGTGATCAGTAAACGGGTTAGCAGCCCATCTAGGGACGTCAGGGCAGCCAGGTGCAAGTGCTAGGTGAGTTAAGGGTCACCACTCCTCCCTCTCCCTAGTGAAAGGGCATTCCCCTTCCCTACCTGCCATATCAGACGTGATAAGAACATCCTGTTTAAAGCCTCACAATGGCGAGGTACTGTTGATTAGTTGTTAGGTGACATATTGGTCTCATGATGTCACAATGTGAACAGTATGATGAGGAGGACTGTGTCACGGTGAGGAGTAGGGGAAACTCCCCACCAGACAATGTGGCCCTGATGGAAAAGCAACTAGTCCAGAGGCTGGAATAAGGGAGCAGGTCACCTTCTATTGTATCCCTAATCTTTGCCCTAACTCCTCACCGTATAAGCGGACCTGGATAGTAGGACGGCTCATACCCAGGAAACCTAGGACCCTGCCTCACACTGATAATCCCTAAAATAAAGAATGGGCAGAGACGACCTGTTCATCCAGACAAGGATGAACAGGAGTCTCCACCGGCCTAGCTAAAAGGAAAAAGTGGAGACCGCATACAGTAACTGGATCAGCAGGTAAGCACACCATACAACACACTTACCTGCCGCAGCAACACCGACTGGAACCCGAGCACGAGTACTGCTGCCCACACACCATACAGTACACAGTACAAACAACTGCACCCAGGTATCCAGCACACCAGTTACTGCCTGGAAACCCCCATGCAAACACGACGCATGGCAGCTCCAGGCAGAGCAGCATACAGACTTGTAGTGTCCCCTCCTGGGAATCCTGACACTCCCTTCCGGAGGAAACAATAGACAGGGGAATATCTAGCAAACATGCTGGACAGCAAACTCCAACAGACATTTAACAATGACCAGACACAACACCTACCCATACACACAACACTACACATTAAGTAGGGTAGTTAAGGGAATGAGACACGGGGATGACATAGGACAGACAAAGCTGAGACCTAGATGTTCCACACGGTGGCCCTCAAACACTGGGCAGATGGAATAAGCTGGACAAGAGCAAGCTCCTGCACACACCAAGGCTGGACGACAACTGACTCCAGCCTGCCAGCCACAGGCAATATAAACACCAAGTGGCCTCACCAAGCCAGGAAGTGAACCCCTCACTTAGGGAAGGAACTAAGATATAAGGGCAGTGCACACACATGCAGACATACTGACACATTGCCCCTGGAAACAGCATGCACGGCTAACGTGTCACGGCATACAGCAACAAAACCGTGACACAGCCATGACAGATTGTTTAAATACCAATTCCAATTGAAGCAGGAAATTTATTGGGCGATTCATCGGTAGCAAATTTTGCTGTTAAGCTCCTTGTTAGAGTTAATTTTGGGTTCATCTTGAAATGTAACTGACAAGGCAAATATCCCTAACTTTTTGTGAGTATGTATGTACACGCTAAGGCTAATGGGGACGGATCCGTTTTCACTGACACAATATGGTGCAATTGAAAATGGATCCGCCTCCCACTGACTTTCAGTGTAAGTCAAAACGGATCAGTTTGCATTATCATTTTTATTTATTTTTTGTTCATGGTAATGCAAACGGATTCGTTCTGAACAGATACAAGCGTTTGCATTATCGGTGCAGATCCGTCTGTGCAGATACAAGACTGATCCGCACCTAACGCAGGCGTGAAAGTAGCCTAACTGGCAACTAATACAGCTATTTTACCAGAGAAGTGGCTTTGATTGGATAGACCTGAGTCTGGGACTTTGTATGTTGAGTCTAGTTTCAACTTACGATGGATCAGAAAAGACCATTGTATGTTGAAAATATTGTCCTGAGGCCGTTGTATCTTAAGGGATCACTGTATATATGATGGTCGGTATGTGTCACCGAGGTTCCTGGCCTCGGTGAGGTAAGAGACGGTTTTTATCAAGTGTCATTATTGCAGATTGCAGTCTGACACTTCAGCTGTTTAGGATGGCTGTAAAGCTGATCCAGGACGGCTTTTACTGGGAGTAGCCAAAGTGCTGGGTGGGTGGCTACTCCCCACGTTCCAGGCCGGATCTTGGCAGGTTAAAAAGCGGTCAGCACTATCAGGTGGTGTGGATTTTACCTCCATCTGACAGTGAAGCTGTTGCATCCTCTGGGCTGAAAGCTGAAGACTGCAAATGGGTGTGCAGGCCGCCTGGAAGCCTGCCAGTGAACTTTTCTGCACCAAGACTGTTATATTTTGCGGTGTGTGTGAACAAGTAACAAGACTGTTATGTTTTACTGAGTGTGAATAAAACACTAAAGTTTGATTTACAACCTGGTTCCTTGCCTCTATACTGCATCAGCTAACCTGTCTACCAGAGCAAATCACCACATTATATATATTAACCAGAACATAATAATGTAATATACAATCAAAGGCTAGTATAAACAATGTGGCAGTGGCTACTTACATATACTATACTATATCTTAGACAACAAAGAATAGAAAATCATTTTCAAGTTGAATTGATGAGAGAGCCGAAAGAAAAACATTCTGCAGAAAAGAAAAACATTGCAGTAGTGATTTATAGCTCTTTCATAGAAAAATATCAAGTAGAAAACAATGATATATTTTGTAATCTAGAACAAATATGTTTTTCTGTGAAATAAAAGATTGTTTGGATTCACATATGAGTATTGTAAATGTAACATTGGGCACATTAGGTGTATTTTACATTTAAAAAAAATAAAAGCATAATACAACTATAATAAAGATAAAAAAAATATGTACAGTACTATGTAAAAGTTTTAGACAGGTGTGGAAACAATGCTGGAAAGTAAGAATGCTTTCAAAAATAAAAGTATTAGGCTACATGCACAACAGTTAAAAATGGCAGCGTGATGGCCATTAAATTAAGGTCCATCACACGGCCATTTTTAACACCAATGAAAGTCTATGTGGCTATTCACATGGCCGTTTTCTTAACAACCAGTGAATAATGGCAGTAAAAAAATAAGACATGTCCTATTTTTGTCCATTTTCACGGCCAGACGGATCCCATTGAAATCAATGGGACAGTTTTTAATTGCCCCTTGGACAGGAACGCAGCCATCTAATGGCCATTAAAAACAGGTACACTAGAACAATATGATCTTTTAGGGGGTTAAAAATGTAAAAAAAAATATACCCACCTCATCTACTTGCACGCGCAGTGGGCAGTCACTCCTCTTTTGATTGAAAAATACCTGCCGGAGGACCTGCGGTCAGCGTGATGACATCATCACGCTGAACGCAGGTCCTTCGGCAAGTCCTTTTCAATGAAGAGACGAGCAACTGCCTCTGTGCATGCAAGTGGATGAGGTGAGTATATACACATTTCAGCTGGAGACCATTATGGGGAACATTATGGGCCACTATGAGGGACAATTAATAATTCTTGGGGTCACTATGGGAGACATAACTTAAGCTGGGGGGCACTATTTGAGACATTACTAATTCTTAGGGCCACTATAGGAGATGTTATAACTGCTGGAGGCCACTGTGGGACACATTACTAATGCTGGGGGCAGTGTGGTGGACATTATTAAAATGGGTGCCACTATAAGTGACATTATTACTGCTGGGGGCCATTATGGGGGACATTATGTGTACCGAGGGCACTGCAGGGGTTGGGATCTTTATTATCAAAATAAATAAACATCTTAGACAACTAATCACACCCTTCGGTCTCTTCGTGTAATCCCAGACAGACTCGATGATTTTGAGATCAGAGCTCTGTGGGGGCTCAGGACTTCCAGGACTCCTTGTTCTGAAGATAGTTATTGATGATATAGGCATTAAATTGTGGGGCTGTTGTCCTACTACAGAAGTAAACATTGGGGGTGGAACCTGACCAAATCTCCAACTCCATTTTACTGAAATGTAGTCCAAACTTTCAAGGAACCTCCACCATGCTTCACTGTTCACTGCCTGCAAACACTCCATATTATGCTGCCTTGCAGCCTTTTAGGTGAACAAACTGCATTCTGTTACAGCTATTTCAAACTTTGATTCATCGGTCTAGAGCACCTGGTGCCATTTATCTGCACCCTAGTTGCTACATGTTCATACATAGTTGGGTTGTTTAGTCTTCTTTCCATGTTAAAGGTATAGCTTTTTTTGCCAAATTTCTTCCATGAATTCACTTCTGGACAAATTTCTCCAAGCAGTAGATGAGTGCATCTGGAATTTGGATCCAACTTATTTCTGCTAGTTCTAAGCTGCTGGCACTGCTGGACATCTCCCAGTTTCAAAAAGAATGATGTCTATTTTGTTCGCTGCACTAAGTTTCCTTGGCTGACCACTGCATCTACAGTGCTCAACATGGTCAGGATTGATAGTGTCCTCAATGCTGAGAAATGCAGGCACTCGTTCATCATGCAATGCTGTTAGGGAGGCGTCTGACTCCTTCCAAATTAATTTTGAAGCAGGACAATGATCCCAAACATGCAGTCAATGTTATTAAGAACCATCTTCAGCATAAGGAAGAACAAGGAGTCCTGTAATTGATGATATGGCCCTCACAAAGCCCTAATCTCAACATCATTGAGTCTGTCTTGTGGATGAAGGTACTCTGGTCAGATGAGAACAAAGTTGAACTTCTTGGCCTAAATGCTATGTGTGGCAGAAAACTAACACTGCACATTACCTTGGACACACCATGCCCACAGTAGCTTTTCTTCAACAGGGACAGGGAAGCTGGTCAGATTTGATGGGAAGAAGGGTGGAACTATATATAGGGCAATCCTGGAGAAAAACCTGTTAGAGGCTACAAACGACTTAAGACTGGGGTGGAGCTTCACCTTTCAGCAGGACAACAACCCTAAACAGCCAGAGCTACAATAGAATGGTTTAGATTAAAACATATTCATGTGTTATAATGGCCTAGTCAAAGTCCAGACCTAAGTCTCATTGAGAATCTGAAGTAAGACTTGAAAATTGCTGTTCTCAGACTCTCTCCATCCAATCTGACTGAGCTTGAACTATTTTGCAAACAAGAATGGGCAAAATTTCAGCCTCTAGATGTGCAAAGCTGGTAGAGACAGGTAGTGGTCCTTCAAAGTATGGCCTCAGAGGGGGCTGAATTAGAGTTGAGCGAACACCTGGATGTTCGGGTTCGAGAAGTTCGGCCGAACATCCCGGAAATGTTCGGGTTCGGGATCCGAACCCGATCCGAACTTCGTCCCGAACCCGAACCCCATTGAAGTCAATGGGGACCCGAACTTTTCGGCACTAAAACGGCTGTAAAACAGCCCAGGAAAGGGCTAGAGGGCTGCAAAAGGCAGCAACATGTAGGTAAATCCCCTGCAAACAAATGTGGATAGGGAAATGAATTAAAATAAAAATTAAATAAATAAAAATTAACCAAAATCAATTGGAGAGAGGTTCCATAGCAGAGAATCTGGCTTCCCGTCACCCACCACTGGAACAGTCCATTCTCAGATATTTAGGCCCCGGCACCCAGGCAGAGGAGAGAGGTCCCGTAACAGACAATCTGGCTTCATGTCAGCAGAGAATCAGTCTTCATGTCATAGCAGAGAATCAGGCTTCACGTCACCCACCACTGTAAGAGTCCATTTTCATAAATTTAGGCCCAGCACCCAGGCAGAGGAGAGAGGTCCGTAACAGACAATCTGGCTTCATGTCAGCAGAGAATCAGTCTTCATATCATAGCAGAGAATCTGGCTTCCCGTTACCCACCACTGGAACAGTCCATTCTCAGATATTTAGGCCCCGGCACCCAGGCAGAGGAGAGAGGTCCCGTAACAGACAATCTGGCTTCATGTCAGCAGAGAATCAGTCTTCATATCATAGCAGAGAATCAGGCTTCACGTCAGCCACCACTGCAACAGTCCATTGTCATAAATTCAGGCCCAGCACCCAGGCAGAGGAGAGAGGTCCCGTAACAGACAATCTGGCTTCATGTCAGCAGAGAATCAGTCTGCATGTCATAGCAGAGAATGAGGCTTCACGTCACCCACCACTGCAACAGTCCATTTTCATAAATTTAGGCCCAGCACCCAGGCAGAGGAGAGAGGTCCCGTAACAGAGGATCTGGCTTCATGTCAGCAGAGAATCAGTCTGCATGTCATAGCAGAGAATCAGGCTTCACGTCAGCCACCACTGCAACAGTCCATTGTCATAAATTCAGGCCCAGCACCCAGGCAGAGGAGAGAGGTCCCGTAACAGACAATCTGGCTTCATGTCACCAGAGAATCAGTCTGCATGTCATAGCAGAGAATGAGGCTTCACGTCAGCCACCACTGCAACAATCCATTGGCATATATTTAGGCCTAGCACACAGGCAGAGGAGAGGTTCATTCAACTTTGGGTAGCCTTGCAATATAATGGTAAAATGAAAATAAAAATAGGATTGAATGAGGAAGTGCCCTGGAGTCCAATAATATATGGTTATGGGGAGGTAGTTAATGTCTAATCTGGACAAGGGACGGACAGGTCCTGTGGGATCCATGCCTGGTTCATTTTTATGAACGTCAGCTTGTCCACATTGGCTGTAGACAGGCGGCTGCGTTTGTCTGTAATGACGCCCCCTGCCGTGCTGAATACACGTTCAGACAAAACGCTGGCTGCCGGGCAGGCCAGCACCTCCAAGGCATAAAAGGCTAGCTCTGGCCACGTGGACAATTTAGAGACCCAGAAGTTGAATGGGGCCGAACCATCAGTCAGTACGTGGAGGGGTGTGCACACGTACTGTTCCACCATGTTAGTGAAATGTTGCCTCCTGCTAACACGTTGCGTATCAGGTGGTGGTGCAGTTAGCTGTGGCGTGTTGACAAAAGTTTTCCACATCTCTGCCATGCTAACCCTGCCCTCAGAGGAGCTGGCCGTGACACAGCTGCCTTGGCGACCTCTTGCTCCTCCTCTGCCTTGGCCTTGGGCTTCCACTTGTTCCCCTGTGACATTTGGGAATGCTCTCAGTAGCGCGTCTACCAACGTGCGCTTGTACTCGCGCATCTTCCTATCACGCTCCAGTGCAGGAAGTAAGGTGGGCACATTGTCTTTGTAGCGTGGATCCAGCAGGGTGGCAACCCAGTAGTCCGCACAGGTTAAAATGTGGGCAACTCTGCTGTCGTTGCGCAGGCACTGCAGCATGTAGTCGCTCATGTGTGCCAGGCTGCCCAGGGGTAAGGACAAGCTGTCCTCTGTGGGAGGCGTATCGTCATCGTCCTGCCTTTCCCCCCAGCCACGCACCAGTGATGGACCCGAGCTGCGTTGGGTGCCACCCCGCTGTGACCATGCTTCATCCTCATCCTCCTCCACCTCCTCCTCATCCTCGTCCTCCTCGTCCTCCAGTAGTGGGCCCTGGCTGGCCACATTTGTACCTGGCCTCTGCTGTTGCCAAAAACCTCCCTCTGAGTCACTTCGAAGAGACTGGCCTGAAAGTGCTAAAAATGACCCCTCTTCCTCCTCCTCCTCCTCCTCCTGGGCCACCTCCTCTTCCATCATCGCCCTAAGTGTTTTCTCAAGGAGACATAGAAGTGGTATTGTAACGCTGATAACGGTGTCATCGCCACTGGCCATGTTGGTGGAGTACTCGAAACAGCGCAACAGGGCACACAGGTCTCGCATGGAGGCCCAGTCATTGGTGGTGAAGTGGTGCTGTTCTGTAGTGCGACTGACCCGTGCGTGCTGCAGCTGAAACTCCACTATGGCCTGCTGCTGCTCGCACAGTCTGTCCAGCATGTGCAAGGTGGAGTTCCACCTGGTGGGCACGTCGCATATGAGGCGGTGAGCGGGAAGGCCGAAGTTACGCTGTAGCGCAGACAGGCGAGCAGCGGCAGGATGTGAACGCCGGAAGCGCGAACAGACGGCCCGCACTTTATGCAGCAGCTCTGACATGTCGGGGTAGTTGTGAATGAACTTCTGCACCACCAAATTCAGCACATGCGCCAAGCAAGGGATGTGCGTCAAATTGGCTAGTCCCAGAGCTGCAACGAGATTTCGCCCATTATCACACACCACCAGGCCGGGCTTGAGGCTCACCGGCAGCAACCACTCGTCGGTCTGTTGTTCAATACCCCGCCACAACTCCTGTGCGGTGTGGGGCCTGTCCCCCAAACATATGAGTTTCAGAATGGCCTGCTGACGTTTACCCCGGGCTGTGCTGAAGTTGGTGGTGAAGGTGTGTGGCTGACTGGATGAGCAGGTGGAAGAAGAGGAGGAGGAAGCCGAGAAGGAGGAGGTGGCAACAGGAGGCAAAGAATGTTGCCCTGCGATCCTTGGCGGCGGAAGGACGTGCGCCAAACAGCTCTCCGCCTGGGGCCCAGCTGCCACTACATTTACCCAGTGTGCAGTTAGGGAGATATAGCGTCCCTGGCCGTGCTTACTGGTCCACGTATCTGTGGTTAGGTGGACCTTGCTACAGATGGCGTTGCGCAGTGCACACTTGATTTTATCGGATACTTGGTTGTGTAGGGAAGGCACGGCTCTCTTGGAGAAGTAGTGCCGGCTGGGAACAACATACTGTGGGACAGCAAGCGACATGAGCTGTTTGAAGCTGTCTGTGTCCACCAGCCTAAATGACAGCATTTCATAGGCCAGTAGTTTAGAAATGCTGGCATTCAGGGCCAGGGATCGAGGGTGGCTAGGTGGGAATTTACGCTTTCTATCAAATGTTTGTGAGATGGAGAGCTGAACGCTGGCGTGTGACATGGTTGAGACGCTTGGTGACGGAGGTGGTGGTGGTGGTGTTGGTGGTACATCCCCTGTTTGCTGGGCGGCAGGTGCCAACGTTCCTCCAGAGGCGGAGGAAGAGGCCGAGGCGGCAGCAGCAGAATAGGCCGAGGCGGCAGCAGCAGAAGAGGTAGCAGGGGGAGCCTGAGTGACTTCCTTGGTTTTAAGGTGTTTACTCCACTGCAGTTCATGCTTTGCATGCAGGTGCCTGGTCATGCAGGTTGTGCTCAGGTTCAGAACGTTAATGCCTCGCTTCAGGCTCTGATGGCACAGCGTGCAAACCACTCGGGTCTTGTCGTCAGCACATTGTTTGAAGAAGTGCCATGCCAGGGAACTCCTTGAAGCTGCCTTTGGGGTGCTCGGTCCCAGATGGCGGCGGTCAGTAGCAGGCGGAGTCTCTTGGCGGCGGGTGTTCTGCTTTTGCCCACTGCTCCCTCTTTTGCTACGCTGTTGGCTCGGTCTCACCACTGCCTCTTCCTCCGAACTGTGAAAGTCAGTGGCACGACCTTCATTCCATGTGGGGTCTAGGACCTCATCGTCCCCTGCATCGTCTTCCACCCAGTCTTGATCCCTGACCTCCTGTTCAGTCTGCACACTGCAGAAAGACGCAGCAGTTGGCACCTGTGTTTCGTCATCATCAGAGACATGCTGAGGTGGTATTCCCATGTCCTCATCATCAGGAAACATAAGTGGTTGTGCGTCAGTGCATTCTATGTCTTTCACTGCTGGGGAAGGGCTAGGTGGATGCCCTTGGGAAACCCTGCCAGCGGAGTCTTCAAACAGCATAAGAGACTGCTGCATAACTTGAGGCTGAGACAGTTTCCCTGGTATGCATGGGGGTGATGTGACAGACTGATGGGGTTGGTTTTCAGGCGCCATCTGTGCGCTTTCTGCAGAAGACTGGGTGGGAGATAATGTGAACGTGCTGGATCCACTGTCGGCCACCCAATTGACTAATGCCTGTACCTGCTCAGGCCTTACCATCCTTAGAACGGCATTGGGCCCCACCATATATCGCTGTAAATTCTGGCGGCTACTGGGACCTGAGGTAGTTGGTACACTAGGACGTGTGGATGTGGCAGAACGGCCACGTCCTCTCCCAGCACCAGAGGGTCCACTAACACCACCACGACCATGTCCACGTCCGCGTCCCTTACTAGATGTTTTTCTCATTGTTATGGTTCACCACAACAACAAATATATTATTTGGCCCAATGTATTGTATTCAAATTCAGCGGGTTATAAATTTGAGGCCTAGTATTTAGGCGCTGGGTGACCGGTATGGATTTAGTGACAGAATTAGACTTGGAAATGCACAGAAGCGTGTGTGTGAAGTTATTCTGAATGACCCTATGTGCACCTTGAATATTATATACCCTTTTTGGGATAGATTTCAAATAGCTCTGATATAGCAGGAACCACTAAATTATGAAATTGCTAAATTGGGAATTGTATTTCAACCCAGAACAAAAAATGTGCTTTGACGGACACTAAATATCTTGCCCAGCAACAACAGTACAGCGGTAACGAGAGATTTAGCAGGATATAAATTTGAGGCCTAGTATTTAGGCGCTGGGTGACAGGTATGGGTTTAGTGACAGAATTAGACTTGGAAATACACAGTAGCGGGTGTGTGTGAAGTTATTCTGAATGACCCAATGTGCACCTTGAATATTATATACCCTTTTAGGGATAGATTTCAAATAGCTCTGATATAGCAGAAACCACTAAATTATGAAATTGCTAAATTGGGAATTGTATTTCAACCCAGAACAAAAAATGTGCTTTGACGGACACTAAATATCTTGCCCAGCAACAACAGTACAGCGGTAACGAGAGATTTAGCAGGATATAAATTTGAGGCCTAGTATTTAGGCGCTGGGTGACAGGTATGGGTTTAGTGACAGAATTAGACTTGGAAATACACAGTAGCGGGTGTGTGTGAAGTTATTCTGAATGACCCAATGTGCACCTTGAATATTATATACCCTTTTAGGGATAGATTTCAAATAGCTCTGATATAGCAGAAACCACTAAATTATGAAATTGCTAAATTGGGAATTGTATTTCAACCCAGAACAAAAAATGTGCTTTGACGGACACTAAATATCTTGCCCAGCAACAACAGTACAGCGGTAACGAGAGATTTAGCAGGATATAAATTTGAGGCCTAGTATTTAGGCGCTGGGTGACAGGTATGGGTTTAGTGACAGAATTAGACTTGGAAATACACAGTAGCGGGTGTGTGTGAAGTTATTCTGAATGACCCAATGTGCACCTTGAATATTATATACCCTTTTAGGGATAGATTTCAAATAGCTCTGATATAGCAGAAACCACTAAATTATGAAATTGCTAAATTGGGAATTGTATTTCAACCCAGAACAAAAAATGTGCTTTGACGGACACTAAATATCTTGCCCAGCAACAACAGTACAGCGGTAACGAGAGATTTAGCAGGATATAAATTTGAGGCCTAGTATTTAGGCGCTGGGTGACAGGTATGGGTTTAGTGACAGAATTAGACTTGGAAATACACAGTAGAGGGTGTGTGTGAAGTTATTCTGAATGACCCTATGTGCACCTTGAATATTATATACCCTTTTTGGGATAGATTTCAAATAGCTCTGATATAGCAGGAACCACTAAATTATGAAATTGCTAAATTGGGAATTGTATTTCAACCCAGAACAAAAAATGTGCTTTGACGGACACTAAATATCTTTCCAAGCAACAACAGTACAGCGGTAACGAGAGATTTAGCAGGATATAAATTTGAGGCCTAGTATTTAGGCGCTGGGTGACAGGTATGGGTTTAGTGACAGAATTAGACTTGGAAATACACAGTAGCGGGTGTGTGTGAAGTTATTCTGAATGACCCAATGTGCACCTTGAATATTATATACCCTTTTAGGGATAGATTTCAAATAGCTCTGATATAGCAGAAACCACTAAATTATGAAATTGCTAAATTGGGAATTGTATTTCAACCCAGAACAAAAAATGTGCTTTGACGGACACTAAATAACTTTCCCAGCTACAACAGGACAGCGGTAACGAGAGATTTAGCAGGATATAAATTTGAGGCCTAGTATTTAGGCGCTGGGTGACAGGTATGGGTTTAGTGACAGAATTAGACTTGGAAATACACAGTAGAGGGTGTGTGTGAAGTTATTCTGAATGACCCTATGTGCACCTTGAATATTATATACCCTTTTGGGATAGATTTCAAATAGCTCTGATATAGCAGGAACCACTAAATTATGAAATTGCTAAATTGGGAATTGTATTTCAACCCAGAACAAAAAATGTGCTTTGACGGACACTAAATATCTTTCCAAGCAACAACAGTACAGCGGTAACGAGAGATTTAGCAGGATATAAATTTGAGGCCTAGTATTTAGGCGCTGGGTGACAGGTATGGGTTTAGTGACAGAATTAGACTTGGAAATACACAGTAGCGGGTGTGTGTGAAGTTATTCTGAATGACCCAATGTGCACCTTGAATATTATATACCCTTTTAGGGATAGATTTCAAATAGCTCTGATATAGCAGAAACCACTAAATTATGAAATTGCTAAATTGGGAATTGTATTTCAACCCAGAACAAAAAATGTGCTTTGACGGACACTAAATAACTTTCCCAGCTACAACAGGACAGCGGTAACGAGAGATTTAGCAGGATATAAATTTGAGGCCTAGTATTTAGGCGCTGGGTGACAGGTATGGGTTTAGTGACAGAATTAGACTTGGAAATACACAGTAGCGGGTGTGTGTGAAGTTATTCTGAATGACCCAATGTGCACCTTGAATATTATATACCCTTTTAGGGATAGATTTCAAATAGCTCTGATATAGCAGAAACCACTAAATTATGAAATTGCTAAATTGGGAATTGTACTTCAACCCAGAACAAAAAATGTGCTTTGACGGACACTAAATAACTTTCCCAGCTACAACAGGACAGCGGTAACGAGAGATTTAGCGGGATATAAATTTGAGGCCTAGTATTTAGGCGCTGGGTGACAGGTATGGGTTTAGTGACAGAATTAGACTTGGAAATACACAGTAGCGGGTGTGTGTGAAGTTATTCTGAATGACCCTATGTGCACCTTCAATATGATCTACCCTTTTAGGGATAGATTTCAAATAGCTCTGATATAGCAGAAACCACTAAATTATGAAATTGCTAAATTGGGAATTGTATTTCAACCCAGAACAAAAAATGTGCTTTGACGGACACTAAATAACTTTCCCAGCTACAACAGGACAGCGGTAACGAGAGATTTAGCAGGATATAAATTTGAGGCCTAGTATTTAGGCGCTGGGTGACAGGTATGGGTTTAGTGACAGAATTAGACTTGAAAATACACAGTAGCGGGTGTGTGTGAAGTTATTCTGAATGACCCAATGTGCACCTTGAATATTATATACCCTTTTAGGGATAGATTTCAAATAGCTCTGATATAGCAGAAACCACTAAATTATGAAATTGCTAAATTGGGAATTGTACTTCAACCCAGAACAAAAAATGTGCTTTGACGGACACTAAATAACTTTCCCAGCTACAACAGGACAGCGGTAACGAGAGATTTAGCAGGATATAAATTTGAGGCCTAGTATTTAGGCGCTGGGTGACAGGTATGGGTTTAGTGACAGAATTAGACTTGGAAATACACAGTAGCGGGTGTGTGTGAAGTTATTCTGAATGACCCAATGTGCACCTTGAATATTATATACCCTTTTAGGGATAGATTTCAAATAGCTCTGATATAGCAGAAACCACTAAATTATGAAATTGCTAAATTGGGAATTGTATTTCAACCCAGAACAAAAAATGTGCTTTGACGGACACTAAATATCTTTCCCAGCAACAACAGTACAGCGGTAACGAGAGATTTAGCAGGATATAAATTTGAGGCCTAGTATTTAGGCGCTGGGTGACAGGTATGGGTTTAGTGACAGAATTAGACTTGGAAATACACAGTAGCGGGTGTGTGTGAAGTTATTCTGAATGACCCAATGTGCACCTTGAATATTATATACCCTTTTAGGGATAGATTTCAAATAGCTCTGATATAGCAGAAACCACTAAATTATGAAATTGCTAAATTGGGAATTGTATTTCAACCCAGAACAAAAAATGTGCTTTGACGGACACTAAATATCTTGCCCAGCTACAACAGTACAGCGGTAACGAGAGATTTAGCAGGATATAAATTTGAGGCCTAGTATTTAGGCGCTGGGTGACAGGTATGGGTTTAGTGACAGAATTAGACTTGGAAATACACAGTAGCGGGTGTGTGTGAAGTTATTCTGAATGACCCTATGTGCACCTTGAATATTATATACCCTTTTAGGGATAGATTTCAAATAGCTCTGATATAGCAGAAACCACTAAATTATGAAATTGCTAAATTGGGAATTGTATTTCAACCCAGAACAAAAAATGTGCTTTGACGGACACTAAATATCTTGCCCAGCAACAACAGTACAGCGGTAACGAGAGATTTAGCAGGATATAAATTTGAGGCCTAGTATTTAGGCGCTGGGTGACAGGTATGGGTTTAGTGACAGAATTAGACTTGGAAATACACAGTAGCGGGTGTGTGTGAAGTTATTCTGAATGACCCAATGTGCACCTTGAATATTATATACCCTTTAGGGATAGATTTCAAATAGCTCTGATATAGCAGAAACCACTAAATTATGAAATTGCTAAATTGGGAATTGTATTTCAACCCAGAACAAAAAATGTGCTTTGACGGACACTAAATAACTTTCCCAGCTACAACAGGACAGCGGTAACGAGAGATTTAGCAGGATATAAATTTGAGGCCTAGTATTTAGGCGCTGGGTGACAGGTATGGGTTTAGTGACAGAATTAGACTTGGAAATACACAGTAGCGGGTGTGTGTGAAGTTATTCTGAATGACCCAATGTGCACCTTGAATATTATATACCCTTTTAGGGATAGATTTCAAATAGCTCTGATATAGCAGAACCACTAAATTATGAAATTGCTAAATTGGGAATTGTATTTCAACCCAGAACAAAAAATGTGCTTTGACGGACACTAAATATCTTTCCAAGCAACAACAGTACAGCGGTAACGAGAGATTTAGCAGGATATAAATTTGAGGCCTAGTATTTAGGCGCTGGGTGACAGGTATGGGTTTAGTGACAGAATTAGACTTGGAAATACACAGTAGCGGGTGTGTGTGAAGTTATTCTGAATGACCCAATGTGCACCTTGAATATTATATACCCTTTTAGGGATAGATTTCAAATAGCTCTGATATAGCAGAAACCACTAAATTATGAAATTGCTAAATTGGGAATTGTATTTCAACCCAGAACAAAAAATGTGCTTTGACGGACACTAAATAACTTTCCCAGCTACAACAGGACAGCGGTAACGAGAGATTTAGCAGGATATAAATTTGAGGCCTAGTATTTAGGCGCTGGGTGACAGGTATGGGTTTAGTGACAGAATTAGACTTGGAAATACACAGTAGCGGGTGTGTGTGAAGTTATTCTGAATGACCCAATGTGCACCTTGAATATTATATACCCTTTTAGGGATAGATTTCAAATAGCTCTGATATAGCAGAAACCACTAAATTATGAAATTGCTAAATTGGGAATTGTATTTCAACCCAGAACAAAAAATGTGCTTTGACGGACACTAAATATCTTGCCCAGCAACAACAGTACAGCGGTAACGAGAGATTTAGCAGGATATAAATTTGAGGCCTAGTATTTAGGCGCTGGGTGACAGGTATGGGTTTAGTGACAGAATTAGACTTGGAAATACACAGTAGAGGGTGTGTGTGAAGTTATTCTGAATGACCCTATGTGCACCTTGAATATTATATACCCTTTTTGGGATAGATTTCAAATAGCTCTGATATAGCAGGAACCACTAAATTATGAAATTGCTAAATTGGGAATTGTATTTCAACCCAGAACAAAAAATGTGCTTTGACGGACACTAAATATCTTTCCAAGCAACAACAGTACAGCGGTAACGAGAGATTTAGCAGGATATAAATTTGAGGCCTAGTATTTAGGCGCTGGGTGACAGGTATGGGTTTAGTGACAGAATTAGACTTGGAAATACACAGTAGCGGGTGTGTGTGAAGTTATTCTGAATGACCCAATGTGCACCTTGAATATTATATACCCTTTAAGGGATAGATTTCAAATAGCTCTGATATAGCAGAAACCACTAAATTATGAAATTGCTAAATTGGGAATTGTATTTCAACCCAGAACAAAAAATGTGCTTTGACGGACACTAAATAACTTTCCCAGCTACAACAGGACAGCGGTAACGAGAGATTTAGCAGGATATAAATTTGAGGCCTAGTATTTAGGCGCTGGGTGACAGGTATGGGTTTAGTGACAGAATTAGACTTGGAAATACACAGTAGAGGGTGTGTGTGAAGTTATTCTGAATGACCCTATGTGCACCTTGAATATTATATACCCTTTTTGGGATAGATTTCAAATAGCTCTGATATAGCAGGAACCACTAAATTATGAAATTGCTAAATTGGGAATTGTATTTCAACCCAGAACAAAAAATGTGCTTTGACGGACACTAAATATCTTTCCAAGCAACAACAGTACAGCGGTAACGAGAGATTTAGCAGGATATAAATTTGAGGCCTAGTATTTAGGCGCTGGGTGACAGGTATGGGTTTAGTGACAGAATTAGACTTGGAAATACACAGTAGCGGGTGTGTGTGAAGTTATTCTGAATGACCCAATGTGCACCTTGAATATTATATACCCTTTTAGGGATAGATTTCAAATAGCTCTGATATAGCAGAAACCACTAAATTATGAAATTGCTAAATTGGGAATTGTATTTCAACCCAGAACAAAAAATGTGCTTTGACGGACACTAAATAACTTTCCCAGCTACAACAGGACAGCGGTAACGAGAGATTTAGCAGGATATAAATTTGAGGCCTAGTATTTAGGCGCTGGGTGACAGGTATGGGTTTAGTGACAGAATTAGACTTGGAAATACACAGTAGCGGGTGTGTGTGAAGTTATTCTGAATGACCCAATGTGCACCTTGAATATTATATACCCTTTTAGGGATAGATTTCAAATAGCTCTGATATAGCAGAAACCACTAAATTATGAAATTGCTAAATTGGGAATTGTACTTCAACCCAGAACAAAAAATGTGCTTTGACGGACACTAAATAACTTTCCCAGCTACAACAGGACAGCGGTAACGAGAGATTTAGCGGGATATAAATTTGAGGCCTAGTATTTAGGCGCTGGGTGACAGGTATGGGTTTAGTGACAGAATTAGACTTGGAAATACACAGTAGCGGGTGTGTGTGAAGTTATTCTGAATGACCCTATGTGCACCTTCAATATGATCTACCCTTTTAGGGATAGATTTCAAATAGCTCTGATATAGCAGAAACCACTAAATTATGAAATTGCTAAATTGGGAATTGTATTTCAACCCAGAACAAAAAATGTGCTTTGACGGACACTAAATAACTTTCCCAGCTACAACAGGACAGCGGTAACGAGAGATTTAGCAGGATATAAATTTGAGGCCTAGTATTTAGGCGCTGGGTGACAGGTATGGGTTTAGTGACAGAATTAGACTTGAAAATACACAGTAGCGGGTGTGTGTGAAGTTATTCTGAATGACCCAATGTGCACCTTGAATATTATATACCCTTTTAGGGATAGATTTCAAATAGCTCTGATATAGCAGAAACCACTAAATTATGAAATTGCTAAATTGGGAATTGTACTTCAACCCAGAACAAAAAATGTGCTTTGACGGACACTAAATAACTTTCCCAGCTACAACAGGACAGCGGTAACGAGAGATTTAGCAGGATATAAATTTGAGGCCTAGTATTTAGGCGCTGGGTGACAGGTATGGGTTTAGTGACAGAATTAGACTTGAAAATACACAGTAGCGGGTGTGTGTGAAGTTATTCTGAATGACCCAATGTGCACCTTGAATATTATATACCCTTTTAGGGATAGATTTCAAATAGCTCTGATATAGCAGAAACCACTAAATTATGAAATTGCTAAATTGGGAATTGTACTTCAACCCAGAACAAAAAATGTGCTTTGACGGACACTAAATAACTTTCCCAGCTACAACAGGACAGCGGTAACGAGAGATTTAGCGGGATATAAATTTGAGGCCTAGTATTTAGGCGCTGGGTGACCGGTATGGATTTAGTGACAGAATTAGACTGGGATATGGCCAAAAAATAACCACACTATTGCTGGTTAAATGCACTTGGTGACGGGCGCAGCTTGCCCCTGATGTAGTATATGGCCAAAAAATGAACAGACTATTGCTGGTTAAATGCACTTGGTGTCACAGCTTGACCAACCACACTACTGAGGGTTAAATGCACTTGGTGACGGGCGCAGCTTGCCCCTGATGTAGTATATGGCCAAAAAATAAACAGACTATTGCTGGTTAAATGCACTTGGTGTGACAGCTTCACCCTGATGTAGGCTTTAGCCAGAAAACAACCACACCATTGAGGGTTAAATGCACTTGGTGACAGGCGCAGCTTGCCCCTGATTTTGTATATGGCCAAAAAATGAACAGACTATTGCTGGTTAAATGCACTTGGTGTGACAGCTTCACCCTGATGTAGGCTTTAGCCAAAAAACAACCACACCATTGAGGGTTAAATGCACTTGGTGACAGGCGCAGCTTGCCCCTGATTTTGTATATGGCCAAAAAATGAACAGACTATTGCTGGTTAAATGCACTTGGTGTGACAGCTTCACCCTGATGTAGGCTTTAGCCAAAAAACAACCACACCATTGAGGGTTAAATGCACTTGGTGACAGGCGCAGCTTGCCCCTGATTTTGTATATGGCCAAAAAATGAACAGACTATTGCTGGTTAAATGCACTTGGTGTGACAGCTTCACCCTGATGTAGGCTTTAGCCAAAAAACAACCACACCATTGAGGGTTAAATGCACTTGGTGACAGGCGCAGCTTGCCCCTGATTTTGTATATGGCCAAAAAATGAACAGACTATTGCTGGTTAAATGCACTTGGTGTGACAGCTTCACCCTGATGTAGGCTTTAGCCAAAAAACAACCACACCATTGAGGGTTAAATGCACTTGGTCGCAGCTTGTGCTGGCGCACCACAAGACACAAAATGGCCGCCGATCACCCCAGAAAAATGTGACTGACAAACGGTCTGGGCAGCCTAAAAACAGTGAGCAATTGAGGATCAGCAGCTCAATGATCCACAGCTGCAGATCGATCAGTTAATCAAGTCCTTTGGAGGAGTTAATCTGCCTAATCTCGCCCTACTGTCGCAGCCGCAACCTCTCCCTACGCTAATCAGAGCAGAGTGACGGGCGGCGCTATGTGACTCCAGCTTAAATAGAGGCTGGGTCACATGGTGCTCTGGCCAATCACAGCCATGCCAATAGTAGGCATGGCTGTGATGGCCTCTTGGGGCAAGTAGTATGACGCTTGTTGATTGGCTGCTTTGCAGCCTTTCAAAAAGCGCCAAGAAAGCGTCACAAAAGCGCCAAGAAAGCGACGAACACCGAACCCGAACCCGGACTTTTACGAAAATGTCCGGGTTCGGGTCCGTGTCACGGACACCCCAAAATTCGGTACGAACCCGAACTATACAGTTCGAGTTCGCTCATCCCTAGGCTGAATACAAATGCAGGCCACACTTTCCAGATTTTTATTTATTGCAAATTTTGAAAACCATGTATCATTTTTTTACACTTCACACATACTTGCTACTTTGTGTTAGTCTTTAAAATAAAATCCCAATAAAATACATTTAAGTTGGTGGATGTAATGTGAAAAAATGTGGATTGCACATGTACGTCAGATGTGGGATTGTCTAAGAAAGAGAAAACATCACATTTATCATGCTATATGCTTAACTTTAATACATTTGATGCAATTTTTGCAGACTACTGAATGTGTGTTTCCTATGTCACTACTAATAAATCTTTGTCACTGCTTCTGTAAGTGGCTAAATGTAAAAAAAGAACATAAAATCATTATATCATTGTGTCTACATGTGCTGTATTTCTCTCATTATCTTAATTACCTTGTGTATTCTGCAGGTGTATTTATGCTTCCACAGACATGTATAGCTTTACTGTAGCAAGCCCAAGAACTAAATGCCATAAAGAATTCCATTTATCCTTCCAGCATGAAGCAATAAATGTGACCATATAATAGCATTCTTCTTAACTAAGAAAGGATCATCTCAAACTAAATAAATTACTATCCACTAAGGAAGACACATCCACTTTATTAGCCTTTATTTATTGGCTGGTAAGAAGACAGCCTGCTCCTCTATGTTTCTTTTTTTGTCTGGAGCATTCAATCCATGACAAACTTAGGAAAGTTAATATTGTATATATTTTCCTCTAAAAGGAAAATTAGCCAGAGCAGCAGTGATACTTTTCCTCATTCATCTTCACTAACACGTTCTTCATTCACAATGTCAGATAGTATAGAGGGGAGAAGACAACTCAAAGGCATGACAAATATACCTGCTGATTGCTTGTAACACACAACAAAATAAGTAGGACAGAATATCTTAATGTTTTCCTCTTTCCATTCCCCATTCATTAGGTGAGAATCCACTGTTGTTTTTAAAGGTCATTGGAATATAAAGTATAAAAAGCTAAACTTTTTCCATTCCTACCAGTTCTTTGATTACATTGTATTTATGCATTGATTTACCTATCCAGCTGTAGACTTTTTCAGTCTTACTAGCTAGGCCAGCATAATCAGGACTGTTGCTTTACACATCTTGGGTTTGATTCTGACCAAGGATATATATGGGATTTGTATGTAAAGATGAGCAAATTTCTTGAAATTCTTTTCTGGTCCTATTCAGTCAAATTGGCTGTCAAATTTATTTGGTCTGAATAAATTCAGTCTGAATAGTAAGTGCCCTGATTTCCCTGAAAAGTCATGTATGAAACTCAGGTCTCCTAGAACTCTATCCAACCCCTTTCAAGCTTTTTAACACCAAAACAGTGTTATTGATAGAGGAGACCTCCAGCTTGCGTGTACCACCTTCCCTCCGGAAATGGCAGAGGGTCAAAGTCAGAAATTCTTACCCGCCTATAGTGCTCCTTTCCTGGGTAGAAATTTCCAAAATTCCCCCCTTCGGTGGAAGTCCGCCCTTCAGCGGGCCCCGCGGGGCTCTGAAGTTCTGGAACTGATGGTGGGACGCAAACACCCTGCCCACCCTCCAGGGTCTCTCTACCTTCTTCCGGGAGGTGTTGAAAAGGGGGGCCCCCTCGCGTGTCACGCCACCCCTGTGACCGAGGTGTGGCGCGCCGGCCTGCCCAGGCTCTGGAACTGCTGGTCGGATAAAAAATCCAGATTTGTTCTCATAGCGGTCCTCTTTCTCAAAACTGCACCCCTCATGGAAGTTCCACCCGGGGTCAAAGTCAGACTATGTTACCCGATTACACTTCCATAAGCCTGGGCACATTTTTCGCAAAGTCCCCCTCCTACATGGAAGTACCACACAGCGGCTTCCCTTGGAGTCAAAGTGACAGCAGAATATTTGGCAATGTGGATAAACAGATGGTAGACAGTGATAGCATACATCCTGCTTAACCCCTTCCAGAAATGTACATGTACATCCAGTGAATGTCAGAAGGTGTCCACTTAGGTGCTGAGCAGGTGCCATAGCCATTGGGTGTCTAATGTTTTACACATAAAACTCCTGGTGGGAAAGTTCATGTGGACTGTCACTGATGTGATTTAAAAACTGAGTGAGAAATAGACTATCAGGATTTATGTATGGGTGTAGTAAGAGGGACACAGGAGGTGTAGTAGATGTGGCTCCAGCAGACTGATCAGGGTGGGGGTGGGGCCAGCCTGTGAGTCATCACTCTTTAGAGCAGCCATATAAACAGGAAGCACGGAATATAAAAGATTTGCCAGGATAGTCTGATGGCCAGACAGGGGAGAAGAAAGCATAGACACAAAAAACAGGTATTGGGGACATAAGGGGCAGTGAGGGGTGTTAGGAACACATAAAGAATTTTGATTTTGGAACCAGACAACCTCTAAAAAATAACATTGACAGGAATGATACAGTACAAACTCACAGTAGTAGTACACATATATAAGAGCTATAGACCTCCTCTAGGAGTAGATTGCATGGAGCTCATTTTTTTTCTGGGATATTCCAGTCTCCTGAGGAGATACATAATTTGTTAAAATTAGTGTTTCATATGCTGATCTTAATTTGAAGTGCGCTGTGAAGTAAGATGAGTGTCCAATAGAAATCAGTGAATTGATTTGCAAGAATTGTTCAGTCAAGCAAGGTTCTGCACCTGCAACGTCCCCGAAGCTGAGGATGTCCGCCCCCCCACCTCCCTGTTTAATTGACAGAGCTAGACATCTCGACCAGATCTGCCAATCTCATGCCCGTGGCACTGCTCCAAGTAGCGGCACAAGTACAGAGGCTCTGCTTCCACTAGTGGCACATGAACAGTCATTATTTCATTGCAGATAGAAGGACCCTGCTTGATGTATTGAATTGATAACTACAAATCGATTTGATCATTTATAGTGTCCATGCACCCTGAAAAGCAATCATAGATGTGAGACATAATATATGACAATTTCTCTTGTAAATTATGATAAATCTATTGGACCATGCCCCCTTCCAGTAGTCCCCACACACTTTTCTCACAACTTTTAAAAAGTAATGAGAAAAGCACAGAATTGCAAAATTCTGTGCAAAGTTTCTACTTTTTGCCCAAAATAAGGCTTGCACGAATATTTGCCATTTATAAATAGCCCCATAAAGTTACAGTTTAACTACCTGTAACCACTAACGGGACCTTAGAAGCTTATTAAGGGTGGATTGATGATTGAGTTCAATAACTATGCATAAATCCATCTTCAATGGTTTACATAAATCGTGTAATACAAATACCCATTCTACCTTAGGAATATTCTCAGCTATTATTTTATATTGCTCATTCGCTTTAACATTACGACTGGCTTTCCACATTAAGGTTTCTTGATAGAGTTTTTGAAGCCAAAGTCAGGCATGCATTCAAAAAGAGAAGACTCAGTCTTTCCCTCATACATCTTCCCTTCTCTGAAAAACCTGACCTTGGAAAACCAGCCTCACACCTCTTGCTATGCTTTCTTTTGATACTGTTTTTCTAAAACTTTGAACTGTTACTTGTTAAGTTGTTGTTGTTTTTTTTTACGGTATTTTACTTTCCTTTGGTTTAACAGTTTAGAAAAAAATAAATAAATAGCAGGATAAAATATGCTTTTGCTTCATAAAACAAAATTGTCTTGTGTTGAAAATAATACTGCACTTTTTCCATGTCAAACTCATACATTTCTCTTGAGTTAAATAGGCTTTTTCTCCTGGGCTGTACTGCCAGTGCACTTTCAGCACCTTCACTTTTAAGAAAAAGTATGTAACATTTATCACATCATCTTGTCAGTTAGTGATGGTTTGTAAAACCCTTGGGAATTTATAGAAATAAAGAATATTTTCAGTCATCAATAATCATTATTTTCTTTTCTAGGTATGATTTTTTTTGTTCCCTTTTCTTGAATGCTGTCCCTTGAGAAAGTCGTTAAACCAAGAGTTGTGTCTTGCCATCTTTGATGTCATTAGTCAAATGTAGCTGCTATCAATCGATTTATACAGAGATCTATTGCTTTGTTGACTGACTTGCTCTAAAATACTGAAAAGTAAAATAGCAGTATTTTTTCTATTAAAAATACATCATTGTATAATATTGTATCATAGTACTATTTGCATTTAACAAATTACCTGCCAGGCTGCCTGAGGTGAAAATTTTCCTACTCCTACTGTTAAACACAAATTTGGAGGAACATTACATACAGAGCCAAAAAAAACAAACAGGGCAATACAGCACTCTGATGTAGACCTTTTCTTTCCTCATCTTCTCCATTCAGAGACCAAACAGCCTTGATAACGTCTTTCATCCGATCACTGAGTTTGACACACCTTAAATTCCTCGCTTTTTGATCATCCTCCCCCTCCTGGCACTCCAACATAATCATCCTGCTGCTACCCCCAATACTCTGCCCACTATGATCCTCTGCATTGGCAGTATATATAATGGTTCTCTGTATTGATAGCATATACAATGGCCCCCTCTGTAATATATATAATGCTCTCCTCTGTAGTATATATAATGCTCCCTCCCCCGGTTGTGCCCCAGTATTGACAGCATGCAGACATTTAAAAAATAAAATATTCACCTGTGTTCTGCTCTCCACCTTCATTTGGTTTGTGATGCAGGCCACAGGCTCTTCCCATCTGTGTCCGAGTTCCCCACAATGACATCAGTGTGCCCTTCTGCACTGGGTCTCATGCTATGATGTAATCACAAACACCTTCATCAGGACATCATGACATCATCCCACAAGAGCAGGGTGAGATGGTTGTGGTGATGTCTTCATTATCTCCTTTCCTGTTCTACTGTCTTATAGTCTTCAGGTTGGGCTGAATGGCGGGGATGTGATCCATAGACTTCCATGCTCTGCTATAAACTGCCGCCCCCCTCAGAGGCAGGTCAGTAGCCACCTGCGGCAAGATACTCATCTCATGAGTGGTCAGTCATTCATTTTATAGGCATCCTGGTGACTTAAATGCATGATGAGGTTGAAGAAGCTGCCTAAGATCAGCCTAGGAACTGCTCACCACTAGAGATTTCTTAAAATTCAGTTTGGGTCCTAATAAATTTAACCTGAATCTCAAGTGCTCTGATTGCCTAGAAAAGTCTATCTATCCTTTTTCGAAAATTTGGGTCGAATTCCTGATTTGTATAATTGATTTGTTCATATTTACTATAACTCTCTGTTCTGCTTAATTCTTCTCTCAGGTTTGAGGCCATTACTGTGTGAATGACTATGTATATGCTTTCGTGTAATGCATTCATGCCTGTAGTGACTGTGTGGAACTATGTGTGTGTGCATTGGGTGATTGTTCGTCTGTTGTGTGTATTAATGTGTTCATGGGAGGTAATTATTACAACTGGTATTTCATATGCCAGTCTTAATACACACTAAGAGTAAGATGTGCCAAATGTATTAATAGGTTGCAGGCCTGAATTGGGCACATCTTTTGGCAAATTGGGCCCTCATTTTGGTGCTGGATTTTTCCATCCAGGACAGAAGCACCTAGTGTTTGTTTCTCCTTTTATGATCCTTGGGCCTTATCCCAACCCCCTACTTGATTGCATTTTGCTTCTTCTGTAAATCAGAATCCTTCAGTGGTTCTCACTGTTATTAACACAGTAACAAGCCCTTCTGTCTCAAATTTGCTTTCTGCATTATCTGCCTCTGTGGACAACCATGCAAAAAATGAAATAAATAATTCTGCTCACTGACTGAAGAAGCCGTTAGCACAATTTCCCCAGTGCAGTCAGATTCATCGCTTTTCTCTATCTCTACTTGGCTAGCAGTTCTGTACTGTCAGGATGTTCTTTCTGGTTTTTCATATATATATAGATCGACTCATTGTCAAAAACAAATGCCCATTCTACTTATATAGAGAAGATTTACCTGCTCTTGGGCAAAACATTTTTTATTTTTACCATAAATTGTCATATAATCATTTGTGAAAAGTAAAACTTGAATTTGACATTTTCACTCTATCATTGATTTTTCTCTCAGAGGTTCTGTTTACTTCCAATGACCCTCGTAAGAATTACAGCATTATCAAGGTTAGTGAAATAGCTTTCTATTCCCATTTCCAAGTTAATCACTTCCTCAATATTATCTCATACGTTATATATCTTGTCAAATGAAATCTAAAAATACACATTCTTCTGTATATTTACCTCTTGCAGTAATTACTTCAGGCATTTCAAGTGCATTTTGTTCATTTTTCTTAGAGAATACATTACAATGGTGAGTGAAATTCTACATTGATCTACAATGTATTGTCCCAAAATATATAGTTTCCTTGCTTTTTTAAAACTAAAGACAAAAGACAGTTCCCATATTTTAAACTAAACCACAAAGAGAACAATATACATTGTACACAGTTGCATGAAAGTACAACATACAGTATTATACCGTAATTGGAGTGTGCCTCTATGCTTGGAATAAAATATTTAGCAATTAACACAATATCAAAACATCAATGGAAAAGCTGCAATGGGTTTTCTTTTCCAGTGGTGTATCTGATTTGTGACATTGTATGCTGTGTGAGGAAATGAAGAACAGAAGCAGGCAGACTTTTGACAGGCCCAGAGTTTTGTGCAAAGCACTGTACCACACAGAAGCGCCAATATATATAGGTCATCTCTAGAGTTGAGTGGACACCTCGAAGTTCGCGGGTTCAGCCAAACTTCTCAAAAAAGTTCTAGTTCGGGACCCGAACTTGACCCCGAACCCGAACCCCATTGAAGTCAATGGGGACCCGAACTTTGGAGCACTAAAATGGCTGTAAAAAAGTCATGGAAAGGGCTAGAGGGCTGCAAAAGGCAGCAAAATGTGGTTAAGGGCATGACAAGTGTGGCTAGGGAAATGACTTAAAATAACATAAAATACGTAAGAAATAAAAATAATATTGATCTAGGAAGAGGCGGCCCATATGGAGTAGGAGGTTGAGGAGGCGGTGGATGTGGCGATGTAGGTGGAAGCGGCGGTGGAGTAAGAGGAGGTAGCCAACACTGGTTTTTGTTTTTTATTTTATTATTATTATTATTTTTTTTTATTTATTTGGGTAGACCCCAAAACATTGGGAAATATAAAAAATAAAACAAAGAGAAAGTGCGCTGGAGTTCAACAATGGCTGGATGATATCGGTATACATGACTATTCTGCACAAGGTACGGACAAGTCCTATGGGATCTCTACATGGTTCATTTTAATGAACGTGAGCTTGTCCACATTGGCTGTGGACAGGCGGCTGCACTTGTCTGTAATAACCCCCACCTGCCGTGCTAAACAAACGTTCAGACAATACACTGGTTGCAGGGCAGGCCAGCTCCTTCAAGGCATAAAGGGCAAGCTCTGGCCATGTGTCTTATTTGGAGACCCAGAAGTTGATCCATGTTGCTGAAATGCTGCCTCCTGCTAAGACTTTCCATATCAGTTGGTGGTGGTGCTGTTTGTTGTGGCGTGCTGACAAAACTTTTCCATATTTCAGCCATGCTAACCCTGCCATCTAAGGTGCTGGATGAGCCCCAGCTGCGTTGGTGACCTCTTCCTCCTCAGCCTTTGCCTTGTGCTTCCACTGAGCACCCGCTGTCAGATGGGAATGCCATCAGCAGCGCGTCGACCAGCGTGTGCTTGTACTCGCTCATCTTCTGATCAGTAACAGACGTTTTTACTAAATTTAGTTCCCTGTCAGCAATGCAAAGCAGGGGTTTTTCACCGGCAAAAATGGGTTAATGTCACCCACCAATGGAACAGATGATTTTACAAAAATTAGGTCCCTGTCACCTATGCAGAGCAGAGGTTTGTATACGGCAAAATTGGTAAAATGTCACCCGAGAATGTAACAGATGATTTTTTGAAATTTGGGTCCATGTCACCTCTGCAGAGCAGTGGTTTGTATACAGCAAAAATGGTAAAATGTCACTTGAGAATGTAACAGACAATTTTTAGAAATTTATGTCCCTGTCACCTATGCAGAGCAGAGGTTTATTCACGGCAAAAATGGTTAAATGTCACCCAAGAATGTAACAGACGCTTTTGCACCCTGCTCCCTCTTTTGCTGTGCTGGTGCCTCTGTGTGACCACCGCCTCTTCCTCCAAACTGCACACATCACTAGCATGACCTTGATTCCATGTGGGGTCTAGTACCTCATCATTTTCCACCCACTCTTTACCCCTGCCCTCCTTGTCAGTCTGCAAACTGCAGAAAGCCGCAGCAGTTGGCATCTGTCTGTCATCATCATCAGAGACGTGCTGCGGTGGTCTTCCCATGTCCTCATCCTGAAATATAAGTGGTTGGGCATCTCTTCCACTTTTGAGGCAGGACTATGTGGATGGCCCATGGAAACCCTGCCAGCAGTGTCATCAAAAAGCATAAGAGACTGCTGCATGACTTGGGTCTCAGACTGCTTGCCTGATTTGCAAGGGGTGATTTGAAAGACAGATGGCCATGGGCTGTAGCTGCCAACTCTGAGCTTTCAGCAGGGGACTGGGTGGGAGAAAATGTGAAGGAACTGGAGGCACTGTTAGCCATCTAATTTGCTATCGCCTGTATTTGTTCTGGCCTCACCATTCGTAGAGCTGCATTCGGGCCTACCAAATAATGCTGAAGGTTCTGATGCCTACTCGCACCTGAGGAAGGTGTTTCACTTGGGCGTGTAGCTTGCAAAGATCAACCACGTCCTCTTCCTGCAACAAGAGCTCCACCAACACCAGAAGCACCACGACCAGGGCCACGTCCCTTATTTGTCGCTCTCCTCATTCGTTGCGTTTCACCCACCAAACTAACAGATGGTTTATGTCAGGCGACAATGTAACCGCCAATAGTCAACAATTAAGTTCACTGACAGTGCCGGTGTCAGAAAGAGAAATAAATTATTGAGGTCACACAACAGGCAAGTGTGACAGGCAAATTTAATACAATTACTTCACGGTCACAACCAACAATGTAACAGCAGTAACGACTGGTTTTATTGGACTGTCAGAAATGCAGTGCAGGCCGCAAATGTACTATCTAGCACAAAAAGGATGTTTTTTTAACCAACAATGTATTTAATGGTTTTATTGGACTGTCAGAAATACAGCGCAGGCTACAAATGTACTATCTAGCACAAAAAGTGTTTTTTCTTCAACCAACAATGTATTTAACGGTTTTATTGGACTGTCATAAATGCAGCGCAGGCCGCAAATGTACTATCTAGCATAAAAAGTGAGTTTTTTTGAACCAACCATATATTTAACGGTTTTATTGGACTGTCAGAAATGCAGCGCAGGCCACAAATGTACTATCTAGCACAGAAAGTGTATTTTTTCAACCAACAATGTAACAGCAGTATTTAACGGTTTTAGTGGACTGTCAGAAATGCAGCAGAGGTCGCAAATGTACTATCTAGCACAAAAGGTGTGCTTTTTTCAACCAAAAATGTAACAGCAGTATTTAACGGTTTTAGTTGATTGTCAGAAATGCAGCACAGGCCGCAAATGTACAAAAAGTATGCTTTTTTCAACCAACAATGTAACAGCAGTATTTAACGGTTTTAGTTGATTGCCAGAAATGCAGCACAGGCCGCAAATGTACAAAAAGTATGCTTTTTTCAACCAACAATGTAAAAGTAGTATTTAACAGTTTTTTAGTGGACTGTCTAGCACAAAATGTGAGTTTTTTTCAACCAATAATGTAACAACAGTATTTAATGGTTTTATTGGATTGTTAGAAATGCAGCGCAGGCCGCAAATGTACTATCTAGCACACAAAGTGAGCTTTTTTCAACCAACAATTTAACAGAAGTTTTTCTGGTTTTATTGGACTGCCAGAAATGCAGAGCAGGCTGAAAATGTAGTTTATAAAAAAAAAAAAGATTTTTTCACCCACAGTGAAACAGATGGATTTACTGATTTTAATTCACTATCAGATTTGCAGTGCAGGCCACAAAGGTCCTTTCAGCAAAAAAAAAAAAAGTGTTTTTTTGATCAACAATGTCCCAGTTGTATTCACTGGTTATATTTCACTGCCAGATTTGCAGTGCAGGCCGCAAAGGTACTTTATTGAAGAAAAAAGATGATTTTTTCACCCACAGTGAAACAGATGGATTTACTGATTCTATTTCACTATCAGATTCTTAGTGCAGGCCGCAAAGGTACTTTCTGGCAAAAGAAATATGTTTTTTTCACCCACAGTGAAACAGATGGATTTAACTGATTTTCTTTCACTATCACAAATGCAGTGCAGACCGCAAAGTTACTTTTTAGCAAAGAAAAGTGTTTTTTTTTTACCAACAATGTCCCAGTTGTATTCACTGATTATATTTCACTATCAGATTTGCAGTGCCGGCCGCAAAGGTACTTTATGGAAATTAAGATATGATTTTTTCACCCACAAATGAAACAGGTGGATTTAACTGATTTTCTTTCACTATGGCAAATGCAGTGCAGGCCGCAAAGGTACTTTATGGCCCACAAAATGAGTTTTTTTGTGCCACAATGTCCCTGTTGTGAAAAAAAATGTGGGGGGTTCAGTCAGCACAACCCTGTATGCAGGTGCACATTGCTATGGCAAAATCCTCATACAAATGCAAAAAACACAAATGCAATGGCACTCTGCAACCAGCACTCTGCCCTGCCTCTATGCTGGATGTTGAATGAGGCATTAGTGTACATTTTGGCCAAAGCATAATAAGCCACTCACCATGTCAATGTCGCCTCTAAGAGTGGTCCCTAAAACTAGTTCCTACCTGTTATGGGCCATGTCAGCCACACTATTCTTGTTTAGTGTTTATGTATCGTAGATTCGCTAACAGGGATGTTAGCATTTGCCAGAGACTTTTGTAAGTCTTTAGCTGACACTCTAGGATTCTTCTTCACCTCATTGAGCAGTTTGCGCTGTGCTCTTGCAGTCATCCTTACAGGACGTCCACTCCTAAGGAAAGTAGCAGCAGTGCTGATCTTTCTCCATTTATAGACAATTTGTCTTACCGTGGACTGATGAACAGCAAGGCTTTTGGAGATACTGTTATAACCCTTTCCAGCTTTATGCAAGTCAACAATTCTTAATCGTTGGTCTTCTGAGAGCTCTTTTGTGCGAGGCATCATTCACATCAGGCAATGCTTCTTGTGAAAAGCAAACCCAGAACTGGTGTGTGTTTTTTATAGGGCAATGCAGCTGTAAACAACACCTCCAATCTCATCTCATTGATTGGACTCCAGTTGGCTGACACCTCACTCCAATTAGCTCTTGGAAATGTCATTAGTGGGGTTCACATACTTTTTCCACCTGCACTATGAATGTTTACATGGTGTGTTCAATAAAAATATGGTAACATTTAATTCTTTGTGTGTTATTAGTTTAAGCAGACTGTGATTGCCTATTGTAAATTATTTGTCCAGAAATCCATATCATTCCAAAGGGTTCACATACTTTTTCTTGCAACTGTATGATTTGCCGTTCAGTGGTGCAGTTATATGTTGTAAAGCCTTTTGTGGCTTGTATTACTGGCAAAAAACATATATGTGATTTGCCGTTCAGTGGTGCAGATATATGTTCTAAAGCCATTTTTGGTGTTTATTAGTGGCAAAAAAGAATTTGTTATTTGACGATCAGCGGTGTAGTTACATGTTCTACAGCCTTTTGTGGCGTGTACAAGTGGCAAAAAATATATATATTTGCCGTTCAGCAGTGCAGTTATATGTTCTAAAGCCCTTTTTGGTGTGTAATAGTGGGAAAAATGGGCTTATTATTAGCCTTTGTGTGGTGAAGTGAGCAAATAACAGACTTTTTTGGGGTGTTTTAAATTTCTATTTATTTATTTGATCTAACATGTCAGACAGAGAAGTGCCAGGCCTTGCATAGGGGAGTGGCATATGCCTAACAGCTTCTGGCACAGGCACATGTCACAGCAGAGTAAGGGGAAGTGGCAGCAGGAGTCGCAGTGAGAGGCCTGAGCTCCCGGTGTCATCTAGTGGTCGTGTCTTGACCAGCAACCCAGAGGTTCTTGAATAGTTGACTCGGTCATACACGTCGTCCCAAGTGACATCTGACAGTGCCAGCCAAGAGTCGGTGGGTTCGTCAGACACAACCCTTAGTTGGCATTGCCCGGGAGCAGGCCCTATGCCCTCACCTGTCCTCAACCTGCCTCTGTCTTTTTCTGTTCCATTAGCTAAAGGTATAGTTGAGCTGTTGTTGCGAGTGATCAGGCTCCAGACCCAGAGGCCGTTGAAGAGGACATGAGTGATGTGCAGACAGTACTCGATGATGATGATGATGTAGCTGATCGCACTTGAGAGCCGGGTGAATTAGGGGATTTATCATCATCGGGAGAAGAGGGTTGCAGCTTGCCCGTTGTAATATAAATATTTGTAGTAGAAATTTGCTTGCATCAGTCTGTGTAAGGAAAGGTAAATCTCTTCAAGACTCAGAGTCAGACAAAGGTGTTATCATGTTGAGTTCTGCTGAGCAATCCCCCTCCCTGCCCAGTCTGTTCACCTGACCGTCACCCGACCACTTACTTCATGTAAAAAGGATACAGGAAGCGATGACACAGGAAGATGAGAAACCACCATCATTTAGGCCCCATGCACACGGCCGTGTTTCACGGCCGTGTGCGGGCCGTGGAACCGCGGCCTGGATCCCCCCTGAGAGAAGGAGCGCACGGCGTCACTGGTTGCTATGACGCCCTGCGCCCCCTGCTGCCGCCGCAATACAGTAATACACTGGTATGATCTATACCAGTGTATTACTGTACTGTGCCGGCAGCAGGGAGCGCACAGCGTCATAGCAACCAGTGACGCCGTGCGCTCCTGCTCTCAGGGGGGATCCAGGCCACGGTTCCAGGGCCCGCACACGGCCGTGAAACACGGCCGTGTGCATGGGGCCTTAGAATAATATAGCCAGCTAACAAACACATGTATACAATAATCTCCCATTACCACTGGAGTGAACTTTATCCAGCCTTGCTCAGTGATCAATGTCAAATAAAGTTAGTATGATCCTCATGCATGTTTATTTACAGGACAACGTCATTATCTCCAGCGGCTGATCAGGCGCACTAGAGACAACAAACGCACGTTCCTTTCATATATTGTTTTATTAACAAATGCATCCTAGCCAAGCCAATAAATAGGCGTCTTGTGCGGGGGCCCTAGCCGGCGTCTATACATCAGCCAAGAAAACACTGCTTTGCTGAACACAACAGTCTCCCCCGGCCCACAGCCAAGTGCATAGCATATTGGACCATTCACCGACGGACATCTCTGCGCCCGGCAGCTGTGTCTCCACATATGCAGGAAGATATCCACTCCAATGGTTTACCCTGACACTGAGAGACATGATGACAATACACAATATATTAAATACACATCCTAATAAAATTTCCACAACACCGTGAGGCAGTGGCTGAGCAAGCAAGTCACTAGCGTGGCCGGGAGTCAGCACAGTGGCAGCTGTGGGAGGTCGGGAGCAAAACGTGCCAGTGGTAGACCACCCACTGCGCAGGAGCCTACCTGACCAGAAAGTAGTGGTGCAGGGGTTCATGGAAGCAACGGCGATAGCAGTCAGTCAGTGCAGAGTGTTTGGGGTAAAATCACCTACTCGGCAGTGTGGCATTTTTTTTTTAAAGCGCTGGAGGAGGTGAACATGTCCATTTGTTGAATCTGTGGGCAGAAAGTGAAGTGTGGTCAGGGTGCCAATGTTGGCATCACGGCCCTGCGTCAACATATGCAGTGTCAGCATAATGTGGCTTGTGGCTCCGATGTGGTGGTCCAGTCTGATATACCTGTTGCCCTCCACTAACTGATTGAGGGGTGTGATATACCTATAATATACTTTCTAACATAGAAAGTATATAATGTATTTGTATTGTGCAGAAGTTGTGTGCGGTTCTGCTGCGATACCACAGGTATATAGAGGGGCAAGCGCTATTGGAACAACTATATACCTGTTGCCCCCAAAAAAACTGATTGAGGGGTGCAATATACCTGCTTCCACCAAATATTGATTGAGAGGTTCTATATACCTGTTTCTGCAAAATACCGATTGAGGGGTGCGATATACCTGCTTCCACAAAATTCTGATTAAGGGGATTGATATTCCTGCTTCCACAAAATACTGATTGAGGGGTGCGATATACCTGCTTCCACAAAATATTGATTGAGAGGTTCCATATACCTATTTCCGCAAAATACTGATTATGGGGTGCGATAAACCTGCTTCCACAAAATACTGATTAAGGGGATTGATATTCCTGCTTCCACCTAAAATTGATTGAGGCCCCAATACACCTGCTTCCACAAAATACTGATTAACCCCTTCATGACCAAGCCACATTTTGAAAATGTGATATGTTTCACTTTATGTGGTAATAACTTTTAAACAATTTTACTTATTCAAGCCATTGTGAGATTGTTTTCTCGTGATACATTGTACTTCGTGTTAGTGATAAAATAGAGTTAATATGTTCTACCTTTATTTATTTAAAAAATCCAAAATTTACAGAAATTTTTGAATTTTGAATTCTCTGTTTTTCTGATAGATAGTGGTACCTCACAAAATAGTTATTACTTTACATTTACCATATGTCTACTTCATGTTTGCATTATTTTGTAAATGATTTTATTTTTTAGATCGTTAGAAGTTTAGAAGCAAATTTTAAAACTTTTCAGAACATTTCCAAAACCCACTTTTTAAGGACCAGTTCAGGTCTGAAGTCACTTAGTGGGGCTTATATAATAGAAACCACCCAAAAATGACCCCATTTTAGAAACTAAACCCCTCAAGGTATTCAAAACTGACTTAACAAACATTGTTAACCCTTTAAGTGTTCCACCAGAATTAATGGAAAATCATAATGAATTTTTAAAATTTCACTTTTTTTGCAGATTTTTCCATTTAGATCAATCTTTCCTGCAACCCAGCATGGGTTAACAGAAAAAAAAATCTCAATATTTGTTACCCTGATTCTTAAGTTTACATAAACACATATGTGGTCATAAAGTGCTATATGGGTGCACAGCGGGGCTCAGAATGGGAGGAACACCGTGTGGCTTTTGAAAGGCAGATTTCGCTGGAATAATTTTCAGGCACCATGTCGCATTTAAGACACCCTGAGGCACCCCAACAGTGAAAAAAAAAAGCGACCCCCATTATGGAAAATACACCCCCCAATTTTTTTTAAAGGGGTGCACTGAGCACTTTGGGCCAATAGCCGTTTAATAGAATTTAGAAACACTTGGCAGTGAAAATGAAAGAAATTCATATTTTACAAGAATATCTCGCTTTAGGCCCAAATTTTTCATTTTAACAAGGGGTATCAGGAAAAAAATGCACCCCATAATCTATTACCCATTTTCTCTTGAATACATCAACACCCCATATGTGGTTGTAAAGTGCTGTAAAGCACACAGCGGGTCTCAGAATGGAAGGAACACCGTGTGGCTTTTGGAAGGCAGATTTTGCTGGGCACCATGTCGCATTTGAAGGACCCCATTATGGAAAATACACCCCCAAGTAATTTTTAAAGGGGTGCACTGAACACTTTTGTACAATAGCTGTTTTATAGAATTTAGAAAGACTTGGCAGTGAAAATGAAAACTAATCTAATCTGTTACCCATTTTCTCCTGAATATGTCAACACCCCAGATTTGGTTTTAAAGTGCTGTATGAGCACACAGCGGGGCTCAGAATGGGAGGAACACCGTGTGGCTTTTGGAAGGCAGATTTAGCTGGAATAATTTTCAGGCACCATGTCGCATTTGAAGATACCCTAAGGCATCCAAACAGTGAAAAGCACAAAAACAAGGCGCCAGAACATAAAAGGAAATTGAAGAAATGCCTCATTTAATAAAATTACACCTTTTGATGTATTTATCTAGGGGTATAATGAGAATTTTTAATTTTTTTATTATTGGATTGCCAAATGGAAAAATGCTAAACTGAAAGTGTCTTCCCATGGATTAATTAAGAAATTCATGAAATGGACTTAATGGATATGAGTGAAGGTGTGATTAACTTGAAAGCACTCTCCAATGCAGAGGCCCGGTTTAGAAGGGCAGGTCTGACAGTAGCGAGTGGTGTCTTTCCTAATCCCTTTAACTGAGCAAACTCGACACCTTTTTTGGGGAAGCCTCTTTTTTCTGTAATGGGAAGTATTCCAGGGAAATGCTGCCGATGTATTATTATTAAGACCCCCAGAAGCACTGCTGGCTGAAAAACTGCCCTCTCCTTCCTGAATGACAAAGGCATTATATAGTGACACTTGGGTTAGTTATATAGCTAATTTTTTGTACCACACCTTAGATTTTCTTAAGGCACTGTAGGGCTGTAGTACCTCGTCTGAAAGATCCACTCCACCCATGAAATTGTTGTAATCCTGGATACACACAGGCTTGATGTTCTGCTCTGTGGTTCCTCGGACTGGGACTGGGGTGGACTGATCTGCATGAATGGTAGTTAACACAAGAACATCCCATTTGTCCTTGTATTTTAGCAGCATCAAATTTTCTGAGCAAACAGTCCTGCTTTCCCCACGACGCACTGTCTGGTCTATAAAATATTTAGGGAGCCCATTTTGATTTCTTCTATTTGTGCCACATGTGTCTATGCCTCTGGCAGCAAGGCACTTCAGTCCAAATATAGATGGTATCCGTGGTCCAGCAGATGGTGGACTTAATCCCATACTATCTTCCCACTTATACCCAGAGCCGGGGGACAATCGGGTGACTCAATTTTGGAATATTTTCCCTCGTAAATACGAAAGCGCCATGTATACCCAGATACACTTTCACAGGCCTTATACAAATTCACATCATACCTAGCCCTTTAATTGGGCAGGTACTAGTGGAAATTTTATCGGCTTTTAAAGTGGACCAATGATTCAACCACTGGCCTAATTTTAAAGAGTCTGTCATAACTGGGGTCGCTTGGGGGTTGGCATTCATTATTATTGTTGAAGTGTAGAAATCTTAGAAAAGCTTTGAAACGGGCCTGGGGCATGGCAGACAATGAAGAGGGGTGTGATAAAGAATATCTTTGTTCTAATACAAACGTATTGTTGTTGTTTTTTATAATGCCCATGCTTAGGAGAAGTCCCCAAAACCTTTGCATTTCAGTTGTGTTAGTAGTGGTCCATTTGTGGATCCTTGCCATATAACTATCTGGATTGGAGGCAATAAATTGCTCTGCATATATATTTGTTTGTTCCACCATCAAGTTAATTAGGTGATCAGTGAAGAATAATTTGAAAAAATGAATTTCACTGAAACCTGTGGTATCTACATTGATGCCTGGAGTGGCAGTAAATTCAGGCACCTGGGTCACATAGTTATCTGTGGGGATCCATGAAAAGTCACTTGTACGGGGCTGCGACTGCGCAATACCCCTAGGACGCCTGCCAGGGGGTTCATCATTAGATGAATCATCTGAGGAAGATGAAACTAAAAATGTCACTTCATCCCCATTGTTGGAGTCAGTGTCCTCAAAAAGCACAGCATATGCCTCTTCGGCAGAGAAATGCCGTTTAGTCATTTTTAACTGTAAACTAACGTAGATCTTTTTTTTGTCTTTTTTTAATCTTTATTTTTTTTTTTTATAGAACAGCAAACTAAAATATTGTATATCCTTAAGAATAGTATAAAAACTCCCTGAGTCACTTGGCAGTTATTGACAGGTGTCACAGATAACACAGATGGCTGACAATGAGCCAGGGGTCTAGTATGGGGCACAGAGTAGTGGCAATGGCCTTACTGGGGCAGAAAAGCTGTTAATTAATGTATTATTTTACATTTATAGGTGGCACAAATCCATATGGGGCATAAGAGACATATTTTACAGAATGGTGCCACTCAAGCACAGTACACAAGTATGTACACACAGGAGGATGGCACACGTAGACGGACAGGCTGGTGTGACAGGTGACTTGACGGACAGACAGGCTGGTGTGACAGGTGACTTGACGGACAGACAGGCTAGTGTGACAGGTGACTTGATGGATGGACAGGCTAGTGTGACAGGTGACTTGACGGACGCACAGGCTAGTGTGACAGGTGACTTGATGGACGGACAGGCTGGACTGACAGGTGTCTTGATGGATGGACAGGCTGGAGTGACAGGTGTCTTGATGGACGGACAGACTGGAGTCACAGGTGTCTTGATGGACGGACAGTCTGGAGTGACAGGTGTCTCTTGATGGCCATGAGCAAGGTCCTGTGATAGGACTGAAACGTTGGCCAGTGTATACAATTTATTCCTGGATGGATTAATAATTAAAAAAAGCATAATTGATTCAACCTTATATAACGAGTGCCGTGGTTTATTTCCACTATATTGATCCTAATTTCCATTGAGCACCGTACTGAAGAAAGAGGAGTGCCATCCAATCAACTCTTAACATGGATTTGATGGACGGACAGACTGGACTAACAGGTGTCTTGATGGATGGACAGGCTGGAGTGACAGGTGTCTTGATGGAGGACAGTTGTCTTGATGGACGGACAGGTGGAAGTGACAGGTGTCTTGATGGATGGACAGATGAAAGTGACAGATGTCTTGACGGACAGACAGGCTGTAGTGAGAGATGCCTGAATGAGGTGATGATGACTGGACAGGACTGATCTGTCACTGACTGGGGCAAATCAGGCACAGAAGAGTAACAAATCGGCACTGAATGGGCTAATTAGGGGTTAATTATGTATGAAGCAGGGGATGAGGCAAAGAACTGATGACAGATGACAGAGTGTTGATGAGAGGTTAATTCTCTCTGGTAAGTAATACTGTACTGCAGCGTTTGACACTATCTCCTTCTCTGATTGCTTCCCTGACAGGAATTGGGATGAAAAGAGAAGGAGAAGCGGGTAGGTCAGCGCTCCGATTACGTTCCCGCCGGCATCACTGGTAGCCTAGCAACCCCAGCACGCTGACTTCACTGAACTGTCAGCGTTTTACTCCGTGCTCTGACAGTGAAACCCAATCATGTACATGCACATGGGGATGCGGTTAGGCATCACATTCCCCCACGTACATGTACGTGATTTTATGAGAAGGGGTTAAGGGGATTGATATACCTGCTTCCACCAAATATTGATTGAGGCCTGCGATACACCTGCTTCGATAAAATACTGATTAAGGGGTTTGATATACCAGCTTCCATCAAATACTGATTGAGGCCTGCGATATGCTTGCTTCCACAAATACTGCTCTTCTCTAGGGACTTTGGCACAAGGACATTTTAAAAATGACAGGCATAGGAAGAAGCAGGCCGTTCTGCAGGGGTGGTAGGGTTCAGGTAGGTGCACCAGGCCGGAGCCTAAGTGGGAAGTTGGAGAAGGTGCATGTGATTACGTCAAAGGACGCACCAGAGTTGGTTGAGTGGCTCACTCAGCCTTCCTGTTCTGCACCCTCCTCATCCTCTGTATCTGTACCCTCCTCACTCTCTGCTGTGTGCACCCCAAAGACACCACTACCACCACCACCACCACCATGGCCGGTCCACTCGAGTCAGAGGAATTATTTTCCCATCTGATGAGGAAAGTTCAGAGGGAGAGACAGAGCTGCAGATAGGGAGGAGAAGGAGGAGAAGAAGGCAGAACTCGCAGTGCACAGGAGGCAAAAGGCAGACTGCAAATGTATCCAGAGGGAGCCGTCCACCATGCACGGTCACATCTTGTGCTCCCAGGACGCCGGCACATGGCTCCACAGTGTGGGCTTTTTTTAACGTGTCAGCTGCTGACAATAGTGTTGCCATCTGCAGCCTGTGCTGTCAATGCATAAGTCGCCGTAAGCCCAACACTAACCAAGGGAATACCACCTTAAGAAGGCACCTGAGCCAAGTGGGAGCAACGCTGTCAGAACCCACAAAGCCACACCCCCGGCACTCCACATCCTGCCTCTTCTCCTCAGGGCCGGACTGGGGATAAAAACCAGCCCTGAAAAAAGTTACATACCAGCCCCACAGCATTGCGTCATTATTTACTTGTTTATAATACGAGAAAGCATTAATTTTAAAACACGTGTGTAAACACGAATATGAACTTTGCCCCACGATAGCTCTTTTGTAGAACCCCCATTGTTCATATTATCACAGTGTTTTCCCAACCAGGATGCCTCCAACTGTTTTACCATGCCCTTTGATCCGCCCCTTTTTTGTTGGCCACCTATTTAATGATTGTTGCATGCAACATTTTACTTGACTAGCTATTTTAGATATTCTACGGCAGTCCAGTTACAATCCCCCCCAATGAGCCTTTCGACCAAATAATACAAATATTTATAAAATCTCAACCATATGCTGCAAAAAAAAATCTGCAATGTAAAATAGATAATAAAGATCAACTACAAACATAAACATATTTCACATAAAAACCCTTGGGGATCTCTGACACCACTTTAACACTTGGCCGGGGGCTCGGCGGAACTGATGTTGTGCTTTATCCTAATGAGAAAGATTTCATAATTAGGATTTGGAGAAGGGGCAGAGGGATAGCAGAGCAGGGAGAGAATGGTGCTGCTACTAGGGGGTCAGATCATGGGGGAGTAATAAAGCCCACCATAATGCCCCCCCCCAGTAGTAATAATTCTCCTTATAATGTGCAAAACATACCCCTTTGTAATGCCCCCAGTTGAGCTAATGTTCCCATAATGTGCCAATATAAAATACCCCTTCTTAGTACCCCCATAGATGACCCCCATAGTGCTCCCCCCTTCCCCATAGTACCCACCATAATGTCGCACAGTATAAAATGCCCCTATACAGAGCCCCCAATATAAAATACCCCTTTTTTGCCTCAGTAGATGCCCCTATAGTGCCACGCAATAATCTGCCAGTAATAAGTGCCCCAATAGATTCCCCCAATCATGTGCCAGTAAGATGTGCCCCCATAGATGCCCCCAATCATGTGCCAGTAATAAGAGCCTCCCCACCATCATGTGCCAGTATCCAGAGTGCTCCCATCATGTGCCAGTAGCCCCCCCCTTATTATGTGCCAGTAGCCCCCCTTATTATGTGCCAGTAGCCCCCCTTATGTGCCAGTAGTCCCCCTTATGTGCCAGTAGCCTCCCTTATGTGCCAGTAGCCTCCCTTATATGCCAGCCCAGTAGTTCCCCCTTATCATGTGCCAGCCCAGTAGTCCCCCCATTTGTGCCAGCCCAGTAGTCCCCCTTATCATGCGCCAGCCCAGTAGTCCCCCCTTATCATGTGCCAGCCCAGTAGTCCCCCCTTATCATGTGCCAGCCCAGTAGTCCCCCCTTATCATGTGCCAATCCAGTAGTCCCCCTTATCATGTGCCAGCCCAGTAGTCCCCACCTTATCATGTGCCAGCATAGTAGTTCCCCCTTATCATGTGCCAGCCCAGTAGTCCCCCTTATCATGTGCCAGCCCAGTAGTCCCCACCTTATCATGTGCCAGCCTAGTAGTCCTCCCTTATCATGTGCCAGCCCAGTAGTCCCCACCTTATTATGTGCCAGCCTAGTAGTCCCCCCTAATCATGTGCCAGCCCAGTAGTCCCCCCTTATCAAGTGCCAGCCCGGTAGTCCCTCCTTATCATGTGCCAGCCTTGTAGCCCCCCCTTATCAAGTGCCAGCCCAGTAGTCTCCCCTTATCAAGTGCCAGCCCAGTAGTCCCCCCTTATCATGTGCCAGCACAGTAGTCCCCCCATTTGTGCCAGCCCAGTAGTCCCCCCTAATCATGTGCCAGCCCAGTAGTCCCCCCTTATCATGTGCCAGCCCAGTAGTCCCCCCTTATCATGTGCCAGCCCAGTAGTCCCCCCTTATCATGCGCCAGCCCAGTAGTCCCCCCTTATCATGCGCCAGCCCAGTAGTCCCCCCTTATCATGCGCCAGCCCAGTAGTCCCCCCTTATCATGCGCCAGCCCAGTAGTCCCCCCTTATCATGTGCCAATCCAGTAGTCCCCCTTATCATGTGCCAGCCCAGAAGTCCCCACCTTATCATGTGCCAGTCTAGTAGTTCCCCCTTATCATGTGCCAGCCCAGTAGTCCCCCCTTATCATGTGCCAGCCCAGTAGTCCCCACCTTATCATGTGCCAGCCTAGTAGTCCCCCCTTATCATGTGCCAGCCCAGTAGTCCCCACCTTATCATGTGCCAGCCTAGTAGTCCTCCCTAATCATGTGCCAGCCCAGTAGTCCCCCCTTATCAAGTGCCAGCCCAGTAGTCCCCCCTTATCAAGTGCCAGCCCAGTAGTCCCCCCTTATCATGTGTCAGTATTGTACGTATATATATAGTAACTAGAGTTGAGCGAACACCTGGATGTTCGGGTTCGAGAAGTTCGGCCGAACATCCCGGAAATGTTCGGGTTCGGGATCCGAACCCGATCCGAACTTCGTCCCGAACCCGAACCCCATTGAAGTCAATGGGGACCCGAACTTTTCGGCACTAAAAAGGCTGTAAAACAGCCCAGGAAAGAGCTAGAGGGCTGCAAAAGGCAGCAACATGTAGGTAAATCCCCTGCAAACAAATGTGGATAGGGAAATGAATTAAAATAAAAATTAAATAAATAAAAATTAACCAAAATCAATTGGAGAGAGGTTCCATAGCAGAGAATCTGGCTTCCCGTCACCCACCACTGGAACAGTCCATTCTCAGATATTTAGGCCCCGGCACCCAGGCAGAGGAGAGAGGTCCCGTAACAGAGAATCTGTCTTCATGTCAGCAGAGAATTAGTCTGCATGTCATAGCAGAGAATGAGGCTTCACGTCAGCCACCACTGCAACAGTCCATTGGCATATATTTAGGCCCAGCACCCAGGCAGAGGAGGGAGGTCCCGTAACAGAGAATCTGTCTTCATGTCAGCAGAGAATTAGTCTGCATGTCATAGCAGAGAATGAGGCTTCACGTCAGCCACCACTGCAACAGTCCATTGGCATATATTTAGGCCCAGCACACACACAGGCAGAGGAGAGAGGTCCCGTAACAGAGAATCTGGCTTCATGTCAGCAGAGAATCAGTCTGCATGTCATAGCAGAGAATGAGGCTTCACGTCAGCCACCACTGCAACAGTCCATTGGCATATATTTAGGCCCAGCACACACACAGGCAGAGGAGAGAGGTCCCGTAACAGAGAATCTGGCTTCATGTCAGCAGAGAATCAGTCTGCATGTCATAGCAGAGAATGAGGTTTCACGTCAGCCACCACTGCAACAGTCCATTGGCATATATTTAGGCCCAGCACACACACAGGCAGAGGAGAGAGGTCCCGTAACAGAGGATTTGGCTTCATGTCAGCAGAGAATCAGTCTGCATGTCATAGCAGAGAATCAGGCTTCACGTCAGCCACCACTGCAACAGTCCATTGTCATAAATTTAGGCCCAGCACCCAGGCAGAGGAGAGAGGTCCCGTAACAGACAATCTGGCTTCATGTCAGCAGAGAATTAGTCTGCATGTCATAGCAGAGAATGAGGCTTCACGTCAGCCACCACTGCAACAGTCCATTGGCATATATTTAGGCCTAGCACACAGGCAGAGGAGAAAGGTCCCGTAACAGACAATCTGGCTTCATGTCAGCAGAGAATCAGTCTGCATGTCATAGCAGAGAATGAGGCTTCACGTCACCCACCACTGCAACAGTCCATTGGCATATATTTAGGCCTAGCACACAGGCAGAGTAGAGAGGTCCCGTAACAGACAATCTGGCTTCATGACAGCAGAGAATCAGTCTGCATGTCATAGCAGAGAATGAGGCTTCACGTCAGCCACCACTGCAACAGTCCATTGGCATATATTTAGGCCTAGCACACAGGCAGAGCAGAGAGGTCCCGTAACAGACGATCTGGCTTCATGTCAGCAGAGAATCAGTCTGCATGTCATAGCAGAGAATGAGGCTTCACGTCAGCCACCACTGCAACAGTCCATTGGCATATATTTAGGCCTAGCACACAGGCAGAGGAGAGAGGTCCCGTAACAGACAATCTGGCTTCATGTCAGCAGAGAATCAGTCTGCATGTCATAGCAGAGAATGAGGCTTCACGTCAGCCACCACTGCAACAGTCCATTGGCATATATTTAGGCCCAGCACCCAGGCAGAGGAGGGAGGTCCCGTAACAGACAATCTGGCTTCATGTCAGCAGAGAATCAGTCTGCATGTCATAGCAGAGAATGAGGCTTCACGTCACCCACCACTGCAACAGTCCATTGGCATATATTTAGGCCCAGCACCCAGGCAGAGGAGGGAGGTCCCGTAACAGAGAATCTGTCTTCATGTCAGCAGAGAATTAGTCTGCATGTCATAGCAGAGAATGAGGCTTCACGTCAGCCACCACTGCAACAGTCCATTGGCATATATTTAGGCCCAGCACCCAGGCAGAGGAGGGAGGTCCCGTAACAGAGAATCTGTCTTCATGTCAGCAGAGAATTAGTCTGCATGTCATAGCAGAGAATGAGGCTTCACGTCAGCCACCACTGCAACAGTCCATTGGCATATATTTAGGCCCAGCACACACACAGGCAGAGGAGAGAGGTCCCATAACAGACAATCTGGCTTCATGTCAGCAGAGAATTAGTCTGCATGTCATAGCAGAGAATGAGGCTTCACGTCAGCCACCACTGCAACAGTCCATTGGCATATATTTAGGCCCAGCACACACACAGGCAGAGGAGAGAGGTCCCGTAACAGAGAATCTGTCTTCATGTCAGCAGAGAATTAGTCTGCATGTCATAGCAGAGAATGAGGCTTCACGTCAGCCACCACTGCAACAGTCCATTGGCATATATTTAGGCCCAGCACACACACAGGCAGAGGAGAGAGGTCCCGTAACAGAGAATCTGTCTTCATGTCAGCAGAGAATTAGTCTGCATGTCATAGCAGAGAATGAGGCTTCACGTCAGCCACCACTGCAACAGTCCATTGGCATATATTTAGGCCCAGCACCCAGGCAGAGGAGGGAGGTCCCGTAACAGAGAATCTGTCTTCATGTCAGCAGAGAATTAGTCTGCATGTCATAGCAGAGAATGAGGCTTCACGTCAGCCACCACTGCAACAGTCCATTGGCATATATTTAGGCCCAGCACACACACAGGCAGAGGAGAGAGGTCCCGTAACAGACAATCTGGCTTCATGTCAGCAGAGAATTAGTCTGCATGTCATAGCAGAGAATGAGGCTTCACGTCAGCCACCACTGCAACAGTCCATTGGCATATATTTAGGCCCAGCACACACACAGGCAGAGGAGAGAGGTCCCGTAACAGAGAATCTGTCTTCATGTCAGCAGAGAATTAGTCTGCATGTCATAGCAGAGAATCAGGCTTCACGTCACCCACCACTGCAACAGTCCATTGGCATATATTTAGGCCCAGCACCCAGGCAGAGGAGGGAGGTCCCGTAACAGAGAATCTGTCTTCATGTCAGCAGAGAATTAGTCTGCATGTCATAGCAGAGAATGAGGCTTCACGTCACCCACCACTGCAACAGTCCATTGGCATATATTTAGGCCCAGCACCCAGGCAGAGGAGGGAGGTCCCGTAACAGAGAATCTGTCTTCATGTCAGCAGAGAATTAGTCTGCATGTCATAGCAGAGAATGAGGCTTCACGTCAGCCACCACTGCAACAGTCCATTGGCATATATTTAGGCCCAGCACCCAGGCAGAGGAGGGAGGTCCCGTAACAGAGAATCTGTCTTCATGTCAGCAGAGAATTAGTCTGCATGTCATAGCAGAGAATGAGGCTTCACGTCAGCCACCACTGCAACAGTCCATTGGCATATATTTAGGCCCAGCACACACACAGGCAGAGGAGAGAGGTCCCGTAACAGACAATCTGGCTTCATGTCAGCAGAGAATTAGTCTGCATGTCATAGCAGAGAATGAGGCTTCACGTCAGCCACCACTGCAACAGTCCATTGGCATATATTTAGGCCCAGCACACACACAGGCAGAGGAGAGAGGTCCCGTAACAGAGAATCTGTCTTCATGTCAGCAGAGAATTAGTCTGCATGTCATAGCAGAGAATCAGGCTTCACGTCACCCACCACTGCAACAGTCCATTGGCATATATTTAGGCCCAGCACCCAGGCAGAGGAGGGAGGTCCCGTAACAGAGAATCTGTCTTCATGTCAGCAGAGAATTAGTCTGCATGTCATAGCAGAGAATGAGGCTTCACGTCACCCACCACTGCAACAGTCCATTGGCATATATTTAGGCCTAGCACACAGGCAGAGGAGAGGTTCATTCAACTTTGGGTAGCCTCGCAATATAATGGTAAAATGAAAATAAAAATAGGATTGAATGAGGAAGTGCCCTGGAGTCCAATAATATATGGTTATGGGGAGGTAGTTAATGTCTAATCTGGACAAGGGACGGACAGGTCCTGTGGGATCCATGCCTGGTTCATTTTTATGAACGTCAGCTTGTCCACATTGGCTGTAGACAGGCGGCTGCGTTTGTCTGTAATGACGCCCCCTGCCGTGCTGAATACACGTTCAGACAAAACGCTGGCTGCCGGGCAGGCCAGCACCTCCAAGGCATAAAAGGCTAGCTCTGGCCACGTGGACAATTTAGAGACCCAGAAGTTGAATGGGGCCGAACCATCAGTCAGTACGTGGAGGGGTGTGCACACGTACTGTTCCACCATGTTAGTGAAATGTTGCCTCCTGCTAACACGTTGCGTATCAGGTGGTGGTGCAGTTAGCTGTGGCGTGTTGACAAAAGTTTTCCACATCTCTGCCATGCTAACCCTGCCCTCAGAGGAGCTGGCCGTGACACAGCTGCCTTGGCGACCTCTTGCTCCTCCTCTGCCTTGGCCTTGGGCTTCCACTTGTTCCCCTGTGACATTTGGGAATGCTCTCAGTAGCGCGTCTACCAACGTGCGCTTGTACTCGCGCATCTTCCTATCACGCTCCAGTGCAGGAAGTAAGGTGGGCACATTGTCTTTGTAGCGTGGATCCAGCAGGGTGGCAACCCAGTAGTCCGCACAGGTTAAAATGTGGGCAACTCTGCTGTCGTTGCGCAGGCACTGCAGCATGTAGTCGCTCATGTGTGCCAGGCTGCCCAGGGGTAAGGACAAGCTGTCCTCTGTGGGAGGCGTATCGTCATCGTCCTGCCTTTCCCCCCAGCCACGCACCAGTGATGGACCCGAGCTGCGTTGGGTGCCACCCCGCTGTGACCATGCTTCATCCTCATCCTCCTCCACCTCCTCCTCATCCTCGTCCTCCTCGTCCTCCAGTAGTGGGCCCTGGCTGGCCACATTTGTACCTGGCCTCTGCTGTTGCCAAAAACCTCCCTCTGAGTCACTTCGAAGAGACTGGCCTGAAAGTGCTAAAAATGACCCCTCTTCCTCCTCCTCCTCCTCCTCCTGGGCCACCTCCTCTTCCATCATCGCCCTAAGTGTTTTCTCAAGGAGACATAGAAGTGGTATTGTAACGCTGATAACGGTGTCATCGCCACTGGCCATGTTGGTGGAGTACTCGAAACAGCGCAACAGGGCACACAGGTCTCGCATGGAGGCCCAGTCATTGGTGGTGAAGTGGTGCTGTTCTGTAGTGCGACTGACCCGTGCGTGCTGCAGCTGAAACTCCACTATGGCCTGCTGCTGCTCGCACAGTCTGTCCAGCATGTGCAAGGTGGAGTTCCACCTGGTGGGCACGTCGCATATGAGGCGGTGAGCGGGAAGGCCGAAGTTACGCTGTAGCGCAGACAGGCGAGCAGCAGCAGGATGTGAACGCCGGAAGCGCGAACAGACGGCCCGCACTTTATGCAGCAGCTCTGACATGTCGGGGTAGTTGTGAATGAACTTCTGCACCACCAAATTCAGCACATGCGCCAAGCAAGGGATGTGCGTCAAATTGGCTAGTCCCAGAGCTGCAACGAGATTTCGCCCATTATCACACACCACCAGGCCGGGCTTGAGGCTCACCGGCAGCAACCACTCGTCGGTCTGTTGTTCTATACCCCGCCACAACTCCTGTGCGGTGTGGGGCCTGTCCCCCAAACATATGAGTTTCAGAATGGCCTGCTGACGTTTACCCCGGGCTGTGCTGAAGTTGGTGGTGAAGGTGTGTGGCTGACTGGATGAGCAGGTGGAAGAAGAGGAGGAGGAAGCCGAGAAGGAGGAGGTGGCAACAGGAGGCAAAGAATGTTGCCCTGCGATCCTTGGCGGCGGAAGGACGTGCGCCAAACAGCTCTCCGCCTGGGGCCCAGCTGCCACTACATTTACCCAGTGTGCAGTTAGGGAGATATAGCGTCCCTGGCCGTGCTTACTGGTCCACGTATCTGTGGTTAGGTGGACCTTGCCACAGATGGCGTTGCGCAGTGCACACTTGATTTTATCGGATACTTGGTTGTGCAGGGAAGGCACGGCTCTCTTGGAGAAGTAGTGCCGGCTGGGAACAACATACTGTGGGACAGCAAGCGACATGAGCTGTTTGAAGCTGTCTGTGTCCACCAGCCTAAATGACAGCATTTCATAGGCCAGTAGTTTAGAAATGCTGGCATTCAGGGCCAGGGATCGAGGGTGGCTAGGTGGGAATTTACGCTTTCTATCAAATGTTTGTGAGATGGAGAGCTGAACGCTGGCGTGTGACATGGTTGAGACGCTTGGTGACGGAGGTGGTGGTGGTGGTGTTGGTGGTACATCCCCTGTTTGCTGGGCGGCAGGTGCCAACGTTCCTCCAGAGGCGGAGGAAGAGGCCGAGGCGGCAGCAGCAGAATAGGCCGAGGCGACAGCAGCAGAAGAGGTAGCAGGGGGAGCCTGAGTGACTTCCTTGGTTTTAAGGTGTTTACTCTACTGCAGTTCATGCTTTGCATGCAGGTGCCTGGTCATGCAGGTTGTGCTCAGGTTCAGAACGTTAATGCCTCGCTTCAGGCTCTGATGGCACAGCGTGCAAACCACTCGGGTCTTGTCGTCAGCACATTGTTTGAAGAAGTGCCATGCCAGGGAACTCCTTGAAGCTGCCTTTGGGGTGCTCGGTCCCAGATGGCGGCGGTCAGTAGCAGGCGGAGTCTCTTGGCGGCAGGTGTTCTGCTTTTGCCCACTGCTCCCTCTTTTGCTACGCTGTTGGCTCGGTCTCACCACTGCCTCTTCCTCCGAACTGTGAAAGTCAGTGGCACGACCTTCATTCCATGTGGGGTCTAGGACCTCATCGTCCCCTGCATCGTCTTCCACCCAGTCTTGATCCCTGACCTCCTGTTCAGTCTGCACACTGCAGAAAGACGCAGCAGTTGGCACCTGTGTTTCGTCATCATCAGAGACATGCTGAGGTGGTATTCCCATGTCCTCATCATCAGGAAACATAAGTGGTTGTGCGTCAGTGCATTCTATGTCTTTCACCGCTGGGGAAGGGCTAGGTGGATGCCCTTGGGAAACCCTGCCAGCGGAGTCTTCAAACAGCATAAGAGACTGCTGCATAACTTGAGGCTGAGACAGTTTCCCTGGTATGCATGGGGGTGATGTGACAGACTGATGGGGTTGGTTTTCAGGCGCCATCTGTGCGCTTTCTGCAGAAGACTGGGTGGGAGATAATGTGAACGTGCTGGATCCACTGTCGGCCACCCAATTGACTAATGCCTGTACCTGCTCAGGCCTTACCATCCTTAGAACGGCATTGGGCCCCACCATATATCGCTGTAAATTCTGGCGGCTACTGGGACCTGAGGTAGTTGGTACACTAGGACGTGTGGATGTGGCAGAACGGCCACGTCCTCTCCCAGCACCAGAGGGTCCACTAACACCACCACGACCATGTCCACGTCCGCGTCCCTTACTAGATGTTTTTCTCATTGTTATGGTTCACCACAACAACAAATATATTATTTGGCCCAATGTATTGTATTCAAATTCAGCGGGATATAAATTTGAGGCCTAGTATTTAGGCGCTGGGTGACCGGTATGGATTTAGTGACAGAATTAGACTTGGAAATGCACAGAAGCGTGTGTGTGAAGTTATTCTGAATGACCCTATGTGCACCTTCAATATGATCTACCCTTTTAGGGATAGATTTCAAATAGCTCTGATATAGCAGAAACGACTAAATTATGAAATTGCTAAATTGGGAATTGTATTTCAACCCAGAACAAAAAATGTGCTTTGACGGACACTAAATAACTTTCCCAGCCACAACAGGACAGCGGTAACGAGAGATTCAGCGGGATATAAATTTGAGGCCTAGTATTTAGGCGCTGGGTGACAGGTATGGGTTTAGTGACAGAATTAGATTTGGAAATGCACAGTAGCGGGTGTGTGAAGTTATTCTGAATGACCCTATGTGCACCTTGAATATTATATACCCTTTTAGGGATAGATTTCAAATAGCTCTGATATAGCAGAAACCACTAAATTATGAAATTGCTAAATTGGGAATTGTATTTCAACCCAGAACAAGAAATGTGCTTGAACGGACACTAAATAACTCGCCCAGCTACAGCACTAAGGACAGATTTAGCGGGATATAAATTTGAGGCCTAGTATTTAGGCGCTGGGTGACAGGTATGGGTTTAGTGCCAGAATTAGACTTGGAAATACACAGTAGCGGGTGTGTGTGAAGTTATTCTGAATGACCCAATGTGCACCTTGAATATTATATACCCTTTTAGGGATAGATTTCAAATAGCTCTGATATAGCAGAAACCACTAAATTATGAAATTGCTAAATTGGGAATTGTATTTCAACCCAGAACAAGAAATGTGCTTGAACGGACACTAAATAACTCGCCCAGCTACAGCACTAGGGACAGATTTAGCGGGATATAAATTTGAGGCCTAGTATTTAGGCGCTGGGTGACAGGTATGGGTTTAGTGCCAGAATTAGACTTGGAAATACACAGTAGCGGGTGTGTGTGAAGTTATTCTGAATGACCCAATGTGCACCTTGAATATTATATACCCTTTTAGGGATAGATTTCAAATAGCTCTGATATAGCAGAAACCACTAAATTATGAAATTGCTAAATTGGGAATTGTATTTCAACCCAGAACAAGAAATGTGCTTGAACGGACACTAAATAACTCGCCCAGCTACAGCACTAGGGACAGATTTAGCGGGATATAAATTTGAGGCCTAGTATTTAGGCGCTGGGTGACAGGTATGGGTTTAGTGCCAGAATTAGACTTGGAAATACACAGTAGCGGGTGTGTGTGAAGTTATTCTGAATGACCCAATGTGCACCTTGAATATTATATACCCTTTTAGGGATAGATTTCAAATAGCTCTGATATAGCAGAAACCACTAAATTATGAAATTGCTAAATTGGGAATTGTATTTCAACCCAGAACAAGAAATGTGCTTGAACGGACACTAAATAACTCGCCCAGCTACAGCACTAGGGACAGATTTAGCGGGATATAAATTTGAGGCCTAGTATTTAGGCGCTGGGTGACAGGTATGGGTTTAGTGCCAGAATTAGACTTGGAAATACACAGTAGCGGGTGTGTGTGAAGTTATTCTGAATGACCCAATGTGCACCTTGAATATTATATACCCTTTTAGGGATAGATTTCAAATAGCTCTGATATAGCAGAAACCACTAAATTATGAAATTGCTAAATTGGGAATTGTATTTCAACCCAGAACAAGAAATGTGCTTGAACGGACACTAAATAACTCGCCCAGCTACAGCACTAGGGACAGATTTAGCGGGATATAAATTTGAGGCCTAGTATTTAGGCGCTGGGTGACAGGTATGGGTTTAGTGCCAGAATTAGACTTGGAAATACACAGTAGCGGGTGTGTGTGAAGTTATTCTGAATGACCCAATGTGCACCTTGAATATTATATACCCTTTTAGGGATAGATTTCAAATAGCTCTGATATAGCAGAAACCACTAAATTATGAAATTGCTAAATTGGGAATTGTATTTCAACCCAGAACAAGAAATGTGCTTGAACGGACACTAAATAACTCGCCCAGCTACAGCACTAGGGACAGATTTAGCGGGATATAAATTTGAGGCCTAGTATTTAGGCGCTGGGTGACAGGTATGGGTTTAGTGCCAGAATTAGACTTGGAAATACACAGTAGCGGGTGTGTGTGAAGTTATTCTGAATGACCCAATGTGCACCTTGAATATTATATACCCTTTTAGGGATAGATTTCAAATAGCTCTGATATAGCAGAAACCACTAAATTATGAAATTGCTAAATTGGGAATTGTATTTCAACCCAGAACAAGAAATGTGCTTGAACGGACACTAAATAACTCGCCCAGCTACAGCACTAAGGACAGATTTAGCGGGATATAAATTTGAGGCCTAGTATTTAGGCGCTGGGTGACCGGTATGGATTTAGTGACAGAATTAGACTGGGATATGGCCAAAAAATAAACAGACTATTGCTGGTTAAATGCACTTGGTGTGACAGCTTCACCCTGATGTAGGCTTTAGCCAAAAAACAACCACACCATTGAGGGTTAAATGCACTTGGTGACAGGCGCAGCTTGCCCCTGATTTAGTATATGGCCAAAAAATGAACAGACTATTGCTGGTTAAATGCACTTGGTGTGACAGCTTCACCCTGATGTAGGCTTTAGCCAAAAAACAACCACACCATTGAGGGTTAAATGCACTTGGTGACAGGCGCAGCTTGCCCCTGATTTTGTATATGGCCAAAAAATGAACAGACTATTGCTGGTTAAATGCACTTGGTGTGACAGCTTCACCCTGATGTAGGCTTTAGCCAAAAAACAACCACACCATTGAGGGTTAAATGCACTTGGTCGCAGCTTGTGCTGGCGCACCACAAGACACAAAATGGCCGCCGATCACCCCAGAAAAATGTGACTGACAAACGGTCTGGGCAGCCTAAAAACAGTGAGCAATTGAGGATCAGCAGCTCAATGATCCACAGCTGCAGATCGATCAGTTAATCAAGTCCTTTGGAGGAGTTAATCTGCCTAATCTCGCCCTACTGTCGCAGCCGCAACCTCTCCCTACGCTAATCAGAGCAGAGTGACGGGCGGCGCTATGTGACTCCAGCTTAAATAGAGGCTGGGTCACATGGTGCTCTGGCCAATCACAGCCATGCCAATAGTAGGCATGGCTGTGATGGCCTCTTGGGGCAAGTAGTATGACGCTTGTTGATTGGCTGCTTTGCAGCCTTTCAAAAAGCGCCAAGAAAGCGTCACAAAAGCGCGAAGAAAGCGACGAACACCGAACCCGAACCCGGACTTTTACGAAAATGTCCGGGTTCGGGTCCGTGTCACGGACACCCCAAAATTCGGTACGAACCCGAACTATACAGTTCGAGTTCGCTCATCCCTAATAGTAACATAACATAGTAACATAGTACATAAGGCCGAAAAAATACATTTGTCCATCCAGTTCGGCCTGTCATCCTGCAAGTTGATCCAGAGGAAGGCAAAAATAAAACTGTGAGGTAGAAGCCAATTTTCCTCACTTTAGGGGAATAAAAATTCCTTCCCGACTCCAATCAGGCAATCAAAATAAATCCCTGGATTAACGATCTCTCTCTAGTAGCTATATCCTGTAATATTATTACACTCCAGAAATACATCCAGGCCCCTCTTGAATTCCTTTATTGTACTCACCATCACCACCTCCTCAGGCAGAGAGTTCCATAGTCTCACTGCTCTTACCGTAAAGAATCCTCTTCTATGTTTGTGTACAAACCTTCTTTCCTCCAGACGCAGAGGATGTCCCCTCGTCACAGTTACAGTCCTGGGAATGAATAGATGATGGGATAGATCTCTGTACTGTTCCCTGATATATTTATACATATTAATTAGATCTCCTCTCAGTCGTCTTTTTTCTAAAGTGAAAAACCCTAATTTTGATAATCTTTCAGGGTACTGTAGTTGCCCCATTCCAGTTATTAATTTAGTTGCCCTCCTCTGGACCCTCTCCAGCTCTGCTATGTCTGCTTTGTTCACTGGAGCCCAGAACTGTACACAGTACTCCATGTGTTGTCTGACTAATGATTTGTAAAGTGGTAGGACTATGTTCTTATCACGGGCATCTATGCCCCTTTTGATGCAACCCATTATCTTATTGGCCTTGGCAGCAGCTGCCTGACACTGTTTTTTGCAGCTTAGTTTGCTGTTTATTAAAATTCCTAGATCCTTTTCCATGTCAGTGTTACCGAGTGTTTTACCATTTAATAAGTACGTCGACTTGCGTTATTCCTTCCCATGTGCATAACTTTACATTTGTCAGTGTTAAACCTCATCTGCCACTTATCTGCCCAAGCCTCCAATCTATCCAGATCCCTCTGTAGTAGTATACTGTTCTCTTCAGTGTTAATTACTTTACACAGTTTAGTGTCTTCTGCGAAAATTGATATTTTACTATGCAAGCCTTCTACAAGATCAGTAATACATATATTGAAGAGAATAGGGCCCAATACTGACCCCTGAGGTACCCCACTAGTGACAGTGACCCAATCTGAGTGTGTACCATTAAAAACCACCCTGTTTTCTATCATTGAGCCAGTTACTTACCCACATACAGACGTTTTCTCCCAGTCCGAGCATTCTCATTTTATATACTAACCTTTTATGTGGTACAGTGTCAAATGCTTTGGAGAAGTCCGGATACACGACATCCATTGATTCGCCGCTGTCAAGTCTAGAACTTACCTCCTCAAAGAAACTGATTAAATTTGTTTGACATGACCGATCCCTCACGAAGCCATGCTGATATGGCGTTATTTGCTTATTTCCGTTAAGATGCTCTAACATAGCATCTCTCAGAAAACCTTCAAACAGTTTACCCACAACAGATGTTAAACTTACCGGCCTATAGTTTCCAGGCTCTGTTTTTGGACCCTTTTTGAATATTGGTACCATATTTGCCATGCGCCAATCCTGTGGGACATTCACTGTCAATATAGAATCTGCAAATATCAGAAATTAGGGTCTGGCTATGATATTACTTAATTCCCATAGGATACGGGGGTGTATGCCATCCGGTCCTGGCAATTTGTCTATTTTAATCTTTTTAAGTCGCTGCTGTACTTCCTGGGTCAGACAGGACACTTTTAATGGGAAATTTATTTCAACATTCGGCATGTCATCTGACAGTTTATTTTCCTCAGTGAATACATTGGAGAAAAAAATATTTAACAACTTTGCTTTCTCCTCGTCGCTTTCTGCGACTCCCCCCTCATTACTCTTTAACGGGCCGACACCTTCAGATTTATACTTTTTAACATTTATATAATTGAAGAACATTTTAGGGTTAGTTTTACTCTCTTTGGCAATTAATCTCTCGGTCTCTAGTTTGGCCGCTTTTATTTGTTTTTTACATGTTCTATTTTTTTCCTTATAGTTTTTCAGTGCTTCCGTGCTACCTTCCTGTTTTGCTGTTTTATATGCTTTCTTTTTGTCATTTATTGCTTTCTTTACAGTTCTGTTTATCCACATTGGTTTCTTTTTGTTCCTTAACCTTTTATTCCCATACGGTATGTACCTCTCACAATGAGATTTTAGGATGCTTTTAAAGATATCCCATATTGTCGCTGTATTTTTATTTGTGAGGACTTTATCCCATTTAGTTAGGCCTATGGCCTCTCTTAGTTGGCTAAATTTAGCTTTTTTGAAGTTTGGTATTTTTGTTCCTCCCTGTAGAAACGCTCTTTTGAATGATAATTGGAAGGTTATTACTTTGTGGTCACTATTTCCCAGGTGTCCCCCAACCTGCACGTCTGTTGTTCTGTCAGGCCTATTGGTTAATACTAAGTCCAGTATGGCCGTCCCTCTAGTCGGGTCCTGAACCAGTTGGGAGAGGTAATTGTCTTTGGTTATTGCCAAGAACCTGTTTCCTTTATGACATATACAAGTTTCAGTTTCCCAGTCTATATCTGGGTAGTTGAAGTCCCCCATAATAACCACCTCATTATGATTTGCCGCCTCGTCAATCTCATTTAGTAGTAGATTTTCTGTGGACTCTGGTATATTAGGTGGTTTATAGTAAACGCCTATCAGTAATTTATTATTGTTTTTAGCGCCATGTATCTCTACCCACAGTGACTTCACATGTTCATGTCCCTCACTTATATCTTCACGGAGTGTGGGCTTTATACCGGACTTTACATAAAGGCAGACCCCTCCCCCTCTCCGGTTTTGACGATCCTTTCTAAACAGACTGTAACCTTGTACATTAACTGCCCGGTCATAGCTATCATCCAGCCATGTCTCAGTTATTCCCACTATGTCATAGTTCTCCACACACATCACTAATTCCAGTTCACCAGTTTTATTAGTCAGGCTTCTGGCATTAGTATACATACATTTGAGAGGCTTATGTATATTTTTTACCCTTTACCTTTCCTTCTGAACTGTTCTAGCCTCTCCTTCCATTCCTCCCCCCAGTCTCACTACCTTGCCCCCGGTCTCTATCTGCACTATCTTCCCATCCTATAACATAATTACCCTCCCCCAGTCCCCAGTTTAAACACTCCTCCAACCTACTAGCCATCTTCTTCTTCAACACAGCTGCCCCTTCCCCATTGAGGTGCAGCCCGTCCCTACGATAGAGCCTGTAGCCAATAGAGAAGTCGGCCCAGTTCTCCAGGAACCCAAATCCCTCCTTCCTACACCAGTTCTTGAGGCACTTGTTAATGTCCCTAATCTCCCACTGCCTTTCTTGTGTGGCCCGTGGTACAGCTAAATTTAGCCAACTAATATATATATAAAAAAAAAAAACACTTATACTTACCTCCAGTGATGCGATGCAGGACTCTTCCAGCCTGTATCCCTTGCTATACGGCTCAGGCGGCGCGATGACGCAGCCTATCAGAAGAACAGGAGGGGACACACCTTTCCCTCCCCTGCCGCAGCATAGACATCTGTATCGCCGCCCTGAGGACGGCGATACAGATGACTATGTAGATGAGCGCTTTCACAATGGAAGCGCTCATCTCCTGCTGCTGTGCCCTGCCGACGGCCGCTCCCACTTGTCACCAGGGCCGCAGCCTTGCGGCACTCAGGCCTGCTGGTCTAGCGGGAAATTTCCCGGTATCCCGGCAGGCCAGTCCGGCCCTGCTTCTTCTTCTCGTTCTCCTTTTTCCTCCCATTTGTCCTCCACTCCACCTTCCACCGTGCCATCGTCGTGTTCATCTGGCAGAAGGCAGGCTTCCGTGGCCCAAATGTTCGAATGTAAAAATTTGATGACACCGGATAACCCTGTTACCCAACGGCTGACCATGGCTTGTCGGAAATGCTAGCCCGCCATCTACTGCAATATAAACTGGTGGACTCGGAGGCCTTTAGAAAATGTGTGACCATTTGTACACCGCAATGGAAGGTCCCCGGAAGGAAATATTTCTACCAGAATTACATCCCATAGCTATATGGCCACATTCAGTGGCAAGTGAATGTATCTCTGGCACACAGTGTCTGTACCAAGATGCATCTGACCACAGACATGTGGTCTAGCAAACACGGCCAGGGAAGGTACATAACTTTCACTGCCCACTGTGTGAAACTTCTGACGGCCATCAAGTATGTAACCAGTGGCACCTGTGTGGATTTGGTGTTACAGCCACGGATTGCATGCAGGCCTGCCTTTTCTTCTCCTACTACTCTATCCTCCGTCTCCTCCTCGGCTGACTCCTCCTGCTACCACCTCTTCCGCTGCGCCCCCCAAGCTCCCCAGAACCTATTTGATGTGCCAGGTGAGACGTTACCATGCTGTGCTGCGGCTGTTGTGCCTAGAAGCCAAGAGCCACACCAGTCCTGCACTGCTTTCAGCTCTGCGGTCACAGGCCGATCAGTCGCTAAGCCCACTCAATTTGACAGATGGTAAAGTGGTGTGCGATAACGGTGCCAATCTGCTGAGTGTGCTGAAACAGGGCAAAATGACACGTGCCATGCATGGCACACGTCCTGAACTTAGTCGTGCAGCGATTCGTAGCCAAATACCCCGGGGTCCAGAACATCTTGCTGCAGTCCAGGAAAATCTCTGGCCATTTTAGAAGATCTTACATGGCCATGGCTCGCCTTGCTGACGCTCAGCGACGACACCACTTGCCCATCAGACATCTGATTTATGACAGCCCGACACGGAACTCCACCTTGTATCTGCTTGATAGGCTGCTCCAGCAGCAACGTGCCATTAACGACTACCTGTACGAACTCTGCAGCAGGACAGGTTCTAGGGAGCTTGGTTCCTTTTCAACACACCAGTGGCTGCTCATGTGCAACACATGCAGACTTCTGCGGCCATTTGACGAGATCATCAAATTGGTCAGTCGCAGCCAGGGCGCCATCATTGACATTGTACCCTACGCCTTCTTTCTGCAGCATGCATTGCGTTGTGTCATTGATCAAGCTGTCAGGTAGCAGGGGCTGAAAGATGAGGAAGTCGCAATGCTGAATGAATTCCCAGGGGGGGCTACTCTATATGAGACAAGTCAGCAGAAGTGTGAAAAGGAGTCAGAGGAGGATGGTGGCTTGGGGGAGGAGGAGCAAGAAGAGCAGGCTTTGAGGGAGACTTTAAACTTTTTGTGGATCCCTGTTGTTGTCCGTGACTGGGGGCAGGAGACCGAGGACGACATCGGGTTAGCGGCCGATGTGGACGCTCTGAGAAGCGAGGAACCCCTGGATTACTAGGTGTGCAGGCTTGACCTGTGGCCAGAGCTGGCACAATATGCCATGGAACTCTTGACTTGCCCCTCATCGAGTGTCCTGTCTGAAAGTACGTTCAGTGCAGCAGGGGGGATCGTGACTGATACGCGCACTCGCCTAGTCTGGACTACCTCACATTTCTAAAAATGATTGAGGCATGGATCTCGGAGGAATTCAACACCTGTGACGACCACGTGTAATTGAATTTCCTCATGTCAGCCCACACATATCCACCACCACCCAGAAAAAAGAATGGGCCTTGTCTTATGTATATACAACGGCATAAAAGGCCTTTTCTGTCAGATGAATGCCTAATTTTTGGGGCCTTTACTCCAGTGACCTACAGTAAAATTGTTATCCAGTGACCGCCTAAGGTACCTCCAGCCACATAATCACAAGTTCTTTTCTGTCAGGTGAACGCCACTAGTGATGATCGAACATCGGCCAGGACGATTCACGCAAACGCGATCAAATGTTTGGGAACTGCAAGTTGGCGGCGGGCCCCATTCACTTTACTGGCAGGCGAAGCTTAAAAACCTTCAGGTCATATTTGCAGCCACCAAATACTTACTAGAAGTGCACAAATCATCCCACAACATGGACAGTGACATACCATAGAAGAATCAATGGCGTAAATTCCCACAAAAAATATGTATTTTAATCATGGGCCATGTTTATGCGTCTTAAAGTTAAAGTCTCAAAAATGTGCCTTGCTGTAGCCTAAAAAACATTTATTTTAGGCCACGGGAGTACAGGCCCCAAACATTAAGCATTCACCGGACAGAAAACATCAAGTGATTATGTGGCTGGAGGTATATTAGATGGTCATTGGATAACAATTTTACTTCACGCCAGTGGACTACAGGCCCCAAAAATTATTAATTCACCATTCAAAAAAGTGTGGCTGGAGGTATATTAGATGGTCATTAGATATCAATTTTTATGCAGGCCAGTGTAGTACAGGCCCCAAACATTAGGCATTCTCTGGACAGCAGTGATGAGCGGCAGGGGCCATTTTTTCTAATTTGCGATATTTTGCGAATATTTGGGTGATTATTTGTCATATATTCGCAAATTTTAGAATTCGTGATCTCCAGTCATTATTTTCTTGATTGCAAAGATTGGCAATCAGGAAATTTCCGATAAGAAAATTTGCAATTAACACTACTCCTAAAGTCATAGATATTGCAGCCTTCTCATTGGGCCAGAAGCAAGAAGCAGTGAGGGATCATGGGTACTGATGAAAAAAAAATCTAGTATATTTGCGATTATGAAGATATAGCACTATTTTCTAGATATTCGCGATAAAAATTTGCGATTGGAATATTCGCAATCAACACTACTGAACAGAAAACATCAAGTGATTATGTGGCTGGAGGTATATTAGACGGTCATTGTATAACAATTTTACTTCAGGACAGTGGACTACAGGCCCCAAAAATTATTCATTCACCGTATAGAAAGTGATCATGTGGCTAGAGGTTCATTAGATGATCAACGTATACTAATTTTACTTTTTGGACAGTTAGATTATAGGCCCTAAAAATCATGCATTTACCGTACAAAAAAGATCAAGTGATTATGTGGCTGGAGGTATTAGACGGTCATTGGATAACAATCTTACGGCAAGCGAGTGTAGTATAGCCCCCAAACATTAGGAATTTGGGTGTTGTGTTACTAAACTCTTTTACTCCGCTACAATCTGTTAAGAGCTTTAACTTTGTCATCTGGTGTCATTTTACATCATATCTTCACAAATGTGCATAAAACCTTGTTAAATCTAATACTTGCTTTAATTTCCATGTTCACCAGCAGCTGGAAGCAATGTGTTAGTAAGGACTTAGGTTCAGTTTAGTATTTCTAAGCTGGAATAGTTCATTCCAGCTTAGCTCCCCCTCTGTGAGCAGAGTGGGCTGTGCCCACATCCTGCAGGATGGGGAGGGAAGGAAGTTAGAGGTAGTGTGCCAGCCACCCCCCTGTTGGGGAAGGCTGTGCATGTTAGGAGCTCCCAGATATAAGGAAGAAATCCAGGATCTTGTCTCGGCTGAGACATTGATCAAATCTATGCCTCATTCATTTTTTGAAATGTTAGGTAGTCCACACTGTCGTGAGCTAGGCGATCCCCATCTGCTGCACTGAACGTCCTTTTGGACAGGACACTCGACGAGGGGCAAGCCAAGAGTTCCATGGCAAATTGTGCCAGCTCTGGCCCCAGGTCAAGCCGACACAGCCAGTAGTCCAGGGGTTCATCGCTTCTCAGAGTGTCCGCATTGGCCGTTAACCCGATGTAGTCGGACACCTGTCGGTCTAGGCGTTCCCTGAGGCTGGATTGGGATGGCGCCTGTCGAAGAGTTGACTGCAAGAATGATCTCATATCCAAAGTGACCAACTCATCTTCAAACTGCCCTCTTATTGCAGGCGCGGTAGGATTGGTACCCGCACCTGTTTTGCTGTGGGTGGAAATTCCTCTGCCAGAGCCTGCAACAGCAGAATGCAACATCTCTCGCAGCAAGGCCTGGAAATGCTGCATTCTGACAGTCCCTCTGTGATGCTGGTAACCTGTCTGCCATTTTGTGTTTGTACTGGGGGTCTAAGTACATTGCCACCTAGTACTGATCCTTGTCCTTTATGCTTTTTATACAGGGGTCCCTCTTCAAACATCGGAGCATGAAGGCTCCCATTTGCACTAAAATGGAAGCAATGGCGTGGCCTGGCTCGTCCTCGGTCTACTCCCCCCATCCACGGACAACAGAGATACCAGAAAAGTTTAAAGCCTGCTCTTCTTGGGGGTGCAGGGGAAGAGGCAGTAGCAGTGGAAAAAGAGGAGTCAGCCGAGGAGGAGACAGAGGATGGAGTAGGAGGAGGAGAAGAAAAGGCAGGCCTGCATGCAATCAGTGGTGGTAACACCAAATCCACACGGGTGCCACGGGTTGCATGCTTGACAGCCATCAGAAAGTTCACCCAGTGGGCAGTAAAAGTTATGTACTTTCCCTGCCTGTGTTTGCTAGACCACGGGTCTGTGGTCAGATGTATCTTGGCACTGATACTGTGGGCCAGAGATACATTCACTTGCCGCTAAACATGGCCATACAGCTCTGGGATGCCCTTCTGGGAGAAATATTTCCTTCCGGGGACCTTCCATTGTGGTGTGCCAATGGCCCCAAATTTTCTAAAGGCCTCCGACTCCACCAATTTATTTGGCAGTAGTTGTCAGGCAAGCCGTTCCGACAAGCCAGCGGTCAGTCGTTAGGCAAGAGGGTTATCCGGTGTCATCAAATTTTTACGTATGAACATTTGGGCCACAGAAGCCTGCCTTTTGCCAGGGAGTGTGGCTTTGTGGGTTCCGACGGTGTTGCTCCCACTAGGTTCAGTGATGGGAGGCCAGGTGCCTTCTTAAGGCAGTCGTCCCTAGGTGAGTGTTGGGCTTACTGCGACTTATGCGTTGACAGCACAGGCTGCAGATGGCAACACTATTGTCAGCAGCTGTCACGTTAAAAAAAAAAGCCCACAATGCGGAGCCATGTGCCGGCGTCCTGGGAGCACCAGATGTGACCTTGCATGGTGGATGGCTCACTCCAGATACATTTGCAGTCTGATTTTTGCCTCCTGTGCACTACGAGTTCTGCCTGCTTCTTCTCCTTCTACCACCTATCTGCTGCTCTGTCTCTGAACTCCCCTTCTCTTTCACTCTTGTAGGCACCCATGTGACATCCATTGACACGTCATCAACGTCACCTTCACCACCACTGACCTTAGAGATCTCGGAGTAGGCAGCAAGCGGAGACCTCTGTCCTGGGTACCTTCGTCAGACCGCTGGGTGACGGCCATTGCTACCTCCTCTTCCAGATCTGATGCCAAGAATGGCTGCGCATTAGGACTCGAGTGGAGGGGCTATGGTGGTGGGGTCTCTGGGGGTGCACACAGCAGAGAGTGAGGAGGGTGCAGATACAGAGGATGAAGAGGGTGCAGAAGCAGAAGGCTGAGTGAGCCACTCAACCAACTCTGGTTCGTCCTTAGATGTAATCGGAGGCACCTTCTCCAACTTCCCATTTAGGCTCCGGCCTGGTGCACCTGCCCGACCCCTACCATCCCTGTGGAATGGCCTGCCTCTTCCTCTGCCTGTCATTTTCAAAATGACCCTGTGACAAAGTCCCTATAGAAGAGCAGTATTTGTGGAAACAGGTGTATCATAGGCCTCAATCAATATTTGGTGGAAGCCAGTATATCAATACCCTCTATCAGTATTTTGTGGAAACATGTATATAGAACCCCTTAATGAGTATTTGATGGAAGATGGTATATCAAACCCCTTAATCAATATTTGGTGGGTACTGGTGTATCACAGACCTCAATCAATATTTGGTGGAAGCTAGTATATCAATACCCTCTATCAGTATTTTGTGAAAACAGTTACATAGAACCCCTTAATGAGTATTTGCTGGAAGCCTGTAAATCAAAAGCCTTATTCAGTATTTGCTGGAAGCTGGTGTATCAGAGGCCTCAATCAACATTTTGTGGAAGCCGGTATATCTATCCCCTCTATCAGTATTTTGTGGAAACAGGTATCAAACCCCTTAACTTCTGAGGACAAGGCTCATTTTCACCTTAAGGACCAGGCCATTTTTTGCAAATCTGACCAGTGTCGCTTTATGTGGTGATAACTTTAAAACGGTTTTATTTATCCAGGCCATTCTGAGATTGTTTACTTGTCACGTATTTTACTTCCTGACAGTGGAAAAATTGAGTCACAAAATTATTTTTTTATTTATAAAAAAAATTCCAAATTTACGGAAAATGGGGAAGAATTAGCTTATTTCCACATTTCAACTTCTCTACTTTTATGATACCTCCAAAAATAGTTATTACTTTACACTCCCCATATGTCTACTTCTACTATATGTTTGGATCATTTTGTGAATGCCATTTTATTTTTTTGGGACGTTAGAAGGCTTAGACATTTAGAAACAAATCTTGAACTGTTTCAGAAAATTTCTAAAACCCACTTTTTCAGGACCAGTTCAGGTCTGAAGTCACTTTGTGAGGCTTACATAATAGAAACCACCCAAAAATGACCCTATTTTACAAACTACACCTCTCAAGGTATTCAAAACTTATTTTACTAACTTTGTTAACCCTTTTGGTGTTCTACAAGAATTTATGGAAAATAGACATAACATTTCAAAATTTCACTTTTTTGGCAGATTTTCCATTTGAATCCATTTTTTCTAGTTACAAAGCAAGGGTTAGCAGCCAAACAAAACTCAATATTTATGGCCCTGATTCTGTAGTTTACAGAAACACCCCATATATGGTCGTAAACTGCTGTATGGGCACACGGCAGGGTGCAGAAGGAAAGAAATGCCATACGGTTTTTAGAAGGCAGATTTTGCTGGACTGTTTTTTTGACACCATGTCCCATTTGAAGCCCCCCTGATGCACCCCTAGAGTAGAAACTCCAAAAAGTGACCCCATTTTATAAACTATGGGATAGGGTGGCAGTTTTATTGGTACTATTTTATGGTACATATGATTTTTGGTTGCTCTATATTACACTTTTTGTGAGGCAAGTTAACAAAAAATATCTGTTTTGGCACCGTTTTTATTTTTTGTTATTTACAACATTCCTCTGACAGGATAGATCATGTGGTATTTTTATAGAGCAGGTTGTCACAGAAGCGACAATGCCAAATATGACAGTTTTTTTTTGTTTGTTTGTTTCAGTTTTACATAACAAAGAATAAAAAAATAAAAAAAATGATTCTTTAGTGTCTCCACATACTGAAAGCCATAGTTTTATTTACTTTTTGGGCGACTGTCTTGTGTAGGTGCTCATTTTTTTCGGGATGAGATGACGGTTTGATTGGCACTATTTTGGGGTGTGTATGACTTTTTGATCGCTTGCTATTACATTTTTTATGATGTAAGGTGCCAAAAAATGACATTTTTATTTTTAATTTTTTTACGGTATTCATCTAATGTGACATTTTTAAATAGCAGGTTATTACAGATGCGGCGATACCTAATATGTATACTTTTTATTTATTTATGTAAGTTTTACACAATGATTTCATTTTTGAAACAAAACAAATCATCTTTTAGTGTCTCCATAGTCTGAGAGCCATAGTTTTTTCAGTTTTTGGGCAATTAACTTGGGTAGGGTATGATTTTTGCGGGATGAGATGACGGTTTTATCGGCACTATTTTGGGGTGCGTATGACTTTTTGATGGCTTGCTATTACACTTTTTGCGATGTAAGGTGACAAGAAATGGCTTTTTTATACACAGTTTTTCTTTTTCTTTTTTACGGTATTCACCTGAGGGGTTAGATCATATGATATTTTTATAGAGAAGGTTACTACGGACACGTCGATACCTAATATGTATGTTTTTTTTATTTATGTAAGTTTTACACAATAATATAATTTTTGAAACAAAACAAATCTTAGTATACACAACCAAAAGATGTTAGGCTAGAGTGTAAGAGAATATGTGTGTACATAGATAGAGAACCTAGAGAGTCACACACATATATATTTGATAATGCTTTATTAGTAGAAAAACACAATAATTATTACATATATGGCGGTTTCAATTAATGGTAAAAAGTGCAGGAGTATAAAGTGACAAGTGCATGAAGCCACCCAACCAATCCAAAAACTGATAAGTCTGATAGGTAAGCTGGTACTAGCGGTGATAAGACGATTATGAGCTAATGCAATAAATGGTAAGAGTCCCAATAATAATTGCACACAGCACAACGTCCTTATTACACTACCAAGGGTCATTAATATGTAAGAGAAAAAAGAGAGAGGAACATAAGTCCGCACTTATGATTTGCAGAGCGGTCAGCAATGAAAGCTAGCACCAATGAGCAGATGCTGATCCGCCTGCAACCAACAATTCAAGTACAATCGGCCATGGTAACCTATACTGACCAGAGAGGATAGTGTGAAGATAGTGTGATGGTTTCGCCTTGCTTCTTCATACGCCCCCTGAAGAAGCAAGGCGAAACGTGCGTCGGGCAAGGAGCCATCACACTATCCTCTCTGGTCAGTATAGGTTACCATGGTCGATTGTACTTGAATTGTTGGTTGCAGGCGGATCAGCATCTGCTCATTGGTGCTAGCTTTCATTGCTGACCACTCTGCAAATCATAAGTGCGGACTTATGTTCCTCTCTCTTTTTTCTCTTACATATTAATGACCCTTGGTAGTGTAATAAGGACGTTGTGCTGTTTGCAATTATTATTGGGACTCTTACCATTTATTGCATTAGCTCATAATCGTCTTATCACCCCTAGTACCAGCTTACCTATCAGACTTATCAGTCTTTGGATTGGTTGGGTGGCTTCATGCACTTGTCACTTTATACTCCTGCACTTTTTACCATTAATTGAAACCGCCATATATGTAATAATTATTGTGTTTTTCTACTAATAAAGCATTATCAAATATATATGTGTGTGACTCTCTAGGTTCTCTACAAAACAAATCTTGTTTTAGTGTCTCCATATTCTGAGAGCCATAGTTTTTTCAGTTTTTTGGGAGATTATCTTTGGTAGGGTCTCATTTTTTGTGGGATGAGATTATGGTTTGATTGGCACTATTTTTGGGTGCATATGACTTTTTGATCGCTTGACAAAATTGCTTTTTTTTTTACACTTTTTTTTTACAGTGTTCAACTGAGGGGTTAGGTCATGCAATATTTTTAGATAGCAGGTTCTTACGGATGCGGCGATACCTAATATGTATGCTTTTTTAAATTTACTTAAGTTTTACACAATAACAGCTTTTTTCAAACAAAAAAAATGATGTTTTAGTGTCTCCATATTCTGAGCCATATTTTTTTTTATTTTTTAGGCGATTGTCTTAGGTAGGGGCTCATTTTTTGTGGGATAAGGTGACGGTTAGATTGGTGCTATTTTGCTGGGCATACACCTTTTTGATCGCTTGCTGTTGTACTTTTAGTGATGTAAGGTGACAAAAAAAATGGTTTATTTAGTACAGTTTTTTTTTACGGTGTTCATCTTTTTGTTTTTTTTTTACTTGAAACTTTTTATTTTTGGGGGGAAAACTTTATTTTTTCAACTTTTTTTTTCACTTTCTTTTTTGGCCCACTTTGGGACCAAATTTTGGGGGTCTGATCCCCTTTGCAATGCATATCAATACTTATGTATTGGAATGCATTGGTTGTATGAGTAATACAGTGTGTATTACTCATACAGCTTTCTGCCTGTGAGATCCAAGGGGCTGGATCTCACAGGCTCTCTATCGGAAGGCAGCCACGATGCCTAAGGATGGCATCGCGCTGCCTCCAATGCCATCGGGTCCCCATTACAGCAGCACGAGGACCAATGGCTGCACCGATTCCCGCCGGAATGACCCATAAACGCTGCAAACCGCAGGTCTGAATTGTTCTGCGGTTTGCAGCGATCGCCGATACAGGGGGGTCACAGGACCCCCCTCTGCATTGTCGCAGAGTGCCTGCTGAATGATATTATCAGGCACTCTGTTCCGATCACCGCCCGCCGCACAGCGGTGATCGGAAATACACAGGGCATACCTGTACGCCTTGTGTCCTTAAGTACCGGGACATCAGGGTGTACAGGTACGCCCTGTGTTTCCAAGAGGTTAATCAATATTTGGTGGAAGCTGGTGTATCGCAGGCCTCAATCAATATTTTGTGGAAGCTGGTATATCAATCTCCTCTATCAGTATTTTGTGGAAACAGGTATATAGAACTCCTTAATGAGTATTTGCTGGAAGCTGGTAAATCAAACCCCTTAATCAATATTTGGTGGAAGCTTTGGTATCGCAGGCCTCAATCAATATTTGGTGGAAGCCGGTATATTAATCCCCTCTATCAGTGTTTTGTGGAAAAAGGTAGCATATTTTTCACCCTATAAGACACACCGGCCTATAAGACGCACCTAGGTTTTTGAGGAGGAAAATAAGAAAAAATATATTTTTAACCAAAAGGTGTGCTTTTGGTGGGTTTCGAACTAATGGTGGTCTGTGCATGACACTAATATTGGGGATCTGTGGATGAGGCACTGTCATGTAGGTCATCTGTGGATGGCACTGTTATGGGGGATCTGTGGATGGCACTGCTATGGGAGATCTGTGGGTGGCACTTTTTATGGGGCATCTGTGGATGATACTGTTATGGGGAAGGGCATCTGTGGATGGCACTGCTATGGGGTGGGGAATCTGTGGATGGCATTATTATGGGGTGGGAGATCTGTAGATGGCACTGCTATGGGGTGGGGAATCTGTGGATGGCATTATTATGGGGTGGGAGATCTGTGTATGGCACTGTTATGGGGGGGATCTGTGGATGACACTGCTATATATGTGTCATCCACAGATCCCCCCTCATAACAGTGTCCCCCAGTGTATTTCTAGACATTAATCCTTAACCTGTTAATAAGTTTAACTAAAGCTGCGCTCCCCCCCCCCCCCTCCCCGTTCCCCTGTATCAGTACAGCACTTACTAACAAGCTTCGATAGCAGGCAGATTGGACGGCAGCAGTAACGTCACTCCCTGATGTCGCACGCCTACTCCGCCTGCTTCATTCATAAAGTGGGAGGAGCAGGCGCGCAACGTCAGTGAGTGAAGTTACTGCTGCCGTCTGCTCTGCCTGCTATGGAAGCGTGTTATTAAGTGCTGTACTGATACAGGGGAACAGGGGAGAGCGCAGCTTTAGTTAAACTTATTAACAGGTTAAGGATTAATGTCTAGAAATACTGCGGTGAGCGGCGGGGCCCGGTGTAAGTGTACAGTGACTGCACCGGGTCCCGCCCCTAGTTCCGGACTCCAGCCCCTCCTCTCTCCCGATGTAAAATGGAAGCATTTTTTTGGGGGGGAAAGTGCGTTTTATGGGGCGAAAAATATGGTATATAGAACCCCTTAATGAGTATTTGCTGGAAGCTGGTAAATCAAACCCCTTAATCAATATTTGGTGGAAGCTGGTGTATCACAGGCCTCAATAAATATTTGGTGGAAGCCAGTATATTAATACCCTCTATCAGTATTTTGTGGAAACAGGTATATAGAACCCCTTAATGAGTATTTGCTGGAAGCCGGTGAATCAAACCCCTTAATCAATATTTAGTGGAAGCCGGTGTATTGCAGGCCTCAATCAATATTTGGAAGAAGCTGGTATATCAATACTCTCTATCAGTATTTTGTGGAAACAGGTATATAGAACCCAATAATGAGTATTTGCTGGAAGCTGGTATATTAAACCCCTTAATCAATATTTCGTAGAAGCCGGTGTATCGCAGGCCTCAATCAATATTTTGTGGAAGCCGGTATATCAATCCCCTCTACCAGTATTTTGTGAAAACAGGTATATAGAACCCCTTAATGAGCATTTTCTGCAAGCTGGTATATCAAACCCCTTAATCAATATTTGGTGAAAGCTGGTGTATCGCAGGCCTCAATCAGTATTTTCCTGAAGCAGGTATATCAAACCCCTTAATCAGTATTTTGTGGAATCGGGTATATCGCTCCCCTTCATCAGTTTTTTGGGGGGGGCAACAGGTATATGACACCAGTTGCAATTAGTTATTCCAATAGCGTTTGTCCCTCTATATACCTGCGGTATCTCAGCAGAACCGCACACAACTGCTGCACAATACAAATGCACTATAATATACTTTCTATGTTAGAAGGTATATTATAGGTATATCACACCCCTCAATCCGTTTTTTGTTTGGGTGGGGCAACTGGTATATCACACCAGTTGCAATTAGTTATTCCAAAAGCGTTTGTCCCTCTATCTAGCTGCAGAATTGCTGCAGAAACGCACACAACTGCTGCACAATACAAATGCACTATATTATGCTTTCTATGTTAGAAAGTATATTATAAGTATATCACACCCCTCTGTATGTCACACCTATGGATAGCACACCTATACCAGTATTTTTTGGCCCTATTAACTAGTGTTTGGTCTCCCTAACAGTCTGTCCCTGCTCCATACAGCAACCTCTCCCTACATTGGCAAAAAATAGAATGTAAAATGGCAGCCATATCGGGTTCTGTTATAGGGTGGGGGTGTGTCCATGTGCTGAAATGTCTCAATTGGCTGTCCTGTCCCACCTGATGGATGTGTCATGGGTCAAAGTTCTGCACAATGCAAAAGAATATGCCGCCGGCGGACATTGCCATATGTTCGCCTGTTCGGCGAACTGCGAACGAGCAAAGTTCAATGCAAAATGATCGCTAGGCACACCGCAAAGCTATCTCGAAATGCCGCCTAATTTTTGGGGCCTGTACTGGCCTACATTAAAATGTTTATCTGATGACCGCCAAATGTGCCTCCAGCCATATCATCACAAGTTATTTTCTATCAGGTGAATGCCTAATTTTTGGGGCCTGTACTGGCCTACAGTAAAATTGCTATTCAGTGACTGCCCAATATACCTCCAGCCACATAATCACTTGTTCTTTTCTGCCAGGTGAATGCTGTACCTAATTTTTGGGGCCTGTACTCCACTGGCCTACAGTAAAATTGTTATTCAGTGACTGCCTAATATACCTATAGCCACATAATCACTTGTTCTTTTCTGCCAGGTGAATGCTTAGTTTTTGGGGCCTGTACTGGCCTACAGTAAAATTGCTATCCACTGTCCGTCTAATATACCTCCAGCCACATAATCACTTGTTCTTTTCTGTCAGATGAATGCCTAATTTTTTGAGGCCTGTACTCCACTGGCCTACAGTAAAATTGTCATTCAGTGACTGCCTAATGTACCTCCATCCATATAATTACTTGTATAATTACTTGTTCTTTTCTGTTAGGTGAATGCTTAATGTTTGGGGCCTGTACTGGCCTACAGTAAAATTGTTATCCACTGACCGTCTAATATACCTCCAGCCACATAATCACTTATTCTTTTCTTTCAGGTGAATGCCAGATTTTTGGGGCCTGTACTCCCATGGCCTAAAATAAAAATTTTCTAGGCTTCAGCAGGGCACATTTTTAAGTGTTTCCCTTTAAAACGCTTAGAAATGGCCCCTGATTAAAATACATATTTTTTGTGGGAATTTTTGCTATTGATCCCCTTTGGTATTTCACTGTCCATGTTGTGGGACTATTTTTGCACTTCTAGTAAGTCTTTGGTGGCTGCAAATATGACCTGAAGGTTTTTAAGGTTCGCTTGCCATTAAAGTGAATAGGGTCCGCCGCAAACTCGCGGTTTGCGAACATTTGAACATCCATCTCTAGTGTCTATGTGCTGAAACGTCTCAATTGGCTGTCCTTTCCCACTTGATGCATGTGTCATGGGTCAAAGTTCGGCACAATGCAAAAGAATATGGTGCATGCGAACATCACCATATTTCTGCATGTTCGGTGAATCACGAACGAGCAAAGTTCGGCACGAAACCACAGCCGGGTGAACAGCAAGGCCATCTCTTTAGACAATTACTCTGCCACTGCCAGCCACAAACAAGGTCATAAAGTCTGCCTCCTTAAGAAGCTAAATTTCTCGATAATTAAGTTATACATTTTGTAGACTAGGTATTAAATCTACTGGCAGGGCAAGTTCAGCAAGCATAATGGGTTTATATTCTGAAACTGCAAAATTATATGGCCATTAAAAATCAGCACTCTAGTAGACCATATACATTTGCATAAATTACACTATAGAAGACAATCTCATTGACGTATTTCATGTTATAGGGATGAAGACATGTTTGCCACAACATAGGCAATTCATTTACATAAGACAAATGCTTTTTTTAAATTTTATTTATGCATTATTTTATAGGATTGTGTCAGTGTGCTACAATTCAATATAAGCATGTCTTCCATATTTATAACATCATTAGTTAAAGTCAGAATCCTGAGAGATTTATGCCAAACTCTGCTGTATATCAGAATATAACATCTTTTTCTATGTTTTTACATGCTAGTTATGTAACACTTATAAATCACAATACATTAAATTCTTCCCTTTTTAAGTAATAACCAAGGGTAATAATTATCTTCTGAAAATAATTTCTTATAATATTGTTTATTATATTTGATGTAGTTATAGAATAATAGATAGATAAAATGTGCCCAAAAGGACCCAAACATTGCCATAAAGTGCCAACATAATACAGCTACTTAAAAGGCCTTTCTGATTTTATTTTATTTTTTTACTAATGATTTATCCAGGGTGGGACCCACACACATCTCACATTAGTGGCATATCCTAGAGATATACTACTGTTTGAAGTGAGACAAACCCTTTAAAGGGGTTGTCCGGGTTCAGAGCTTAACCCGGACAAACCTCCATTTTCACCCAGGCAACCCTCCTAGCTTGAGCAACCCCCTGACTTGAGTTCATGCTCCGATGCTCTCCTTTACCCTGCGCTAAATTGCGCAGGGCAAAGGCTCTTTTGTTTACAATAACACACTGCCGGGTGGAGGCTTCAGTCCAAAGTGAGGCAGTATACTTAGTGATAGGGACCCGTCTGCGGAAGCCACCTTGACGCCTGGTAGATGGGCCCGACACGTATGTGCACTAGGAGCTTCCATTATTCATTTATAGTCGGTATTGTACCACTTATCTAGAATGACCCCCTTTTCTTAGCTCTATTGTTTGTATATATAACGGTGTGCAGCCATTTTGTTTTTTATTTATCGCCAGGACTACGGGATGAACAACATCATTCCACTGTTTCATGTTCTGGAACAGATGCTGCTAAATCTGGCTGGCCAGGGGACAGGAAAAGTGGCGACTACATCCCACATGAGCTCTGTGGCGGCTGAACTAGAGGAGGAGGAGGACATTTGAGCACAAGCAACGCTTAGAGAAATGGCTGTTTTTTCTGCACAGGTCACAGGAGAGGAGGAGCAGAAGCAGCCAAAGGAGCTACAGGGTGAGGAGGAAGACGAGGCAGATAACGCAGAAATACTGTGGCAGTATACAGTGGAGAAGGAGGCAGGAAGTCACTTCCCAAATCGCCCAATTCATGCTTAGAGTACTTTCACACTTGTGGCAGGACGGATCCGGCAGACTGTTCACCCTGTTGGATCAGTCCTTCCGCTGTTTCGCCGTGCCGCCGGACCACTGCTCCGTCCCCATTGACTATAATGGGGATGGGGGCGGCGCTCCGGTGCAGTACGGCAGTGCACGGCGAAAGGCCGCCAGACTAAAAGTCCTGCATGTCTGACTTTTTAGTGCTTGCATACTGTTGTCTCTTGCGCCACCCCGCCCCCATTGTAGTCAATGGGGACGGAGCGGTGGTCCGGTGGCACGGCGAAGCAGCGGAAGGACGGATCCGACAGGGTGAACAGCCTGCCGGATCCGTCCTGCCGCAAGTGTGAAAGTACCCTTAGTTGATTGCTTCGGCAGAGGTATGACTACTGGCTCTCCACCATATTAGACCCTCTCTACTGGCGTCGGGGGCCATTATCCCAAGGAGAACTCGCCTATCCACCCAAAATGTGAATAAATTGACCATTGTGAAGATGAATAAGGCGTAAATAAGCCAGGATTTTCAAACCATCTTCAGTTGGTACTGATATTGCCCCCAACCTTCCCACTCTGTCACTATGACACTCTGTGGTCTCCTCATGCTGCTGTCACCTCCCCACTAGGTCACTAGACCACTCTGTTGTCTTCTCATGCTGCTGCGACATGACCACTCTGTGGTCTCCTCATGCTTCTGCTACCTCAACACTCTTTCACTGGGCCACTCTGTGATCTCCTCATGCTGCTGCTACCTCAACACTCTGTTGTCTCCTCATGCTGCTGCCACATCACCACTCTGTGGTCTCCTTCTGCTGCTGCTAGCTCAGCACACTTTCACTGGGCCACTCTGTGGTCTCCTCATGCTGCTGCCACCTCTCTACTCTGACCTTGGGCCACTCTGTGGTCTCCTCATGCTAATACTACCTCAACACTCTGTCATTGGGCCACTCTGTGGACTTCTCATGCTGTTCCCACCCCCCCACTCCATGACTGGACCACTATTTTGCCCTTTTGGCCTGGTTGACATCATCATTTATTTGACCCTTCTACTGATCTGTCTGAAGGAAGAAAAAATGAGACACACAAGGGATCTTCTCTATGTAGCATCTGTAAGGCCTGTATGACATGTTCCCTATTTTGCATCAGAATTGGCTTATGATTTGGTAGCCAAAAACAGGAATGGGTACAAAACACAGAAGACATGCAAATATTCGATTTATATGTCATCTCTGTTTTGGATCCGCTCCTGTTTTTTTTGGCTTTAGCAATACTGATGGATTACTGAACAAATGCTGACCGAGTGGAGTGAAGGCAGATTCTCAACAGACAGGATCCATTTTTTGGACAAGAATAGGACAAGAATTTTTTTTTAATAAAAAGTAAACAACAGCACTCCTCTGATGCCAGGTGCAAATCCCCAATTGTTCCAAGGATGTGGAACGATGATTATAAAGCAGAAGAATAAGGCAGCACTCCGGTCTTTCAGTGAATGGGTGGATACTTTGTTACACCCAACAGCAATGCAGCATTGCATGCATAAATTCTACCCTAAGAATATACATGGAATAGGGATGTAGTGATTGGGAGGAGTGGACATTGATTTGTTCCTCTTCCCTATATCACGATGAGTTACTACATCCTGGTGGAAACTGGGTGCATTGACCTTTCATAGACATCGTCTATAGAGTATTTAAGCCTTGCTCCTTTTACTTTAAATTGTCACCACTTTATAGTTTATGTTCTATACAGGAGTATGACAACCGGTCCTGTAACTAATTGTAGTGGGTCTTGCCGCACGGGGCACGTCACGTCCTGTGTGGACATTGATCCCTAATGCAGGATGCAGGCGCGCGGTACGTGGATCCTGCGTTGTCAGGATCCATGCTGGCGCATGCGCAATACCTGGTTGGGAGAATCTGAGGTACAAGTGGTGCATGCATGCGTGGAACAGGCAGAATTCTCGCGAGAGCGGGACACCTGCGAGCATCGTGGGACGCTAACAGGATGGCGCATGGAGCCGGTCATGTTAGGGTTTGCACAGGAGCACCTTATTGATGATTAATGAATTAATAATATGTAATCATGGTATATGCACAATATTATGAAATTGAGATCATGTATCAATGTGTCACTGCTATCACTGTAAGCACTTGATGTTTTTATATGTTTTTAACTTTATAAAATGTATCTACCATCATGTATTCACCCTTTAATCATGTTAATATGTTTATTATCAATTATGGAACACTTATGTACTCAGCTGTTTTTAAATGTGTTTGAGCACTATTATCACTAGCTTGACAAAGACTCCATTGAGAGAGCTGAAATGCTGCATTGCTGTTGGGTGTAATGTGCAATAAAGTATCCATCTATTCACTGGAAAACTGGAGTGCTGCCTTATTCTTCTGCTTTATGCTCAAGAATAGGACGTTATTTTTTTTTTGGGCGGACCACGGAACGGAGCAATGGATGCGGACAGCACACACATCTTTTGTAGCCCCATTGAAGTGAATGGGTCCGCACCCGAGCTGCAAAAACTGCGGCTCGGTTGCGGACCAGTACAACGCTCGTGTGCATGAGGCCTAAAGCCTCTTTCACACGACTGTTTTTTTTTTCTGTTTACAGGCCGTTTTTTGCGTTCCATATTTGGTCCGTATACGGACCCATTCATTTCAATGGTCCCGCAAATAAAACCGGAATGTACTCCGTATGCATTCCGTTTCTGTATTTCTGTTTTTCCATTCCTGGGCTCGTTCACACAAACGTTTTTTGCTGTTCCGTATATGGACCGTTTTTTGTATACGGAACTATTCATTCCTATGGGTCCGCAAAAAAAACGGAATGTACTCCGTGAGCATTCCGTTTCCGTATGTCTGCAATTCCGTTCAGTTAGATTTTGAGTCTTGCCCTATTCTAGTTTGCAAATCACGGTCCATGGCTCCATTCAAGTCAATGGGTCCGCAAAAAAAACTAAACACATACGGAAATGCATCCGTATGTCTTCCGTATCCATTCCATTTTTGCGGAACCATCTATTGAAAATGTTATACCCAGCCCAATTTTTTCTATGTAATTACTGTATACTGTATATGCCATACAGAAAAACGGAACTGGAAAAACGGAACAGAAACACAATGAAAATAACAGAACAACGGATCTGTAAAAATCGGACCGCAAAACATTGAAAAAGCCATACGGTCGTGTGAAAGAGGCCTAAGGTCCCATTCACACGTCCTTAACGTGTTTTGCGGATCCACGGATCTGCGGATCCGCAAAACACGGACACCGGCAATGTGCTTTAAGCATTTTGCGAACTGCACATCGTTGGCACTAATAGAATATGCCTATTCTTGTCCGGAATTGCGGACAAGAATAGGACATGTTCTATTTTTTTCCGAAACGGAAATGTGGACCTGAAAGTGTGGGTCTGCATTTCCAGAGCCGGGCCACACATCGTACGGCCCCTTAGAAATGAATGGGTCTGCAATTCCATTCCGCAAAATGCGGAACAAAATTGCGGATGTGTGAATGGGCCTTAGGCTGAGTTCACACTTGAGTTACTTGGTCAGTTTTGGCCCCATAACTGCCCAAATTAGTGAAGTGTGTCAGTTCTTTGCTGACCATGTGCCATCCGTGTTTCACTGACACTGCACAGCTGAAAAATAATTTTCAAAGCATCTCTTCCTAATGATCCATAAAACACAGATGCAACACAAATTGCATCCATAGTGTTCACGGATAGAGTTGAGCGAACACCTGGATGTTCGGGTTCGAGAAGTTCGGCCGAACATCCCGGAAATGTTCGGGTTCGGGATCCGAACCCGATCCGAACTTCGTCCCGAACCCGAACCCCATTGAAGTCAATGGGGACCCGAACTTTTCGGCACTAAAACGGCTGTAAAACAGCCCAGGAAAGGGCTAGAGGGCTGCAAAAGGCAGCAACATGTAGGTAAATCCCCTGCAAACAAATGTGGATAGGGAAATGAATTAAAATAAAAATTAAATAAATAAAAATTAACCAAAATCAATTGGAGAGAGGTTCCATAGCAGAGAATCTGGCTTCCCGTCACCCACCACTGGAACAGTCCATTCTCAGATATTTAGGCCCCGGCACCCAGGCAGAGGAGAGAGGTCCCGTAACAGACAATCTGGCTTCATGTCAGCAGAGAATCAGTCTTCATATCATAGCAGAGAATCAGGCTTCACGTCAGCCACCAATGCAACAGTCCATTGTCAGATATTTAGGCCCAGCACCCAGGCAGAGGAGAGAGGTCCCGTAACAGAGGATCTGGCTTCATGTCAGCAGAGAATCAGTCTTCATGTCATAGCAGAGAATCAGGCTTCACGTCACCCACCACTGTAAGAGTCCATTTTCATAAATTTAGGCCCAGCACCCAGGCAGAGGAGAGAGGTCCCGTAACAGACAATCTGGCTTCATGTCAGCAGAGAATTAGTCTGCATGTCATAGCAGAGAATCAGGCTTCACGTCAGCCACCACTGCAACAGTCCATTGTCATAAATTCAGGCCCAGCACCCAGGCAGAGGAGAGAGGTCCCGTAACAGACAATCTGGCTTCATGTCAGCAGAGAATCAGTCTGCATGTCATAGCAGAGAATGAGGCTTCACGTCACCCACCACTGCAACAGTCCATTTTCATAAATTTAGGCCCAGCACCCAGGCAGAGGAGAGAGGTCCCGTAACAGAGGATCTGGCTTCATGTCACCAGAGAATCAGTCTGCATGTCATAGCAGAGAATCAGGCTTCACGTCACCCACCACTGCAACAGTCCATTTTCATAAATTTAGGCCCAGCACCCAGGCAGAGGAGAGAGGTCCCGTAACAGACAATCTGGCTTCATGTCAGCAGAGAATTAGTCTGCATGTCATAGCAGAGAATGAGGCTTCACGTCAGCCACCACTGCAACAGTCCATTGGCATATATTTAGGCCTAGCACCCAGGCAGAGGAGAGAGGTCCCGTAACAGAGGATCTGGCTTCATGTCAGCAGAGAATCAGTCTGCATGTCATAGCAGAGAATCAGGCTTCACGTCAGCCACCACTGCAACAGTCCATTGTCATAAATTTAGGCCCAGCACCCAGGCAGAGGAGAGAGGTCCCGTAACAGACAATCTGGCTTCATGTCAGCAGAGAATTAGTCTGCATGTCATAGCAGAGAATGAGGCTTCACGTCAGCCACCACTGCAACAGTCCATTGGCATATATTTAGGCCTAGCACACAGGCAGAGGAGAGGTTCATTCAACTTTGGGTAGCCTCGCAATATAATGGTAAAATGAAAATAAAAATAGGATTGAATGAGGAAGTGCCCTGGAGTCCAATAATATATGGTTATGGGGAGGTAGTTAATGTCTAATCTGGACAAGGGACGGACAAGTCCTGTGGGATCCATGCCTGGTTCATTTTTATGAACGTCAGCTTTTCCACATTGGCTGTAGACAGGCGGCTGCGTTTGTCTGTAATGACGCCCCCTGCCGTGCTGAATACACGTTCAGACAAAACGCTGGCTGCCGGGCAGGCCAGCACCTCCAAGGCATAAAAGGCTAGCTCTGGCCACGTGGACAATTTAGAGACCCAGAAGTTGAATGGGGCCGAACCATCAGTCAGTACGTGGAGGGGTGTGCACACGTACTGTTCCACCATGTTAGTGAAATGTTGCCTCCTGCTAACACGTTGCGTATCAGGTGGTGGTGCAGTTAGCTGTGGCGTGTTGACAAAAGTTTTCCACATCTCTGCCATGCTAACCCTGCCCTCAGAGGAGCTGGCCGTGACACAGCTGCCTTGGCGACCTCTTGCTCCTCCTCTGCCTTGGCCTTGGGCTTCCACTTGTTCCCCTGTGACATTTGGGAATGCTCTCAGTAGCGCGTCTACCAACGTGCGCTTGTACTCGCGCATCTTCCTATCACGCTCCAGTGCAGGAAGTAAGGTGGGCACATTGTCTTTGTAGCGTGGATCCAGCAGGGTGGCAACCCAGTAGTCCGCACAGGTTAAAATGTGGGCAACTCTGCTGTCGTTGCGCAGGCACTGCAGCATGTAGTCGCTCATGTGTGCCAGGCTGCCCAGGGGTAAGGACAAGCTGTCCTCTGTGGGAGGCGTATCGTCATCGTCCTGCCTTTCCCCCCAGCCACGCACCAGTGATGGACCCGAGCTGCGTTGGGTGCCACCCCGCTGTGACCATGCTTCATCCTCATCCTCCTCCACCTCCTCCTCATCCTCGTCCTCCTCGTCCTCCAGTAGTGGGCCCTGGCTGGCCACATTTGTACCTGGCCTCTGCTGTTGCCAAAAACCTCCCTCTGAGTCACTTCGAAGAGACTGGCCTGAAAGTGCTAAAAATGACCCCTCTTCCTCCTCCTCCTCCTCCTCCTACTGGGCCACCTCCTCTTCCATCATCGCCCTAAGTGTTTTCTCAAGGAGACATAGAAGTGGTATTGTTACGCTGATAACGGTGTCATCGCCACTGGCCATGTTGGTGGAGTACTCGAAACAGCGCAACAGGGCACACAGGTCTCGCATGGAGGCCCAGTCATTGGTGGTGAAGTGGTGCTGTTCTGTAGTGCGACTGACCCGTGCGTGCTGCAGCTGAAACTCCACTATGGCCTGCTGCTGCTCGCACAGTCTGTCCAGCATGTGCAAGGTGGAGTTCCACCTGGTGGGCACGTCGCATATGAGGCGGTGAGCGGGAAGGCCGAAGTTACGCTGTAGCGCAGACAGGCGAGCAGCAGCAGGATGTGAACGCCGGAAGCGCGAACAGACGGCCCGCACTTTATGCAGCAGCTCTGACATGTCGGGGTAGTTGTGAATGAACTTCTGCACCACCAAATTCAGCACATGCGCCAAGCAAGGGATGTGCGTCAAATTGGCTAGTCCCAGAGCTGCAACGAGATTTCGCCCATTATCACACACCACCAGGCCGGGCTTGAGGCTCACCGGCAGCAACCACTCGTCGGTCTGTTGTTCAATACCCCGCCACAACTCCTGTGCGGTGTGGGGCCTGTCCCCCAAACATATGAGTTTCAGAATGGCCTGCTGACGTTTACCCCGGGCTGTGCTGAAGTTGGTGGTGAAGGTGTGTGGCTGACTGGATGAGCAGGTGGAAGAAGAGGAGGAGGAAGCCGAGAAGGAGGAGGTGGCAACAGGAGGCAAAGAATGTTGCCCTGCGATCCTTGGCGGCGGAAGGACGTGCGCCAAACAGCTCTCCGCCTGGGGCCCAGCTGCCACTACATTTACCCAGTGTGCAGTTAGGGAGATATAGCGTCCCTGGCCGTGCTTACTGGTCCACGTATCTGTGGTTAGGTGGACCTTGCTACAGATGGCGTTGCGCAGTGCACACTTGATTTTATCGGATACTTGGTTGTGCAGGGAAGGCACGGCTCTCTTGGAGAAGTAGTGCCGGCTGGGAACAACATACTGTGGGACAGCAAGCGACATGAGCTGTTTGAAGCTGTCTGTGTCCACCAGCCTAAATGACAGCATTTCATAGGCCAGTAGTTTAGAAATGCTGGCATTCAGGGCCAGGGATCGAGGGTGGCTAGGTGGGAATTTACGCTTTCTATCAAATGTTTGTGAGATGGAGAGCTGAACGCTGGCGTGTGACATGGTTGAGACGCTTGGTGACGGAGGTGGTGGTGGTGGTGTTGGTGGTACATCCCCTGTTTGCTGGGCGGCAGGTGCCAACGTTCCTCCAGAGGCGGAGGAAGAGGCCGAGGCGGCAGCAGCAGAATAGGCCGAGGCGGCAGCAGCAGAAGAGGTAGCAGGGGGAGCCTGAGTGACTTCCTTGGTTTTAAGGTGTTTACTCCACTGCAGTTCATGCTTTGCATGCAGGTGCCTGGTCATGCAGGTTGTGCTCAGGTTCAGAACGTTAATGCCTCGCTTCAGGCTCTGATGGCACAGCGTGCAAACCACTCGGGTCTTGTCGTCAGCACATTGTTTGAAGAAGTGCCATGCCAGGGAACTCCTTGAAGCTGCCTTTGGGGTGCTCGGTCCCAGATGGCGGCGGTCAGTAGCAGGCGGAGTCTCTTGGCGGCGGGTGTTCTGCTTTTGCCCACTGCTCCCTCTTTTGCTACGCTGTTGGCTCGGTCTCACCACTGCCTCTTCCTCCGAACTGTGAAAGTCAGTGGCACGACCTTCATTCCATGTGGGGTCTAGGACCTCATCGTCCCCTGCATCGTCTTCCACCCAGTCTTGATCCCTGACCTCCTGTTCAGTCTGCACACTGCAGAAAGACGCAGCAGTTGGCACCTGTGTTTCGTCATCATCAGAGACATGCTGAGGTGGTATTCCCATGTCCTCATCATCAGGAAACATAAGTGGTTGTGCGTCAGTGCATTCTATGTCTTTCACCGCTGGGGAAGGGCTAGGTGGATGCCCTTGGGAAACCCTGCCAGCAGAGTCTTCAAACAGCATAAGAGACTGCTGCATAACTTGAGGCTGAGACAGTTTCCCTGGTATGCATGGGGGTGATGTGACAGACTGATGGGGTTGGTTTTTAGGCGCCATCTGTGCGCTTTCTGCAGAAGACTGGGTGGGAGATAATGTGAACGTGCTGGATCCACTGTCGGCCACCCAATTGACTAATGCCTGTACCTGCTCAGGCCTTACCATCCTTAGAACGGCATTGGGCCCCACCATATATCGCTGTAAATTCTGGCGGCTACTGGGACCTGAGGTAGTTGGTACACTAGGACGTGTGGATGTGGCAGAACGGCCACGTCCTCTCCCAGCACCAGAGGGTCCACTAACACCACCACGACCATGTCCACGTCCGCGTCCCTTACTAGATGTTTTTCTCATTGTTATGGTTCACCACAACAACAAATATATTATTTGGCCCAATGTATTGTATTCAAATTCAGCGGGATATAAATTTGAGGCCTAGTATTTAGGCGCTGGGTGACCGGTATGGATTTACTAACAGAATTAGACTTGGAAATGCACAGTAGCGTGTGTGTGAAGTTATTCTGAATGACCCTATGTGCACCTTGAATATTATATACCCTTTTTGGGATAGATTTCAAATAGCTCTGATATAGCAGGAACCACTAAATTATGAAATTGCTAAATTTGGAATTGTACTTCAACCCAGAACAAAAAATGTGCTTTGACGGACACTAAATAACTTTCCCAGCTACAACAGGACAGCGGTAACGAGAGATTTAGCGGGATATAAATTTGAGGCCTAGTATTTAGGCGCTGGGTGACCGGTATGGATTTAGTGACAGAATTAGACTTGGAAATGCACAGAAGCGTGTGTGTGAAGTTATTCTGAATGACCCTATGTGCACCTTGAATATTATATACCCTTTTTGGGATAGATTTCAAATAGCTCTGATATAGCAGGAACCACTAAATTATGAAATTGCTAAATTTGGAATTGTACTTCAACCCAGAACAAAAAATGTGCTTTGACGGACACTAAATAACTTTCCCAGCTACAACAGGACAGCGGTAACGAGAGATTTAGCGGGATATAAATTTGAGGCCTAGTATTTAGGCGCTGGGTGACCGGTATGGATTTAGTGACAGAATTAGACTTGGAAATGCACAGAAGCGTGTGTGTGAAGTTATTCTGAATGACCCTATGTGCACCTTGAATATTATATACCCTTTTTGGGATAGATTTCAAATAGCTCTGATATAGCAGGAACCACTAAATTATGAAATTGCTAAATTGGGAATTGTACTTCAACCCAGAACAAAAAATGTGCTTTGACGGACACTAAATAACTTTCCCAGCTACAACAGGACAGCGGTAACGAGAGATTTAGCGGGATATAAATTTGAGGCCTAGTATTTAGGCGCTGGGTGACCGGTATGGATTTAGTGACAGAATTAGACTTGGAAATGCACAGAAGCGTGTGTGTGAAGTTATTCTGAATGACCCTATGTGCACCTTGAATATTATATACCCTTTTTGGGATAGATTTCAAATAGCTCTGATATAGCAGGAACCACTAAATTATGAAATTGCTAAATTTGGAATTGTACTTCAACCCAGAACAAAAAATGTGCTTTGACGGACACTAAATAACTTTCCCAGCTACAACAGGACAGCGGTAACGAGAGATTTAGCGGGATATAAATTTGAGGCCTAGTATTTAGGCGCTGGGTGACCGGTATGGATTTAGTGACAGAATTAGACTTGGAAATGCACAGAAGCGTGTGTGTGAAGTTATTCTGAATGACCCTATGTGCACCTTGAATATTATATACCCTTTTTGGGATAGATTTCAAATAGCTCTGATATAGCAGGAACCACTAAATTATGAAATTGCTAAATTGGGAATTGTACTTCAACCCAGAACAAAAAATGTGCTTTGACGGACACTAAATAACTTTCCCAGCTACAACAGGACAGCGGTAACGAGAGATTTAGCGGGATATAAATTTGAGGCCTAGTATTTAGGCGCTGGGTGACCGGTATGGATTTAGTGACAGAATTAGACTTGGAAATGCACAGAAGCGTGTGTGTGAAGTTATTCTGAATGACCCTATGTGCACCTTGAATATTATATACCCTTTTTGGGATAGATTTCAAATAGCTCTGATATAGCAGGAACCACTAAATTATGAAATTGCTAAATTTGGAATTGTACTTCAACCCAGAACAAAAAATGTGCTTTGACGGACACTAAATAACTTTCCCAGCTACAACAGGACAGCGGTAACGAGAGATTTAGCGGGATATAAATTTGAGGCCTAGTATTTAGGCGCTGGGTGACCGGTATGGATTTAGTGACAGAATTAGACTGGGATATGGCCAAAAAATAACCACACTATTGCTGGTTAAATGCACTTGGTGACAGGCGCAGCTTGCCCCTGATTTAGTATATGGCCAAAAAATGAACAGACTATTGCTGGTTAAATGCACTTGGTGTGACAGCTTCACCCTGATGTAGGCTTTAGCCAAAAAACAACCACACCATTGAGGGTTAAATGCACTTGGTGACAGGCGCAGCTTGCCCCTGATTTAGTATATGGCCAAAAAATGAACAGACTATTGCTGGTTAAATGCACTTGGTGTGACAGCTTCACCCTGATGTAGGCTTTAGCCAAAAAACAACCACACCATTGAGGGTTAAATGCACTTGGTGACAGGCGCAGCTTGCCCCTGATTTAGTATATGGCCAAAAAATGAACAGACTATTGCTGATTAAATGCACTTGGTGTGACAGCTTCACCCTGATGTAGGCTTTAGCCAAAAAACAACCACACCATTGAGGGTTAAATGCACTTGGTCGCAGCTTGGATGCACTTGGTCGCAGCACCGCACAAGACACAAAATGGCCGCCGATCACCCCATAAAAAAGTGACTGACAAACGGTCTGGGCAGCCTAAAAACAGTGAGTGAGCATTTGAGTATCAGCAGCTCAATGATGCACAGCTGCAGATCGATCGATTAATCAAGTGAAGTCCTTTGGAGGAGTTAATCTGCCTAATCTCGCCCTACTGTCGCATCCGCAACCTCTCCCTACGCTAATCAGAGCAGAGTGACGGGCGGCGCTATGTGACTCCAGCTTAAATAGAGGCTGGGTCACATGGTGCTCTGGCCAATCACAGCCATGCCAATAGTAGGCATGGCTGTGACGGCCTCTTGGGGCAAGTAGTATGACGCTTGTTGATTGGCTGCTTTGCAGCCTTTCAAAAAGCGCCAAGAAAGCGTCACAAAAGCGCCAAGAAAGCGACGAACACCGAACCCGAACCCGGACTTTTACGAAAATGTCCGGGTTCGGGTCCGTGTCACGGACACCCCAAAATTCGGTACGAACCCGAACTATACAGTTCGAGTTCGCTCATCCCTATTCACGGACCCATAGACTATAATGGGCGTCATAGATTTGTGAACACCGACAAAATAAAGCATGCATTAGTGCTAAAAACAGGGACCGGTGGACCGTGCTAAAACACTGATGTGTGAATACACATATTAAAATGAATGGGGACATGTGTTGTCCGTGGAGAACACGTACAGCACACATCCATGGAACACTAACGTGTGAATAAGGCTTAAGCAGTACATATTGTCTCTTGAAAAATAGCATGTAAGTCTATGCTGGAAATGCTCAGTAGATACTGTGCCTTTGCGCACTTAAAAAGTTTCAGAAACTTGTGAATAGTTTTAGTTTTGTATAGTATTTTATTTGATTCTGTCTCCGTCAATCCACTGGTGCCTAGTAATTCTTAGTTTGCATGAAATATTCATGTTTCAGTTTCAAAAATCAGTGAAGATGACATAAATTGCAATATTCTGTAAGCCTGGAATGATACTTTGTTTTATTTGTCTTCCTCGCAATTTTTTTCAAAAGTGAAAACTAACGAGCAATTTCATTTTACTATGTTTATGTTGTATGTTTTTTATTTGTTGATCAATATAACAAATTTTTTTTTCAGCTGCAAAATTGATCCTCCCTGTCGTCCCAATCAGAAATCAGATATTTTAGTTTGCTACATTGAAAAAGGATGCTTATATACAAAAAAGTTTTCTAAAGAAATTTTTTTTTTTTTCTGATAAATATATATATTGATGTGGTAATTGTGGCCTTAGTACTATATCATCAAGGTGGACCTTTCAACTCTCTTGAGTTTTGTGTTTTAATAAATGCTTTTATCCCCTATGAAATTACAATTCTAGAGCATCTGATATGAGAACTTTGCTGTTATTGATTATTACATTATATTATTTAGATAGCACATTCTATCAAATATTGTATGTGTTCATATTAACATCACACTGCATATTTATTAGTATTGCAAAATTTGTATAGCATGTTATAGTATATTAAATATGCAGTATTTTATATTGTAATTGGAACATTTTTAACTCAGTGTCTGCAATAGAATGGTTTTAATGTTAATGATTTCTTTTGATATAATTACCAGTGAATTGTGAATTATGTGCTGCCAGAAAAGCAATTAAGTTTGGATAGGAGCACTTTAAGGTATGCATATTCTCTAAGTTCAAAGTTATCTATGCTTGACTACATTAGTAAATATTAATATAATGTACATTTATTTTAATTGTTTTTAGAATGTCAATGCATCAGACTTTGTTTACCTCATGTTTGTGGTCTATGTTTGCCATATACACCTGAAATGCACACAGCATACAGTATATTTCAAATGTGTTCATGACCTGTAATGGATACAATATATGCCATATGTACCTCAGGTATGCATCCACACATACAATTAAATAATTGTAATTAATGTGTATGCTATATTTATTTGTGATCTGTATGGGCAAAGTATTTGACATTGGGTGTTTTTGGACTCAATGATTACCCATAGAGAATAATCTTAATCTGTTGTTTTGCAGTCATCTATCATTTTTTTCCATCTACATTTTAGTCTGGTTCCCTTCAGTGTCAGATTGGCCAACCAGATTACCAGAGGACTCTCCAGCGAGCCCAGGCTTTGATAGTGGGCAGGGGCGTAGCTAAAGGCTCATGGGCCCTGGTGCAAGAGTTCAGCTTGGACCTCCCCACCTTCCCTGATTGCTTTATGGCAAGGGGCAGGGGTGCACCTAGCCTTTCTGCTGTCTGAGGCAAAAATTAAAATGTTTCCCCCTCATGCCAAATTCTCAACCTAACCCATTCCCTCCAGTTCTACTGTTAAAGGGGTTGTTCTCTTTTTACTACTGATGACCTAGCCTTAAGATAGGTCATCAATATCAGATTGGCAGGGGTCTCCCGGCACCCCGGCTGATCAGCTGGTTTGAGGAGAGGGCAGCGCTCATATGAGAGCTGCTTTCTATGCTCTGTTTACCTGCTCGCTGCAGCAATTGCAATGATGAGCAGGTAAACAGAGCAGAGAATGCAGCGCTCGTGTGAAAAAAAAAAGAAAAAACCTTTAAAGACATACTTGGAAAACATTACATACAGCACTGCAGAACATACAGGGTAATACAGAGCCACATATGTACCTCTTACATCCAGTGGTGTCTCCTCTCTGATGTAGATATTCTCTTTCCTCATCTTCTCCTTTCAGACCAGACCGCCATGGTGACTTCTTTCAGCCGTGTCTTGTCCCTGCAGAGTTTAATAAACAGACATCCATCTTACTTTCCTACTTTTGAATCATCCTCCTCACCTTCTCAACACCCCATTCTTCCCCCCCAATACTATACTGCAGAAACAGTCTCCCTGAAAATACTAGAACCATACAGATAGTGTGCTAGTACTAAAAAAATACCCCCTTACCTTTCAGATCAGATACCCATATCAAACCCCAGATGAGACCCCCCCATCTCAGACCAGACCCCCTTTAGACCTCTGTCAGACCCCATATCAGACTCGCCTTAGATCTCCATGTCAGACCCAGACCCAATATCATACCTCAGATAAGACCCCCATTAGACCTCTAGACCCCCATTAGACCTCAGACCAGACCCCCATTATACCTCTCTAAACCCCCAGTCAGACCCCTAATCAGACCTTTCAGACCCCAAATAAGACACTTCAGACCCCCTACCACACCTTTCAGGCCCCCATATCAGACCTCTAGTCCCCCCATTAGACCCTTCAGACCACCATATCATACCTCCAGTCTCCCCATTAGACCCTTCAGACCCCCATATCAGACCTCCAGTCCCCCCATTAAACTCTTCAGACCTCCATATCAGACCTCCATTCACCCCGTTAGACCCTTCAGACCCTCATATCATACCTCCATTCTCCCCATTAGACCCTTCTGACCCCCATATCATACCTCCAGCCCCCCCATTAAACCCTTTAGACCCCATATCAGACCTCCAGTACCCCCATTAGACCCTTCAGACCCCCATATCAGACCTCCAGTCCCCTTTTTAGACCCTTCAGACCCCTATATCAGACCTCCAGTCTCCCATTAGACCCTCCAGACCCCCAGTCCCCCCATTAGACCCTTCAGACCCCCATATCAGACTTTAGATCAGACTAAAATAATAAAATAACTTACCTCTCCTGCCGCCACTCTCTCTGTCTTGGCTCTCTTCTTAGGGCCCGCACTGCAGTCACCTGATTGCCTGCAGCGTCGGGTCAGAGTGTGCTCTGTACATCCTGACGCTGCAAGCAGCCAGGACAGGGCAGCGTGGGACCTGAGAAGAGTGAGCAGGAGGAGGGGGTAAGTACGGCGCTCAAAGCGCTTCTCTCCCTGCCTCCTGCATAGTAGTGAGCGCTTCCATAATGGAAGCGCTCACTAGGATTCTCTTTATAAGATGCAGTGCATCTTATAAAGACAAAATACAGTGCCACTGGCAAAGGGGGGCCCTCGGGACCCCCTTGGCTTGGGGGCCCGGTTGCAACTGCGACCCCCTATAGCTACGCCACTGATAGGGGGTCACAAAAGTCCAGGAGAAAAAATAATTTGGTGCTGCTTTTGGAGCCACTAGACTTTATTGAGGATATGGGTTGGGCCCTGAGATCATTTTCCTCTGGTGAGTCCAAGGAACCCCTGTCTGACCCTGGTTCTCTTAGTTCCCATATTTAACGGGGTTGTCCGAGTTCAGAGCTGAACCTGGACATATTTTCATCTTCACCCCTCTGATATGAGCATTGGAGCATTTCATACTCCAATGCTCTCCTTGGCCTTGCCCTGTATCGCGCAGGGCAAAAACATTTTTTTTTAGATCCGGTGATGTACCGGACTCTCCATAGGGACTGCTAGGTTGAGGGTAGGTGATGTCACCGGCACTAATGGGTGGGCTTTAGCGCTGTGTTAGCCTGTAAAATTGCTAGGGCAGCATTAAAGCCATCAGAGCCGATAATGACACTGCTGGATGGAAGCCTCCACTTAGCAGTGTGCCAATGTAAACCAAAAATGCCTTGCCCTGCATGATTCAGCTCAGGGCAAGGTAGAGCATCGGAGCATGAAATTCTTATATTAGGAGGGCTGGAGGGGTGAGGATGGGGCTATGTCTGGGTTCAACTCTGAACCAGGGCAACCCCTTTAATACTAGAGATGAGAAAATTTCTTGAATCAGTTGTCAGATTTGGTTCGGGTAAAAATAAATTCAGTCCAAAATAAAAGTGCCCTATTGCCCTGAGGGCAATGAATGACAATGTGTGGCTTCTTAGGACTGTGTGACTGTGTCCAACTCCATTCAAGCTCTCTAATGCCAAGTCAGCATTAGTAATGTCATAGTGACAGCAACATATCTGCTATGGGAAAATGGATGGTAGCCAATGGTTTCAATCAGCCTGTTTGAAAGCACACTATACTATCAGATTGTTTTTTAAATGAAAATAAAAATAAAAAATAGTACAAAGATTATCCCTTTTTGGTGACTGATGCCTTCTTCAGTAAAAGTTTTTTTTTTCCATTTTAAATATTTCACCTAAAGCAAAAAATTTCAGATTAGCTATAATCGGAATATTTTTGGAAGTCTCAACTAATTTGATTAGTTTAGAATTGATTATCTCATCTCTAATTAATACATCACTGCACAGTAAAACAGGCTATATCTAAAATTCAGAAGACCAATCAGATCATTTACTCAACATTTTATGCAGACAGATTCTACAGGCAAATAGCAAAATAATATTATAAAGTGAACATACCCTGGTTTATGACATAAACCATGGTTCGAGGAATTCTGGTATGAATCATAGTGTTTTTCTTTAAACTATATGGCAATAAAAGTGGTATTTATCACTCAATGGAAACAAATGGAGAAAATGCTGAAACGGAAGCCACAGCCATTTATTTCAAGGTGAAATTGCTACATCAGGAAAAATGCTAGAAGGTAACAAAATATAAATGAACACATATGAAATTTTAAGACCTTTGGGTGACAGCACTTCTCTGGGACAAATCTCAAAAGAGAGAGAGTGGTGGTTGAAAGCAACATTGAATAAATGCTATCACCAAAAAAATAATAATAATCTCTTGAACCTGAGAGATTTCAAATACAATCCTACCCTGCTCTTTAGTTTTATAAGCACTCAATGTAATAATGGAGAAACAGGACCAATCAATTAAAAATCATAACAATTTGAGCTGTATATCCATATAGATATAATTAGAAGAATCAGAAAGAACTATTAGGAAAGAACGCAATGTTTACTTTATTGACCGGAGATTGATTTTTTTTTCTTTTCTTTTGCAGAACAAAAATGTTTCTGACTATAAGAAACAGAGATGGTAGAAATGGGAGCTATATTTGTAAAATACAACTGATAACTCATGAAATAACATATACAATAATAAATGTTTAGTTTTAGAACAATGGATTGTAGTTTTTCCAAATAATTGAGAAGTATATCTCCTGGTACTTCGTGTAGGGATGAGCGGACCCGTGGATGTCCGGGTTCGCCGGGTTCAGCCGAACTTTGGGTCAAACTTCAGGACGCAAACTCAAACCTTAACCCGAACCCCATTGAAGTCAATTGGGACCCGAACTTTGGTGCACTAAAATGGCTGTAAAATAGTCATAGTAAGGGCTAGAGGGCTGCAAAAGGAAGCAAAATGGGGGTAAGAGCAGGACAATTGCCCAACAAACAAATGTAGATAGGGAAATGACTTAAAATAAAATAGAATAGAAAAAAAATTAAATATAAATAATCTTGAACTAGGAGGCGGAGGTCAAAGTAGAATAGGAGGGTGAGGAGGCGGTAGACGCTGTAGAGAGGCCCCACGCTGTAGGTGGAAGCGGCGGTGGAGGAGGAGATAGCCAAGACTATTTTTTTTTATTTTTTATTTTTAAATTTGGGAAGGCCCCAAAACATTTGGAAATGGAAAAGAGAACGCAAAAAGAAAGTGCTCTGGAGTATAACAATGGCTGGGTGCGTCCGTTATACTTGTCTATTTGGCACAAGGTACTGACAAGTCCTGTGGGATCAATGCCTGGTTTATTTTAATGAACGTGAGCTTGTTTTTTGTTGGCTGTGGACAGGCGGCTGTGCTTGTCTGTGATCACTCCCCCTACTGTGCTAAACACATATTCGGACAATACACAGGCTGCAGGGCAAGCCAGCAACTCCAAGGCGTAAAGGGCAAGCACAGGTCATGTGCCCAATTTGGAGACCCAGAAGTTGAATGGGACAGACCCATCAGTCAGTACATGTAGGCATGTGCACATGTACTGTTCCACCATGTTGCTGAAATGCTGCCTCCTGCTAAGATGTTCCGTATCAGCTGGTGGTGCTAGTTGTTGTGGCGTGCTGACAAAGCTTTTCCATATTTCGACCACGCTAACCCTGCCTTCCGAGGTGCTGGCGGTGCCCCAGCTGCGTTGGTGACTTCTTCCTCCTCCTCTGCCTTCGCCTTGTGCTTCCACTAAGCCCCCACTGTCAAGTGGGAATGTCATCAGCAGTGCATCTACCAGCATGCACTTGTACTCGCGCATCTTCTGATCACACTCCAGTGACAGAATTAAGGATGGCAAGTAGTCCTTTTAGCAATAGGACACCCAGTAATCAGCACGGGTTAAAATATGGTCAACTTGGCGGTCGGTGCACAGGCCCTGCAGCATGTAGTCGCTCATGTGTGCCAGGCTTCCCAGAGGCAACAAAAAGCTGTCCTCTGTGGGAGGTGTATCATGTGTGTCCTCTGTATCCACCCAGCCACACTCCAGTGATGCCCATGAGCTGCTTTGGGTGCCACCCTGCTGTCAACACAGTTCCTCCTCATCCTCCAGAACTGTTTCCTGGCTGGACAGTTGTGTACCTGGCCACTGTTGGTGCAGAAACCCACCCTCCGAACCACTTGTGAATGACTAGCCTGATAACCTTGGAAATGATCCCTCTTCCTCCTCCTCTTCTTCCTGTGCCACATCCTCTTCCATCATCGCCCGAAGCGTTTTTTCAAGGAGACATAGAAGTGGGATAATAACACTGAGGACTGTGTCATCGGCACTGGCCATGTTGGTCTAGTACTCGAAACAGCGCAACACGGCACACACTTCCGCCATGGAGGCCCACTCGTTAGTGGTGAAGTGGTGCTGTTCCTCAGAGCGACTCACCTGTGCGTGCTGCAGCTCAAACTCCACTATCGCCTGCTGCTGCTCACACAGTCTTTCCAGCATGTGCAAGGTGGATTTTCACCTTGTGGGTACGTCTCATATGAGGCGGTGAGCGGGAAGGCCGAAGTTACGCTGCAGCGCAGACAGGCGAGCAGCAGCAGGGTGAGAGCGCCGAAGGCACACACAGCCCGCCCGCACTTTTTGCAGCATCTCTGACATATCGGGGTACTTTTTCAGGAACCTCTGCAGTACCAAATTCAGCACATGCGCCAGGCAAGAAATGTGCATCAAACTGGCAAGGTCCAATGCTGCAACGAGATTTTGCCTATTATAGCACACCAAGAGGCGGAGCTTGAGGCTCATTGGCACCAACCACTCATCGGTCTGTTGTTCCATGCCCGTCCACAGCTCCTGCGCGGTGTGGGTTTTTCCCCCCAAACATATGAGTTTCAAAATAGCCTGCTATCGTTTCCCACTGGCTGTGCTGAAGTTGGTGGTGCAGGTGTTACGCTGACCGGATGAGGAAATGTCCTGCAATCCTCGGTGTTGGAAGGACATGCGCCAAATTGCTTTCTGCTTCAGGCCCAGCTGCCACTGCATTTACCCAGTGTGCAGTTAGGGAGATATAACGTCCCTGCCCGTGCTTACTGTTCCATGTATTGGCAGTTATGTGGATCTTGCCACAGATGGAATTCCACAGTGAACACCTGATTGTGTCCGCCACTTAGTTGTGCAGGGCAGGGATGGCTTGCCTGGAAAAGTAATGGCAGTTGGTAACCACGTACTGTGGGACAGCCACCGCCAAAAAGTTTTTTAAAGGCTCTGTTTCCACCAGACGGAATGACAGCATTTCAAAGGCCAGGAGTTTTTAAATGCTGGAGTTCAGAGCTAGGGAACGCTGGTGGGTAGCGGGTACTTAATCTTTCTCTCCAGTGTTTGGGGAATGGACAGCTGAACGCTTCCATGGGACAGTGTGGAGATGCTTGGTGACGTGACGGTGGTGGAGTTGATGGTGTTGCTGCCACATACTCTGCTTGCGGGGTGGCAGGTGCCACTGTCATTTCAGAGGGGGAGGAAGAGGCCGAGACTGCAGCAGAAGAGGGAGCAGGAGTCATCTGAGATCTTTCGTGGTTTTTGAGGCGTGTACTCCACTGCAGCTGGTGCTTTACATTTAGATGCCTGTTCATGCAGGTGGTGCTCAGGTTTAGAACATTTATGCTTCGCTTCAGGCTCTGATTGCACAGCGCGCAAACCACTCACATCTTGTCATCAGCACATTGTCTGAAGACCTGCCACGCCAGGGAACTCCTTGGAGCTGGCTTTGGTGTGCTCAGTCCCTGGGTGCAGTGGGCAGTAGCAGGTGTACTGGCTTGGGGACAGCAACTCTGAGCTGTGTGACCACCACCTCTTCCTCCGAACTGCATATGTCACTCGCATGATCTTGATTCCATGTGGGATCTTGGACCTCATCATCCTCCACATCATTTTCCACACACTCTTCAACCCTGCCCTCTTTGCCGGTCTGCACACTACAAAAAGCAGCAGCAGTTGGCACCTGTGTTTCGTCATCATCAGAGACATGCTGCGGTGGTCCTCCCATGTCCACATCCTGAAACATAAGTAGTTGGGCATCAGTGTACTCAATCTCTTCCACTTCTGGGGAAGGGCTAGGTGGATGGCCAACGGAAACTCTGCCAACAGAATCATCAAAAAGCATAAGAGACTGCTGCTTGACTTGGGGCTCAGACTGCTTGGCTGATTTGCAAGGGGGTGAGGTGAAAGCCCATGGGCTGCAGATGCCAACTCTGCGCTTTCAGCAGGGGACCAGGTGGGAGACAATGTGAAGGAACTGGAGGCACTTTCAGTCACCCAAACTACTACCGCCTCTACTTGTTCTGGCCTCACCATTCATACACCGGTATTCGGGCCCACAAAATAATGCTGAACGTTCAGTCACTTATGTGCACCTGAGAAGGGTGTTTCATTTGGGCATGTAGCTGGCACAGATCGACCATGTCCTCTCCCTGCAACAGGAGCTCCACCAAAACCAGCAGCACCATGACCAGGGCCACATCCCTTATTTGATGCTCTCCTCATTCATTGTTCACCCACTGAACTAACAAACATTAACTATATTAATTTTCCTGTAACCTATACAGTACAGGTGTACCTCACACCAAAAATGAGTATATCTCACCCACGATCTAACAGACAGATCAACTGTATTAATTTGCCTGTCACGTATGCAATGCAGGTGTACCTCACACCAAAAATGGATGTATGTCACCACCAAACTAACAGACTAAATAACCACCGGAGGCGGCTCACTCAGGCACAGTCACGCATTGGCGCGTCATCTCGCGAGACGCGAGATGACGCTCACAGCCGGCCCGCGCATGTGCATCGCGGGCCGGCAAAAGTTTCAGGACAATTTCGTCATCAGCCTGCCAGCCAATGATCTTCGCTGGCAGGCTGATGATTTTCAAAAAATCAAATCAGAAGCCATCTAACACATATTTATAAATATAATGTGTTAAATGGCTGCTGTGCTCCTCTGCTGGTTCTTTTCGTTGGTTGGTTCCAGCAGAGAAGCACAGTTCACAGTGAGTACACACCTACAGTACACTTAGCCCCAGATCACCCCCATCACCCCAATTAACCCCTTGATCGCCCCTGTCAATCACTAGTGAAAGGGAAAAAAGTGATCAGTGTAAACTGTCACTTTTTTTTCCCACTAGTATTGACGGTTAGGTTTAGGATAGTTTAGGCCCCTTTGTTAGGCAGTTAGCGTCGGTTAGCACCCAGCGGCCTATAAGTTAGCGTCGGTCACAGCGGCCTATAAGTGATCAAGTGGATAAGGTGAGTATTATTTATTTTCCATTGGATTAACCCCTGAAAGCCCTCAAAGTTCCTCTCAGATGCTGCAATCAGCGATGAACTTGGCATCTGAGAGGTTCAATGATGGGGGCAGCGCAATTGACGTTCCCCGTCATTGCACCCTCTAATTAAACCAGCCTGAATCAAAGTTTTGATAACTTCGCTCATCACTAATAATAATATTTACTTTATTTTATTTTAAATGTCAATTAACTCTTAAATAGATCTAAAAATGTCTAAATAGGATTTTAAACAAGATAAGTTGCTTTGTATAATCTGCCCTACATGAAGACTTAGGCTACTTTCACATCTGCAGCAGAGCTCTCTGTCAGGCTGTTCCGCCAGAGAACAGTCTGCCGGAGTTCACCAGATTCTGCCACCTGTCTTCCGGACCTCATTGACTATAATTGGGTCTGGCAGAGATCCAGCCGCTACCCAGCAATTATGTCGAGAATGGGCCGGACAAAAACCATTGCCATGTAGTGGTTATTGTACAGTCGATTACCTGCATTCTCTGCCGTTACAGCAAGCCACAGATATGAAGGTAGCCTTAGATGTTTATTCTCCTTTCCACTCTCCGATTTACCATGTGCATCCTCATGGCCTTCCTTCTGATATATACAACACTGAGAGAATGGATGGATAGAGCAGAAAGCCTAAACAGTCAGGAGTTGTGTGCTGTCAGATCTATGTCAGAAGCAGCAGGACAGACAGTTATGAAGTTACACAGACTCAACAGCAGCATATTGGTAATGACAACCACTTATTATATTTTTAAGTATTTGTCAAAACAAATAAATCTTTAAAAAAAAATCTGTGCAAATGTGACCAAATCCTTTAATTCTAGGGGAAATATTCTTTAAAGGGATATTCCAGCATCAAACATTTACCACCAATGGATTTAAAGTTGAGCTTACATGCTAGTGCTCCTTTCAAAATGTATTGGACTTATAAAAACAGCTTTGGAGATGGGTGAACCAGACCCTTACCATTTCAAAATGTTAACTTATGCAGTGGACAGCTAATAAGGATAGGTGATAAATGTTTTAGGCAGGAAATCCCTTTAAGACTTGTTGGTATGCAATCAATTTTAAATGATTCCTGTATGTATTAGTATAATGACTTAACAGTTTTTTTAATCACTCATATAATGAAAAGGATACTGTGCTTCCGAATAGCATTTTATGTGGAATGAGAGTCTGGGCTGAAGCACACGATACATTTCTTTGTACAAATGCCTCACACTTGAAAGCCTGGTTAAATATCTTTCAATAAATTGTCAGCAGCCTTATTTGATGCATTTCAGTTCTGCTTTGCTTCTTGTTCATTCCCCAACTCCCCAGTTAGCCTTTAGAATTTTTTACAATGGTACTTTTTGAATGTTCACAGGAACTTTTGATATCTGTTTGCTACATAAAATAGAAACATATTACATCATTTCAGAGCGAATATAAAAGGTTTAAAACAGTGTGATGTTGTTTGTATAAGAAGTAAAGGGAGACATAAATGTCTGTAGGTTTTCAAAGGTTACATACTGTGGGTCTCAGCTGTATTAAACCACTGAATACAAAGTACCAAAAATTAAGTCAGCTATTGCCATGTTTATTTTTAAGAAACTTTTCTTTAGGTCACTTTCACGTAATCATTATTGGTCAGTATTTTTCGTAAGTCAAAACCAGGAGTGGAGAAAAAGTACAATTGAAAGATTTCTGTGTTTTGGACCCATGTGAAAGTAACCTACTGTAAGTCTTAGATTCCAGCTGCTGCTCATCTCTGCAAATTAGACCTGTTTAAATAATTTGCTAACAGAGGAAATATTCAGGGTTAGAAAGAAGAGTCCATTAATCCCATTTTTTTCCCCAGAAACAGTGCCAGTCTGGTTCGTTGACTGTGTCTGGTAAAGTAGCTCATCCAAATTCAAGTCAATCAGGCTGATTTGCAAAGCCATCACTAGCAAAAATCTTGGTTAATATGAAACTAAGTAATTATTTAAAGGGAACTGGTCATCAACTTTATGCTGACCTCTCTGAAGGCAGCATACATTAGTGACAGAAATGCTGATTTCAGTGGTGTGTCACTCATGAGCTAAAAGTAAGTGGTTGCCGAGAACCAGTATCAAAATCATTGCAGCACTGGCCTTGAAAAGAGTCAAATCTACCTTAGAAGAGTCATGGTTATACATAATCTCCTGCTCTCTCACCCATCTGCTCATGATTGGCAGTTCTCTCCTACAGAGAAAGGGATAAAACTAGGTAGAAGACTGTCAATCATCAGCAGGTGGGCAGGAATTTATAAATAACCATGACTCTTCTCAGGTGTCTGTGACTCTTTTTCAGGCCCAGTCTGCAATGATTGTGATGTCAGACCTTGGCAACCAGTTGCTTTTAACTTATCAATGACAGACCGCTGAAATCAACTCACCTATCTCTACTTTATTCTGTCATTAGTATGAGCAGCATAAAGTTGATGACAGCTTCCTTTTAAGTTTATTGAGTGAAACCATGAAAAACCATTCTCCCCTGTCCACAGGCTAGTCGTGCAGAGTTGAATGGAGTGGCAGTGGACATGAGTGAAGGTACCTTCTGTCAAACGTTGGAAAGCATGTTCTTTTGATCAGCAGAGTGTAATGACCGGCGTCACGCACAGGGAGGGAAAAGGGAAAGCCCTGCCCAAGGGAGAGGGAAAGGTGGTGACTCACCTTGCGGTTGGCACCTGACTGCCCTGACGTCCCTAGACGGGTTCCTCACCCGTGCGGCGATCACGTGCCTAAACCCTGGCTTTCCCTAAAATGAGCCATAGATAGTGAACGGGCCGGTGGGATCGCTAGTCCGCACCACTGACACTAAGAGGAAAACACCAGGGAGAGGACAGACAATACAGACAAACACATAAACCCAGGTGGGCGACCACAGCAGACCCCAAAGGTCCAACAGGGATCCGGAGGGAAACGTCCTGGACCAACAACCAGAGAACGCAGCAACACAGCTCCAGTGGGTCAGTATAGATGTCCAGGCAGGAAGCTCTATATCTGGCAACCAGAGAAGCGTGAGAGGGGAATATAAGGAGGTTGGGCGTGCTGGACAAGGAACAGCTGAGGAGGAGCTACGGATTCCTGAGTGAGCCAAAAAGGGTTGCAAAGCAAACCCAGAAAGCTACCATAAGGAAACAGCCCTATCTTACATAGAGCGAGCAGCCAACCGCTGCGACTTCCTGACCCTGGGTATATGCACAATACTAGAGTTGAGCGGACACCTGGATGTTCAGGTTCGACGGGATTGGCCGAACTTCACAAAAAGGTTCGAGTTCAGGACCCGAACTTGACCGTGAACCCGAACGCCATTGAAGTCAATGAGGACCCGAACTATTTAGTAAATAGCATCAAAATGCGGTTAAGAGCATGGCAAGTGAAATTACTTTAAATAATATAAAATACATTTAAAAAAAAATTATAATCTCATCCAGGAGGCGGTGGATGTGGCTGTGTAAGTGGAAGCGGCGGTGGAGGAGGAGGAGGTAGCCTACACTGCTTTTTGGTTTTAAATTTATTATATATAAATTTATTATATATAAGTTATTATAAATATAACCTGTGATAACCCCCTCCAGTCGTCCTAAACACACGTTCAGACAATACACTGTCTGTAGGGCAGGCCAGCACCTCCAAGGCGTAAAGGGCAAGCTCAGGCCATGTGCCCAATTTGGAGACCCAGAGGTTGCAGGGGGCAGAACCATCAGTCAGTTCGTGTAGTTTTGTGCAAAAATATTGCCCCACTATGTCGCACGTCCACGTGATGTCCACGATCCAATTGGATATCTTCTCTATCAACTTTCAATGTACTTTTATGCGCTTAGCATGTTGATCACGGGTGGTGGGGAATCAGGGTTTCAGAACGGAGAGGGAGCGTGAGAAATGGATACCACATCCAAGGCAGGTCAATGGATGAAATTAAATGTAATCGAGTGGAAATGTGGGACAAAATATTGAAGCATACGCTTCCAAGTTAAGGGGGGGACGCTTCAATTACCCACTCCTGACTCGGGGAGCTAGTGACGATAAATAACAATACTGGACTCTTAAGATCCCTTTTATTGGAATGATTAATAAAAAAATTACAGGGAATGTCACTGCGGTATTTTGGATTGGGAAACATTAGACAGGAGAGAAACATTAGACAGCCCTGGTACCGCTTTGTTGACTTCTGCCTGATCGCACGTCCCTGAGACATCCACGATCCATTTGGATATCTTCTCTATCAACTTTCGATGTTCTTTTTCACGGTTATCGGCGAATCAGGGTTCCACGCTGGAGAGGGAGTGTGAAAAAGAGAGACCACATCCAAGGGAGATCAATGGATGAAATTTTGATCAAGCGGAAATATGAGAAAAGTTATTAAAGCAGAAGGATCAAAGGAAAGGGACAAATAAAGACTAATTTTAGAAATTTAAGTCCCTGTCACCTATGCAGAGCAGGGGTTTTTCATAGCCATAAATGGGTTAATGTCACCCACCAATGGAACCATTGATTTTTCACCCGAAAACTCAACAGACAAATTAGTGAAATTACATAAAATAAAATACATACAAATAAATAAATAAAATGGATTTATGAGGTGGAGGTCCATATGAAGTAGCAGTTTGAAGAGGAGGTGGAAGCAGCGGTGTAGGTGGAAGCAGCGGTGGAGGAGGACGAAGTAGCCAACACTGTTTTTTTTATTTTATTAGGGTACACTCCAAAAGAGTTGGACAGGAGGCTGCGCTTGTCTGTGAAAACGCCCCTGCCATGCTAAACACACGTTCAGATAATACACTGGCATGCAGGGCAGGCCAGCACCTCCAAGGCGTAAAGGGCAAGCTCAGGCCATGTGCCAATTTGGATACCCAGAAGTTGAAGGGAGCAGACCCATCATTCAGTACATGTAGGCGTGTGCACACATATTGCTCCACCATATTGGTGAAATGCTGCCTTCTGCTAAGACGTTCCATATCAGCTGGTGGTGCTGGTTGTTGTGGCTTGCTGACAACGCTTTTCCATATTTTGGCCATGCTAACCCTGCCTTCTGAGGTGCTGGCGGTGCCACAGCTGCGTTGGCGACCTCTTCCTCATCCTCTGCCTTGTGCTTCCATTGTGCCCCCACTGTCAGGTGGGAATGCCAAAAGCAGCGCGTGTACCAGCGTGCACTTGTACTTGCACATCTTACAATCACGGTATGTTTAAGGATGGTACGTTCTCCTTGTAATGGGGATACAGCAGCGTGGCCACCCAGTAATCAGCACAAGTTACAATGTGGGCAACTCGGCGGTCATTGCGGAGGCACTGCAACATGTAATCGCTCATGTGTGCCAGGCTGCCCAGAGGCAACGAAAATCTGTCCTCTGTGGGAGGTGTATCGTCTGTGTCCTCTGTATCCCCCCCAGCCACGAGTGATGGCCATGAGCTGGTCTGGGTGCCACCCTGCTGTAAACATGGTTCCTTCTCCTCCATCTCCTCCTCCTCCTCCTCCACCTCGTCATCCTCCAGAACTGCGGCCTGGCTGGACAATTGTGTACCTGCCATTTGTGGGTACAGGAACCCACCCTTGGAGCCACTTGTGAATGACTGGCCGGAAGCCTTATAAAATTATCCCTCTTCCTCCTCCTGTGCCACATCCTCTTCCATCTTCGCCAGCAGTGTTTTTTCAAGAAGGCATAGAAGTGGGATAGTAAAGCTGAGAACGGCGTTATCGGCACTGGCCATGTTGGTGAAGTACTCGAAACAGCGTAACAAGAAACACAGGTCTCGCATGGAGGCCCAGTGATTAGTGGTGAAGTGGTGCTGTTCCGCAGAGCGACTCACCCGTGCGTGCCGCAGCAAACGCCACTATCGCCTGCTGCTGTTTGCACAGTCTAGCCAGCATGTGCAAGGTGGAGTTCCACCTTGTGGGCACGTCGCATATGAGGCGGTGAGCGGGAAGGCCGAAGTTACGCTGCAGCACTGACAGGCGAGCAGCAGCAGGATGAGAATGCCGAAAGCGCGCACAGACGGCCCACACTTTATGCAGCAGCTCTGACATATCGGGGTAATTTTTAAGGAATCTCTGCACCACCAAATTTAGCACATGCGCCAGGAAAGGGATGTGCGTTAAACCGGCTAGTCTCAGAGCTGCTATGAGATTTCGCACATTATCGCCCACCAGCAGGCCGGGCTTGAGACTCACTGGCACCAACCACTCAACGGTCTGTTGTTCAAGGCCCGTCCACAGCTCCTGTGCGTTGTGGGGTTTGTCCCTGAAACAGATAAGTTTTAAAACTGCCTGCTGTCGTTTACCCCTGGCTGTGCTGAAGTTGGTGGTGAAGGTATTACGCTGACCGGATGAGAAGCCGGTAGAGCAGGGATCTCAAACTGCGGCCCTCCAGCTGTTGCAAAACTACAACTCCCACAATGCCTGGACAGCCTACAGGTATCAGCCTACAGCAGGGCATTGTGGGAGTTGTAGTTTTGCAACAGCTGGAGGGCTGCAGTTTGAGATGCCTGCGGTAGAGGATGAGGAAGCGGAGTAGGAGGAGCAAGCAACAGGAGGCAAACTGAAGTGCCCTGCAATCCTCGTGGTGGAAGGACAAGCAGCATACTGCTATCTGCCCCAGGCCCAGCGGCCACTGCATTTACCCAGTGTGCTGTTATGGAGATATAACGTCTTTGACCGTGCTTACTGGTCCATGTATCCGTAGTGAGGTGCACCTTGCCACAGATGGCATTGCACAGTGCACACCTCACCCACTTGTGAAGGGAAGGGATGGCACGCCTGGAAAAGTAGTGGTGGCTGGGCACGACGTACTGTGGGACAGCCACCGCCATAAGGCCTTTTAAACTATCCGTCTCCACCAGACGGAATGACAACATTTCAAAGGCCAGTAATTTAGAAATGCTAGCATTCAGGGTTAGTGATTGCAGGTGGGTAGGGGGGTACTTCTTCTTCCTCTCCATCGTTTGGGAGATGGAGAGCTGAACGCTTCCGTGGGACATTGTGGAGATGCTTGGTGACCCAGGTGATGGTGTTGCTGGAAGATCCTCTGTTTGCGGGGTGGCAGGTGGCACTGTCACTCCAGAGGTGGATGAAGAGGCCAAGACTGCAGCAGAAGAGGAAGCAGGCGGAGGCAAAGACCTTTCTTGGTTTTTGAGGTGTCTACTCCACTGCTGCTCGTGCTTTGCACTTAAATGCCTGGTCATGCAGGTTGTGCTCAGGTTGAGAACGTTTATGCCTCGCTTCAGGCTCTGATTGCACAGCGTGCAAACCACTCGTGCCTTGTCAGCACATTGTCTGAAGAACTGGCACGCCAGGGAACTCCTTGGAGCTGGCTTTGGTGTGCTTGGTCCCTTGCTGTGGTGGGCAGTCGCAGGCGTACTGTCTCGAGGACAGCGCTCCGCTTTTGCACCCTGCTCCCTCGTCTGCTCTTCCTCCGAACTACATATTTCACTCGCATGAACTTGATTCCATGTGGGGTCGAGGACCTCATCGTCCTCCACATCATCTTCAACCCAGTCTTCACCCCTGCACTCCTTGTTGGTCTGCACACTTTCGAAAGCCCCAGCAGTTGGCACCTGTGTTTCGTCATCATCCGAGGCACGCTGCGATGGTCCTCCATGTACTCATCTTGAAAGATAAGTGGTTGGGCATCGGTGCATTCAATCTCTTCCACTTCTGGGGCAGGGCTATGTGAATGGCCTTGGGAAACCCTGCTAACAGAGTCATCAAAAAGCAGAAGAGACTGCTGCATGACTTGGGGCTCAGACTGCTTGGCTGATTTGCAAGGGGGTGAGGTGAAAGACTGATGGACATCGGTTGCAGGAGCCAACTGTGGTCTTTCAGCATAAGACTGGGTGGGAGACAATCTGAAGGAACTGGAGCCACTGTCAGCAACCCAATCTACCATCGCCTGTACTTGTTCAGGCCTTACCATTCGTAGAGCCGCATTAGGCTTGACCAAATACCCCTGCAGTTTCTGTCGCCTACTCACACCTGAGAAAGGGGTTTCACTTGTACGTGTAGCTAGCACAGATCGACTGCGTCCTCTCCCTGCAACAGGTGCTCCACCAGCAGCACCACGACCTGGGCCACATCCCTTATTTGACGCTCTCCTCATATGTCTTGAATTTGGGATCTTGCCCTAAATGGGTGTTTAATTAATAGTAGAATATAATGACAGTATGTACAGGGTGCATCTCACACGCCCCGAAACCCAAACTAGGCCTTAATTAAAAAAAAATTGCCCAAAATGGCTGTATTTCAAATACCTGAATAGAAGCCCTGTATTTAAAGGGTGTATCTCAAACGCCGTGACACACACCAGGCCGCAATTAAAGATTTGTGCACAAAATGGCTGTATTTCAAATAACTGAATAGAACACCTGTATTTAAAGTGTGTATCTCACAATGACATCTGCAGCAAAGGCTGCCAACAATTTTTTTGTTTCCCAAACGGGTGTTAGTTTATTAACTGAATATGACAGCAGTATATAACCCTGGAATTTCAAACGTCTTGATGCTGCAAGGCCTGAAAAATTGTGTATTTTGCCCAAAAAAGGGTGTTTTATTAATAGAAGAATATAAGCCCTGTACAGATGTGGCAGGGTTAGCACGCCAGCAATTAACTCAAATTTCTTAACTCATCGCATTATCTTGAGACAAAAGCCATTGAAAAGCAATTGAAGGTGTTTGCTTAGATTAGGTAACACAACTCAGAAATCTCAGAAAACAGAAGTGTTAACTCTACTCCATCCATATATACAGGGTGTAGCTCACACGCCCTGATCCACACTAGGCCGCAATTAAAGATTTGTGCACAAAATGGCGGTATTTTAAATATCTGAATATAATCACTGTATTTAAAGGGTGTATCTCACAATGACATCTGCAGCAAAGGCTGCCAAATCAATTTTTATTGCCCAGACGGGTGTTAGTTTAATAACTGAATATGACAGAAGTATATAACCCTGGAATTTCAAACGTCTTGTTGCTGCAAGGCCTGAAAAATTGTGTATTTTGCCCCAAAAAGGGTGTTTTATTAATAGAAGAAAAGAAGCCCCGTATATACAGAGTGTAACTCACACTCCCTGACCCACACTAGGCCGCAATTAAAGATGTGTGCACAAAATGGCGGTATTTCAAATATCTGAATAGAACCCCTGTATTTAAAGGTTGTATCTCACAATGACATCTGCAGCAAAGGCTGCCAAATCAATTTTTTTTGCCCAAACGGGTGTTAGTTTAATAACCGAATATTACAGCAGTATATAACCCTGGAATTTCAAGCATCTTGATACTGCAAGGCCTGAAAAATGGTGTATTTTGCACAAAAAAGGGTGTTTTATTAATAGAAGAATATAATCCCTGCATATACAGGGTGTATCTCACATGCCTTGACCCACACTAGGCCGCAATTAAAGATTTGTGCACAAAATGGTGGTATTTCAAATATCTGAATAGAACCCCTGTATTTAAAGGTTGTATATCACAAAGACATCTGCAGCAAAGGCTGGCAACAGATTTTTTTTTTGCCCAAACGGGTGTTAGTTTAATAACTGAATATGACAGCAGTATATAACCCTGGAATTTCAAACGTCTTGATGCTGCAAGGCAAGACAAATTGTGGATTTTGGCAAAAAAGTGTGTTTTTAAAAACACTGAAAATTATGGCTGTATTTCTAGCTTAAATTGCACACTCACTAATACAGATGTTGTATATTGCCAAAAAAGTGGGGGGGTTTTGTAACAGAATATGAAAGCTGTATATATTAAACTTGAATTTAACACTTGCAGATTTGTAAAATGGTGGATTTTGGCAAAAAAGTGTGTTTTTAACAACCCAGAAAATTATGGCTGTATTTCTAGATTAAATTGCACACTGACTAAGCCTGCAAATGCACCACATGTTGTAAATTGCAAAAAAATTGTGATTATTTTTTTACAAACTGATTATTTGTGCTGTTTTTAAAGTTTGGATTTCAATGTCCCAAATGCTCAGATGCAGTGCTGGTGCACTAAGCTTGCATAAAATTGCCGCCCACCTAACTGACTTGTGAAAGCAATTTTTTTTTCGGTCACTGGGCTCAGGGCAGGATAAAAAAATTGTGCCCTGCACCCACACAACACAATGTATGTAGATCGCTGAGTTAGATTAACATTTTGAAAAAAGATTCTCTCCTATTCTCTCCCTGAAATAACCAGCAGAATCCTCTCCCTACACTAAGCACAGCAGAGTGGCGTGCAGCGCTACGTGACTCCAGCTTATATAGAGGCTGGGTCACATGCTACACTGGCCAATCACAACCATGCCGTTAGTAGCCATGGCTGTGATGGCTTCTAAGTGCGCACAGTTAAACGCTTGTTGATTGGCTGCTCTGCAGCCTTTCAAAAAGCGCCAAGAAAGCGCCGAACACCGAACCTGAACTTTTACTGGATTGTTTGGGTTCGGGTCCGGGGTCCAAAATTTCTAAAGTTTGGTATGAACCCAAACTTTACAGTAAGGGTTCCCTCAACCCTATTAGGGACCCATTCGGCTCCGGCCTGGTGCACCTGCCCGACCCCTACCATCCCTGCGGAATGGCCTGCCTCTTCCTCTGCCTGTCATTTTCAAAATGACCCTGTGACAAAGTCCCTATAGAAGAGCAGTATTTGTGGAAGCAGGTATATTGCAGGCCTCAATCAATATTTGGTGGAAGATGGTATATCAATACCCTGTATCAGTATGTTGTGGAAACAGGTATATAGAACCCAATAATGAGTATTTGCTTGAAGCCTGTAAATCAAGCCTCTTAATCGATATTTGGTGGAAGCTGTTGTATCGCAGGCCTCAATTAATATTTGTTGGAAGCGAGTATATCGATACCCTGTATCAGTATTTTGTGGAAACAGGTATATAGAACCCAATCATGAGTATTTGCTAGAAGCCGGCAAATCAAACCCCTTAATCGTCATTTGGTGGTGGTTGGTGTATCACAAGCTTCAATCAATATTTGGTGGAAGACGGTATATCAATACCCTGTATCAGTATTTTGTGAAAACAGGTATATAGAACCCAACCATTAGTATTTGCTGGAAGCCGGTAAATCAAACCCCTTAATCGATATTAGGTGGAAGCTGGTGTATCTCAGGTCTCAATCAATATTTGGTCAAAGCCGGTATATCAATACCCTGTATCAGTATTTTGTGGAAACAATTATATAGAAAACGATAATGAGTATTTGCTGGAAGCTGGTAAATCAAACCCCTTAATCAATATTTGGTGGAAGCCGGTGTATCACAAGCCTCAATCAATATTTGGTGGAAGCTGGTTTATCACACCCCTCAATCAATTTTTTATGGAAGCCGGTGTATCACACCCCTCATTCAGTATTTTGTGGAAGCAGGTATATCGCACCCCTTAATCAGTTTTTTGGGGAGAAACAGGTATATCACACCAGTTCAATTAGTTATTCGAATAGCGTTTGTCCCGCTATACAGCTGTGATATCTCAGCAGAACCGCACATAACTGATGCACAATACAAATGCACTATAATATACTTTCTATGTTAGAATGTACAGTATATTATAGGTATATTACACCCCTCTATCATTTTTTTTTTTTTTGGGGGGGGGGGGGGCAACAGATATATCACACCTGTTGCAATTACTTATTCCAATAGCATTTGTCCCTCTATCTAGCTGCAGTATCTCAGCAGAACCGTACACAACTGCTGCAAAATACAAATGCACAATAATATACTTTCTATGTTAGAAGGTATATTATAGGTATATCACACCCCTTAATCAGTTTTTTTTTTTTTGGGGGGGGGGGGGCAACAGGCATTTAACACCAGTTGCAATTAGTTATTCCAATAGCGTTTGTCCCTCTGTATAGCTGCGGTATCTCAGCAGAACTGCACACAACTGCTGCACAATACAAATGCACTATAATATACTTTCTATGTTAGAAGGTATATTATAGGTATATCACACCCCTTAATCAGTTTTTTTGGGGGGGAAATAGGTTTTTCACACCAGTTGCAATTATTTATTCCAATAGCATTTTCCCTCTAGCTAGCTGCGGTATCTCAGCAGAACCGCACACTAGTGCTGCACAATACAAATGCACTATAATAATATTAATATACTTTCTATGTTAGAAGGTATATTATAGGTATATCACACCCCTTAATCAGTTTTTTTTGGGGGAAACAGGTTTTTCACACCAGTTGCAATTATTTATTCCAATAGCGTTTTCCCTCTAGCTTGCTGCGGTATTTCAGCAGAACCGCACACAATACAAATGCACTATAATATACTTTTTATGTCAGAAAGTATATTATAAGTATATCAAACCCCTCTGTATGTCACATCTATCTATATCACACCAATACCAGTTCTTAAAAGGACTTTTGTGGCCTTATTAGCTAGTGTTTGGCGTCCCTAACAGTCTGTCCCCTTCTCCACACAGCAACCTCTCCCTACACTGGCAAAAAACAGAATGTAAAATGGATTTATTTATAGGGTAGGGATGTGTCCATGTGCCTAAACGTCTTAATTGGCTGTCTTGTCCCACCTGATGGATGCGTCCTGGCTCAAAGTTCTTCACAATGCTAAGAATATGGTGCCGGTAGACATCGCGATATGTTTGTCCATTCCGCGAACAACGAATGAGCAAAGTTCGCCGCAAAATGACTGCCAGGCGAAGCGCAAGGTCTTCTCTATTGATGACCTATCCTCAGGATAGGTCATCAATATCAGATTTTCAGGGGTCCCCCATAATCAGCTGTTAGAAGAGGCTGGACTCTCCGTGAGTGCCACAGCTTCTTCATAGGCCAGTGATGTCACCGTACATTTTTCATATGGCCTACAGTAGTTACAGCTCAGCCCCATTTAAGTCAATGGTGCTGAGCTGCAATACCAGGTGCAGCAGCTATACGATCTATGACACTGTGCTTGGAAAGCTGACGGCAGAATTACAATTTTGACATGCAAGGCATGGTTAAGTTCCTAAATTATATGTTTTTTGTGATACGAGATGCATTTAATTTGCCACAACTTTGATTGGAAAATCGCCCATTGTGGGGTGAAATAGAAAAATAAAATTTGCATTTATTTATTTCACTGTAATTGTTATTTCCCTTAGGGAACTTGAACATGCTTCTGATCACATGTACCATAGACTGCAATGGAATACTATTGCAGTTTATAGGATGTTGACCGTCACCTTTTAATCCCTGCCACATGTAGGGCATAGAAGGCATCTTACTATGGCAGGTATGAGAGCCTTCACAAAATTCCAGGCTGCCATAGTAACTGATCGGACCCTGTAATTTTGCAGCCCTCTCTCTCTACCTTACCCCTCAGATCCAGCAGTCACTTTTGAGGTGTTAAATGAATGCTATTGCCTGCGGATGTAAGCTGTATTACACAGCCAAATTACTCAGCAACAATGGAATAGACTCAGCTCATGATGCCCCTCCATACATTCCTTACATGCAAATGATGTAGAGTTATATTTTGCGTTAAGACATTATCTATTAGAAAAAAAAAAAAAAAGTTATGGCTTTTGATGATGCATGAACTTCATCGAAATGTGCTTGATCAGAAAAAAGGGTAAATGGTCTGGTCTTGAACTGATTAAAAGTGTTGCTTAGGATTAAAAAAACATAGTGTTTTGGGTCTGTTATTACAGATCAGTCTGTCAACAATGTAATATCACAGTTGCGGAACTTTTGTCAGAAAAAAAAAGACCATCCATGTTTTCTATAATCATGAAGAAGAGGGGGGGGGGGGGGTAATAGGGGGCCCTTTAAATAACACAATTACTTAAAGCATTTGAAATAATATTAGAAATGTTTGTACTGGAAAAAAAACTATTCCTTAGTAAATAGTCTTTGTGTGTTTCCATCGATTTGTATTTCAGGTTTATGAATAGTACGTAAACCATATTTAGCATGACATTGCGAAGTGACGCTTGTTTCTTTGTTTCTATTGTCTTTAGAGTAGTGTTTACCAGGGAGAGCTGAGAGTTGTAAAGCAGGTTCAATACAAGAATGTTTGCTTCTGGCATAAATGAAAATGAAAGAAATGGTATTTAATATCCTGCAGAGCCACTGCATTCTTGATACATAAACCAACCTATTATTAGAAGAGTAGTATTCTATTTACATGAAATATTTGCATCTTTAACCCATGATGGAAATGTAAAAACACAGCTCTGCTCCTGCAGAAGAAATGCTGTATGGATGCAGCAAGCACCATTTATACAGATAGAACTCTAATTCACTTAGGGTACTTTCACACTAGCGTTTTTGCTGAATCCAGCAGGGTCCAGCAAAAACGCTTCTGTTACTGATAATACAACCATCTGCATCTGTTATGAACGGATCCAGTTGTATTATCTTTAACATGTTTAACATTGCCAAGACTGATCTGTCATTAACTCCATTGAAAGTCAATGGGGGACTGATCCGTTTTCTATTGTGGCAGAGAAAACAGATCTGTCCCAATTGACTTGCATTTGGGGGTCATGACTGATTCATCTTGATCAGTTTCCCAGGACGGTAAGCAAAATACTACATGTTGGGGTTTGCTCTCTGGTCTGGGAACACAACTAAACAGAATGGAATGCATTTTGTTGCATTCCGTTTTGTTCAGTTCAATTTTGTCCCCATTGAAAATTAATTAGGACAAAACTGAAGCGCTTTTTCCGGTATTGAGCCCCTATGACGGAACTCAATACCCGAAAACCTAAAGGCTAGTGAAAGTAGACTTACTTTAGTATCAGAACGGTACAATACACAAATACAGTAGCATACCATTGTACAATTGGTGCTTGCTACATCTGTGGTGCATCATAGCGCTCCAAGCTATTAACATGATACACAGTTCTATTAATAATAAGTACTAAGAACGCTGTACTAAATTGATAGCATACACTACGTGCAGAATTATTAGGCAAATGAGTATTTTGACCACATCATCCTCTTTATGCATGTTGTCTTACTCCAAGCTGTATAGGCTCGAAAGCCTACTACCAATTAAGCATATTAGGTGATGTGCATCTCTGTAATGAGAAGGGGTGTGGTCTAATGACATCAACACCCTATATCAGGTGTGCATAATTATTAGGCAACTTCCTTTCCTTTGGCAAAATGGGTCAAAAGAAGGACTTGACAGGCTCAGAAAAGTCAAAAATAGTGAGATATCTTGCAGAGGGATGCAGCACTCTTAAAATTGCAAAGCTTCTGAAGCGTGATCATTGAACAATCAAGCGTTTCATTCAAAATAGTCAACAGGGTCGCAAGAAGCGTGTGGAAAAACCAAGATGCAAAATAACTGCCCATGAACTGAGAAAAGTCAAGCGTGCAGCTGCCAAGATGCCACTTGCCACCAGTTTGGCCATATTTCAAAGCTGCAACATCACTGGAGTGCCCAAAAGCACAAGGTGTGCAATACTCAGAGACATGGCCAGGTCAATACTCAGAAAGGCTGAAAGACGACCACCACTGAACAAGACACACAAGCTGAAACATTTCAACGAGGGTCAGCCGGCACTCCGTTTGTAGGCGTGGTGCACGTGTCCAGGGCCGAAGTCCAAGTACAAATAAAAGAAAAGACCGGCACTCACTTATCTTCAAAGATTTTTTCTCTTTTATTCGCCACACATAGATATGTTCAGTGACGCGCGTTTCGGCTCTGTTGCGAGCCTTTCTCAAACCAATGGCATATAACAAAATCATACACTACAATTGATTTAAATAGACCGCCAAAGCGGAAATGACATCATGTAGTCATGGTAATTCAGACAAACAAAATGGAGTAAAGGGTAAAAAAGAAAAAAGAAAACAGAAAAAGCAAGAAGGAGGGAACAAAAGAAAAGGGGAAACACAGAGTAACAATTTAAATAATCAGATACACGTGAGAAACAGCCCAATCGCAACAGCATCAATAAGAATGATAGTAGTCATAGATTCTTTTGAAGTTCTCTAGATATTCGTACTAGCTTGCAATTCAGATGATGCGGTTGGGGGGTTCCTCACGTTTTCTGTAAAATACAAAAAACACAAAATATAAATTTAACATACATATAAAAGAAACAGCCATCTATAAAAAGCTATGGAGATCATACTCCCGGTTTAACCCCATGGGTTCCAGTGTCTGGAGTGTATGAATCCAATAGGATTCACGCTTCTTTAGCATTTTTAAGCGATTACCACCTCTGCGAGGTTGTTGTACCTGCTCAATGATTTGAAAGCGCAATTGCGCAATATTGTGCTTGCAGCGATCAAAGTGATGAGGGACGGGTAGGAGTAAATTACTTTTTCTAATAGTGGACTTATGCTTAGAGAAGCGGTCCTTCATGCGCATGGATGTTTCACCTATATATAACAGTCCACAAGGGCACTTGAGTAAATATATGATGAAACTACTATTGCATGTAAAAAAACCTCGAACTGGAAAGCGCTTGCCTGTATGGGGATGCGTGAAATATTCCCCTTTAATTACACTTGAACAGTGTATACACCCTAGGCAAGGGAATGTGCCCTTTCTAGGAGTTGATAAAGTCTGCTGACGCTTCTCAATTTGAGCACTGCCCACATCCGCCCTTACCACCATATCGCGGATATTCTTATTACGCTTATAGCACAATAAGGGGGGATTTTTGAACTCCTCAATAGAGGGATAAGCCCTTGACAATATATTCCAATGTTTAGAAAAAATAAATCGACACCTGTTCACCCATGGGTGGAACTTAGTAACAAACGGTATACGTGACCCCCTAGACTCCTGTTTAGGGGTCAAGGAGGTGACCCTACTTCTCTCACTATCCAGCAGTGCTGTGGGATATCCTCTATTCTCAAATCTCATAGACATTTCATCAAGACGTTTATCCTTCACTTCAGTATTAGAAACAATCCTACGTACCCTTTGAAATTGGGAGTGGGGTAAGGCTTTTTTTACTGTGGGGGGATGATAACTTGAGAAATGGAGAAGAGAATTTTTGTCGGTATTTTTGATATATAAATCAGTCACAATTGACCCACCTGCACCCTTAATGACCAGGGTGTCTAAAAAATTAATCTCATGATCACTATGATGTAAAGTAAACTGCAGCTCGGGCCAAATTGAGTTCAGAAATTCTGAAAAGGCACGAAGGGATCGAATGCCGCCCCGCCATACACAAAACACGTCATCGACGAATCTTCGCCAAAAAATACAATGAATTTTAAATAGATCATTGGTGTAAATATATTTGTCTTCAAACCATGACATGTATGAATTTGCATATGGCGGTGCGGCATTCGAGCCCATCGCGGTCCCACAGCACTGCTGGTAGTAGGTGTCCTGAAATAAAAAGTAATTCTCAGTTAAGATAATTTCAAGAAGTTTCAGAAAAAATTCTTTGGCACCTTCACTGTGAGAGGAGAAGGATAGAAGCCACTCTACAGCCCGTATACCCTTCCAGTGAACAATAGAAGTGTACAGAGAACAAACATCGAAGGTAACTAACAAATCATCATCCTGTAACACCAGGGTTCCAACCTCACGCAAAAATTGATTCGTATCAAGCAGGAAAGACGGCATGTTTTTGGTCAGGGGTGTCATAACCTTTTCAAGCAAAATAGCTGGTGGAGACAAAATTGAATCAGTCAAGGCCACAATAGGCCGACCCGGTGGTTGGGACAAGGATTTGTGCACTTTGGGCAGTGTATAAAACACAGGTGTTACAGGATGATGATTAATCAGATATTCCCCCAATTTGGGGTCAATAATCTGCTGTGCAATAAATGTATCAACCAAAGTACACAATTTCTTTTTTATAATGTATACCGGATCGCCGTCCAAAGGACGATACACATCGGTATTGGCCAACTGGCCCAGAATTTCACTGACATAATACTCCTTGTCCATAAGGACAAGAGCACCCCCCTTGTCAGCAGGCTTGAAAATCAGGCTATCGTCCCCCAATAAGTTATCGATAGCCTGCTTCTCAATGCGCGACAAGTTGTGGTTAACATGAAATCCACCCTGCCGTATCTCCTGCAGGGATTTTGACATGTCACGTTGGACTAATAAAATGAACGTTTCAACAGGATGATAACACTTAGGTGGTTGAAAGTGACTCTTGGTTCTCAGTCCAAAATCCTTCAATGATAGGCCAGTGTCACTGGTGGTTGCTGTACTTGCGCTTTTTTCAACATTGGTGGACTGCAAGCCTGAGAAATGCGCCTTAAGTCGGAGGTTCCTAAAGAAACGCTGACAGTCCATATCAAATTCAAAACTGTCCAGCGGACTAGTAGGACAAAATGATAGTCCCTTCTCCAATACCTGCAACTGGAGAGGACTTAAGCTTTTAGAGGATATATTGAAAATTAAAGTGTCATCTCTACCTGAGAGCGTGTTATCCGTGGTGCGTCGATACCCCCGATAATGGCGTCCTGCTCGTCTGGTGTTTTTCTTTGTTGAGGTCTTTGTCTCCTTCTGCCTAAAAAAGGCGCACGCGGAGGTCCAATAGTGGAATCACTTCCCGATCCGGATGACATCGAGGTTCCCCGACGTTGCTGCCTGGTAAATAGAGGTATAGCTGTGCCAGACAGATCTTGCCATTTATATACACGTTTATTCTGATAGTCCTCAGAGTCTCTGATAAATTTCTGGCGTTTAGTGCTTTCTATCTCCCTTTTCAGGTCAGCGCCAATTTTTTCCACTTTGGATTTTAGAGTAACCAATTCCTCAGCTGGTAAAGCGTCCTTGAGTTGCGTCTCAATGGTGGCAATTTTCTGCCTGCTAGTCATGATAGCTTCCGTCAGGTATTCGATGGTTAATACCATCAAGTCCATGGAGCACTTATTTTGTTTGTCTGAATTACCATGACTACATGATGTCATTTCCGCTTTGGCGGTCTATTTAAATCAATTGTAGTGTATGATTTTGTTATATGCCATTGGTTTGAGAAAGGCTCGCAACAGAGCCGAAACGCGCGTCACTGAACATATCTATGTGTGGCGAATAAAAGAGAAAAAATCTTTGAAGATAAGTGAGTGCCGGTCTTTTCTTTTATTTGTACTTGGACTTCGGCCCTGGACACGTGCACCACGCCTACAAACGGAGTGCCGGCTGACCCTCGTTGAAATACTTCAAATTTTCTTCAGCGCGAGCACCTGTGTATTTTCTATACAACATGGCTTCATTTTCCTACACGGAAGAACGGGCACGGGAAATCGTGTCCAATGTGACTGCTAATGTGGACTTTCTCAAAATACCTCCCACGGAGTATCGAGGGAGAGAACTCGAAAAGGAGGTAAGGAGATTAACCTCCTGGGAACTACATGTATCCACACTTGCTGAATATTGCCGCTTGCACCGTATCCCACGTGGATTGCGAGTCCATTTGAGACCCACGTTTTTTTGTGACAACATTGATTATTGCACTAACTTCTCAAATATTCTAAATAAGTGCTCCATGGACTTGATGGTATTAACCATCGAATACCTGACGGAAGCTATCATGACTAGCAGGCAGAAAATTGCCACCATTGAGACGCAACTCAAGGACGCTTTACCAGCTGAGGAATTGGTTACTCTAAAATCCAAAGTGGAAAAAATTGGCGCTGACCTGAAAAGGGAGATAGAAAGCACTAAACGCCAGAAATTTATCAGAGACTCTGAGGACTATCAGAATAAACGTGTATATAAATGGCAAGATCTGTCTGGCACAGCTATACCTCTATTTACCAGGCAGCAACGTCGGGGAACCTCGATGTCATCCGGATCGGGAAGTGATTCCACTATTGGACCTCCGCGTGCGCCTTTTTTAGGCAGAAGGAGACAAAGACCTCAACAAAGAAAAACACCAGACGAGCAGGACGCCATTATCGGGGGTATCGACGCACCACGGATAACACGCTCTCAGGTAGAGATGACACTTTAATTTTCAATATATCCTCTAAAAGCTTAAGTCCTCTCCAGTTGCAGGTATTGGAGAAGGGACTATCATTTTGTCCTACTAGTCCGCTGGACAGTTTTGAATTTGATATGGACTGTCAGCGTTTCTTTAGGAACCTCCGACTTAAGGCGCATTTCTCAGGCTTGCAGTCCACCAATGTTGAAAAAAGCGCAAGTACAGCAACCACCAGTGACACTGGCCTATCATTGAAGGATTTTGGACTGAGAACCAAGAGTCACTTTCAACCACCTAAGTGTTATCATCCTGTTGAAACGTTCATTTTATTAGTCCAACGTGACATGTCAAAATCCCTGCAGGAGATACGGCAGGGTGGATTTCATGTTAACCACAACTTGTCGCGCATTGAGAAGCAGGCTATCGATAACTTATTGGGGGACGATAGCCTGATTTTCAAGCCTGCTGACAAGGGGGGTGCTCTTGTCCTTATGGACAAGGAGTATTATGTCAGTGAAATTCTGGGCCAGTTGGCCAATACCGATGTGTATCGTCCTTTGGACGGCGATCCGGTATACATTATAAAAAAGAAATTGTGTACTTTGGTTGATACATTTATTGCACAGCAGATTATTGACCCCAAATTGGGGGAATATCTGATTAATCATCATCCTGTAACACCTGTGTTTTATACACTGCCCAAAGTGCACAAATCCTTGTCCCAACCACCGGGTCGGCCTATTGTGGCCTTGACTGATTCAATTTTGTCTCCACCAGCTATTTTGCTTGAAAAGGTTATGACACCCCTGACCAAAAACATGCCGTCTTTCCTGCTTGATACGAATCAATTTTTGCGTGAGGTTGGAACCCTGGTGTTACAGGATGATGATTTGTTAGTTACCTTCGATGTTTGTTCTCTGTACACTTCTATTGTTCACTGGAAGGGTATACGGGCTGTAGAGTGGCTTCTATCCTTCTCCTCTCACAGTGAAGGTGCCAAAGAATTTTTTCTGAAACTTCTTGAAATTATCTTAACTGAGAATTACTTTTTATTTCAGGACACCTACTACCAGCAGTGCTGTGGGACCGCGATGGGCTCGAATGCCGCACCGCCATATGCAAATTCATACATGTCATGGTTTGAAGACAAATATATTTACACCAATGATCTATTTAAAATTCATTGTATTTTTTGGCGAAGATTCGTCGATGACGTGTTTTGTGTATGGCGGGGCGGCATTCGATCCCTTCGTGCCTTTTCAGAATTTCTGAACTCAATTTGGCCCGAGCTGCAGTTTACTTTACATCATAGTGATCATGAGATTAATTTTTTAGACACCCTGGTCATTAAGGGTGCAGGTGGGTCAATTGTGACTGATTTATATATCAAAAATACCGACAAAAATTCTCTTCTCCATTTCTCAAGTTATCATCCCCCCACAGTAAAAAAAGCCTTACCCCACTCCCAATTTCAAAGGGTACGTAGGATTGTTTCTAATACTGAAGTGAAGGATAAACGTCTTGATGAAATGTCTATGAGATTTGAGAATAGAGGATATCCCACAGCACTGCTGGATAGTGAGAGAAGTAGGGTCACCTCCTTGACCCCTAAACAGGAGTCTAGGGGGTCACGTATACCGTTTGTTACTAAGTTCCACCCATGGGTGAACAGGTGTCGATTTATTTTTTCTAAACATTGGAATATATTGTCAAGGGCTTATCCCTCTATTGAGGAGTTCAAAAATCCCCCCTTATTGTGCTATAAGCGTAATAAGAATATCCGCGATATGGTGGTAAGGGCGGATGTGGGCAGTGCTCAAATTGAGAAGCGTCAGCAGACTTTATCAACTCCTAGAAAGGGCACATTCCCTTGCCTAGGGTGTATACACTGTTCAAGTGTAATTAAAGGGGAATATTTCACGCATCCCCATACAGGCAAGCGCTTTCCAGTTCGAGGTTTTTTTACATGCAATAGTAGTTTCATCATATATTTACTCAAGTGCCCTTGTGGACTGTTATATATAGGTGAAACATCCATGCGCATGAAGGACCGCTTCTCTAAGCATAAGTCCACTATTAGAAAAAGTAATTTACTCCTACCCGTCCCTCATCACTTTGATCGCTGCAAGCACAATATTGCGCAATTGCGCTTTCAAATCATTGAGCAGGTACAACAACCTCGCAGAGGTGGTAATCGCTTAAAAATGCTAAAGAAGCGTGAATCCTATTGGATTCATACACTCCAGACACTGGAACCCATGGGGTTAAACCGGGAGTATGATCTCCATAGCTTTTTATAGATGGCTGTTTCTTTTATATGTATGTTAAATTTATATTTTGTGTTTTTTGTATTTTACAGAAAACGTGAGGAACCCCCCAACCGCATCATCTGAATTGCAAGCTAGTACGAATATCTAGAGAACTTCAAAAGAATCTATGACTACTATCATTCTTATTGATGCTGTTGCGATTGGGCTGTTTCTCACGTGTATCTGATTATTTAAATTGTTACTCTGTGTTTCCCCTTTTCTTTTGTTCCCTCCTTCTTGCTTTTTCTGTTTTCTTTTTTCTTTTTTACCCTTTACTCCATTTTGTTTGTCTGAATTACCATGACTACATGATGTCATTTCCGCTTTGGCGGTCTATTTAAATCAATTGTAGTGTATGATTTTGTTATATGCCATTGGTTTGAGAAAGGCTCGCAACAGAGCCGAAACGCGCGTCACTGAACATATCTATGTGTGGCGAATAAAAGAGAAAAAATCTTTGAAGATAAGTGAGTGCCGGTCTTTTCTTTTATTTACACAAGCTGAAACGTCAAGACTGGGCCAAGAAATATCTCAAGACTGATTTTTCTAAGGTTTTATAAACTGATGAAATGAGAGTGAGTCTTGATGGGCCAGATGGCTGGATTGGTAAAGGGCAGAGAGCTCCAGTCCGACTCAGACACCAGCAAGGTGGAGGTGGAGTACTGGTTTGGGCTGGTATCATCAAAGATGAGCTTGTGGGGCCTTTTTGGGTTGAGGATGGAGTCAAGCTCAACTCCCAGTCCTACTGCCAGTTTCTGGAAGACACCTTCTTCAAGCAGTGGTACAGGAAGAAGTCTGCAAGGTAAGAAAAACATGATTTTCATGCAGGACAATGCTCCATCACACGCGTCCAAGTACTCCACAACGTGGCTGGCAAGAAAGGGTATAAAAGAAGAAAATCTAATGACATGGCCTCCTTGTTCACCTGATCTGAACCCCATTGAGAACCTGTGGTCCATCATCAAATGTGAGATTTACAAGGAGGGAAAACAGTACACCTCTCTGAACAGTGTCTGGGAGGCTGTGGTTGCTGCTGCACGCAATGTTGATGGTGAACAGATCAAAACACTGACAGAATCCATGGATGGCAGGCTTTTGAGTGTCCTTGCAAAGAAAGGTGGCTATATTGGTCACTGATTTGTTTTTGTTTTGTTTTTGAATGTCAGAAATGTATATTTGTGAATGTTGAGATGTTATATTGGTTTCACTGGTAAAAATAAATAATTGAAATGGGTATATATTTGTTTTTTGTTAAGTTGCCTAATAATTATGCACAGTAATAGTCACCTGCACACACAGATATCCCCCTAAAATAGCTAAAACTAAAAACAAACTAGAAACTACTTCCAAAAATATTCAGCTTTGATATTAATGAGTTTTTTGGGTTCATTGAGAACATGGTTGTTGTTCAATAATAAAATTAATCCTCAAAAATACAACTTGCCTAATAATTCTGCACTCCCTGTAGAGTGCTATGGTGCGCTACATCTGTAAATACAGTACCAGAACCGATCTCATTATACAAAGACAATACTAGAACCAAGTTCAAAGAACATTTTCAGCCTAAACCTTGCACAATACTTTTGAACAATGTGAAATTAAAGCTCCCGGTATGCCATGAACAGTGGTAAGAGTTTGCTGGGAGTTGTTTCGCAACCCATTATCTCACTACAGACCATACAGTTAATCCAGTACTGATCACATATAGAGTTAAGCGGACATCTGGTTGTTCGGGTTTGCCGAGTTCAGCCGAAATTCGCTAAGGCTACTTTCACACTTGCGTTCAGAGCGGATCCGTCTGAGACGGATCCACTCATATAATGCAGACGGTGGCTCCGTTCAGTACGGATCCGTCTGCATTATAATGTTAAAGAATTTCTAAGTGTGAAAGTAGCCTCACACGGATCCGTCCAGACTTTCAATGTGAAGTCAATGGGGGACGGATCCGTTTGAAGATTGAGCCATAGTGTGTCATCTTCAAACGGATCTGTCCCCATTGACTTACATTGTAAGTCTGGACGGATCCGCACGGCCAGGCGGACACCCGAATGCTGCAAGCAGCGTTCAGGTGTCCGCCTGCTGAGCGGAGCGGAGGCTGAACGCTGCCAGACTGATGCATTCTGAGCGGATCCGCGTCCACTCAGAATGCATTAGGGCAGTACGGATGCGTTCGGGTCCGCTTGTGAGCCCCTTCAAACGGAGGTCACAAGCGGACAGCCGAACACTAGTGGGAAAGTAGCCTAAAAAGTTTAAGTACGGGACCCGAACTTGACCCCGAACCCCATTGAAAGCAATAGGGACCCAAGCTTTGGAGCACTAAAATGGCTCTAAAAATGTCATGGAAACTAGAGGGCTGCAAAAGGCAGCAAAATGTGGTTAAGAGCATGGCAAGTGCTCTGCAAACAAATGTGGATAGGGAAATGACCAAAAATAAAAAATAATAATCTTGATCTAGGAGGAGGTCCATATGGAGTAGGAGGTTGAGAAGGCGGTGGATGTGGCGGTGTAGGTGGAAGTGGCGGTGGAGGAGGTAGCCAACACTGGTTTGTGGTTTTGTTTTTTATTTATTTTTTCGTTTAAATTTGGGTAGACCCCAAAACATTGGGAAATATAAAAAATAAAACAAAGACAAAGTGAGCTGCATTACAACAATGGCTGGGTGACGCTGGTATACATGTCTATTCTGCACAAGGTACGAACAAGTCCTGTGGGATCCCTGCCTGGTTCATTTTAATGAACGTGAGCTTGTCCACATTCCCTGTGGACAGGCAGCTGCGCTTGTCTGTAATAACCCCAACCTGCCGTGCTAAACAAGCATTCAGACAATACACTGGTTGCAGGGCAGGCCAGAACCTCCAAGGCGTAAAGGGCAAGCTCAGGCCATGTGCCGAATTTGGAGACCCAGAAGTTGAAGGGGACAAACCCATCAGTCAGTACGTGTAGGCGTGTGCACACATACTGCTCCACCATTTTGCACGTCCCCATTGGTCTACGATCCAATTGGATATCTTCCCTATCAACTTTCGATGTTCTTTTATGCGCCTACCATTTTGATCACGGGTAAAGTGGAAACAGGGTTCCATGCCAGAGAGGGAGCGTGAGCAAGTAATACCACATCCAAGGGAGGTCAATGGCTGAAATGTGATTGAGCAGAAAATATGGGACAAGTTATTGAAGCAGAAGTAAAGGAGTGAGCGCTCGGCAATTACCCACTCCCGACTCGGGGCGGTAGTGACGATAAATAACAATACAGGACTCTTAAGATGCCCTGTTATTGGAATGAGTAATAAAAAATTACAGCAAATGTCACTGCGTATTTTGGATAAGGAAACGTTATACAGGAGAGGCCCTGCTGCCGCTTTGTTGACTCTAGATAACTTCTGCCTGATCACACGTACCCGTGACATCCACGATCTAATTGGATATCTTCACTATCAACTTAAGATGTTCTTTTCTGTGCCTACCATGTTGATCACGGGTAACGGGGAATTAGGGTTCCGGGCTGGAAAGGGAGCGTGAGAAAGGGATACCACATCCAAAGGAGGTCAATGTATAAAATTAAACGTGATCGAGCAGAAATGTGGGACAATTTATTGAAGCAGAAACATCCAAGTAAAGGAGGGGGCTCGTGGCAATTACCCACTCCCGACTCGGGGAGGTAGTGATGATAAATAACCATACAGGACTCTTAAGATGCCCTGTTATTGTAATAATTAATACAAAATTATAGGGAATATCACTGGGGTATTTTGGAATTGGAAACGTTAGACAGGAGAGGCCCTGCTGCCGCTTTGTTGACTCTAGATAACTTCTGCCTGATCGCACATATCTGTGACGTCCACGATCCAATTGGATATCTTCTCTATCAACTTTCGGTGTTCTTTTCTGCGCCTTCCATGTTGATCACGGTTGGTGGCGAATCAGGGTTCCGCGTGAAAAAGGGATACCACATCCAAGGGAGGTCAATTGGCTGAAATGTGATCGAGCGGAAATGTGAGACTAGTTGTTAAAGCGGAAGGATCGAATGAAAGGAGGTGGAGCACGTCAATTAAACACAAATTTTAGAAATTTAATGCAGAGCAGGGGTTTTTCATAGGCAAAAATGGGTTAATGTCACCCACCAATGGAACAGATGATTTTGAAAACATTTTGGGCACTGTCAACTATGCAGAGCAGGGGTTTATTCACAGCAAAACTGTGTTCATGTCAACCACCAATTGAACAGAGACGATATTAAAAAAATTAGGTCCCTGTGACCTAATCAGAGCAAGGTTTTGTATAAGGCAAAATTGGTAAAATATCACTTGACAATGTAATAGTCGATTTTTTTAATTTATTTCCCTGTCACCTATGCAGAGCAGAGGTTTATTCACGGCAAAAATTGTAAAAAAAAACAAGAATGTAACATACGCTTTTGCACTCTGCTCCCACTTTTGCTGTGCTGCTTCCTCTGTGCGACCACCGCCTCTTTCTCCAAACTAGATAGGTCACTCGCATGACCTTGATTCCATGTGGGGTTGAGGACCTCATCGTCCTCCACATCATCTTCCATCCAGTCTTCACCTCTGCCCTCCCTTCGTCGGTCTGCACACTGCAGAAACCCACAGCATTTGGTACCTGTGTTTCGTCATCATCAGAGACGTGCTGTGGTGGTCCTTCCATGTACTCATCCTGAAACATAAGTGGTTGGGCATCGGTGCACTCAATATATTGCACTTCTGGGGCAGGGCTTTGTGAATGGATCTGGGAAATGCTGCTAGCACAGTCATCAAAAAGCAGAAGAGACTGCTCCATGACTTGGGGCTCAGACTGCTTGGCAGATTTGAAAGGGGGTGAGGTGAAGGATTGATGGACATCAGCTGCAGGTTCCAACTCTGATTTTTCAGCAAGAGACTGGGTGGGAGACAATGTGAAGGAACTAGAGGCACTGTCAGCCACCCAATCCACTATAGCCTGTACTTGTTCTGGCCTCACCATTCGTAGAGCCGCATTCGGCCCTACCAATTAATGCTGAATGTTCTGTCGCCTACTGACACCTGAGGAAGGTGTTTCACTTGTGGGTGTAGCTGGCACAGATCGACCACGTCCTTTCCCTGCAACAGGAGTTCCACCAGCAGCACCATGAACGTTGCCACGTCCCTTATTTGACGCTCTCCTCATTCTTTGCGTTCACCCACCAAACTAACAAATGGTTTATGTCAGGGGACAATGTAACCACCAATAGTCAACAATTTTCACCGAGAGTAAGGCAGTGCCAGTGTCATAAAGAGGAAAAATTTCTTGAGGTCACACAACAGTTACTTCACGGTCAAATTTTTTTGAATTTGTCAACCAACAATGTAACTGCAATATTGACTGGTTGTATTTGACTGTGACAAATGCAGCAAAGGCCCTAGATGTAGGGTCTTGCCCAAAATGGGTCTTTTTTTAAACCCAGAATATAATTGCAGTATTTCAAGCTTGTATTTCACTGTGGCAAATGCAGCAACGGCCCCAGATGTAAGGTATTGCAAACATTTGGTGTGTTTTAAAAAAAAAACAGAATATAATTGCAGTATTTCAAGCTTGTATTTCACTGTGACAAATGCAGCAAAGGCCCCAGATATAGGTTCTTGCTAAAAATTGGTGTTTTTTTTTAAACCCAGAATATAATTGCAGTATTTCAAGCTTGTATTTCACTGTGATAAATGCAGCAAAGGCCCCAGATGTAGGATATTGCCAAAAATGGGTGTTTTTTTTAAACTCAGAATATAACTGCAGTATTTAAACCTTGTATTTTACTGTCACAAATGCACATGTGCTGTGCTGGTGCACTGAACTTGCATAAAATGGCCGCTGAATGCCACCTAACTAGCAGACGGATAAAAGTTGTTTTTCTGTGTCACTGGCCTCTGAGCAGGGTAAAAAATTGCGCGCTGCACCCACAAAACAAAATTGCTGTAGATCGATGAGTTAACAAGCACTTCCGATAACAGATTCTATTCTATTCTCTCCCTCACAGCAGCAGCATCCTATCCCTACACTAATAAGAGCAGAGTGACGTGCAGCGCTACGTGACTCCAGCTTATATAGAGGCTGGGTCACATGCTGCACTGGCCAATCACAGCCATGCCATTAGTAGGCATGGCTGTAATGGCTCCTAAGGGCACAAGAGTTAGGCCTCATGCAGACGGGCGTGTTCCGCGGCCGAGAGCGGACCCTGGAAACCCAGCCGGGATTCCTCCTGACAGCATGAGCGCACTAGTATAGTGTATTAATGTACAGCAGCGGCTGCATGAAGCGCACAGCGTCATAGCAACCAATGACGCCATGCGCTCATGCTGTCAGGAGGAATCCCGGCTGGGTTTCCAGGATCCGCTCTCGGCAGCGGAACACGGCTGTCTGCATGAGGCCTTAAACGCTTGTTGATTAGCTGCTCTGCAGCCTTTCAAAAAGCGCCATTAACTCTCTGAACACCAAACCCGAACCCGAACTTTTACTGAAATGTTCGGTAGCCAAAAAAAGGAGTGGGTGCAAAACACAGAAGACGTTCAAATATTCCATTCCCGTGTCATCTCTGTTTTACATCCACTCCTGTTTTTTTTGGGCTTTAGCAATACTGGTTGATTATTGAGCAAATGCTGACCGAGTGAAAGCGGATGCTCCACAGACAGGTTCCATTTTTTGTGGGTTATTGTTTTGATGGATCAGACGAAGGGAAAATTAATCAGTGACATCAACACAAACTTACTACTGACACCAGCTCCACTATGTATATGCGTTTAATAGAACAGTTACTGTTGACATCGATGTGGAATTAGCTGGCGATGGTGTAAAAGGACTGCGCTTCTTCTTGGCGCTAACAACAACATGTAAGGCTTGAGTTATTTGGTCAGTTTTGGCCCTATGACTGCCCTAACAATTGAAGTGTGCAGTGATTCTAAGAGTGACTCCTGTCATCTGCATGTCATACTGACTGACAGTATTATTTCACTATCACTCTTGTGTTGCTCTTAGCAGCCAGGAAATAGCATTTTTTTTACGTAATTCACCGTGAATATATTCGTATCGAACTTATCTCTAGTCACAAACAAATCGATAAGGTAAGGAAGATTACAATTTTTTTTGTTTATTTTAGACTGTGTTATTATTGTCAGATGCAGCAATCAGCTATGAGGGGTACAATGACAAGGAGTGGCGCAATTGTTGCTCCCTGTCATTGCACCCAATGTGCTTCTTGTCAAAGTAATTAATCACAAAGCAAATTTTTTTAACAAAATTCGGTAAAACAGCCAAATAAAATGTTACAATACTTTGCTCATCACTAATTAACTCCTTAAGCCTAATTTTACCGTTTGTGCTCTCAATTCTTCCTTTCTGCATTCCAACATCCATAAAGTTTTTACTTTTTCATTCACATAGCCATACAAGGGCTTATTTTTTGCTCAAAAAGTTGCATTTTGTTAAACGTGGGTAAGTACAGTGTGACAGGGTGTCATAATGTTTTGCAGAGAAAGTGCTGGATGGTGTGTACATTGCACCAAGTTTACAGCACTTCATGTGTTAAAAGGCTCCAGGAAGGTTTGGTTTTCCTTGCATCCAGAAGCTTTCTGGGAAAAAGAAAACCAGTTTAGGGTCCTGGAGCCGGTCAGGGAAGAGTTGGGTGGGTTCCCTGACAACCCGGAGCCAGTCCGGGTTTTACCTCCCTGGGGGACTGCTCACACAGATGTACTAATTAAGTCAGCAGCCCTGACCCAGGAGCTCTCTCTCTGGCAGTCTGTTTGAGAAGCTGCAAGCCCAGGAGCTCTGAGAACGGTTAGTTTCTCCACCTAACTACTGAACTGTAAGCTGCTCTGTTTTCCCCTTGAAAATGCTCTTTGTGTTTTGTGTTATGAGTTTAGCTAGGGCTGCCGAGTGAGATAGGCAGGAGCCAGACGGCTATTGTTGTTTTTGGTTTTGTTTGTTAATTTGAGCAACTTGCAAAAATAAACTAGCAACAGTCTGACGCACAAGCTACAAAGGTGTCAGTGTACCTGTTTCGGCCCAAAACAACCCCGCAGGAAGGCGTAACAGTTCACAAATTGGTGTCGGATGCGGGCAAACGGATCCCTGCCAGATACCACCCATCTAGCAACTTGAATTGCATTTCATCTTATCATCCAGTACGATGGAAGACCTGGTGTTGAGGTTGGCACAAGCCTGTGCAACCCAGCAAGACGCAAATGCAGTCCAGCGAGAGACTAATGCCAGATATGAAAAGGCTTTGGCTGCACTAGCTGAGGCTGCGGAAAGAGACAGGCAAATGCAAGCTGAAGCCGCTCGGAAAGACAGAGAAACTCTTACAGAGGTTCTGCAGCAGCTGGCGAATACGCGTCCGGATCGACCTAGCAATAGTGGGTTGATCAAAGCAAGCCATTTTCTTCAGAAAATGACCCCACACGATGACGTGGAAGCGTTTCTGAATACTTTTGAACGTACCGCAGATCGGGAGGCGTGGCCTAAGCCTCAGTGGGCGGGGTTGGTTGCTCCGTTTCTAACTGGTGACTCTCAGAAAGCGTATTTTGATTTGTCTGCCGAGGATGCCCAGGACTACGAGAAGCTAAAGCTTGAAATTCTCCGCCGTTTGGGTGTCACTCCTGCTGTGCGGGCCCAACGCGTGCACCGCTGGAATTACCAACCTAATAAGTCTCCCAGGTCACAGATGCATGACCTAATTTATCTGGTACGAAAGTGGTTGCAACCTGAGATACTCACGGCACCCCAGATTGTCGAAAGGGTCACAATGGATCGCTTCCCGACGGCGCTGCCGTATGAATTAAGAAAATGGGTCAGTCACGCTGATCCAAAGTCTGCCAATGAGTTAGTTGAGATGGTTGAACGCTACCTCGCAGCAGAGGGGTTTTTGGCAGGGGGGTCTGACCCCGAGAACTTGCCTGTAAAGCGGCGTCTGCCCGCAGTGGCGGGGAGAGGCACCTCAACCTTAAGTGCTGATCCTGGTTTGAAAACGTGGGTGAAGACCAACATGGATACTAGGCCGCTGAAAGAGACCCTACCAGGCTCCGGTGTCCAGTGATGGAGGTGCAAAGCCCGGGGGCATGTGGCTGCTAAATGTCCTGACATCCCAGTACCTATGGAGTGTGGAGCCGCTCGGCGCCTTTCCTTCTTTGCTCATCCAGCGTGTCTGACATCTGCGCTGGCTCACATGGCACAAGTCAAAGTGGATGGAAGGAGTGTCCAGGCCTTGCTGGATTCTGGAAGCCTCGTTACGCTTGTACACTCAGACCTGGTAGCTCCAGACCAGCTGAAAAACCAGTGCATTGCTGTTGTGTGCATACATGGTGATGCAAAAAGTTATGGTACGGCGGTGGTCCCCATTGAGACTCAGTTTGGTGTGACATCCCATGAGGTTGGAGTGTCTAAATCCCTGATGCATAGTGTCATACTAGGGCGGGACTTTCCTTTGTTCTGGGACCTGTGGGCAGTCGACTTTCCACCTCAAGTTTCCCTAAGTGTGAGAGATGAAACTCTGGCTAGCCTGCCTAACTTTGGGGATTCTGGTTCTGAAGCACCAGCCGCTGGATTGACCCCAGTTGAGCCTGACCAGTTCCCCTTCTCTGTGCTAGTGGGGGAATCCGAGAGACCACAAGAGTCTATGGAAGAGTTACCTATGCCAGAAATAAACTGCTCTCAAGATAACTTTGACACATCCCAACTGAGGGACCCAACGTTGGCTCATGCTTGGGAAAATGTGGCTGTGGTTAATGAGGTTGCCCACAGTACGGGCTTGGAGAAGGTGTACCCTCACTTTGCTGTCAACCATGATCTTCTCTATCGTGTTGATAATATAAGGGGTGAAGTCGTAGAGCAACTAGTTGTTCCCAAATCGCATAGGAAAGTGGTACTTGACCTGGCTCATAAAAACCCCATGGGAGGACACCTGGCGGCCGAGAAAACGCAGCAACGGGTACTCCAGAGGTTTTTTTGGCCTGGCATATTTGAAGAAATCAAACGATTCTGTTCGTCTTGCCCAGAATGTCAGTTGACGTCCCCTGCGCCTCATTACCGGGGACCCTTGGTACCGTTACCCATCATTGAGGTACCTTTTCACCGGATTGCAATGGATTTGGTGGGGCCCCTGGTGAAATCTGCAAAGGGACATCAATACATTCTTGTGGTTTTAGACTATGCCACTAGGTATCCCGAGGCGGTTCCTCTGCGGAACACGTCAGCTAAAACAATTGCCCGGGAGCTGTTTCATATGTTTGCTAGAACAGGCATTCCAAAAGAGATCCTGACAGATCAAGGAACGCCTTTTATGTCAAACGTAATGAAAGGTTTGTGTAAGCTGCTGGGTATAAAACAGTTAAGGACATCTGTCTATCACCCTCAAACTGATGGGTTGGTTGAGCGCTTCAACAAAACCCTCAAGAGAATGTTAAAAAGGGTCGTTGAGGCAGACGGGAGAGATTGGGATTGCCTGCTCCCCTACTTGATGTTTGCTGTTCGTGAGGTGCCTCAGTCGTCTACTGGGTTTTCCCCGTTTGAGCTTTTGTATGGGCGACAACCCCGGGGGCTTTTGGATATTGCAAAGGAGTCGTGGGAAGAGGAGCCCTCTCCCCACCGCTCCCTGGTGGAACATGTTCTACAGATGCAGGATCGCATCACAGCTGTAATGCCCATAGTACAAGAACATATGAGACAGGCTCAAGAGGCGAAAAGTCGCATATACAATCGGGGAGCCAGACTCAGGGTTTTTCAGCCGGGTGACCGGGTCCTGGTTCTGGTTCCCAGCGTCGAAAGCAAATTCCTAGCGAAATGGCAAGGGCCCTATGAGGTTGTAGAGAAGATAGGGGAGGTGAATTATAAAGTCCACCAACCTGACAAACGGAAAAAAATGCAAATTTATCATGTCAATTTAATAAAGGCCTGGAAGGAACCGTTAGTTTCTATGGCGGCTGAGCCTCTCAGCCCTACACTTCAGGGGGAAGTTACTGAGGTGAAGGTCTCAGAGACTTTGTCAAGGGCACAAGCCCAAGAGGTAAAGGAATTCCTCCTTAGGAATGCTGATGTGTTTTCAGAGTGGCCAGGTTGCACTCATGTAATTAAGCATGATATTGTTACAGATCCACAAGCTCGGGTTCGCTTGAAGCCATATCGCATTCCTGAAGCTCGCAGACAGACAGTAGCCGGTGAGATCCAGAGAATGTTGGAGCTAGGTGTTATTGAGCCGTCCCATAGTGATTGGTCTAGCCCTGTGGTGTTGGTACCAAAACCGGATGGGTCCTGACGGTTTTGCAACGACTTTCGCAAATTAAACGATATCTCAAAGTTTGACGCTTATCCCATGCCACGGGTGGATGAGTTGATAGAAAGGTTAGGTCCAGCCAGGTACATTACCACCCTGGATCTAACCAGAGGTTATTGGCAGATTCCACTTACTTCAACGGCTAGGGAAAAGACAGCATTTTCTACTCCTCAGGGCCTATTCCAGTATGTGAGAATGCCGTTTGGGCTTCATGGGGCCCCTGCCACCTTTCAGAGGTTGATGGATGAAGTCCTTAGGCCACACCGGCGCTTCGCGTCAGCCTACCTTGACGACGTGGTGATATTCAGCTCGGATTGGGAAAGTCATCTTCCCAAGGTCCAAGCGGTGGTAGACTCAATTCGGCAGGCTGATCTGACGGCCAATCCCAAGAAATGTGCCCTGGGCCTTGAAGAGGCACGATACCTAGGGTACATTATTGGTAAAGGCCTCATCAAGCCTCAGGCTCAAAAGGTACAGGCAATTAAGGACTGGCCTCAACCTTGCACAAAAAACAGATGAGGACGTTTCTGGGCATGGTAGGGTATTACCAGAGGTTTATTCCAGATTTGCCACCATAGCTGCTCCGCTTACGGACCTAATCAAGGGCAAAAGCTCAGGGGGAATTTCTTGGAACAAAGATGCTGATGTTGCGTTCTGTAAACTCAAGGAGGTGTTATGCAGTAGGCCAGTTTTGATCGCTCCTGATTTAAAAAAAAAGTTTGTTGTTCAAACAGATGCTTCCAATGTGGGCCTAGGGGCCGTGTTGTCAGTTGGTGCATGAAGAAGAACACCCAGTGATATATTTGAGTAGGAAGCTAACCCCAGCTGAGAAAAACTATAGTATTGTGGAGCGCAAGTGTTTGGCCATCAAATGGGCTTTAGAGACTCTGCGATACTATCTGCTCGGCCATCAATTTCAGTTAGTGACAGATCACTCCCCTCTTACCTGGATGTCACGGGCCAAAGATCATAATGCAAGGGTGACCCGCTGGTTCATGTCACTACAGGACTATAATTTCTCAGTGGAGCACAGAGCAGGAAATGCAGGCCAATGCTGACGCTCTCTCCCGAACTCATTGTATGTTCTCGGAAAGTGTCCGTACCCACGGGTTTGAACAGAGGGAGGGGGTATGTGACAGGGTGTCACAATGTTTTGCAGAGAAAGTGCTGGATGGTGTGTACATTGCACCAAGTTTCCAGCACTTCATGTGTTAAAAGGCTCCAGGAAGGTTTGGTTTTCCTTGCATCCAGAAGCTTTCTGGGAAAAAGAAAACCAGTTTAGGGTCCTGGAGCCGGTCAGGGAAGAGTTGGGTGGGTTCCCTGACCATCCAGAGCCAGTCCGGGTTTTACCTCCCTGGGGGACTGCTCACACAGATGTACTAATTAAGTCAGCAGCCCTGACCCAGGAGCTCTCTCTCTGGCAGTCTGTTTGAGAAGCTGCAAGCCCAGGAGCTCTGAGAACGGTTAGTTTCTCCACCTAACTACTGAACTGTAAGTTGCTCTGTTTTCCCCTTGAAAATGCTCTTTGTGTTTTGTGTTATGAGTTTAGCTAGGGCTGCCGAGTGAGATAGGCAGGAGCCAGACGGCTATTGTTGTTTTTGGTTTTGTTTGTTAATTTGAGCAACTTGCAAAAATAAACTAGCAACAGTCTGACGCACAAGCTACAAAGGTGTCAGTGTACCTGTTTTGGCCCAAAACAACCCCGCAGGAAGGCGTAACAGTTCACAAATGTTATAGCCATACAGAATGTATATTTTTTATTCTTTGCAGTAATTTTTAAAAGCAATATTTTTTTTACTTTCACTTTTAGTTCTCTATGGGACTTGAACATGCAATTGTTTGTTCGCTTATAGCATAGACTACTAGTATACTATTGCACTCTATTGGATTTTTTTTCTGGCTTCTAGTTAAGCTCTACTGAAGGCAGGTCTTAATAGCAAAAGATATAGAAAGGCTGAGCACTCACCAGCTGGGCCAGACAGAGACACAGACCATGTAGTAAATGACAATTTTTATTATACCTAACTGTAGACAATTAAAATCTATATTAAAACAAAAGGTAATAATAATGAAAATCGCATAATATATCACCACATCTGATATAAATAATCAGCTAAAAGAATAAGTGTTAACAGTCAGATGGGATAAAAAATCGATAAGGATAAATCGATAAAATAATCGGTGAGGAATTCGATAAGAACTTTGCCAATAAGATACTCGATATTTGTGCAAGTGGAGCTGTAACCAAAGTCCGTACTCTGTAAAGTCTATTCGATCGTTTGGAGTCAGTTCGATCATATGAATAGATTCGGCATATAGTCAGTTAGTGGATTACACTAGGGATGAGCGAACTCGAACTGTATAGTTCGGGTTCGTACCGAATTTTGGGGTGTCCGTGACACGGACCCGAACCCGGACATTTTCGTAAAAGTTCGGGTTCGGTGTTCGTCGCTTTCTTCGCGCTTTTGTGACGCTTTCTTGGCGCTTTTTGAAAGGCTGCAAAGCAGCCAATCAACAAGCGTCATACTACTTGCCCCAAGAGGCCATCACAGCCATGCCTACTATTGGCATGGCTGTGATTGGCCAGAGCACCATGTGACCCAGCCTCTATTTAAGCTGGAGTCACATAGCGCCGCCCGTCACTCTGCTCTGATTAGCGTAGGGAGAGGTTGCGGCTGCGACAGTAGGGCGAGATTAGGCAGATTAACTCCTCCAAAGGACTTGATTAACTGATCGATCTGCAGCTGTGGATCATTGAGCTGCTGATCCTCAATTGCTCACTGTTTTTAGGCTGCACAGACCGTTTGTCAGTCACATTTTTCTGGGGTGATCGGCGGCCATTTTGTGTCTTGTGGTGCGCCAGCACAAGCTGCGACCAAGTGCATTTAACCCTCAATGGTGTGGTTGTTTTTTGGCTAAAGCCTACATCAGGGTGAAGCTGTCACACCAAGTGCATTTAACCAGCAATAGTCTGTTCATTTTTTGGCCATATACAAAATCAGGGGCAAGCTGCGCCTGTCACCAAGTGCATTTAACCCTCAATGGTGTGGTTGTTTTTTGGCTAAAGCCTACATCAGGGTGAAGCTGTCACACCAAGTGCATTTAACCAGCAATAGTCTGTTCATTTTTTGGCCATATACTAAATCAGGGGCAAGCTGCGCCTGTCACCAAGTGCATTTAACCCTCAATGGTGTGGTTGTTTTTTGGCTAAAGCCTACATCAGGGTGAAGCTGTCACACCAAGTGCATTTAACCAGCAATAGTCTGTTTATTTTTTGGCCATATCCCAGTCTAATTCTGTCACTAAATCCATACCGGTCACCCAGCGTCTAAATACTAGGCCTCAAATTTATATCCCGCTAAATCTGTCCTTAGTGCTGTAGCTGGGCGAGTTATTTAGTGTCCGTTCAAGCACATTTCTTGTTCTGGGTTGAAATACAATTCCCAATTTAGCAATTTCATAATTTAGTGGTTTCTGCTATATCAGAGCTATTTGAAATCTATCCCTAAAAGGGTATATAATATTCAAGGTGCACATTGGGTCATTCAGAATAACTTCACACACACCCGCTACTGTGTATTTCCAAGTCTAATTCTGGCACTAAACCCATACCTGTCACCCAGCGCCTAAATACTAGGCCTCAAATTTATATCCAGCTAAATCTGTCCCTAGTGCTGTAGCTGGGCGAGTTATGTAGTGTCCGTTCAAGCACATTTCTTGTTCTGGGTTGAAATACAATTCCCAATTTAGCAATTTCATAATTTAGTGGTTTCTGCTATATCAGAGCTATTTGAAATCTATCCCTAAAAGGGTATATAATATTCAAGGTGCACATTGGGTCATTCAGAATAACTTCACACACACCCGCTACTGTGTATTTCCAAGTCTAATTCTGGCACTAAACCCATACCTGTCACCCAGCGCCTAAATACTAGGCCTCAAATTTATATCCCGCTAAATCTGTCCTTAGTGCTGTAGCTGGGCGAGTTATTTAGTGTCCGTTCAAGCACATTTCTTGTTCTGGGTTGAAATACAATTCCCAATTTAGCAATTTCATAATTTAGTGGTTTCTGCTATATCAGAGCTATTTGAAATCTATCCCTAAAAGGGTATATAATATTCAAGGTGCACATTGGGTCATTCAGAATAACTTCACACACACCCGCTGCTGTGTATTTCCAAGTCTAATTCTGGCACTAAACCCATACCTGTCACCCAGCGCCTAAATACTAGGCCTCAAATTTATATCCCGCTAAATCTGTCCCTAGTGCTGTAGCTGGGCGAGTTATTTAGTGTCCGTTCAAGCACATTTCTTGTTCTGGGTTGAAATACAATTCCCAATTTAGCAATTTCATAATTTAGTGGTTTCTGCTATATCAGAGCTATTTGAAATCTATCCCTAAAAGGGTATATAATATTCAAGGTGCACATAGGGTCATTCAGAATAACTTCACACACACCCGCTACTGTGCATTTCCAAATCTAATTCTGTCACTAAACCCATACCTGTCACCCAGCGCCTAAATACTAGGCCTCAAATTTATATCCCGCTAAATCTGTCCTTAGTGCTGTAGCTGGGCGAGTTATTTAGTGTCCGTTCAAGCACATTTCTTGTTCTGGGTTGAAATACAATTCCCAATTTAGCAATTTCATAATTTAGTGGTTTCTGCTATATCAGAGCTATTTGAAATCTATCCCTAAAAGGGTATATAATATTCAAGGTGCACATTGGGTCATTCAGAATAACTTCACACACACCCGCTACTGTGTATTTCCAAGTCTAATTCTGGCACTAAACCCATACCTGTCACCCAGCGCCTAAATACTATGCCTCAAATTTATATCCAGCTAAATCTGTCCCTAGTGCTGTAGCTGGGCGAGTTATTTAGTGTCCGTTCAAGCACATTTCTTGTTCTGGGTTGAAATACAATTCCCAATTTAGCAATTTCATAATTTAGTGGTTTCTGCTATATCAGAGCTATTTGAAATCTATCCCTAAAAGGGTATATAATATTCAAGGTGCACATTGGGTCATTCAGAATAACTTCACACACACCCGCTACTGTGTATTTCCAAGTCTAATTCTGGCACTAAACCCATACCTGTCACCCAGCGCCTAAATACTAGGCCTCAAATTTATATCCCGCTAAATCTGTCCTTAGTGCTGTAGCTGGGCGAGTTATTTAGTGTCCGTTCAAGCACATTTCTTGTTCTGGGTTGAAATACAATTCCCAATTTAGCAATTTCATAATTTAGTGGTTTCTGCTATATCAGAGCTATTTGAAATCTATCCCTAAAAGGGTATATAATATTCAAGGTGCACATTGGGTCATTCAGAATAACTTCACACACCCGCTACTGTGCATTTCCAAATCTAATTCTGTCACTAAACCCATACCTGTCACCCAGCGCCTAAATACTAGGCCTCAAATTTATATCCCGCTAAATCTCTCGTTACCGCTGTCCTGTTGTGGCTGGGAAAGTTATTTAGTGTCCGTCAAAGCACATTTTTTGTTCTGGGTTGAAATACAATTCCCAATTTAACAATTTCATAATTTAGTCGTTTCTGCTATATCAGAGCTATTTGAAATCTATCCCTAAAAGGGTAGATCATATTGAAGGTGCACATAGGGTCATTCAGAATAACTTCACACACACGCTTCTGTGCATTTCCAAGTCTAATTCTGTCACTAAATCCATACCGGTCACCCAGCGCCTAAATACTAGGCCTCAAATTTATATCCCGCTGAATTTGAATACAATACATTGGGCCAAATAATATATTTGTTGTTGTGGTGAACCATAACAATGAGAAAAACATCTAGTAAGGGACGCGGACGTGGACATGGTCGTGGTGGTGTTAGTGGACCCTCTGGTGCTGGGAGAGGACGTGGCCGTTCTGCCACATCCACACGTCCTAGTGTACCAACTACCTCAGGTCCCAGTAGCCGCCAGAATTTACAGCGATATATGGTGGGGCCCAATGCCGTTCTAAGGATGGTAAGGCCTGAGCAGGTACAGGCATTAGTCAATTGGGTGGCCGACAGTGGATCCAGCACGTTCACATTATCTCCCACCCAGTCTTCTGCAGAAAGCGCACAGATGGCGCCTGAAAACCAACCCCATCAGTCTGTCACATCACCCCCATGCATACCAGGGAAACTGTCTCAGCCTCAAGTTATGCAGCAGTCTCTTATGCTGTTTGAAGACTCCGCTGGCAGGGTTTCCCAAGGGCATCCACCTAGCCCTTCCCCAGCGGTGAAAGACATAGAATGCACTGACGCACAACCACTTATGTTTCCTGATGATGAGGACATGGGAATACCACCTCAGCATGTCTCTGATGATGACGAAACACAGGTGCCAACTGCTGCGTCTTTCTGCAGTGTGCAGACTGAACAGGAGGTCAGGGATCAAGACTGGGTGGAAGACGATGCAGGGGACGATGAGGTCCTAGACCCCACATGGAATGAAGGTCGTGCCACTGACTTTCACAGTTCGGAGGAAGAGGCAGTGGTGAGACCGAGCCAACAGCGTAGCAAAAGAGGGAGCAGTGGGCAAAAGCAGAACACCCGCCGCCAAGAGACTCCGCCTGCTACTGACCGCCGCCATCTGGGACCGAGCACCCCAAAGGCAGCTTCAAGGAGTTCCCTGGCATGGCACTTCTTCAAACAATGTGCTGACGACAAGACCCGAGTGGTTTGCACGCTGTGCCATCAGAGCCTGAAGCGAGGCATTAACGTTCTGAACCTGAGCACAACCTGCATGACCAGGCACCTGCATGCAAAGCATGAACTGCAGTGGAGTAAACACCTTAAAACCAAGGAAGTCACTCAGGCTCCCCCTGCTACCTCTTCTGCTGCTGCGGCCTCGGCCTATTCTGCTGCTGCCGCCTCGGCCTCTTCCTCCGCCTCTGGAGGAACGTTGGCACCTGCCGCCCAGCAAACAGGGGATGTACCACCAACACCACCACCACCACCTCCGTCACCAAGCGTCTCAACCATGTCACACGCCAGCGTTCAGCTCTCCATCTCACAAACATTTGATAGAAAGCGTAAATTCCCACCTAGCCACCCTCGATCCCTGGCCCTGAATGCCAGCATTTCTAAACTACTGGCCTATGAAATGCTGTCATTTAGGCTGGTGGACACAGACAGCTTCAAACAGCTCATGTCGCTTGCTGTCCCACAGTATGTTGTTCCCAGCCGGCACTACTTCTCCAAGAGAGCCGTGCCTTCCCTGCACAACCAAGTATCCGATAAAATCAAGTGTGCACTGCGCAACGCCATCTGTGGCAAGGTCCACCTAACCACAGATACGTGGACCAGTAAGCACGGCCAGGGACGCTATATCTCCCTAACTGCACACTGGGTAAATGTAGTGGCAGCTGGGCCCCAGGCGGAGAGCTGTTTGGCGCACGTCCTTCCGCCGCCAAGGATCGCAGGGCAACATTCTTTGCCTCCTGTTGCCACCTCCTCCTTCTCGGCTTCCTCCTCCTCTTCTTCCACCTGCTCATCCAGTCAGCCACACACCTTCACCACCAACTTCAGCACAGCCCGGGGTAAACGTCAGCAGGCCATTCTGAAACTCATATGTTTGGGGGACAGGCCCCACACCGCACAGGAGTTGTGGCGGGGTATAGAACAACAGACCGACGAGTGGTTGCTGCCGGTGAGCCTCAAGCCCGGCCTGGTGGTGTGTGATAATGGGCGAAATCTCGTTGCAGCTCTGGGACTAGCCAATTTGACGCACATCCCTTGCTTGGCGCATGTGCTGAATTTGGTGGTGCAAAAGTTCATTCACCACTACCCCGACATGTCAGAGCTGCTGCATAAAGTGCGGGCCGTCTGTTCGCGCTTCCGGCGTTCACATCCTGCTGCTGCTCGCCTGTCTGCGCTACAGCGTAACTTCGGCCTTCCCGCTCACCGCCTCATATGCGACGTGCCCACCAGGTGGAACTCCACCTTGCACATGCTGGACAGACTGTGCGAGCAGCAGCAGGCCATAGTGGAGTTTCAGCTGCAGCACGCACGGGTCAGTCGCACTACAGAACAGCACCACTTCACCACCAATGACTGGGCCTCCATGCGAGACCTGTGTGCCCTGTTGCGCTGTTTCGAGTACTCCACCAACATGGCCAGTGGCGATGACACCGTTATCAGCGTTACAATACCACTTCTATGTCTCCTTGAGAAAACACTTAGGGCGATGATGGAAGAGGAGGTGGCCCAGGAGGAGGAGGAGGAGGAAGAGGGGTCATTTTTAGCACTTTCAGGCCAGTCTCTTCGAAGTGACTCAGAGGGAGGTTTTTGGCAACAGCAGAGGCCAGGTACAAATGTGGCCAGCCAGGGCCCACTACTGGAGGACGAGGAGGATGAGGAGGAGGTGGAGGAGGATGAGGATGAAGCATGGTCACAGCGGGGTGGCACCCAACGCAGCTCGGGTCCATCACTGGTGCGTGGCTGGGGGGAAAGGCAGGACGATGACGATACGCCTCCCACAGAGGACAGCTTGTCCTTACCCCTGGGCAGCCTGGCACACATGAGCGACTACATGCTGCAGTGCCTGCGCAACGACAGCAGAGTTGCCCACATTTTAACCTGTGCGGACTACTGGGTTGCCACCCTGCTGGATCCACGCTACAAAGACAATGTGCCCACCTTACTTCCTGCACTGGAGCGTGATAGGAAGATGCGCGAGTACAAGCGCACGTTGGTAGACGCGCTACTGAGAGCATTCCCAAATGTCACAGGGGAACAAGTGGAAGCCCAAGGCCAAGGCAGAGGAGGAGCAAGAGGTCGCCAAGGCAGCTGTGTCACGGCCAGCTCCTCTGAGGGCAGGGTTAGCATGGCAGAGATGTGGAAAACTTTTGTCAACACGCCACAGCTAACTGCACCACCACCTGATACGCAACGTGTTAGCAGGAGGCAACATTTCACTAACATGGTGGAACAGTACGTGTGCACACCCCTCCACGTACTGACTGATGGTTCGGCCCCATTCAACTTCTGGGTCTCTAAATTGTCCACGTGGCCAGAGCTAGCCTTTTATGCCTTGGAGGTGCTGGCCTGCCCGGCAGCCAGCGTTTTGTCTGAACGTGTATTCAGCACGGCAGGGGGCGTCATTACAGACAAACGCAGCCGCCTGTCTACAGCCAATGTGGACAAGCTGACGTTCATAAAAATGAACCAGGCATGGATCCCACAGGACCTGTCCGTCCCTTGTCCAGATTAGACATTAACTACCTCCCCATAACCATATATTATTGGACTCCAGGGCACTTCCTCATTCAATCCTATTTTTATTTTCATTTTACCATTATATTGCGAGGCTACCCAAAGTTGAATGAACCTCTCCTCTGCCTGTGTGCTAGGCCTAAATATATGCCAATGGACTGTTGCAGTGGTGGCTGACGTGAAGCCTCATTCTCTGCTATGACATGCAGACTGATTCTCTGCTGACATGAAGACAGATTCTCTGTTACGGGACCTCCCTCCTCTGCCTGGGTGCTGGGCCTAAATATATGCCAATGGACTGTTGCAGTGGTGGCTGACATGAAGCCTGATTCTCTGCTATGACATGCAGACTAATTCTCTGCTGACATGAAGCCAGATTGTCTGTTACGGGACCTCTCTCCTCTGCCTGGGTGCTGGGCCTAAATTTATGACAATGGACTGTTGCAGTGGTGGCTGACGTGAAGCCTGATTCTCTGCTATGACATGCAGACTGATTCTCTGCTGACATGAAGCCAGATTGTCTGTTACGGGACCTCTCTGCTCTGCCTGTGTGCTAGGCCTAAATATATGCCAATGGACTGTTGCAGTGGTGGGTGACGTGAAGCCTCATTCTCTGCTATGACATGCAGACTGATTCTCTGCTGACATGAAGACAGATTCTCTGTTACGGGACCTCCCTCCTCTGCCTGGGTGCTGGGCCTAAATATATGCCAATGGACTGTTGCAGTGGTGGCTGACGTGAAGCCTCATTCTCTGCTATGACATGCAGACTGATTCTCTGCTGACATGAAGCCAGATTGTCTGTTACGGGACCTCTCTGCTCTGCCTGTGTGCTAGGCCTAAATATATGCCAATGGACTGTTGCAGTGGTGGCTGACGTGAAGCCTGATTCTCTGCTATGACATGCAGACTGATTCTCTGCTGACATGAAGCCAGATTGTCTGTTACGGGACCTCTCTGCTCTGCCTGTGTGCTAGGCCTAAATATATGCCAATGGACTGTTGCAGTGGTGGGTGACGTGAAGCCTCATTCTCTGCTATGACATGCAGACTGATTCTCTGCTGACATGAAGACAGATTCTCTGTTACGGGACCTCCCTCCTCTGCCTGGGTGCTGGGCCTAAATATATGCCAATGGACTGTTGCAGTGGTGGCTGACATGAAGCCTGATTCTCTGCTATGACATGCAGACTAATTCTCTGCTGACATGAAGCCAGATTGTCTGTTACGGGACCTCTCTCCTCTGCCTGGGTGCTGGGCCTAAATTTATGACAATGGACTGTTGCAGTGGTGGCTGACGTGAAGCCTGATTCTCTGCTATGACATGCAGACTGATTCTCTGCTGACATGAAGCCAGATTGTCTGTTACGGGACCTCTCTGCTCTGCCTGTGTGCTGGGCCTAAATATATGCCAATGGACTGTTGCAGTGGTGGCTGACGTGAAGCCTCATTCTCTGCTATGACATGCAGACTGATTCTCTGCTGACATGAAGCCAGATTGTCTGTTACGGGACCTCTCTGCTCTGCCTGTGTGCTAGGCCTAAATATATGCCAATGGACTGTTGCAGTGGTGGCTGACGTGAAGCCTCATTCTCTGCTATGACATGCAGACTGATTCTCTGCTGACATGAAGCCAGATTGTCTGTTACGGGACCTCTCTGCTCTGCCTATGTGCTAGGCCTAAATATATGCCAATGGACTGTTGCAGTGGTGGGTGACGTGAAGCCTCATTCTCTGCTATGACATGCAGACTGATTCTCTGCTGACATGAAGCCAGATTCTCTGTTACGGGACCTCTCTGCTCTGCCTGGGTGCCGGGGCCTAAATATCTGAGAATGGACTGTTCCAGTGGTGGGTGACGGGAAGCCAGATTCTCTGCTATGGAACCTCTCTCCAATTGATTTTGGTTAATTTTTATTTATTTAATTTTTATTTTAATTCATTTCCCTATCCACATTTGTTTGCAGGGGATTTACCTACATGTTGCTGCCTTTTGCAGCCCTCTAGCTCTTTCCTGGGCTGTTTTACAGCCTTTTTAGTGCCGAAAAGTTCGGGTCCCCATTGACTTCAATGGGGTTCGGGTTCGGGACGAAGTTCGGATCGGGTTCGGATCCCGAACCCGAACATTTCCGGGATGTTCGGCCGAACTTCTCGAACCCGAACATCCAGGTGTTCGCTCAACTCTAGATTACACCTCTTAATATAATTCAATTGCCGTCTGACATGAGGTTGCAGTGGCGTCCCACGTGGCTCACAATGTCAGATCCGGCGGTACCTGATTCCAGTTGATTTTTCGGAGTAGTTCGGGTAGTCATATAGTCCCCAATCCAAACAATCTCCCGATGATATTCACCGAATTTAGAGTCAGGACCTGGTTTGGAGATATCGAGGTGTTCGTTCCACGCTGAGAAGGTCGGATTTTGACGGAGTTTAAAGTCCAATTATCAGGATGTTGGGGTCTTCTAAATGTCCATCAGCTGATGTACGGGTCTTGCAGTAACCAGACGCATTTCGGGGTCGAAGTTCTTATCGAATTCCTCACCGAATATGTTATCGATTTATCCTTATCGATTTTTATCCCATCTGACTGTTAACACTTATTCTTTTAGCTGATTATTTATATCAGATGTGGTGATATATTATGCGATTTTCATTATTATTACCTTTTGTTTTAATATAGATTTTAATTGTCTACAGTTAGGTATAATAAAAATTGTCATTTACTACATGGTCTGTGTCTCTGTCTGGCCCAGCTGGTGAATGCTCAGCCTTTCTATATCTTTTACATTGTTTTACTTATGACTGGGTGAGTCATACCAGGCTTAGCAGCACCCACTCCATAACTATAAACAGAGTTAGCCACCATACCTTCTCACAAAGGTCTTAATAGCAGCCTGGGTGCCTTCACATGATCTCAGGCTGCCCTAACCACCCTGTAACTTCACTGTGAGGGGATAAAATTGGATGACAAAGGGAGTGCCCTCTCACTGTCTAATGTCTAATTGATGACAGCATATATGTGGATAAATACCCATGATCAGAGTTATCTACGATTTCAGTCATACTACCCAGATGTCAGATGTATTACATAGCCAGCACCTGCTGTGTTGGAATGGGCTTAACTTGTGAGCCTGCTGCAGACATTCCCTACTCTGATATGATGGATAAGGCTGGGTTCACACGGGCGTGACGGATTGGCTCAGGATGTGTTCAGGATGCGCTCAGTGAAACTCGCACTATTTTGCAAGCAAGTTCAGTCAGTTTTGTCTGCGATTGCGTTTAGTTGATCAGTTTTTTCCACGCGGGTGCAGTGCGTTTTGATGCGTTTTTCAAGCGTGTGATAAAAAACTGAAGGTGTACAAACAACATCTCTTAGCAACCCGCACTTGCTTGCGGATGCAATGCGTTATTCACATTCTATGGAGCATTCACTTCTATGGAGCCAGGGTTGCGTGAAAAACGCAGAATATAGAACATGCTGCGATTTTAAAGCATTGCAGAAGTGATGTGTGAAAAAAAAACGCTCATGTGCACAGCCCCATTGAAATGAATGGGTCAGGATTCAGTGCGGGTGCAATACGTTCACCTACCGCATTGCACCCGCGCAGAAATCTCGCCTGTGTGAATGCAGCCTAAGTCCATCATTTGTTGTTTATGGGTTAAATGGAACATCTAAAATTCTATAAAAACTACCAATTAGGCTACATGCACATGACCGTGCTGTTTTTTGCAGTCCGCAAACCGCGGATCCACAAAAAGCGGAAGCTGCCCGTGTGCCTTGCGCAATTTGCGGAACAGAACAGGCGGGCCATTGTAGACATGCCTTTTCTTGTCCGCAAAACGGGCAAGTATAGGACATGCTATAATTTTTTTGCGGGTCCACAGAACGGTGCATTGAAGTGAAAGGGTCCGCATCTGAGCCGCAAAAACGGCGGCTCGGATGCGGACCAAAACAACGGTTGTGTGCAGGAGGTCTTTAAGATGAGCCAAGTTTGGTAAGATTCGATTTGTCTGCTTTGCCAACAAAAAAATAAAATAACGCTTTGTGATTAATTACTTTGTCACGAAGTGCATTTCTTTGTAAGTAATGGTTGCAATGACAGGGAGCGACGATTGCACCGCTCCGCCTCATTGTACCCCTCAAATGCCGTGTACATACATTATATAGATAAGAGTGCATAAAGAAAAAAATACCTGATCCATTTGCTCAAGAGGGGCTGGCCCCAGTCATCTTGATGGTCTGGCTCGAAATCTTGCACTGCCCAAGATGACGTAATCACGCCAGCCAACGTGGTGTCATCATACGTCACTGCGCACGGAATTTTGAAGCAAGATGGCAGCGGGTAACCCGTCGCAAGCAAATGGAGCAGGTATAATTTTTTTGTCTTTTTTTTACACTATTTCAGGTTAAATAAATTTGCTACCACGAAGCACAAGGAAATTTAGCTTTATGATTTTATGACTTCGTGGACTTTGATCTGCTCATCCCTACTACCAATTTTGAAGTAGTTTCATTTATGCCTGCCAATGATCAAAATTGCATACACTAAATATGTCCTTAGAGGGAACCAGTCATGCAGAACATGGTGTGTGAGACGAAAATATCATGCTATAGTATAGAGGAGGGGGAGCTGAGCAGATTGATATATTGTTTTATAAGCAAAAGATTCAGTAAAACTTGTATATTATCCATTTATATTCCTGCTCATTCTGGGCTTGGAAGTCAAGGAGGCAGTCCTATCAGTGACTGATAGGTATCTACATATGCACAGTCATAGAGAGAAGTTATTCACTGCATTTTCATGGTGACAGGTTCCCTTTAATGTGCAATATATGAGATTACTTTTAATCCTTCCCCTCACAAGCTCACATTTGGTTAAAATGTTCTTAGTAGTTTTGTTAAGGGTGCATTCACATCACCATTTAGCTTTCCGTCCTTCTGATCCGTCAGAAGAGATAAGAGAGTAAAAAAAAAACTGATCCTGTTGCATTAGTTATACATAGGATTGCCATTGAATCATTTTTTTTACAGGATCCTGTAATAAAATGGATCCTGTTGTATCAGTTGTAATCCGTTTGAGCTCTGTTTTTCAGGCTACTTTCACATTAGCGTTTTTTTTGCTGATCCGTCATGGATCTGCCAAAATGCTTTCGTTACCACAATACAACCGCATGTATCTGTCATGAACGGATCCGGTTGTATTATGTCTTCTATAGCCATGACAGATCAGTCATGAACACCATTAAAAGTCAATGTGGGACGGATCTGTTTTCTATTGTGTGAGAAAAAACAGATCCGTCCCCATTGACTTACACTGTGTGCCAGAATGGATCCATCTTGCTCTGCATCACATCGCGGACAGAAAAACACTGCTTGCAGCGTTATTCTGTCCGCGATGAGAGCACAACCAAACGTAACAGAATGCATTTTGGTTCATTCCGTTTCATTCAGTTCCGTTTTGTCCCCATTGACAATGAATAGGGACAAAACTGAAGCCTATTCTTCCGCTATTGAGATCCTATGACAGATCTCAATAGCGGAATTGAAAACGCTAATGTGAAAGTAGTCTTAGACGGAAACAAAAGTTCTGCATGCATTTTTTTTTCTCTCTCTCTCTCTTCTTCTGACGGATTAGAAGAATGGAAAGCTAAATGGTGATGTGAATGCACCCTAACAAGATGATAGTGAGTTAAATTTGAATATAGTGCAAAGAGAAAAAAATCTACTTGCAGATTAGAGTTCCTTTAGAAAACATATCTGCTTCCATCTTTAATACTTGAATGATTTTTTTCCATCCATTCACAGGACAAGTGATGTTTTCCTTTCACTGGACAGCATTGATGCTGAAACGTGATTTCCTATTTTGCATAAATGTAATAAACTGCGAGTGTGGACGCTGAATGCACTGACATTCACATTGCAGGCTGTCAGAGCTCATGGAATCTCAGCATGGAACAAATGTTTTCCTAAAATTGCCTCAGCACATAAAATGCTTTATCTTCGGATGGGTTTGTAAGCTCACACAATAACAGAGGGTGTTAAAGTGGATAGTTGGATGTTTCAGTGCAGTAAAAATTTGCTTTGAGCACACTTTTACTTAGTCTATAACCTTAGGTAATAACCTTTTTATTGATCAAACCTACAGTCGAAGTATGTTTTTACACAAAATGATCAATATAATTTTAAAAGCAGAGAAATGTATTATTTGCATTCTCCTTCCACCCTCATACCTATATTTACATTCTTTTCTAATCCATTAAAACCTGGGAATGTAAAGAACATTTATGTTACTTTTTCAATAAAATAATCTAGTATATTATTTTTTAAATGATTTTCTTTACAATGACCCAAAACGGTAGAATAAAATACTTTTTCATCTTGTTTTAAAACTTTTATGAAAAAAAATATCAAATTCATCCCATTCAATTTTTTTCTGTGTTGATTCAGAAAAAAAGGGAACAGAAAGCCCAGCCCATATAAGCAGCATTAAACTGGGGAATATGCCAACACTGAAAAGGAATTGGTAGAGAGGGTCGGGGAGCTTGAGGCAGCCTTGGCCAAATAAAATGAGAATGGCACTCGATCATTACTAATGGAGGCAAAGAGGGAATACCAGACTTTTCTTTATGAAAAGGCGCAACATAGACTGCTTTTTTACTGGACAGCAAGATTTCTTTGAGAAAGGCAAGACAGGTAGAATGTTGGCAACGGTGATTGCTAGTCAAAAGGCCCAAATCCCAATAAAGCAAATAAAACTGCCAACGGGTGTACTAACTAATGACTAATAATTTGCTTTAAAATCAAAACTGCCATCGTAGAACACTTGACTAAAGTGTATCGGTTGGACCTCGGGGTGGATGATGGAGCCCAGGCCCTTTTTTTGAAGGTATGGCACTCCCTTGCCTTTCTGGGCAATATAGTGCCAAACTAAATTTACCACTTTCTCTTGAAGAGGTGGAAAAAGCTGTTGACAGTATAAAGGGCAATACGGCTCCGGGCAGGGACGGCATACCCTTGAATTTTACAGAGCATATCGCAAAACCGTATTGCCTCTTCTTCTGCAAATGTTTAATGAATCTTGGAGGAGTGGTTCACTCCCCCCCTCCTTGAGGGAAGCCTCCATTTCCTTAATCCTGAAGAAAGATAAAGATAAGACAGAGGTGGGGGCGTATCGCCCTATTTCGCTACTCAATACCGATTACAAGATACTAGCGAAAGTACTTGCAAACAGGTTAAGGGGGGGGTTGTTCACCGTCTGATCCATTCGGATCAGACGGGTTTCATCCCAAAACGAGATATACAATCTAATATTCGCAGGGCCTTTCTTAACGTATATGTTGGGGAGGGGGAGGATCGCTCCATCCTGTCTTTGGACGCCGAGAAGGCCTTTGACAGGGTGGAGTGGTCTTTCCTGTGGGCGACTTTGGATAAAATGAATTTGGGCGAACATTTCATTAAATGGATACAGTTACTTTATTCGGATTCTAGGGCCAGGGTTAAGATAAATGGGATTGACTCGGAACAGCTTTCCCTACAGCGAGGTACACGGCAGGGTTGTCCCCTTTCACCTCTGATATTTGCCCTTGCTCTGGAACCTCTCGCTTGTAAAATCCAGCAGTCTAATCAGATCATAGGATTTGGAGGGAGAGGAAGATAAGATTAGTCTATATGCGGACGACATTCTTGTATTCCTGAGGCAGGGATGGAAAGCCGTTACACCTGTTATGAATATCTTGAAAGAATATGGGGCGATATCGGGGTATAGAATATGGGGCGATATCGGGGTATAAAGTAAACTGGGATAAATCTGAACTTCTCCCTCTGGTCCGAGTGCCCCCTGACAGGCCCTTAGGCATTAAGTTAGTCGGACTAACTGATTCCATCCGATATCTGAGTATCAGTATAAGTGCGGACCTGTCTCGATATAATTCCTTAAATATAACTCCTATGGTTAATAAGATCAGGGAGAAGATCCGGTCTTGGCAGAAGCTGCCTCTGTCACAGGAGGAAAGGATTGCACTGATCAAGATGGTGGTCCTCCCTATTGCATTATACCCTCTGACAGCATGCCCGATATGGATTGATGATTCCATTTTTGGGTTAGTAGACAAATTGATGAACGACTTAATCTGGGGGAGGGGAAGGGTTAGGATTAAGCAAAAATATCTCTGTATATCGGAGAGAAGGGGTGGCCTTTCCCTTCCATTTCTCCAGGGATACTATATTGCAGCACAGATAAAGTGGTGTTTGGGAGGGGGGAGGTCAGAAAGCCAGGCTGCTTTGTTGTTGGGTATCCTCTCAAGGGATTTCCAGGGGCCATATGAGGATATTTTTTCTGTCCTGGAGACTGGTCATTTGGACATGAGGAAAAAACAATGTTTGATTAGCGATACACTAAGGGCTCTTTCACACCTGCGTTCTTTTCTTCCGGCATAGAGTTCCGTCGTCGGGGCTCTATGCCGGAAGAATCCTGATCAGTTTTTTCCTAATACATTCTGAATGGAGTGAAATCCGTTCAGGATGCATCAGGATGTCTTCAGTTCCGGACCGGAACGTTTTTTGGCCGGAGAAAATACCGCAGCATGCTGCGCTTTTTGCTCCGGCCAAAAATACTGAAGACTTGCCGCAAGGCCGGATCCGGAATTAATGCCCATTGAAAGGCATTGATCCGGATCCGGCCTTAAGCTAAACGTCGTTTCGGCGCATTGCCGGATCCGACGTTTAGCTTTTTCTCAATGGTTACCATGGCTGCCGGGACGCTAAAGTCCTGGCAGCCATGGTAAAGTGTAGTGGGGAGCGGGGGAGCAGCATACTTACCGTCCGTGCGGCTCCTGGGGCGCTCCAGAGTGACGTCAGGGCGCCCCAAGCGCATGGATCACGTGATCGCATGGCACGTCATCCATGCGCATGGGGCGCTCTGACGTCATTCTGGAGCGCCCCGGGAGCCAACCGGACTGTAAGTATACTGCTCCCCCGCTCCCCGCTTCTACTATGGCAACCAGGACTTTAATAGCGTCCTGGCTGCCATAGTAACACTGAAAGCATTTTGAAGACGGATCCGTATTCAAATGCTTTCAGTACACTTGCGTTTTTCCGGATCCGGCGTGTAATTCCGGCAAGTGGAGTACACGCCGGATCCGGACAACGCAAGTGTGAAAGAGGCCTAAATAAGGTTTGGAATAAGATAAAAAAATTACTGGGTGAGACATTCCCTACTTATTTTACCCCACTTTGGCACAATTATAATTTAAAAGGATTTAAATCAATTGTATATTATAAATACTGGAATTCACGCAGAATTAACCGCTTAACTCATATAATATCACGCAGTAATATTATTCCTTTAGATGAATTAATAAAAGGTACACCGTCTTTCTTAGATAGATATAGGTATGCACAAATTAGTCATGCATATATGAGCGCTCAGGATAAAAGTTTATTGGCCATTAGGGCAAGCCCCTTTTTGGATTATTGTTTCAGATTTAAGGATACTCAACTTACACTCTCTCAAATATATCATAAACTCCAGGACTGTTTGGGGGAAATATCTATATTTAAAAAGTGAGGGAGGATGGGAAGCTGAATTGGGCAAGGGGAACAGCTTGGAATGGGATATGGTATATAAAAACATAAAAAACGTATCGATCTCTCAGAAATACAGATTGATACAGTTCAAGATTGTTCATCGCCTATACTACTCCCCCGCCTTCATCGCCAAGATATATAAGGAAAGGAAGGACTTGTGTTGGAAATGTTCATCAGAAAATGCGGAGTTAGGTCACCTACTATGGAATAGTATTTATGAGGAATTATATAAAAGATATAAGATCAAATTGAAGCGAAGTTTTACGCAGGCAATATTGGGTCTTTTCCCCCGCTCTGAGCTGACCCCCTACCAATTACGAGTTAGCATGGAAGGTTGTATGGTGGCAAAGGCCTTGATAATTAAATATTGGGGTACGAAGAATAGCCCTAGTTTTTATGAATGGAGGGCTCGGCTATACACTATTGAGGACTATAGAAGAGTGGCAAGGAAATTGGAGTGATGGCTCCCCGAGGGGGCAGGCTCCCTTACTTGCTTCAGGCTCCCAAGATCCCTTATACTGGGAATTTTTGGAAACAGAAATCAAGGTAAATATTAAAATGCGGACGGATCCCGCAGCAGGGAAACAAAAGGGATGGGGTGGGTTAAAAAGAACAAGTGTATTAACTTGTATAAAGTATATTTGTAAATTTAAAAAAAAAAAAAAAAAAAAAAACTGGGGGAATCATGGACAGACTGAAGGAAATTTGCCAAAAGTCCACAACATATTCAACATGTGTAATTTATGTCTACTTCATCCTAAGCAAATTTATTATTATTGTACACACATTGTATCATTACTACCGTATATATTTATACAGTTATTTGTGAAGCAGCTCCTTAATAGTGATGAGCGGCAGGGGCAATAATCAAATTCGCGATATTCGGGCGAATATTCGCCATATATTTGAGAATTCGCAAATTCGTAATCTCCAGGCATTATTTTCTTGATTGCGAAAATTCGCATAAAATTCGCATGAACTGGTATTTTCAAAAAAATCGAATATTCGCAATTACGAATATATTTAGCGATATTCTAAATATTCGCGAATTCTCTAAGTGCTGATATTCGCGATAAAAATTAGCAATTCGAATATTCATGATCAACACTACTCCTTAACACTTTCAATAGCAATAAATGTGTAAGAGGGGTAGACATATCTATAGTATATTATTACAGCCTATAACATGCAACCTACTTTACAGGGCTATATCGTTTTTTTGTTCCCGTGTGACTACTCTGTGTATTAGAGAGTTTATCTTCAGTTTGGAATAACAGGGCAATTTTAGGGCAAATGCAGGGATTGAAAGGGTTTAGCCACCGAGAGGTGGGGCCGCTTTCGGGACGGATGCTCTGCCTGTAGGCAGGGAGAGATATAGGGGTGGAATAGGGACACATATTTTATTCCCAAGAACACCCAGATCTGGAGAATCATTTGGAGCGCATTGAACAGCAAAAGATGTGAATATAAAAGACATGCTGAACCTTATTCTCCCCTGATATCTTGTGTCAACAAACCATGAGTAAAGAAGGACATTAATGTCCCACCTTTTCATATACCTGTTTTCAATCTAGATCATATATCGAGTACACTTGCCTATGAATTAGACCCTTCATGGTACTATATTTGATTTTGTATGATATAATACTGCACCATATGGAGAGGTTTTTCATATTTTAATGTATATTTAATACAAGGTATATTTTAATTAAGAGAGGTAATTTGGTAGTTGTTTTATATGTATAACATGCATTCACTGTACTACTGTATGTGTAAAATGAAACTGAGGTTGTTGCTCACAATTATCTATCAGTCAACTTATATCTGTAGCATGACATTACTGAATGTGGCAGAGTGTCCTGAGCATGTTTATAGTGCACAGTATCAGACACTGTAAAAGGTCCTAGAAAGGAGAGGCAGAGCTGCACAAAGAGTAGGGACAACATGTTCTGGAGAGGTTATGAGAGGAGAGTCTGGAAAGATTTTAGAGACCTCGGTGAGGAGAGTCATCAAAGAGAGCAGCTTCTACGGAGAGAGCACCTACAGAGAGAGCCAAGAAAACTGAGAGCAGGGTTAAGTACTTAAATGCAATGGCTCTAACATAACATTAAACTGTGCAGCTCACTTATGTGAATTCCTATAGGCTTATGATGTCGACCTTGACTATATTATTGATGGAAGGAGAGCCCTGGAGCATTATGCTGGCTGCTCTTGAAGAAATCAACAAAGGTCTGAGTGATGTTATGGGCAGTGGTTAGCACTAGTGCCTTGCAGCACTGAGGTCCTTGAACGGTTTGGAACGGACAAAGGACAACATCTGCATGGAGTTTGTATGTATGTTTTTCCTTTGTTTGCGTGGGTTTCCTTCAGGTAGTTCTGTTTCCTCCCACACTTCAAAAGACATACTAATAGGGTACTGAGGAACTACGGAATATCAGTGCTATATAAGTGTGTAAAAAGAGTAAATAACTAGGAATCTAATGTAGTATTTAGATTATATGGAGACAAGTCATTGCCTCATCACTGAGGGGGAATTCTTCACCAAGTGGCAGCATGAAAGGGAAACATTACTGAAATTTGAAATGGCAAATCAGGAGTTAATGCCTAGACTCCAGAAGAGGGAGGCCATTAGTTTTGGGCCTGTTAAAGGATGTGGCCAATTTATGTTAAATCTAAAGTGTATTCATTTAAAACAGTTTTTTTTTTTTTAAGAAAAGTGGGAAGTTTCACCCAGATTTTACTTTTCCAAAGTTATTTATTGATGCAATTTAGTACAACAAAGAAGGGCATTTTCAGACTGACTGTGGGATGCAGGAAGAAGGCACAAAGGCACCCAAGACTGGTGAATTCTCAAGTGCATAGAAGACATGAGTCTTTTGAAGAACTAATTACATCTCTTAACAACACATAGATCAATTAACCAACCTGAAGGAAGGAGCAGTTGTGGCAAGAGAAAGTGACAGGCCACCATTGTGTGACTCTAGGTGTGGCATTATGAATAGGCATAGTTACAATCCTATACTTCTTGGATCTTTTTTGCAAGGCAGCTCAAATATATTTCCCTGTTCCCAAAACATGGTGGACACAAGTACACAGAGCACTTACTGTGAGAACAACTACTACCAAGGGTTGCCTCATTAAGAGACATGACACCAATGTGTTTTGTGCATTACGATGGTATTTAAAAAATTCCACGATCAGCTATTTCATTATCTGAAAAACAGGAGAATATGTGTAATTCAACATTTTTGATGAACTGCAAGGTCCAAGGGCAGATAATGTAACTGGACCTGGTGCTGTCCCAGTAAAGGCAAATGAGTATTCTGTAATGTGTTAGAAGTACCCTTCCTACCAGTGCACCCAATATGGCTGCAGCATTGTAGAAGACTAAAATGGACAAACAAGGGGGACACATGCCTATAGTACGGTATTTATTGCATCCTGTTCTAGTATTTGCATAACATGTATTCCACGGTGTTATTTTTTAAATGTAACTAAAGTTGTGTTTCATAGTTATCTATCAGTCAGCTTATATTTGTAGAATTAAAATATTACTGAATGTGGCAAATTGTACTGAACATGCTCAGACAACTCAATGTCAGACACTAAAAAGTGCTAGAAAGGAGGCAGTGGTGGTCTGTGCTGACAGAGAGTCAGGCAGACTAGATAGTGAGGACCTGTTCTGGTACTTGCTAATTATTCACATCTATACAACATCTATATAACAAAAAAATAATATTTAACATTAAAAGTAGAGATGAGCAAAGTTTTAGAAAATTTAATTTGGCTGCTTCGCCGAATAAAAAAAAAAAATTGCTTTGTGACAAATTACTTTGTCACGAAGCACATTTTTTTGTAAGTAGCGGGTGCAATGACAGGGATCTGTTATAGCAGGTATTTCGTCCGAGATCTTCAATCAAGATGGCGGCGGCCGGACCGTCAAAAGCAAATGGATGAGGTAAGTATGATTTATTTTTTATTTTTACACTATTTCCGGTTAAATCGATTCGCTACCATGAAGCACGAGGAAATTCAGCTTTGCAGCAAATCAAATTTATCCTGAAATTTGTATCGAATTCCACTTCTGTTTAATTAAAATAAATCCTACACCAGAATACATTAAACGGTTCTAAATGTCAAGCAATCAACTATTCTGGCCCATTTTCATAAAAAAATGTGCCCCACTGTGTAGAAGTTGTGCTTGATTGCTGTAGCACTGCTCTCTTAAAATGAATGTATGGGTTCAACACCACACAAAATTATGGAATGGAAGAAGGTGGTGAAAAAAGGTACTGTAATTGGTTGGAGTGGGCTAGGGTTGAAAAGGTTTACTTTATAGCAATACACATTACTGGACTATCTTATATTGTATGGGGGAGGATAATAACCTGTTAAATTTAGATCCCTAAAAAAAAAATCACAGATCACAACTGTGATGATTCACATAAGCATGATCGTTTATGAAACTCCCAGGACAAGCGGTATACAGAATCATCAATCTACAGAAGTAGCAAAGATAATTTGACAATGTATTAAATGCAAAATTGCAGCAAACTTTAAATTGACACTTAACAAAGGCACTGATAAAGTAAAGTTTAAAGGGAGCATTTATTAAGTCTGCTATGACAGTTTTGTGACCTACACATTTGATGCCTGCATGCAACATTTGGTGCATATTTTGTGACATTTGGTGATCCTCGATTCCTCGACACTTTCATAAGTGGAGTGAAAAGTAGGTCAGGATTTCAGATTAGAACTCCTTTAAAGGGTTTTTCTCACTTCAGCAAATGGCATTTATTATGTAGAGAAAGTTAATACAAGGCACTTACTAATGTACTGTTATTGCCCATATTGACTCCTTTGCTGGTTTGAATAATTTCTCCATACACTGCTCGTATCCAGGAGTTATAAAACCCCTGGAATCCAGCAATGATGGCCGTGTTTGCACAGAATAGAAAAGCGCTAGCCTATACATACCCTGGTGGTCTTGGTCACAAGAGAGGACCGTGCTTTTTCCTATAGTGTATATAAGTGTGCAGTGAAGTGAAATTCAACATAGCTAATCCATTCTGTTAGATGTGGCATTACGTTGCGTCCATGTTACAGGCAGGTGTAATTTATTGCACTATGCCTAAGTGTGCAGTGGAGCAAAATGTATCATGGCTAGAGTTGAGCGGACACCTGGATGTTCGGGTTCGAGAAGTTCGGCCGAACTTCCCGAAAATGTTCGGGTTCGGGATCCGAACCCGATCCGAACTTCGTCCCGAACCCGAACCCCATTAAAGTCAATGGGGACCCGAACTTTTCGGCACTAAAAAGGCTGTAAAACAGCCCAGGAAAGGGCTAGAGGGCTGCAAAAGGCAGCAACATGTAGGTAAATCCCCTGCAAACAAATGTGGATAGGGAAATGAATTAAAATAAAAATTAAATAAATAAAAATTAACCAAAATCAATTGGAGAGAGGTTCCATAGCAGAGAATCTGGCTTCACGTCACCCACCACTGGAACAGTCCATTCTCAGATATTTAGGCCCCGGCACCCAGGCAGAGGAGAGAGGTCCCGTGACAGAGAATCTGGCTTCATGTCAGCAGAGAATCAGTCTTCATGTCATAGCAGAGAATCAGGCTTCACGTCACCCACCACTGCAACAGTCCATTTTCATAAATTTAGGCCCAGCACCCAGGCAGAGGAGAGAGGTCCCGTAACAGACAATCTGGCTTCATGTCAGCAGAGAATCAGTCTTCATGTCATAGCAGAGAATCAGGCTTCACGTCACCCACCACTGCAACAGTCCATTTTCATAAATTTAGGCCCAGCACCCAGGCAGAGGAGAGAGGTCCCGTAACAGACAATCTGGCTTCATGTCAGCAGAGAATCAGTCTTCATGTCATAGCAGAGAATCAGGCTTCACGTCACCCACCACTGCAACAGTCCATTTTCATAAATTTAGGCCCAGCACCCAGGCAGAGGAGAGAGGTCCCGTAACAGACAATCTGGCTTCATGTCAGCAGAGAATCAGGCTTCACGTCACCCACCACTGCAACAGTCCATTTTCATAAATTTAGGCCCAGCACCCAGGCAGAAGAGAGAGGTCCCGTAACAGACAATCTGGCTTCATGTCAGCAGAGAATCAGTCTTCATGTCATAGCAGAGAATCAGGCTTCACGTCACCCACCACTGCAACAGTCCATTTTCATAAATTTAGGCCCAGCACCCAGGCAGAGGAGAGAGGTCCCGTAACAGACAATCTGGCTTCATGTCAGCAGAGAATCAGTCTTCATATTATAGCAGAGAATCAGGCTTCACGTCACCCACCACTGCAACAGTCCATTTTCATAAATTTAGGCCCAGCACCCAGGCAGAAGAGAGAGGTCCCGTAACAGACAATCTGGCTTCATGTCAGCAGAGAATCAGTCTTCATGTCATAGCAGAGAATCAGGCTTCACGTCACCCACCACTGCAACAGTCCATTTTCATAAATTTGGGCCCAGCACCCAGGCAGAGGAGAGAGGTCCCGTAACAGACAATCTGGCTTCATGTCAGCAGAGAATCAGTCTTCATGTCATAGCAGAGAATCAGGCTTCACGTCAGCCACCAATGCAACAGTCCATTGTCAGATATTTAGGCCCAGCACCCAGGCAGAGGAGAGAGGTCCCGTAACAGACAATCTGGCTTCATATCAGCAGAGAATCAGTCTTCATGTCATAGCAGAGAATCAGGCTTCACGTCAGCCACCACTGCAACAGTCCATTTTCATAAATTTAGGCCAGGCACCCAGGCAGAGGAGAGAGGTCCTGTAACAGACAATCTGGCTCCATGTCAGCAGAGAATCAGTCTTCATATCATAGCAGAGAATCAGGCTTCACATCAGCCACCAATGCAACAGTCCATTGTCAGATATTTAGGCCCAGCACCCAGGCAGAGGAGAGAGGTCCCGTAACAGACAATCTGGCTTCATGTCAGCAGAGAATCAGTCTTCATGTCATAGCAGAGAATCAGGCTTTACGTCACCCACCACTGCAACAGTCCATTTTCATAAATTTAGGCCCAGCACCCAGGCAGAGGAGAGAGGTCCCGTAACAGACAATCTGGCTTCATGTCAGCAGAGAATCAGTCTTCATGTCATAGCAGAGAATCAGGCTTCACGTCACCCACCACTGCAACAGTCCATTTTCATAAATTTAGGCCCAGCACCCAGGCAGAGGAGAGAGGTCCCGTAACAGACAATCTGGCTTCATGTCAGCAGAGAATCAGTCTTCATGTCATAGCAGAGAATCAGGCTTCACGTCACCCACCACTGCAACAGTCCATTTTCATAAATTTAGGCCCAGCACCCAGGCAGAGGAGAGAGGTCCCGTAACAGACAATCTGGCTTCATGTCAGCAGAGAATCAGGCTTCACGTCACCCACCACTGCAACAGTCCATTTTCATAAATTTAGGCCCAGCACCCAGGCAGAAGAGAGAGGTCCCGTAACAGACAATCTGGCTTCATGTCAGCAGAGAATCAGTCTTCATGTCATAGCAGAGAATCAGGCTTCACGTCACCCACCACTGCAACAGTCCATTTTCATAAATTTAGGCCCAGCACCCAGGCAGAGGAGAGAGGTCCCGTAACAGACAATCTGGCTTCATGTCAGCAGAGAATCAGTCTTCATATTATAGCAGAGAATCAGGCTTCACGTCACCCACCACTGCAACAGTCCATTTTCATAAATTTAGGCCCAGCACCCAGGCAGAAGAGAGAGGTCCCGTAACAGACAATCTGGCTTCATGTCAGCAGAGAATCAGTCTTCATGTCATAGCAGAGAATCAGGCTTCACGTCACCCACCACTGCAACAGTCCATTTTCATAAATTTGGGCCCAGCACCCAGGCAGAGGAGAGAGGTCCCGTAACAGACAATCTGGCTTCATGTCAGCAGAGAATCAGTCTTCATGTCATAGCAGAGAATCAGGCTTCACGTCAGCCACCAATGCAACAGTCCATTGTCAGATATTTAGGCCCAGCACCCAGGCAGAGGAGAGAGGTCCCGTAACAGACAATCTGGCTTCATATCAGCAGAGAATCAGTCTTCATGTCATAGCAGAGAATCAGGCTTCACGTCAGCCACCACTGCAACAGTCCATTTTCATAAATTTAGGCCAGGCACCCAGGCAGAGGAGAGAGGTCCTGTAACAGACAATCTGGCTCCATGTCAGCAGAGAATCAGTCTTCATATCATAGCAGAGAATCAGGCTTCACATCAGCCACCAATGCAACAGTCCATTGTCAGATATTTAGGCCCAGCACCCAGGCAGAGGAGAGAGGTCCCGTAACAGACAATCTGGCTTCATGTCAGCAGAGAATCAGTCTTCATGTCATAGCAGAGAATCAGGCTTTACGTCACCCACCACTGCAACAGTCCATTTTCATAAATTTAGGCCCAGCACCCAGGCAGAGGAGAGAGGTCCCGTAACAGACAATCTGGCTTCATGTCAGCAGAGAATCAGTCTTCATGTCATAGCAGAGAATCAGGCTTCACGTCAGCCACCACTGCAACAGTTCATTGTCAGATATTTAGGCCCAGCACCCAGGCAGAGGAGAGAGGTCTCGTAACAGAGGATCTGGCTTCATGTCAGCAGAGAATTAGTCTGCATGTCATAGCAGAGAATTAGGCTTCACGTCACCCAACATTGGAACAGTCCATTGGCATATATTTAGGCCCCGGCACCCAGACAGAGGAGAGGTTCATTCAACTTTGGGTAGCCTCGCAATATAATGGTAAAATGAAAATAAAAATAGGATTGAATGAGGAAGTGCCCTGGAGTACAATAATATATGGTTAAGGGGAGGTAGTTAATGTCTAATCTGGACAAGGGACGGACGGGTCCTGTGGGATCCATGCCTGGTTCATTTTTATGAACGTCAGCTTGTCCACATTGGCTGTAGACAGGCGGCTGCGTTTGTCTGTAATGACGCCCCTGCCGTGCTGAATACACGTTCAGACAAAACGCTGGCCGCCGGGCAGGCCAGCACCTCCAAGGCATAAAAGGCTAGCTCTGGCCACGTGGACAATTTAGAGACCCAGAAGTTGAATGGGGCCGAACCATCAGTCAGTACGTGGAGGGGTGTGCACGCGTACTGTTCCACCATGTTAGTGAAATGTTGCCTCCTGCTAACACGTTGCGTATCAGGTGGTGGTGCAGTTAGCTGTGGCGTGTTGACAAACCTTTTCCACATCTCTGCCATGCTAACCCTGCCCTCAGAGGAGCTGGCCGTGACACAGCTGCCTTGGCGACCTCTTGCTCCTCCTCTGCCTTGGCCTTGGGCTTCCACTTGTTCCCCTGTGACATTTGGGAATGCTCTAAGTAGCGCGTCTACCAACGTGCGCTTGTACTCGCGCATCTTCCTATCACGCTCCAGTGCAGGAAGTAAGGTGGGCACATTGTCTTTGTAGCGTGGATCCAGCAGGGTGGCAACCCAGTAGTCCGTACACGTTAAAATGTGGGCAACTCTGCTGTCGTTGCGCAGGCACTGCAGCATGTAGTCGCTCATGTGTGCCAGGCTGCCCAGGGGTAAGGACAAGCTGTCCTCTGTGGGAGGCGTATCGTCATCGTCCTGCCTTTCCCCCCAGCCACGCACCAGTGATGGGCCCGAGCTGCGTTGGGTACCACCCCGCTGTGACCATGCTTCATCCTCAGCCTCCTCCACCTCCTCCTCATCCTCGTTCTCCTCGTCCTCCAGTAGTGGGCCCTGGCTGGCCACATTTGTACCTGGCCTCTGCTGTTGCAAAAAACCTCCCTCTGAGTCACTTCGAAGAGACTGGCCTGAAAGTGCTAAAAAAGACCCCTCTTCCTCCTCCTCCTCCTCCTCCTGGGCCACCTCCTCTTCCATCATCGCCCTAAGTGTTTTCTCAAGGAGACATAGAAGTGGTATTGTAACGCTGATAACGGCGTCATCGCCACTGGCCATGTTGGTGGAGTACTCGAAACAGCGCAACAGGGCACACAGGTCTCGCATGGAGGCCCAGTCATTGGTGGTGAAGTGGTGCTGTTCCGCAGTGCGACTGACCCGTGCGTGCTGCAGCTGAAACTCCACTATGGCCTGCTGCTGCTCGCACAGTCTGTCCAGCATGTGCAAGGTGGAGTTCCACCTGGTGGGCATGTCGCATATGAGGCGGTGAGCGGGAAGGCCGAAGTTACGCTGTAGCGCAGACAGGCGAGCAGCGGCAGGATGTGAACGCCGGAAGCGCGAACAGACGGCCCGCACTTTATGCAGCAGCTCTGACATGTCGGGGTAGTTGTGAATGAACTTCTGCACCACCAAATTCAGCACATGCGCCAGGCAAGGGATGTGCGTCAAACCGGCTAGTCCCAGAGCTGCAACGTGATTTCGCCCATTATCGCACACCACCAGGCCGGACTTGAGGCTCACCGGCAGCAACCACTCGTCGGTCTGTTGTTCTATACCCCGCCACAACTCCAGTGCGGTGTGGGGCCTGTCCCCCAAACATATGAGTTTCAGAATGGCCTGCTGACGTTTACCCCGGGCTGTGCTGAAGTTGGTGGTGAAGGTGTGTGGCTTACTGGATGAGCAGATGGAAGAAGAGGAGGAGGAAGCCGAGAAGGAGGAGGTGGCAACAGGAGGCAAAGAATGTTGCCCTGCGATCCTTGGCGGCGGAAGGACGTGCGCCAAACAGCTCTCCGCCTGGGGCCCTGCTGCCACTACATTTACCCAGTGTGCAGTTAGGGAGATATAGCGTCCCTGGCCGTGCTTACTGGTCCACGTATCTGTGGTTAGGTGGACCTTGCTACAGATGGCGTTGCGCAGTGCACACTTGATTTTATCGGATACTTGGTTGTGCAGGGAAGGCACGGCTCTCTTGGAGAAGTAGTGGCGGCTGGGAACAACATACTGTGGGACAGCAAGCGACATGAGCTGTTTGAAGCTGTCTGTGTCCACCAGCCTAAATGACAGCATTTCATAGGCCAGTAGTTTAGAAATGCTGGCATTCAGGGCCAGGGATCGAGGGTGGCTAGGTGGGAATTTACGCTTTCTCTCAAATGTTTGTGAGATGGAGAGCTGAACGCTGCCGTGTGACATGGTTGAGACGCTTGGTGACGGAGGTGGTGGTGTTTGGTGGTACATCCCCTGTTTGCTGGGCGGCAGGTGCTAACGTTCCTCCAGAGGCGGAGGAAGAGGCCAAGGCGGCAGCAGCAGAAGAGGCTGAGGCGGCAGCAGCAGAAGAGGTAGCAGGGGGAGCCTGAGTGACTTCCTTGGTTTTAAGGTGTTTACTCCACTGCAGTTCATGCTTTGCATGCAGGTGCCTGGTCATGCAGGTTGTGCTCAGGTTCAGAACGTTAATGCCTCGCTTCAGGCTCTGATGGCACAGCGTGCAAACCACTCGGGTCTTGTCGTCAGCACATTGTTTGAAGAAGTGCCATGCCAGGGAACTCCTTGAAGCTGCCTTTGGGGTGCTCGGTACCAGATGGCGGCGGTCAGTAGCAGGCGGAGTCTCTTGGCGGCGGGTGTTCTGCTTTTGCCCACTGCTCCCTCTTTTGCTACGCTGTTGGTTCGGTCTCACCACTGCCTCTTCCTCCGAACTGTGAAAGTCAGTGGCACGACCTTCATTCCATGTGGGGTCTAGGACCTCATCATCCCCTGCATCGTCTTCCACCCAGTCTTGATCCCTGACCTCCTGTTCAGTCTGCACACTGCAGAAAGACGCAGCAGTTGGCACCTGTGTTTCGTCATCATCAGAGACATGCTGAGGTGGTATTCCCATGTCCTCATCATCAGGAAACATAAGTGGTTGTGCGTCAGTGCAGTCTATGTCTTCCACCGCTGGGGAAGGGCTAGGTGGATGCCCTTGGGAAACCCTGCCAGCAGAGTCTTCAAACAGCATAAGAGACTGCTGCATAACTTGAGGCTCAGACAGTTTCCCTGATATGCATGGGGGTGATGTGACAGACTGATGGGGTTGGTTTTCAGGCGCCATCTGTGCGCTTTCTGCAGAAGACTGGGTGGGAGATAATGTGAACGTGCTGGATCCACTGTCGGCCACCCAATTTACTAATGCCTGTACCTGCTCAGGCCTTACCATCCTTAGAACGGCATTGGGCCCCACCATATATCGCTGTAAATTCTGGCGGCTACTGGGACCTGAGGTAGTTGGTACACTAGGACGTGTGGATGTGGCAGAACGGCCACGTCCTCTCCCAGCACCAGAGGGTCCACTAACACCACCACGACCATGTCAACGTCCGCGTCCCTTACTAGATGTTTTCCTCATTGTTATCGTTCACCACAACAACAAAAATATTATTTGGCCCAATGTATTGTATTCAAATTCAGCTGAATATAAATTTGAGGCCTAGTATTTAGGTGCTGGGTGACCGGTATAGATTTACTGACAGAATTAGACTTGGAAATGCACAGTAGCGTGTGTGTGAAGTTATTCTGAATGACCCTATGTGCACCTTGAATATTATATACCCTTTTAGGGATAGATTTCAAATAGCTCTGATACAGCAGAAACCACTAAATTATGAAATTGCTAAATTGGGAATTGCATTTCAACCCAGAACAAAAAATGTGCTTTGACGGACACTAAATAACTTGCCCAGCCAGAACAGTACAGCGGTAACGACAAATTTAGCGGGATATAAATTTGAGGCCTAGTATTTAGGCGCTGGGTGATCGGTATGGATTTACTGACAGAATTAGACTTGGAAATGCACAGTAGCGTGTGTGTGAAGTTATTCTGAATGACCCTATGTGCACCTTGAATATTGTATACCCTTTTAGGGATAGATTTCAAATAGCTCTGATACAGCAGAAACCACTAAATTATGAAATTGCTAAATTGGGAATTGTATTTCAACCCAGAACAAAAAATGTGCTTTGACGGACACTAAATAACTTGCCCAGCCAGAACAGTACAGCGGTAACGACAGATTTAGCGGGATATAAATTTGAGGCCTAGTATTTAGGCGCTGGGTGACCGGTATGGATTTACTGACAGAATTAGACTTGGAAATGCACAGTAGCGTGTGTGTGAAGTTATTCTGAATGACCCTATGTGCACCTTGAATATTATATACCCTTTTAGGGATAGATTTCAAATAGCTCTGATATAGCAGAAACCACTAAATTATGAAATTGCTAAATTGGGAATTGTATTTCAACCCAGAACAAAAAATGTGCTTTGACGGACACTAAATAACTTGCCCAGCCAGAAAAGTACAGCGGTAACGACAGATTTAGCGGGATATAAATTTGAGGCCTAGTATTTAGGCGCTGGGTGACCGGTATGGATTTACTGACAGAATTAGACTTGGAAATGCACAGTAGCGTGTGTGTGAAGTTATTCTGAATGACCCTATGTGCACCTTGAATATTATATACCCTTTTAGGGATAGATTTCAAATAGCTCTGATACAGCAGAAACCACTAAATTATGAAATTGCTAAATTGGAATTGTATTTCAACCCAGAACAAAAAATGTGCTTTGACGGACACTAAATAACTTGCCCAGCCAGAACAGTACAGCGGTAACGACAGATTTAGCGGGATATAAATTTGAGGCCTAGTATTTAGACGCTGGGTGACCGGTATGGATTTACTGACAGAATTAGACTTGGAAATGCACAGTAGCGTGTGTGTGAAGTTATTTTGAATGACCCTATGTGCACCTTGAATATTATATACCCTTTTAGGGATAGATTTCAAATAGCTCTGATACAGCAGAAACCACTAAATTATGAAATTGCTAAATTGGGAATTGTATTTCAACCCAGAACAAAAAATGTGCTTTGACGGACACTAAATAACTTGCCCAGCCAGAACAGTACAGCGGTAACGACAGATTTAGCGGGATATAAATTTGAGGCCTAGTTTTTAGGCGCTGGGTGACCGGTATGGATTTACTGACAGAATTAGACTTGGAAATGCACAGTAGCGTGTGTGTGAAGTTATTCTGAATGACCCTATGTGCGCCTTGAATATTATATACCCTTTTAGGGATAGATTTTAAATAGCTCTGATACAGCAGAAACTACTAAATTATCAAATTGCTAAATTGGGAATTGTATTTCAACCCAGAACAAAAAATGTGCTTTGACGGACACTAAATAACTTGCCCAGCCAGAACAGTACAGCGGTAACAACAGATTTAGCGGGATATAAATTTGAGGCCTAGTATTTAGGCGCTGGGTGACCGGTATGGATTTACTGACAGAATTAGACTTGGAAATGCACAGTAGCGTGTGTGTGAAGTTATTCTGAATGACCCTATGTGCACCTTGAATATTATATACCATTTTAGGGATAGATTTCAAATAGCTCTGATACAGCAGAAACCACTAAATTATGAAATTGCTAAATTGGGAATTGTATTTCAACCCAGAACAAAAAATGTGCCTTGACGGACACTAAATAACTTGTCCAGCCAGAACAGTACAGCGGTAACGACAGATTTAGCGGGATATAAATTTGAGGCCTAGTATTTAGGCGCTGGGTGACCGGTATGGATTTACTGACAGAATTAGACTTGGAAATGCACAGTAGCGTGTGTGTGAAGTTATGACTTAATAGGATGGAAGAATTTCCTCCGTCTATTCCCACTAACCTGACCCTTCAATAAACCACACTGACACCGTCCTGTTTGGAGAAATTGACCATGACGGCCGAACTTTATTATTCATATATAATAATAATATACAATAATAATAACAACAGGCACTTTAACACAACCTTCAATGTTATGACCCACTGCACTGTAACAAAGGATCCTGGAGGGCAACCCAAACCAGCGGCCTCTTCCTTAACCGTCTCACCTTGTACTTCAAGCTTACCCTCGGCCGCACTCACCGACCCAAGAGCACCAACTCCTTGAAGTATCCAAGTATCTCCTCCTGTAGGCCTTTTAGCCCAAACAGGAGCCCCCATCCTCGGCATTCACAAACCACATGAGATGCAGGCTCCAACATGTCCCGCATCTCTTAACCATTGAATCGCTCCCCCAGGATCCCATAACAATCAGCCCCCCCAAACGCAATCCAAGACATCACATAAAAAAGGGGTGGGAGGGTGGGAAACGCACTTGCTCTACACTAGCAACTGACCGCCGCTCCACCTCCTGCCCATATATGCAGCCCGCGAATTTGCTAATCCGCCCCTTCCTCCCTTAAACCAACCCCTAACTTAGCATACAGATATTAACCCTTCACTATCCTGCGGTCTTCCCCCTAAGTCAATCCGCACTACATTATGGCTGCGCCTCATTCCGTTGCTTTCATGACTTAATAGGATGGAAGAATTTCCTCCGTCTATTCCCACTAACCTGACCCTTCAATAAACCACACTGACACCGTCCTGTTTGGAGAAATTGACCATGACGGCCGAACTTTATTATTCACATATAATAATAATATAACAATAATAATAACAACAGGCACTTTAACACAACCTTCAATGTTATGACCCACTGCACTGTAACAAAGGATCCTGGAGGGCAACCCAAACCAGCGGCCTCTTCCTTAACCGTCTCACCTTGTACTTCAAGCTTACCCTCGGCCGCACTCACCGACCCAAGAGCACCAACTCCTTGAAGTATCCAAGTATCTCCTCCTGTAGGCCTTTTAGCCCAAACAGGAGCCCCCATCCTCGGCATTCACAAACCACATGAGATGCAGGCTCCAACATGTCCCGCATCTCTTAACCATTGAATCGCTCCCCCAGGATCCCATAACAATCAGCCACCAGAAGACCACCGGTGACACCTCACCTGTGGGCATCCTGCCACACCCTCAGGGCCGTCTCCAAACCCTCCTGAATGCCCAAAGCCCACATGTCAATACCAACATCATTAAGGTGCACTCCATCAGCTCTCAAGAACTGAGGCGACGCCGCCTCCAATTCCCGATGGCGCACAACTATCCCTCCTTGCCTGCGAACAAAGCGCCCCACCTCCTTGTTCAATTTAGCCCGCGCCTTGTTAACCCGCTCCACAGACCTGGCAAACCTCCAACTACTTCTTGCCACCACCTCCGACCAAACCAACAACATCTCAGGAAAATCCGCCAGCAAACGCAATACATCCAGCTTAATATCCCGGATGACATCCCGGGACCGACGGACCCCCAAATCATTTCCGCCGACATGAAGAACCAACACATCCGGCGGACGATCCAACCTGACATTCAAATGAATCTCAGGCAAAACCCTCCCCCAAAGAAGCCCCCGCAAACCAATCCACCTAATCTGCATGTCGTCCGCCGAACCCAATTGTCGTCCGTTCCGCCTGACGTCCGCACGCAAGGCCCCCCAATGGACATACGAGTGCCCGAAGATCCAAGCCAAACAAGGCGCCGATCCTGCAACAAAACAAACAAAATTAAACTACAACCAACACCGCCAGATAATCAGCAACATCCCACCCCTCCTAAGCCCAAAACCAGACATTCACAACAAATGGGGGCGGATATAAGATCGAAAACAATCCGACTCCCAGCGTCCGATACGCCGAATAACCTCCTCCCCTAGGCCCCACCGAGCCGCCTCGGTAGCAGCCCCAATACGAAAAGAGTGAGATGCATACTCCCTAGCAGGCAAACCCGCAGCCAACAAGCATTTCCTGAAAACCGCAACAAATTGGAAACGCGACAACCGCGAACCGTCCTGATGGATCAAAAATGTCCCCCTGCCACCTGGCCTAACAGCCAAGAACTCCTCCACACACCGCACAGGACAAAGTACGGACCCCCCCAAGGGCCTCAACCACAAAACAACCCCTCTACCCTCCTGATCCGTTTTAGACCTGCGAATGCAACACCGCAAGACACCATCCACCAAAACAACGTCCTCCCATAACAAACCCCCCTCGCCTGAGCGACTCGCTGCCACCAACTCCGAGATGCGAAATGCCCCAAAAAAGGCCAAAGAAAAGGCCGCCCGAAACAGACATACCTCAAACGTCGACACACAAACTGATCCTACCTCCATCCATAACGTCTGCAACACCGCAAACGAAACCGGTCTACGATTGTCCTTCCGTACCCCGCAACGGCGGTAACCCTTCAATGCCTGCCGCACCATAAAACACTTAGACACATCGGCCATGCCTCGCAACCGCAACCAAAAAGCAACCGCCGCCAACCTCTTTGACGCCACCGAAAAAGACAACCCCGCAGCATAAAACGTTCCTAACCAAAAGACCAATAGCGTCCGAAAATCCTCCAGCGAGCTACAACCTCCCACCTGCTCAATCAAACCCTCCCACAAAGACCACACAGAAGAGTAAGCAGCCCACGTACCGTGACTAAGTGACCGCCTAATCAGGCCCGCTGACACCCCAAGGCCACGCTCCAGAGCCACTGGGGACAGGGCAACCCCCGAACTTCGGCCCCCGGCGCCAAGCCGCGGAAACGCTCCCACTGAAAACGAGAAAGGGAATCAGCAAGTGAGTTATCTACTCCCGGGACATGAACCGCAACAAAACATGCATTCAATCGCAAACCCCTCAACACCAAGTGCCTCAGCAAATTCAACACCGGCGGCGAGTTAGCTGACTGACTGTTAATTGCCTGAACCACACCCATGTTATCGCAGTAAAAATGCACCCGCCGATTCCTAAGCCAGTCCCCCCACAACTCAGTAGCCAGCACAATAGGAAAAAGCTCCAACAACACCAAGTTAGAAAGGAAACCCGCCTGCCGCCATTCAGCCGGCCAAACCCCTGCACTCCATTGACCCCGACAAAAAACACCATAACCACACGAACCAGACGCATCCAAAAACAACTCCAAGTCCACATTACTAACCACCGCTTCCATCCAGACCGACCGACCATTATAATCCAACAAAAAATTTTCCCACACCACCAAATCATCCTTCACAGCCACCGGCAACCGCAAATAATGAAAAGGAGCTGTAACGCCCGCAGTCGCCAAAGCCAAGCGGCGGCAAAACACCCGCCCCATCGGCAAGATGCGACAAGCAAAATTCAATTTTCCCAAAACCGACTGAACCCGCTTAAGCTGCACCTTCCTAGCCTTCCGCAAAAACACAACCTCGTGCAAGAGATCAAGCACCTTATCCTCAGGCAAACGACACTCCATAGCCAAACTGTCGATCTCAATACCTAAGAACTTGATGACCGTGGCCGGGCCTTCCGTCTTATCCGCCGCCAACGGGATTCCAAAACGCGCCGCCACCCTTTCCATCGTATGCAGCAAAACCGCGCACACCCTGGATCCAGCGGGACCCAGAAACAAAAAATCATCCAGGTAGTGCAAAACAGAGCTCCATCCCGCCTCCTGTTTCACCACCCATTCAAGAAAACAACTAAACGACTCAAACAAAGAGCACGAGATCGCGCACCCCATAGGCAGACAACAATCAACATAAAAACAACCCTCCCACTGAAAACCAAGCAAATGCAAACTGTCAGGGTGAATGGGCAACAACCGAAACGCAGCCTCAATATCAGTTTTAGCAAGCAGAGCGCCCTGCCCGAAACGTCGCACCCAACGCACTGCCTCATCAAAAGACGTATAGGACACCGAGCATAACTCGTCCGCTATCCCATCATTCACGGACCCACCAAGCGGATAGGACAAATGATGAATGAGCCTGAACTTATTGGGCTCCTTTTTAGGAACTAAACCTAACGGGGACACCCATAAATCCGGCAAAGGACACTCTGCAAAGGGGCCAACCACCCTGCCAGCCGCAACCTCCTTCACAATCTTATCCCTCACCACATCAGGGTAGCGCAAAGCTGAAGACAAATTCCGAGACGCAACCCTCGTCCCGACCAAACTACACAGGATAACAAACCCCACAGTAAACCCCTCCAACAACAACCGAGCCGCCTCCCTATTTGGGTACATCCTTAAATACGGCTCCATCTCGTCCACCCTCACCGGCGTCACCCCTTTTTTGCATAACCTCGGATCCCTTACCCTTCCCCCTCCGGAAGCACCGAGACAGGCTATGGGAACCTCCGCAACTGGAGCACTCGTGCTTAAATCTGCAGTCGGACAAGAACCGACAATGTCCTTCATTGAATTGCCAGCAACAACCCCTTCTGCCCCCAACCTGAGACTCCGCAGCCGAGGCACCCCCGGCCGCTCCACGAAAGGGCTGAGACCCCCCACCCCGAGGAGCCGCCATCAATCGCATCCACAGACCAATATCCTTATGGTCCCAACGAATGCTAGGCCTGACCGCCTTCCGCTGCCGGAACTGCTCATCGTACCTAAGCCAAGCCACACCCCCATACGTCCGATGAGCCTCCCCGATAGCATCCATATAGCAAAAAAGGGCCGAGCAGTGCTCGGGCGCCTTTTCCCCAATGACGCTGGCCAAAATCGCAAAAGCCTGCAACCAATTCTGAAACGTGCGCGGAATCAACCTAAACCTCCTCCTTTCCTCCTCACTCTCGTCCAGCTTACCCCTATCCAAATTAATTTTTTCCAAAGGAAGCAACGAGAAAATTTCCACATATTCATCCTTCCAGATCTTCTCCCTGACCTCCTGCTTCAAATGAGCCCCCAGCGGCCCCTCAAAACACACATAAATCTCCCCTTTCGCCGAATCCGCCAACCGAACACCGTCCACCACATCACCTCTCGCCCCCGCCGCCAACCCAGAACCACAGGCCTGCACAATAGCCGCCGAGCCGCCACTCACCCCCAGCAAACCCTGCCCCGCCCCTGTATCCAGTGCCAAATCCGGAGCCGGCGACCACACAGCCGCCGGGGACACAGCAGCTCCCGGGCCCAACCGCGATAACAAAGCGAGCATACCTGACAATACATCCCTCACCAAAGCCTCAGAACCCCCCCCACCAGGCAACAATGAAGTCCCAACCCCCCCCACAGGAACCTGACACGTCGGTCTCTCACCTGGCCGTCCCCGGACGACGTCGCCGGCAGCCGCAGACCTCCCTCCAGGTACCGCAAACGAGACGTCACCCCCGGATGGCCCAGCGTCCACACCGCCAGCCGCGACTCTTCTCCTGGATCCACTTCACCGTCCTCCAGCTGCGACAACTCCCCCTCCGACTCCGGTTGCATAGGGCTGACATCCGCAGCCCCTTGTGAAGCAGAGGCCCTCACACCTGGCCGCAAGCCCCTCATCCCGGCGACACCCAGCAAAGCAGGCTCCACAGCAGAGGCACTGTGAGCCGCACTCTCATGCCGCAGTTCAGGGGGCTCATTCACCGCTGCAGCTCCCGATAAGGCGCAATGTCGCCGGCCCACCGCCAGGGGGCGCGACGCACTCTCTCTTCCAGCACTGCCGCTCCCCCCATGATGACGTCGCCGATCAGAGGAGACTGACCGCGACGCAGGCAAAACTCCTTCACCGCCGTCCAGAAGGCCCAGGCCAGGAAGCGACCCGGCCGCAGAAACACCTCCATCCACCGCAGGTACGTCCGCCCCGACTCGCCCCCCCCGCCGAGACTCACGCGGGGAGACAGCCGCGCGCACCTGCCCTCTCCCTCTCAGAGACCGCGAGACAGGACCCGAACCCGGCCGTCCCTCCACCGCCGGCCCGCCATGTCTCGCTGCCGTCCTCCCGCTGCGTCTGCGAGCCGATTCAGAAACGGGCCGAGCAGACTGCGGCGGAGGGCTCCTGAGGGGGCTCCGCAATCGCCGGCGCAAACGAGGAGTAGACTCAGGGCTCAGGCGTTCAGGGGGAACCGAACGCCTAGCCCTGCAGGGACGCGCAGACACAGAAGGGGGGTCCAGGACCGACTGCACGGTCTCACGCAAACGGGCAGCCCCGTGTACCTGCACAGCCGCCCTAACCGCCTCCAATAAATCCTCCAGCGACGACATCGTGACTGCTAAACGCACTTGCTCTACACTAGCAACTGACCGCCGCTCCACCTCCTGCCCATATATGCAGCCCGCGAATTTGCTAATCCGCCCCTTCCTCCCTTAAACCAACCCCTAACCCAGCATACAGATATTAACCCTTCACTATCCTGCGGTCTTCCCCCTAAGTCAATCCGCACTACATTATGGCTGCGCCTCATTCCGTTGCTTTCATTCTGAATGACCCTATGTGCACCTTGAATATTATATACCCTTTTAGGGATAGATTTTAAATAGCTCTGATACAGCAGAAACCACTAAATTATGAAATTGCTAAATTGGGAATTGTATTTCAACCCAGAACAAAAAATGTGCTTTGACGGACATTAAATAACTTGCCCAGCCAGAACAGTACAGCGGTAACGACAGATTTAGCGGGATATAAATTCGAGGCCTAGTATTTAGGCGCTGGGTGACCGGTATGGATTTACTGACAGAATTAGACTTGGAAATGCACAGTAGCGTGTGTGTGAAGTTATTCTGAATGACCCTATGTGCACCTTGAATATTATATACCCTTTTAGGGATAGATTTCAAATAGCTCTGATATAGCAGAAACCACTAAATTACGAAATTGCTAAATTGGAAATTGTATTTCAACCCAGAACAAAAAATGTGCTTTGACGGACACTAAATAACTTGCCCAGCCACAACAGTACAGCGGTAACGACAGATTTAGCGGGATATAAATTTGAGGCCTAGTATTTAGGCGCTGGGTGACCGGTATGGATTTACTGACAGAATTAGACTGGGATATGGCCAAAAAATAACCACACTATTGCTGGTTAAATGCACTTTGTGTGACAGCTTGACCAACCACACTACTGAGGGTTAAATGCACTTGGTGACAGGCGCAGCTTGCCCCTGATGTAGTATATGGCCAAAAAATGAACAGACTATTGCTGGTTAAATGCACTTGGTGTGACAGCTTGACCAACCACACTACTGAGGGTTAAATGCACTTGGTGACGGGCGCAGCTTGCCCCTGATGTAGTATATGGCCAAAAAATGAACAGACTATTGCTGGTTAAATGCACTTGGTGTGACAACTTGACCAACCACACTACTGAGGGTTAAATGCACTTGGTGACGGGCGCAGCTTGCCCCTGATGTAGTATATGGCCAAAAAATAAACAGACTATTGCTGGTTAAATGCACTTGGTGTGACAGCTTCACCCTGATGTAGGCTTTAGCCAAAAAACAACCACACCATTGAGGGTTAAATGCACTTGGTGACAGGCGCAGCTTGCCCCTGATGTAGTATATGGCCAAAAAATAAACAGACTATTGCTGGTTAAATGCACTTGGTGTGACAGCTTCACCCTGATGTAGGCTTTAGCCAAAAAACAACCACACCATTGAGTGTTAAATGCACTTTGTGACAGACGCAGCTTGCCCCTGATGTAGTATATGGCCAAAAAATAAACATACTATTGCTGGTTAAATGCACTTGGTGTGACAGCTTCACCCTGATGTAGGCTTTAGCCAAAAAACAACCACACCATTGAGGGTTAAATGCACTTGGTCGCAGCTTGTGCTGGCGCACCACAAGACACAAAATGGCCGCCGATCACCCCAGAAAAAAGTGACTGACAAACGGTCTGGGCAGCCTAAAAACAGTGAGCAATTGAGTATCAGCAGCTCAATGACCCACAGCTGCAGATCGATCCATAATCAAGTCCTTTGGAGGAGTTAATCTGCCTAATCTCGCCCTACTGTCGCAGCCGCAACCTCTCCCTACGCTAATCAGAGCAGAGTGACGGGCGGCGCTATGTGACTCCAGCTTAAATAGAGGCTGGGTCACATGGTGCTCTGGCCAATCACAGCCATGCCAATAGTAGGCATGGCTGTGACGGCCTCTTGGGGCAAGTAGTATGACGCTTGTTGATTGGCTGCTTTGCAGCCTTTCAAAAAGCGCTAAGAAAGCGTCACAAAAGCGCCAAGAAAGCGACGAACACCGAACCCGAACCCGGACTTTTACGAAAATGTCCGGGTTCGAGTCCGTGTCACGGACACCCCAAAATTCGGTACGAACCCGAACTATACAGTTCGAGTTCGCTCATCCCTAATCATGGCTAATCCTTTCTGTTAGTGATACAGTTGGTATACACTATGACCAACAGATAGTTGCCTGGGCCCTCCAAAGGAACGGGCAGTGATAAAAAATTTACTGTAGCAGAAGAAGTGGGGATGGTGGCAGCCGCAGTACAGGCCAGAGCTGCCACTGTCATCCAGCAGTTGTTTTTTAACCATCAATTCAATTGTACTAGAATGCTCTTCAACATCATCTCAAGTGACAATAGATACACATATCTAGGAACCTGTGGATTCCTTTGGCACCATGCTTAGTTGGCACGGCCCAGGAACTGCCTCTATTCTCTCACCTGTCTTGAACCTACGTCTTACTTTTGCTGCTCTTTCTGCTAGCCAAGTAATTATAGCTACCAGCTTGGCTCTGCTTTTTAGTGATGATGAAGTTTGTGAGAACGGTCAGCAGTTACAGGCCAGCACAGTCTTGGAGGAGAGTCTGCTGTAGACTCCTTTAGGCATGCAACTGCTGATTATGACAGGTGGTAGCACATGAGGTCATGGATGTGCGCAAGTGACAGGTGAGTGTGACACAAGTGACGACCAAACATTTGTAGATGATGAAGCCAATTGCACGTTGGAGCCGGGTGAAGAGGGGGCATCATCATAAGGGGGTGATACTTTCCCATGACACAGCGGGGTGGCAGCTTGCCCATGAGTACACCAAACACTTAACCCATTATAACAACTACAAGTGTGTGGTACCAATCAAACGTAACACCACAACACCACACCAATAATAAATATTATATAACATCTTTATAAAAAATACATCTATAAAATATTACAATAATACACAGTACATGATAATAATAATGCTCCTCAGTAAAAGTTGGATTCCAATGTGACAGTAGGTGGCGGAACGAAAGCAACACAAATCACATGGTCAAAAACACATAAAATCTGAAAAGGTCCACAGTACAAATACAGTCAGGTCCATAAATATTGAGAAGTCAACACAACATTTTTGGCTCTATACACCACCACAATGGATTTGAAATGAAACAAACAAGATATGCTTTAACTGCAGACTGCCAGCTTTAATTTGAGGGTCTTTACATCCAAATCAGGTGAACGGTGTAGGAATTACAACAGTTTGCATATGTGCCTCCCACATGTTAAGGAATCAAAAGTAATGGGACATAATAATAATAATCAAAAATCAAACTTTCACTTTTTAATACTTGGTTACAAATCCTTTGCAGTCAATTACAGCCTGAAGTCTGGAACGCATATGTCAGCAGTCACATCATCAATAAATACAAGAGAACCAGTTCCATTGGCAGCCATACATGCCCAAGCCATGACACTACCACCACCATGCTTCACTGATGAGGTGGTATGCTTAGGATCATGAGCAGTTCCTTTCCTTCTCAATACTCTTCTCTTCCCACCACTCTGGTACAAGTTGATCTTGGTCTCATCTGTCCATAGGATGTTGTTCCAGAACTGTGAAGGCTTTTTTAGATGTCGTTTGACAAACTCTAATCTGCCCTTCTTGTTTTTGAGGCTCACCAATGGTTTACATCTTGTGGTGAACCCTGTGTATTCACTCTGAAGTCTTCTCTTTGTTGTTGACTTTGACACACATACACCTACCTCCTGGAGAGTGTTCTTGATCTGGCTGGTTTTCTTCACCAGGGAAAGAATTCTTTGGTCATCCACCACAGTTTTCCATGGTCTTCCGGGTCTTTCGGTTTTGCTGAGCTCACCAATGTGTTCATTCTTTTTAAGAATGTTCCAAACAGTTGTTTTGGACACGCCTAATATTTCTGCTATCTCTCTGATGGGTTTGTTTTGTTTTTTCATCCTAATGATTGCTTGCTTCACTGATAGTGACAGCTCTTTGGATCTCATCTTGAGAGTTGACAGCAACAGATTCCAAATGCAAATAGCACTACTTGAAATTAAGTCTGGACCTTTTATCTGCTCATTGTAATTGAGATAATGAGGGAATAACACACAACTGGTTATGGAATAGCTGAGAATCCAATTGCCCCATTACTTTTGGTCCCTTATTCCTACACCGTTCACTTGATTTGGATGTAAATACCCTCAAATTATAAAGCTGACAGTCTGCAGTTAAAGCACATCTTGTAAGTTTCATTTCAAAGCCAAAAAATTGGTTGAACAAGGCGAACAAGTTGAAGAGAGGCCATCTCATTGTATCCGGTGACTTCAATATTATCCCTGACACCTCAATTGACTCCTCATCCACCACCAGAAGCTCCTACCCCGTATTCCAGCCTCTGCTTCTGCAGGAAGGACTATATGATGTGTGGAGGTTACACCATGCATCTGAGAAAGATTATTCTTTCTATTCACAGGTACATCGAACCTACTAACGTATCAACCTGTTTCTTGTTAGTAGATCTTTATTCCAATTATCCTCCCAGTCCACCATAGGAGCCATTAAGTGGTCTGATCACACCGCAATTACCCTCACAAAAAAAGAAGCATTTGGCCACAAATATACCTTATGATGCTGTAGCCCCTACATCATATCAAACCCAACACTCAAAACTGAATTGGAGAAGGCCATTTCCGAATATTTTCTATTAAATAGCTTGTCGGTCTCCAGCCCATATAGCCTTTGGAATGCCCATAAGGCAGTCATCTGAGGTATTTTTTTTTTTTTTTATCAAACTAGGCCACCAAGCCAAAAAACTAAGAGAACAAATGAACCAAGAAATACTCTCCCAACTAACCTCCCTGGAGACACCCAATAAATCCCACTTCTCCTCTAATAGAGCACTGCAGATCCAATCTCTCAGAACTCAACTCAAGGAATGTCTCCTGGTCATGTATGGAAGAAACCTTACAGCTATTAAAGCCAAATATTACTCACAAGACAACAAAGTGGGCAAACTTCTAGCCCAACGCCTGAAATCCTGAGCTGCAAAATCTAGAATTCCCTTTTTAACTAGCTCACCTAACAACTCCAGGTTATATGACCCGAAAGCTTTAGCCGACCACTTTGCTAAATATTATTCAACACTATACAATCTTAAAGACTCACCCGAGACCCAAAAGGCCACTCCATCAGAGATCAATACGTTCCTGAATAAACTTAACCTCCCATCATTGAACACCACCCAGAGAGATCTACTATCACAATCTGTCACCCAATTAGAACTCACTAAAATAATATCCTCCCTCCCTGCACATAAGTCCCCAATCCCTGATAAAATATGGGGGATTCAGCCCGCATAACCCTATGCAGGTGCAGATTGCTATGGCGAAATACAGATACAAACACAAAAACACAAATGCAATCGCACTCTGCAACCAGCACTCTGCCCTGCCTTTATGCTGGATGTTGAATAAGGCATTGGTGTACATTTTGGTCAAAGCGCAATAAGCCACTTGTCACGTCAAGGTCGCCTTTATGAGTGGTCCCTAACACTAGTTCCTACCTGTTATGGGCCATGACAGCCACACAAAGTCCAGGGAGTGTAGGTATAGCATGCACGCCAAGCACACTCTGCTTTTAACCCCGTCCGGTGCCATTACAGCTTCCATCGGATCCAGGGATGCAAGTACCAACATGCATGCTGAGCCCACTATATACTTCTCCTGGAGCCAAATGGCTACTGGTAGGTGCTATATAAGCAGACTCAGTTTTATCCCTGATGGCCTGTCAGATCTCGAATACAAAACCTTCTAGAACCTCCTCTCCCCCTATTTGACCCAAGTTTTCAATAAAGCCTTCTCGGATGGCACCCTCCCTGATGAGATGCTTTCAGCCACAATAGTGGCTCTACCGAAACCAGGCAAAACTATGGATAAGCCCCAGAACTACAGGCCCATCTCCCTATTAAATACGGACCTAAAAATTTATGCCAAAATTCTTGCGAATAGACTGTCCGAGGTTCTGCCATGTCTGGTGGACCCAGACAAGACAGGATTTGTAAGAGGTAGACAGATAACAGATAACACACCTCAGGTTCTCAATCTGATTGATTGGGTTAACAGTAGGAGGGAACAAGCCTTGCTAATAACCCTGGATGCGGAAAAGGCGTTCGACTGCCTTAATTGGCTGTTTGCCTTCTATGTGTTACAAGCGATGGGGCTGGGAAAGGCCTTTGGAACAGCTATAGGGGCCCTTTATGGTAGGCCTTTAGCCAGAGTATTTATAAATGGAGCTCTGTCCACACCTTTCTTGCTATCAAAGGGCACTAGACAGGGCTGCCCTCTTTCGCCTTTAATTTTTATCATCGCCGTGGAACCCCTGGCCCAAGCAATACGATTACACCCAAACATCTCCGGTATACAGATACGCAGACAACGTTCTATTATCTTTATCCTCACCTCAAAAAGCCCTACCTGCAGCCTTCTCTGTCATAGAGGAGTATAGACATCTGTCATACTACAAAGTAAATGAGACCAAATCATAAATCTTGCCCTTAAACGTTCCTAGTTGTACCTTACAGTCCCTGAAACAAAAATTGCTCTAGACTGGAGGCAAGACAGAGTCCAATACTTGGGAATATCCATTCCCCCGGTTCTCTCCCGCCTATACCAACTAAACTACATTCCTTTACTGGAAGTAATTAAACAAGACACATCTACCTACGGCAAACATGAAATATCCTGGATTGGTCGCATTGCGTCCTTCCAATGCTTATGCTTATCCTACCAAAACGTTTATTCACATTTAGAAACATACCCATAAAAACCCCCAGCCAATTTTTTAGAAGGGCTCAGGGCAGCTCCATAACTTTGTTTGGGCAGGTAAAAAAAAACTCAATTTCAGCAACTACTCTATCTAAACCAAAGACCATGGGAGGGTTAGGTCTCCCTAACTGAGAGGACTACTTCCTGGCTTCCCAAATTCAAGCCCTGAGAAATTGGTGGTCGCTGGAGATCTCTGCTCCATGGGTTCAAATAGAAGCCACCCAGATTCCCACTAAACAGCTGAGAGCCCTCTTGATAAATAGTATCAGTGTATCCCCAGCTAAAACCCCACAATTGCCCACTTTAGTAGAGGCATCAATATTTCATTGGCGTACATTCCACCAAAAAAGTCTCCACATACTAATGCCACTGACCGGCACTTACAGTTACTGGAACTCCACTTCCGGGACTTGGGGCTGCGCACATGGAGGGAAAGAGGTTTTAAATTTATGAGCCAGCTTTATCAGAAGGATACATTAAAATCCTTCCTACAACTCCAAGAAGAGTTCCAAATTCCTAAAGGAGAACTGTTTAAGTACCTCCAGATGCGCCAGATATCTGGCAAGTACTGGCTGTGTGGTACATATGACAACAATCTCCCGTATTCTTTATATGTCTGGGCTATGGTGAGAGTGGCAAGACGGAAGCCTTTTCTTACAAAGAAAAACATCCAAGCCAGGCTACATTTTGCAAAAACACATCTGAAGTCTCCCAAAAGCATGTGGGGAAAGGTGTTATGGTCTGATGAAACCAAGGTTGAACTTTTTGGCCATAATTCCAAAAGATATGTTTGGCGCAAAAACAACACTGCACATCACCAAAAGAACACCATACCATTAGTGAAGCATGGTGGTGGCAGCATCATGCTTTATTGCTGTTTTTCTTCAGCTGGAACTGGGGCCTTAGTTAAGCTACAGGAAATTATGAACAGTTCCGAATTCCAGTCAATATTGGCACAAAACCTTCAGGCTTCTGCTAGAAAGCTGAACATGAAAAGGAACTTCATTTTTCAGCATGACAACGGCCCAAAGCATACATACAAATTAACAAAGGAAAGGATTCACCAGAAGAAGAAGAAAGTTTTGTAATGGCCCAGCCAGAGCCCAGACTTGAATCCGATTGAAAATCTGTGGGGTGATCTGAAGAGGGCTGTGCGCAAGAGATCCCCTTACAATCTCACAGATTTGGAGTGTTTTTGCAAAGAAGAGTGGGCAAATCTTGCCAAGTCAAAATGTGCCATGCTGATAGACTCATGCCCCAAAAGACTGAGTGCTGTAATAAAATCAAAAGGTGCTTCAACAAAGTATTAGTTTAAGGGTGTGCACACTTATGCAACCACATTATTTTAGTTTTTTTTGTTTTCTTCTCCACCTAAAAGATTTCAGTTTGTCTTTCAATTGAGTGGTACAGTTTATAGGTCACATTAAAGGTGGAAAAAGTTCTGAAATGATTTATCTTGGTCCCAGTTCAACCTGGTTGTGGTATAATATTGCAGGTTGCCATAGATGCGGTAATTGTGTAGCGTGCAAAGATATACAGACCGACAAGTTTTTCACAGGTTCTGTCACAGGCAAAAAATACTCCATCTCATAGTTCATCAATTGTAAATCCAAAGGAGTGATTTATTGCATCCTTTGTGAATGTGTGATGGAGTATATCAGCAAGACGATACGAGAATTCAGAAGAAGTATAGGTGAGCACTTGGGGACATTTCGCACAATAGAGACACACCGGTGGCTAAACACGTACATGCAACACACAATGGCAGAGCCCAATTGCTATTTACAGGCATCGATCTGGTTAAACCTCCACCCAGAGGAGGTGACTGGGACAGGAACCTTCTCCAGCGTGAATCACGCTGGATATTCTATTTAAAAACATCTGCCTCTCTAGGTCTGAATGAGAGACTTGATTATGGCTGCTTTATTTAAGCACATATTTGCCATCTCCATTCTTTCATTGTGTATGATTAGGAAGTATTCATAATCTGGGTTCACTATCTAGGACTTTTGTCCCTGGCATCATGAATATGTGTCATCTAAATGTTTCAGACTTCACTCTGAGCTCCCTTTGTCTCCAATCCTGCAATAAATGCTAGATTTATTATTATGCTGCGGTTTGTTTCCACAGCGTTATTATGGATGCGCAAGACTAATGCGCTCTGTGAGGTTTCCTGTTTACATGTTTCCAGGCAACCACCGCCTCCACCTATCTAGTTACTGGCCATCCCACGTGACCACGCGCAGACGTGTGACGTCATGAGCGGCGCTTTGCGTCTGATGTCACACGCCAACACCGAAGGTGGGCACTATCATGATAGGCACTATCATGAGAAGCACGGGTAGGTACGATTTAAACCCCACAGATTAGGTGTTCTATCGCGGCTGGTAGATCATTCATTCCCCAACCATGGGGGATCTGCCATACAGAGGATTATCTTACCCTCTCAACCGACCAGCATAGGATTACCATCTCCTTTGCAGATTTGCGTCCAAGCACCCTGGGGCATCAAATATAAGTTTAAGTTTATTTATTTTTTATCCAGTTACTACCGTAGGGTACACACCTGCGGCTTTTTTGTTTTCCTTTTTTCCTTGTTGCAAATTTCCTCTGAAGAGTTGACACAGACAGAAATGTGCCACGTTGGGAGATCACCAGAAATCTATTAGCTGGCCACAACTTTAGATTAGGGATCAGGTCCGAAGTAGGGACCGGTATCTGGACGGGGCGGGTGCTCTGTATAGATGTCCAGAATAAAACCAGCCCCCTTCCCCTTTCATAGGGTCTCTTAGGGCACACTTCTGCATCTACGTTACAGACGCCATCCCACAGTGTGACCTCGTACCCCATTGATACCGTCTATCATCCACCTGGACATCTTCCCTGATCCCAGTAATATTGGTTTGGTAAGACTGCTCGCACCTTTCACTAGGTGGAACAGGTTTATTATTATTCTTCTACCAGCATTGGGGTACAAGGCTTGGACCTCATGTGCATGTCTTTTAGATTTTGCATCTATGTGGTGTGTTTTAGTTGCATATAGACAGTGATACTCCTCCCCCCTCCAGGGGGCCCATTGTTTATCCACTGTACATGACATCAAAATACACAAATCACAATAGCTATGGGAGGTGCTCAAATAAAAGTACCCCCCCATGACTTCATTAGGTCCACAGGTAGACAGAAGTAAATCCTGTGTCTGTAAGCCACAAATGCTCTAATCAGATGGCAGGTATGTCAGAGTATAAAACACATCACAGGAGATCCATGAGACACAAGGGAGATAATTCAAGATCAATACAGACCGCAGTACTATCGAACCACCACCACTTCCCCGGCGTACGTTTCGCCCTTCAGCTTCCTCCAGGGGGCAAATAATACAATGATTTCTTCTGTAAGGATACAGGCAAAAGTAGCAAAAATTACTAATAGTACACCAAACACTAAACCCACTATAACAACTACAAGTGTGTGGTACCAATCAAACCCAACACCTCAACGCCACCCCACTAATAAATATTAAATAACATCTTTATTCAAAATACATCTATAAAATATTATAATAATACACAGTACATGATAATAGTAATACTCCTCAGTTAAAGTTAGAACCCAATGTGACAGTCGGTGGCGGAACGATAGCAACACAAATCACATGGTCAAAAACACATTAAATCAGAAAAGGTCCACATAAGTTCAAATATATGATAAATGTCAGTCCCCCTGGAGAAAGCTGAAGGGCGAAACGTACGTTGGGGAAGCGGTGGTGATTCGATAGCACTGCGGTCTGTATTGATCTTATATTATCTCCCTTGTGTCTCATGGATCTCCTGTGATGTGTTTTATACTCTGACATACCTGCCATCTGATTAGTGCATTCGTGGCTTACACACACAGGATTGACTTCTGTCTACCTGTGCACGTAATGAAGTAGTGGCGGGTACCTTTTTTGAGCACCTCCCATAGCTATTGTGATCTGTGTATTTTGATGACATGTATATTGGAGACATATAGTCGCTAAGGAGGACTGATATTTATCATATATTTGTACTTATGTGGACCTTTTCTGATTTCATGTGTTTTTGACCATGTGATTTGTATTGCTATCGTTTCGCCGCAACTTTTGCTGAGGAGTATTATTATCATGTACTGTGTATTATTGTAATATTTTATAGATGTATTTTGAATAAATATGTTATGTAATATTTATTAGAGATGTGGTGTTGTGGTGTTAAGCTTGCCAATGAGACAGCAGGGTGGCAGTGTGCTCATGAGTCAGAAGGGTAGAAGCAGTAGGGGATCTAGAGCCAAACGCGGGAAGGGTACACTGCCTGCTACTTGCAGTTCACGGAGTCATAAGGGCAACAGCAGGCATCACAAAGTGGTGGATGGAAAATGCCATACTCGAACGTGTGGTGGTATGCGGGATGTGTTGGCAGAAGGTGAGGCACGGTCAGGGTGCTAATGTTGGCATGATGGCCCTGCGTCAACACACATGGAGCATCACCATAAAATGACATGGGAAAACCGTACCACTCGTTGAGTGCTACAGCGGCTGCATTTCCCATAGGTCCACACCCCCTCTCAAGCAGGGCTCATCAACATCAGCAAAGGGAAGCTGTCGTTCCTTACCATCGACCTCAATGTCATCTATTGCTCCTGATGCTCCTCCTTGTCACTTGTTTCAACAACAATTGATGCCTGAGGCGATTGCAAAAAGACAACAGTTTCCGTGCTCTTGTGCACGATGCAGAAGCTGAACGTGCACCTGGCCAAGTTCATGGTACTACAGTCCCTCCCTTTCCATGTAGTTGACTCTGCACATTTCAGAGAACTGATAGCTTGTGCCCACTCGAGGTGGAGAGTCCTAAGCCAACATTACTTTTCCCAAAAAGTGTACCGTATGACGTATGGAGTTGTAACTATGGTCAAGGACAAAATATGTCGTTCACAGCCCACTGGGTAAATGTGGTTCCGGATGGGAAGCATACGATTAGGCAGAATCACCTGAGTATAACTGATTTATTGCAATTTAGAACAAGGTAACTCAGAACGAATCAAATTTATTTTCGAATGTCGGTGAAGCTGCGAATCAAATTTTCAAACCTTCGCTCATCTCTATATACTACATGTGTATGCACTTTAACATATTTTTAAACCCTGTAAAATGTATCTACAAATAGCAAATACAAATGTAGACTATTATGGTTCCAGACTGTTTTTTTTTCTTTTCATTTTAATATTCTTTGATGTTAAAAAAAAAAAAAAAATCTACAAAAACTCATACTGCTTTAATGGCCTTTTTTCATTTGGAAACAAACTGCGTGTAGCTGATTTATAGGAAAAGGTTTCCAGTCCCAGCAGGTCTCTTCTATCCCGGAAACAAATGTATTGAATGCACAGTTTGTTTTGTTAATATTTATTCCATGCACAATTATTGCTTAGATTTGATTTTAACTCATGTCATAAATCAAGTATTACTTTTAGTCACAAGGAGAGCTACTCTCCAAAGGTTGATGGAAAGTTGTAATGTATGCAATAAGCTAATCCCAGAACCATTGGTTTATTAAGCTCCAGAAATAAATCAGCCCATGTGTAGAAGTCATTCTATTACATAATGTATTTGTGAAAGAAAGCTTAGGAAATAAAATAATTTTTCATGTCAGGGTTTAATTCCTTTCAACTTTCAATCCCTCTAGATTATGAGTGAAACACATTAACTTCTGTGCCATAGTTTATTGAGCATTAGAAAGATAAAGTTAGAATAGATTTACATTTATTTTAATACATTTGTCAGTGCTTACACAGCAAAATCTGTCTATTATGTGACTTGTGTGAATGCTATGTTTTGTGTGTAGGTCTCTGAATATAAAGATATTAGTCCTGCATTTTCTTTAACCACATAATAGTAAAGATGGATTCATTTCAAAAAGTTTGGTCTAGGTATAATTAGATAACAGAAATTACATACATGCCTAACACACAATATATTATAGATTTCTTACCACCTTCACATGAAATAATTACTGAATCTACTTCTAACATTTTTATTAAAAAAGGGATTTACTATTTTTTGGCTTAAACCAAATGAAACCATATATGTAAATCTTTGTCTTCTCCATTGCTTTTTTAAACTTGCTATGATTCTCAAACCTTCCAAATTGATTACATTTCTACCCCGATTATGTGCTGTTGCTAAACATTTTACACACAAAAAAAGGATTTTTCTGAAATAGTCACTGTAATTTCACATAACTTTGCCTTAATTGTATGGGTAAATATAAGAAACTCATATCTGTATGTTCTAGAAATCTTTTAACAACAGCAGTTTTGTAAAAGACTACAGAACTTGATTTATCCATTGCAGTAGCCTTTCACACGTTTTAACAGTATCTTTTGGTACTCCGATATGATCAGGACTTTCTATAGGGCTAAACTGCAAAAACTGGATAGTTAGAAGAACAACAGATGAAGAAAGACACAGGTGGCAGACAAGGGTCAACTTGCAACATACACTCACCAATACATGACATTAACTAGGTGATAATGATTCTCTTAGATGGAGGAGGCAATTTGGTTATGAAGTGGATGGAAGATGTATGACATATAGCAGGGGTGGCCAACCTTACAGACACAAAGAGCCAGAAAACCAAATCGTATGACTGCCAAGAGCCACAAGCTATCCATTTACACAAATATGCATGCACACAACAGTATTACTGCAATTGAGTTATCAAACATTTAAAAGTGCATTTAAATCACCTTTCCTACCTGTAGTGTAGACAGCTTTAGTGAGAATTCTGTCAATCTTTGTTTTTCACAATGTGCTTTAAGATTTCTCAGATGACACCCTTATGCTCAGATGACCGCCCCATGCTCAGATGACACCCTTATGCACAGATGACCGCCCTATGCTCAGATGACCGACTTATGCTCAGATGACCGACTTATGCTCAGATGACTGCCCCATGCTCAGATGGCTGCCTTATGCTCAGATGACCGCCCCATGCTCAAATGACCGCCCTATGCTCAGATGACCGCCTTATTATAAGATGACGCCTCATGGTCAGATGACCGCCCCATGCTCAGATGACCGCCTTATTTTCAGATGATTGCCCCATGCTCAGATGACCGCCCTATGCTCAGATGACCGCCCTATGCTCAGATGACCGCCCTATGCTCAGATGACCGACTTATGCTCAGATGACCGACTTATGCTCAGATGACAGCCCCATGCTTAGATGACTGCCTTATTATCAGATGACCGCCCCATGCTCAGATGACTGCCCCATGCTCAGATGACCGCCCCATGCTCAGATGACTGCTCCATGCTCAGATGACTGCTCCATGCTCAGATGACTGCCCCATGCTCAGATGACTGCTCCATGCTCAGATGACTGCCCCATGCTCAGATGACTGCCCTATGCTCAGATGACCGCCTTATTAGCAGATGATGCCTCATGCTCAGATGCTCAGGGGTGATTTGACATAGGGGAGATGTGAGCATGGGGTGTCTGATTTTTGGTGTCTTATATGAGCACTGGTGAGGCTTATTTTGTGGGTCTGATGAGGATTTGGGGGTTTTATCTGAGCTCATACCCCCATGTCGGATAAGTCCCCCAGATCAGTACTTTAATAAAATAAAACTGTGTAGGAGGCTTATCCTACCTCAGCTGCCTCTGCTCTGAAGACTGTGGCGCCCTCTCCACAGTGACCTGACATGCAGAGCGTCAGGTCAGGTGCGGGTTTAACTGCCGGGGATCTCAACTACTTCTCATAGAGGTTGGGTGCTCATTTGCTCATTAGAAGTTGGGTGCTCATTTGAATAAATGAGTGAGTTACCTTCATTGGTGGCAGTGGCCACAGCCCCTCCTCTTCCCCTATGCATTTTCAATGGTGGCAGTGGCAGCAGCACAGGGGGGAGGGCGGACTGCTTTTATATTCCTTCTCCCCTGTGCTGCTAATATTTTGATACCTGCGAGATCCCTCGCCAGCTCCCCTGCGAGCCGTATATGTAAAGGAGAGCGCCCTCCTCTGAGAGCCGCAGGTGAAGATACAAGGAGCCGCATGTGTCTCGCGAGCCGTGGGTTGGCCACCGCTGACATATAGGATGATAGTTGGTGAATGGCAGTGAGCAGAAATTAAGCAATACTAAACTCACACTGCTCTGAATTCAACCCAGCAGAACAGCTGAGACAATAAAACAACATAGGAACAGATACATTCCAAAACACAGTAAAGGCATATCATGGCAATACAGATCCCAAAATACACAGAAAACATGCTGAACTAGACAAAGATACAAGAAAATCTGGGAGAAAATGAACATAGCAAACCCTGTTCCCAGTAACTAGAATAGATGGGCTCTGCAATCAGCAACTCCACCTTAATAAACCGGCCAAGCTTGGCGATAACCAAGCCAAGATTCAGATACAAGGCAGTTGTAAGCAAATACCCAAGAATAGGGTAATCCCTATTGCTCATAACTCATAGATATATTCTTTGACAGAAATAGAAAAATGCAGGACTTAGAAATAAGCAAATTTCTTGAAATTTGTTTTGTGTCTGATTTGTTGCATTTTTTAAATTAGATTTTTTCCTGAATTGATTCTACATGAATCGAAGTTGCTCCAATTGCCCTGACAATTTGTACATAACACCATCAGATTTTTTATTAAAAGATATTCTTAAAATTTTTGCTCTTTCTCTCCTCCCTCCCTAAGCTTTTGAACGCAATGACAGCAATAGAAAATAATGACAGAGTGACATATATATCTATGAACAAACAAATGTTTAACAGAGTTAACCCTTTCAGCCTTGGAGGATTTTTTTGGTTTCTGCATTTTTTTTTTCTCTCACTGCCGTTTTGTAAACCATAACTTAATTTTTCCATTCACTTAACTGTATGGGGGCTTGCTTTTGTGGGACAAGTTGTACTTTATAATTAAACATTTAATGTTGCATGCAATGTTGTGGGAAGCTGGAAAACATCTCAAATGGGGTGGAATTGGAAAAAAAACACCATTCTGCCACAGTTTTGTGGGTTTTGTTTTTGAGGTGTTCCCTATATAGTATGATTACAGTGATACCACATTTACATAGTTTTTCATTTGTTTTTGGTATTATTTTTGACAACATAGTAACATAGTACATAAGGCCGAAAAAATACATTTGTTCATCCAGTTGGGCCTGTTATCCTGCAAGTTGATCCAGAGGAAGGCAAAAAAAAAACTGTGAGGTAGAAGCCAATTTTCTCCACTTTAGGGGAATAAAAAATTCCTTCCCGACTCCAATCAGGCAATCAGAATAACTCCCTGGATCAACGACCCCTCTGTAGTAGCTATAGCCTGTAATATTATTACACTCCAGAAATACATCCAGGCCCCTCTTGAATTCCTTTATTGTACTCACCATCACCACCTCCTCAGGCAGAGAGTTCCATAGTCTCACTGCTCTTACCGTAAAGAATTCTCTTCTATGTTTGTGTACAAACCTTCTTTCCTCCAGACGCAGAGGATGTCCCCTCGTCACAGTCGCAGTCCTGGGGATAAACAGATGATGGGATAGATCTCTGTACTGACCCCTGATATATTTATACATAGTATTTATTTTTATAGTGGGGAAAGTGGGATGTTTAGAATTTAAAAAATATATATTTTGATATAAGCGTAACTTTTTATAAATCTTTTTTTAAGTCATCCTAGGAGATCATAACAAGCAATCATTAGATTAATATTTATATTCGGTAATGGAAATTGATCTATTGGTACCTCAATCAATATGGAATTCGGTATATTTCATGTAGTGCTGTTACATACAGCCCTATATTGAAATATACCAGTGTCCAGCAGGCTCCTGTCTATCATTACTACCAGTAAACAGATTACCATTTTCACATTTGACCACAACATCTGTGGGCTTAAATTCCTGCTAGCTATGTTATTGCCAGTCAAAGACATTAGTTACACAGTTACATACATAGTTACATAGTTAATACAGTTGAAAAAAGACATAAGTCCATCAAGTTCAACTAAGGGATAGGGATAGGTGGGGATTCGAATCCCAGAAGGAATTGAGACTCAGATTACTACATGTTTTCATAAGCATTAATGTTGTTTACTTTTAAGAATTCATCTAAACCCTTTTTAAAACTGTCCACTGTTCTTGCTGTGACCACGTCCTGAGGAAGTCTATTCCACAGATTCACAGTTCTTACAGTAAAGAAGCTTTGGCGCTTCCGGAGACTGAACTTTTTCCTCTCCAATGGAACAGTTTTTCACCATATATTTGTTTGGCCCATTTATATATTTGTATAGGTTAATCATGTCCCGCCTTAGATGTCTCTTCTCAAGACTAAATACATTCAATTATTTTAATCTTTCTTCATAACTAAGACCCTCCATGCCCCTTATCAGTTTAGTCGCTCTCCTCTGCACTTTTTCTAGCTGAAGAGCGTCTTTTCTATGGACTGGTGCCCAGAACTGAACTGCATATTCCAGATGAGGCCGCACCAACACTTTGTAAAGTTGTAGTATTACATCCCTGCCCCGCGAGTCCATGTCTCGTTTAACCCTTTCAGGACCAAGCCATTTTTCACCTTAAGGACCAGGCTATTTTTTGCAAATCTGACCAGTGTCAGTTTATGTGTGAATAACTTTAAAACACTTTTACTTATCCAGGCCGTTCTGAGATTGTTTTTTCATCCCATATAGTACTTCATGCAACTGGTAAAATGAAGTCCAATTTTTTTTTTTTTTGCACAAAAAAATACCTAATTTACCCAAAATTTGGAAAAATTAGCAAATTTCAAAGTTTCAGTTTCTCTACTCCTGTAATACATAGTAATACCCCCAAAAATTGTGATGACCCCATATGTCTACTTCATGTTTGGATCATTTTGGGAATTACATTTTATTTTTTGGGGACGTTACAAGGCTTAGAAGTTTAGAAGCATTTTTCGGAAAATTTCCAAAACCCATTTTTTAAGGACCAGTTCAGGTCTGAAGTCACTTTGTGAGGCTTACATAATTGAAACCACCCAAAAAGGACCCCATTCTATAAACTACACCCCTCAAGGTATTGAAAACTGATTTTACAAACTTCGTTAACCCTTTAGGTGTTGCACAAGAGTTATTGCCAAATGGGGATGAAATTTGAGAATTTCATTTTTTTGCCTAATTTTCCATTTTAACCCATTTTTTCCACTAACAAAGCAAGGGTTAACAGCCAAACAAGACTGTATCTTTATTGCCCTGACTCTGCCGTTTACAGAAACACCCAATATGTGGCCGTAAACTACTGTACGGCCACACAGCGGGGCGTAGAGTGAAAGGTGCGCCGTATGGTTTTTGGAAGCCAGATTTTGCTAGACAGTTTTTTGGACACCATGTCCCATTTGAAGCCCCCTGATGCACCCCTAGAGTAGAAACTCTATAAAAGTGACCCCATCTAAGAAACTACACCCCTCAAGTTATTCAAAACTGATTTTACAAACTTTGTTAACCCTTTAGGTGTTGCACAAGATTTAATGGAAAATAGAGATACAATTTCAAAATTTCACTTTTTGGGCAGATTTTCCATTTTAATATTTTTCTCAAGTAACAAACCAAGGGTTAACAGCCAAACAAAACTTATTATTTATGGCCCTGATTCTGTAGTTTACAGAAACACCCCATATGTGGTTGCAAACTGCTGTACGGGCACACGGCAGGGCGCAGAAGGAAAGGGATGCCATATGTTTTTTGGAAGGCAGATTTTGCTAGACAGTTTTTTTTGGGGACTATGTCCCATTTGAAGCCCCCCTGATGCACCCCTAGGTTAGAAACTCCAAAAGAGTGACCCCATTTTGGAAACTATGGGATTAGGTGGCAGTTTTGTTGGTACTATTTTAGGGTATATATGATTTTTGGTTGCTCTATATTACACTTTTTGTGAGGCAAAGTAACAAAAAATAGAAATTCAGAAATTTCATCTCCATTTGCCACTAACTCTTGTGGAACACTTAAAGGGTTAACAAAGTTTGTAAAATCAGTTTTGAATACCTTGAGGGGTGTAGTTTCCAAAATGGGGTCACTTTTTGGAGTTTATACTCTAGGGGTGCATCGGGGGGGCTTCAAATGGGACATGGTGTTAAAAATACCAGTCCAGCAAAAACTGCCTTCCAAAAACCATATGGCATTCCTGTCCTTCTGTGCCCTGCCGTGTGGCCATACAGCAGTTTACGACCAAATATGGGGCATTTATATAAACTACAGAATCAGGCCAATAAATATTGAGTTTTATTTGGCTGTTAACCCTTGCTTTGTTACGGGAAAAAATGGATTAAAATGGAAAATTTCCCCAAAAATAGCTGTTTTGGCACAGTTTCTATTTTTTATTATTTGCAACGTTCATCTGACAGGTACGATCATGAGCTATTGTTATAGAGCAGGTTCATACGGACGTAGCAATACCTAATATGTCTACCTTTTTTTAATGTATCTAGGTTTTACACAATAATATCATTCTCAGGTTGGGTATCATTTTTGCGGGATGAGATGACGGTTAGATTGGTACTATTTTGGGGTGCATATGAATTTTTGATCGCTTGCTATTACACTTTTTGTGATGTAAGGTAACAAAAAAATTGCTTTTTTGACACCGTTTTTATTAAAAAAAATTTACAGTGTTCACCTGAGGGCTTAGGTCATGTGTTATTTTTATAGAGCAGGTTCTTACGGACGTGGCAATACCTAATATGTCTACCTTTTTTTAATTTATCTAGGTTTTACACAATAATATAATTTTTGAAACAAAAAAAAATCATGTTTTAGTGTCTCTACAGTCTGATAGCCATAGTTTTTTCAGTTTTTAGGCGATTGTCTCAGGTTGTGTATCATTTTTGCGGGATGATATGATAGTTAGATTGGTACTATTTTGGGGTGCATATGACTTTTTGATCGCTTGCTATTACACTTTTTGTGATATAAGGTAACAAAAAAATTGCTTTTTTGACACCGTTTTTATTTATTTATTTTTTACAGTGTTCATCTGAGGGGTTAGATCTTGTGGAATTTTTATAGAGCAGGTTCTTACGGACGTGGCAACACCTAATATGTCTACCTTTTTTTAATTTATCTTGGTTTTACACAATAATATCATTTTTGAAACAAAAAAAATCATGTTTTAGTGTCTCCATAGCCTGAGAGCCATAGTTTTTTCAGTTTTTAGGCGATTGTCTCATGTAGGGGCTCATTTTTTGCGGGATGAGGTGATGGTTTGATTGGCACTATTTTGGCGTACATGCGACTTTTTTAATCACTTTTATTATCTTTTTTTGGGAAGTAAGGTGGGCAAAATTTATATTTCCTCATAGTTTTTATTTTTTTATTTTTATGGCGTTCACCGTGCGGGGAAAGTAACATGATTGTATTATAGATCAGGTCGTTACGGACGCGGCGATACCTAATATGTGTAGTGTATTTTATTTTTTTAATTTTTATTCAGTGATAAATGTTTTTTTTATCTTTTACTTTTTTCACTTTTTAAAAAAAAAAAATTGACCCAGACCCACTTGGTTCTTGAAGATCCAGTGGGTCTGATGTCTGTATAATACAGTACAGTATAATATACTATACAGTACTGTACTTTACTTATAGTTTGCCTGAACAGATCTATGCCTTCAGCATAGATCTGTTCAGCACCATGGACAGCTGGATGCCTGAGAAGGCATCCTGTTGCCATGGGAACCTTCCCCGTCTGTCACAACTGCGCAGACGGGGAAGGGTGAGGACTGGGGTGTCGGGGGGCTGTCTGGGGGCTCTCTCCCTCTCCCATCGGGGGGCTGCAAAGGCACAGCAGCCCCCCGATCGGAGAGGGAGGGAGCTCCCTGCACTGTCAACCTTTTCCAAACAGCGGTCTGTACGGACCGCTGTATGGAAAGGGTTAAACGGCTGACATCGCATCAACGGTGTCAGCCGTTTATACCAGGGTGCCAGCAATGTGCTGGCACCCTGGTATACCCACTAGAAACCAACCATTATTCAAGGGGAGGCGGGCGGGGGATCGCAATCCCGCCTGCCGCACCGCCCGCAACCCTCCCCCTGCACCACCCGCCCACATAATACCATTCATGTCTGCAGACATGGTGACAGTTTAATGCCATGACGTTTATACTCATAGATAGAAGGCATAGATCTGTTATGGAGCACTAAGTAGCAGTGCTCCTTGACGAGTATACATGTCATAGGTCGGGAAGGGGTTAATGCATGACAATATCCTGGTGGCCTTAGAAGCAGCTGATTTACATTGTATGCTGTTATTTAATCTACCATCCACAAGGACACCCAAATCTTTCTCTATAAGTGACTCTTCCAGTGTTACATCACCTAGGACTTATGAAGCACAGCGATTATTACTACCAAGATGCATAACTTTACTACCAAGATGCATAACTTTACATTTGTCCACATTGAATCTCATTTGCCAAGTTGATGCTGAATAACTGTGTTCAAGTCAGCTTGTAGTATATGGACATCTTCCATAGACTGTGCAGTTCTACATAGCTTAGTATCATCTGCAAAAATAGAAATGGTGCTATTAATCCTGTCCTCGATATCATTAATAAATCAATTAAATAATAAAGGGCCCAGCGCTGAACCTTGGGGTGCACCACTTATAACCCGGGACCATTCTGAATAGGAATCATTGATCACAACTCTCTGGACACGGTCCTTCAGCCAGTTTTCAATCCAATTACAAACTATACTTTCCAAGCCTTTAGACCTTACTTTACCTATTAAACGTCTATGAGGGACAGTATCAAAAGCCTTAGCAAAATCCATAAACACTACATCCACAGCCGCGCCTCTGTCCAGGCTACTACTCACCTCCTCATAAAAACAAATCAGATTAGTCTGGCAACTTCTGTCCTTGGTAAACCCATGTTGGTTATCACTTATAATATTATTTACAGTCACATCCACCTGTATATAGTCCCTTAAGAGTCCTTCAAAATGTTTCCCACAACAGAAGTTAAACTAACTGGTCTATAATTACCTATGAAGGACCTTGATCCTTTTGTGAATATGGGCACCACATTTGCCTTGCTACAATCACTTGGCACTGTACCAGTCCCTAGAGAATCTTTAAAAAATATAAACAGGGGCACAGCAATGACTGAGCTGAGCTCTTTAAGGACTCTTGGGTGTAATCCATCTGGACCCGGAGCCTTGTTCACATTTACCCTATTTGAGTTGTCTTGGACCATATCTACAGTTAGCCAATTGAGTATATTACTGGATGTACTAACAGCCCCAGTATTTAATATATGAAACGGCAGGCACATGGTGACCATGGGGCTCACTCCACAGCGGCTGCTTTTTCCAAAGACGTGACTTCCACCTTAAAAGTATGGCAGCAGTTGAAAAAAAAACTATATTTAAAAACGTGCTGCGCTGTTGCATATGTTATGCTTTTTCATATTAGAAAGCTTCTGAAAATTGACAGAATTGTTTAAAGACACACAGTGGATAAAAGAAAAGTGGCTTGTGGGACCAAACATCCCAAAATTTTTCCTCAATGGGGGTAGATTCCTGCACCTGTTTATATACACATGTTAAGATATACTGGCTTCTCCTGCACAATAGATCTAAAATAATGCCTTAACAGGGGTGGAATGCATGCTCGTATTTATGCATGCACGAATGTTAATTGTCAGAAGAAAGAGTCGCTTTTTCTGAATGAACCTGAAAGCATTCTCCCTTTTAATTGGGAGTAATAGTAACAGCAGAAGTAACAGCATAACATGGAACAGATAAGGCAATAAATATGTGTGTGGCTGTTTAGGGATAGTAGTAATAGTGGTGACAGTAGCAGTAGGGGATTAACAGCAGGGAATTGCAGCTGCAGCAGTGGTTTTCTTCACTGCTACAGGTCACTGTTAAGGGGGTGGGATGTTGTGGAGGTCACTGTTAAGGAGGTGGAGAGCTGTGAAGGACACAGTTAAGGGATGGGGTACTGTGGGGATCACAGTTAAGGGGTGGGATGCATGGAGGTCACAGTAAGGGTCCATTTAAATGTCCGTGTGTGTTTTGCGGATCCGCAAAACACGGATACCGGCAATGTGCGTTCCGCATTTTGCGGACCGCACATCGCCGGCACTAATAAACTATGCCTATTTTTGTCTGCAAATGCGGACAAGACTAGGGGATGTTCTATTTTTTTAGGGAACGGAAATGCAGACTCGGAAGTGTGGGTCCGCATTTCGGGATCCGGGCCGCACATTGTGAGAAATTAATGGGTCTGCAATTCCGTTCTGCAAAATACGGAAGAGAATTGCAGACGTGTGAATGGACCTTTAAGTGCCTGGGCTCTGTGGAAGTCACTGTCACAGGGGATATTCAAAAATTAAATAAACTATGTACCTCCTGGTGTATGTAGGGCTAAGAGCAATTTCGGTATAAAAAAAAAGCCAGGGCATGCTTTGGCCTCCTGGGCATCCCTGGAACAAATTCAATAAACACAGACAGAACAGTCTGTCAAGTTGTGAATCATTTTTCAATGTGCAAACCATCAATATCAAAACAGATTACTTCTTCTTCTACATCTATGCTAAATATTGCAGTTGTGCAATATTATAGGAGCAGAATAATAAAGATAACTAAGGCTCTGATCTGTCGTGTAACAGAAACAGATGACAAGACGGACCCCATAAGATATGCTGCACTGTTTCACTGTTTTTGTCATGTTTTCTTACAAAATCATAGATGGCGGTGCAATTCTTTATATTTTTTTTTCATCTTATTTAATTTAAATTTTATTACATTTTATTAATGGATTACTTTAAAAAAAAAAATTACTCAACCATTCTGTTGAACCTTTTAAATATTAGCCTCTTGTTCTTTATAAGGGTTGAGCGAACTCGAACTGTAAAGTTCGGGTTCGTACCAAACTTTATGATTTTTGAACCCTGGACCCGAACCCGAACTTTTCAGTAAAAGTTTAGGCTCGAGTTCGGTGTTCAGCGAGTTAATAGCATTTTTTTACAGGCTGTAGGGCAGACAATCAACAAGCGTTTAACTCGTGTGCCCTTAGAATCCATCACAGGCATGCCTAATAATGGCATGGCTGTGATTGGCCAGTGCAGCATGTGACCCAGACTGTATATAAGCTGAAGTCACATAGCACTGCACGTCACTCTGCTCTGATTAGTGTAGGGATAGGATGCTGCTGCTGTGAGGGAGAGAATAGGAAAGAATCTGTTATCAGAAGTGCTTGTTAACTCAGCGATCTACAGCAATTTTCTTTTGTGGGTGCAGTGCAACATTTTTTTACCCTTCCCTGAGCCCAGTGACACAGAAAAATTACTTTTATCCGTCTGTTAGTAAGATGGGCGTCAGCGGCCATTTTGCGCAAGTTCAGTGCACCAGCACAGCATATGTGGCTTTGTGACAGTCAAATACAAGGTTTAAATACTGCAGTTATATTCAGTGTTTAAAAAAACACCCATTTTTTTGCAAGACCCTACATCTGGGGCCTTTGATGCATTTGTCACTGTGAAATACAAGCTTTAAATACTGCTAATACATTTTGGGTCCTTTGCTGAATTTGTGACAGTTAGATACAAACTTTAAATACTGCAGTAATTTTCTGGTTTTAAAAAAACACCCACTTTGGGCAAGATAACACATTTGCTGCATTTGCTGCATTTCTGGCAGTCCAATACAAGTGTTAGATACTGCTGTTGTATTCTGGGTTTTAAATAAACACCAATTTTTGCAATACCCTACATCTGGGGCCTTTGCTCCATTTTTGAATGTGAAATGCAAGCTTTAAATACTGCATTTATATACTGGGTTTAAAAAAAATACCCATTTTGGGCGAGCTAATACATTTGCGGCCTTTGCTGCATTTCTGGCAGTCCAATACAAGGGTTAGGTACTGGGTTTAAAAAAAAATACCAATTTTTGGCAAGACCCTACATCTGAGGCCTTTGCTGCATTTCTGACAGTGAAATACAAGCTTTAAAAACTGCAATTATATTCTGGGTTTAAAAAAACACCCATTTTGGGCAAGATAATACATTTGCGGCCTTTGCTGCATTTCTGGCAGCCCAATACAAGGATTAGGTACTGCTGCTATACTCTGTTTTTTTTAAAAACACCCCTTTTGGGCAAGATGATACATTTGCTGCTTTTGCTGCATTTCTGACAGTCCAATACAAACTTTAAATACTGCTGTTATATTATGGTTTTAAAAAAACACCCATTTTGGGCAAGATAATACATTTGTGGCCTTTGTTGCATTTGTGAGAGTCACATACAAACTTTAAATACTGCTATTATATTCTGGTTTAAAAAAAAAACACCAATTATTTGCAAGACCCTACATCTGGGGCCTTTGCTGCATTTGTCACAGTCAAATACAACCAGTCCATACTGCAGTTACACTGTTGGATGACAAATTAAAACATTTTGGAACCGTGAAGTAATTGTATAAAATTTGCCTGTCACACTGTTGTGTGACCTAAAGAAAGTTTTCCTCTTTATGACACTGGCACAGCCTTAATCTCAGTGAACTTAATTGTTGACTATTGGTGGTTACATTGTCGCCTGACATAAACCACCTGTTAGTTTGGTGGGTGAACGCAAAGAATGAGGAGAGCGTCAAATAAGGGATGTGGCCCCAGTCATGGTGCTGCTGGTGGAGCTTCTGTTGCAGGGAGAGGACGTGGTCAATCTGTGCCTGCTACACGCACAAGTGAAAACACCTTCCTCACGTGCTAGTGGACGACAGAATCTTCATTGTTATTTGGTAGGGTCAAATGCGGCTTTACAAATGGTAAGGCCAGAACAAGTACAGGCGATAGTAGATTTGGTGGCTGACAGTGCCTCCAGTTCCTTCACATTGTTTCCCATCCAGTCTCTTGCTGAAAGATCAGAATTGGCACCTACAGCCCAAGTCCATCAGTCCTTCACCTCATCCCCCTTGCAAACCAGCCAAGCAGGCTGAGCCCCAAGTCATGGAGCACTCTCTTCAGGGTTTCAGCAGGGTTTCCCAGGGCCATCCACATAGCCCTGCCCCAGAAGTCGAAGAGATTTAGTGCACCGATGCCCAACCACCTATGTTTCAGAATGAGTACATGGGAGGACCACCGCAGCACGTCTCAGATGATGATGACACAGGTGCCAACTGCTGTGGCTTTCTGCAGTGTGCAGACCGACAAGGAGGGCAGTGGTGGAAGATGATGTGGAGGACGATGAGGTCCTTGACCCCACATTGAATTAAGGTCATGCAAATGACCTGTGTAGTTCGTAGGAAGATGCGGTGGTCGCACAGAGCCACCAGCACAGAAGAAGAGGGAGCAGGGTGCAAAAGCTGAGCGCCCATCCCCTAGACCAGTGATGGCTAACCTTGGCACTCCAGCTGTGGTAAAACTACAACTCCCAAGATGCCTCCTTTGCTTGGTTGCTCTCAGAACTCTATAGAAATAAATGGATCATGCTGGGAGTCGTAGTTTAACCACAGCTGGAGTGCCAAGGTTAGCCATCACTGCCCTAGACAGTACGCCTGCTACTGCCCACCGCACCAAGGGATCAAGCACACCAAATTTAGCTCCAAGGACTTCCCTGGCATGGCAGTTCTTCAGACAATGTATTGACGACAAGACACGAGTGGTTTGCACGCTGTGCAATCAGAGCCTGAAACGAGGCATAAACGTTCTCAACCTGAGCCCAACCCGCATGACCAGGCATCTAAGTGCAAAGCACAAGCTGCAGTGGAGTAGACACCTCAAAAACAAAGAAAGGTCTCTGGCTCCTCCTTCCTCTTCTGCTGCAGTCTTGTCCTCTTCATCCACCTCTGGAGTGACAGTCGCAACTGCCACCCCGCAAACAGAGGATCTGCCAGCAGCGCCACCACCTGGGTCACCAAACATCTCCATAATGTCCCATGGAAGCATTCAACTCTCTATCTCCCAAACACTGGAGCGAAAGAGAATGTACCCCCCTACCCACCCGCGACCACTAGCCCTGAATGCCTGTCAAAATTACTAGCCTTTGAAATGCTGTCATTCCGTCTGGTGGAGACGGAGAGTTTTATAAGCCTTATGACGGTGGCTGTCCTACAGTATGTCATGCCCAGCCACCACTACTTTTCCAGGCAAGCCATCGGTTTCCTGGACAACCAAGTGTGGGACAAAATCAGGTGTGCACTGCGCAACACCATCTGTGGCAAGGTCCACCCAACTACGGATAAGTGGACCAGTAAGCACGGTCAGGGATGTTATCTCCCTAACAGCACACTGGGTAAATGCAGTGGCGGCTGGGCCTGAGGCAGATAGCAGTTTGGCGCATGTCCTTCCATCACCGAAGATTGCAGGGTGCTTCTCTTTGCCTCCTGTTGCTTCCTCCTCCTCTCCCTCATTCTCTACTGCCTCCTCATCCGGTCAGTGTAACACCTTCATCACCAACTTCAGCACAGCCAGGGGTAAATGACAGCAGGCTGTTTTAAAACGTATCTGTTTGGGGGACAAACCCCAAACCACGCAGGAGCTGTGGACGGGCATGGAACAACAGACCGATGAGTGGTTGGTGCCAGTGAGCCTCAAGCCCGGCCTAGTGGTGGGCAATAATTGGCTAAATGTCGTAGCAGCTCTGGGACTAGCGGGTTTGATGCACATCCCTTGCCTGGCACATGTGCTGAATTTGGTGGTGCTGAGATTCCTTAAAAATTACCCTGATATGTCAGAGCTGCTGCAGAAAGTGCAGGCCGTCTGTGCGCACTTGCGGCTTCTCACCTTGCTGCTGCTTGCCTGTCAGCGCTGCAGTGTAACTTTGCCTTCCCGCTCACCGCCTCATATGCGATATGCCCACAAAGTGGAACTCCACCTTGCACATGCTGGCCAGACTGTGCGAGCAGCAGCAGGCGATAGTGAAGTTTCAGCTGCAGCACGCATGGGTGAGTCACTCTGTGGAACAGCACAACTTCACCACCAATGAGTGGGCCTCCATGCGAGACCTGTGTGCCTTGTTGCGCTGTTTTGAGTGCTCCACCAACATGGCCAGTGTCGATGACGCCGTTCTCAGCGTTACTATGCCACTTCTATGCCTCCTTAAAAAAACACCTTTTGAGAGTTGATAGAAGAGGATGTGGCACAGGAGGGGGAGGTGGAATAGGGATCATTTCCTACGATTTCAGGCCAGTCATTCACAAGTGGCTCCAAGGGTGGTTTCCTGCACCCACAAACGCCAGGTACACAATTGTCCAGCCAGGGCACAGTTCTTGAGGATGACAAGGTGGAGGATGAGGAGGAGGAGATGGAGGAGGAGGAGGAACCATGTTCACTGCAGGGTGGCACCCAAACCAGCTCATGGCCATCACTGGTGCGTAGCTGGGGGAATACAGAGGACACAAACGATACACTTCCCACAGAGAACAGCTTATTGTTGCCTCTGGGCATCCTGGCACACATGAACGATTACATGCTGCAGTGTCTCCGCAACGCCTGCCGAGTTGGCAACATTCTTACTTGTGCTGATTACTTGGTGGCCATGCTACTGGATCCCCATTACATGGACAACGTACCATCCTAATTTTGTCACTGGAGCGTGATCGTAAGTGGAAGCACAAGGCGAAGGCAGAGAAGGAGGAATAGGTCGCCAACGCAGTTGGGGCACCACCAGCACCTCAGAAGGCAGGGTGTGTTAAAGCATTGTCAGCACGCCACAACAACCAGCACCACCAGCTGATATGGAACGTCTCAACAGGAGGCAGCATTTCAGCAACATGGTGGAGCAGTATATGTGCACACGCCTACACGTACTGAATGATGGGTCTGCTCCATTCAACTTCTGGGTCTTCAAATTTGGCACATGGCCTGAGCTTTCCCTTTTATGCCTTGGAGGTGCTGGCCTGCCCTGTAGCCAGTGTATTGTCTGAACGTGTGTTTAGCACGGCAGGGGGCGTTATCACAGACGTGCGCAGCCGCCTGTCCACAACCAATGTGGACAATATCACAGTTATCAAAATGAACCAGGCATGGATCCCACAGGACTTGTCCGTACCTTGTGCAGAATAGACATATACACCGGCCTTACCCAGCCATTGTTATACTACAGCGCAATTGCTCATTTTTGTATTTTTCATATTTCCCACTCTTTTGGGCTATACTCTAATTTAAACAAAAAAATATTTAACAAAACCAAAAACCAGTGTTGGTTACTAGGGATGAGCGAACTCGAACTGTATAGTTCGGGTTCGTACCGAATTTTGGGGTGTCCGTGACACGGACCCGAACCCGGACATTTTCGTAAAAGTCCGGGTTCGGGTTCGGTGTTCGTCGCTTTCTTGGCGCTTTTGTGACGCTTTCTTGGCGCTTTTTGAAAGGCTGCAAAGCAGCCAATCAACAAGCGTCATACTACTTGCCCCAAGAGGCCATCACAGCCATGCCTACTATTGGCATGGCTGTGATTGGCCAGAGCACCATGTGACCCAGCCTCTATTTAAGCTGGAGTCACATAGCGCCGCCCGTCACTCTGCTCTGATTAGCGTAGGGAGAGGTTGCGGCTGCGACAGTAGGGCGAGATTAGGCAGATTAACTCCTCCAAAGGACTTGATTAACTGATCGATCTGCAGCTGTGGATCATTGAGCTGCTGATCCTCAATTGCTCACTGTTTTTAGGCTGCACAGACCGTTTGTCAGTCTCATTTTTCTGGGGTGATCGGCGGCCATTTTGTGTCTTGTGGTGCGCCAGCACAAGCTGCGACCAAGTGCATTTAACCCTCAATGGTGTGGTTGTTTTTTGGCTAAAGCCTACATCAGGGTGAAGCTGTCACACCAAGTGCATTTAACCAGCAATAGTCTGTTCATTTTTTGGCCATATACAAAATCAGGGGCAAGCTGCGCCTGTCACCAAGTGCATTTAACCCTCAATGGTGTGGTTGTTTTTTGGCTAAAGCCTACATCAGGGTGAAGCTGTGACACCAAGTGCATTTAACCAGCAATAGTCTGTTCATTTTTTGGCCATATACAAAATCAGGGGCAAGCTGCGCCTGTCACCAAGTGCATTTAACCCTCAATGGTGTGGTTGTTTTTTGGCTAAAGCCTACATCAGGGTGAAGCTGTCACACCAAGTGCATTTAACCAGCAATAGTCTGTTCATTTTTTGGCCATATACAAAATCAGGGGCAAGCTGCGCCTGTCACCAAGTGCATTTAACCCTCAATGGTGTGGTTGTTTTTTGGCTAAAGCCTACATCAGGGTGAAGCTGTCACACCAAGTGCATTTAACCAGCAATAGTCTGTTTATTTTTTGGCCATATCCCAGTCTAATTCTGTCACTAAATCCATACCGGTCACCCAGCGCCTAAATACTAGGCCTCAAATTTATATCCAGCTAAATCTGTCCCTAGTGCTGTAGCTGGGCGAGTTATTTAGTGTCCGTTCAAGCACATTTCTTGTTCTGGGTTGAAATACAATTCCCAATTTAGCAATTTCATAATTTAGTGGTTCCTGCTATATCAGAGCTATTTGAAATCTATCCCAAAAAGGGTATATAATATTGAAGGTGCACATTGGGTCATTCAGAATAACTTCACACACACCCGCTACTGTGTATTTCCAAGTCTAATTCTGTCACTAAACCCATACCTGTCACCCAGCGCCTAAATACTAGGCCTCAAATTTAAATCCCTCTAAATCTCTCGTTACCGCTGTACTGTTGTTGCTGGGCAAGATATTTAGTGTCCGTCAAAGCACATTTTTTGTTCTGGGTTGAAGTACAATTCCCAATTTAGCAATTTCATAATTTAGTGGTTCCTGCTATATCAGAGCTATTTGGAATCTATCCCTAAAAGGGTATATAATATTGAAGGTGCACATTGGGTCATTCAGAATAACTTCACACACACCCGCTACTGTGTATTTCCAAGTCTAATTCTGTCACTAAACCCATACCTGTCACCCAGCGCCTAAATACTAGGCCTCAAATTTAAATCCCTCTAAATCTCTCGTTACCGCTGTACTGTTGTTGCTGGGCAAGATATTTAGTGTCCGTCAAAGCACATTTTTTGTTCTGGGTTGAAGTACAATTCCCAATTTAGCAATTTCATAATTTAGTGGTTTCTGCTATATCAGAGCTATTTGAAATCTATCCCTAAAAGGGTATATAATATTGAAGGTGCACATTGGGTCATTCAGAATAACTTCACACACACGCTTCTGTGCATTTCCAAGTCTAATTCTGTCACTAAATCCATACCGGTGACCCAGCGCCTAAATACTAGGCCTCAAATTTAAATCCCTCTAAATCTCTCGTTACCCACCGCTGTACTGTTGTTGCTGGGCAAGATATTTAGTGTCCGTCAAAGCACATTTTTTGTTCTGGGTTGAAGTACAATTCCCAATTTAGCAATTTCATAATTTAGTGGTTTCTGCTATATCAGAGCTATTTGAAATCTATCCCTAAAAGGGTATATAATATTGAAGGTGCACATAGGGTCATTCAGAATAACTTCACACACACGCTTCTGTGCATTTCCAAGTCTAATTCTGTCACTAAATCCATACCGGTGACCCAGCGCCTAAATACTAGGCCTCAAATTTAAATCCCTCTAAATCTCTCGTTACCCACCGCTGTACTGTTGTTGCTGGGCAAGATATTTAGTGTCCGTCAAAGCACATTTTTTGTTCTGGGTTGAAGTACAATTCCCAATTTAGCAATTTCATAATTTAGTGGTTTCTGCTATATCAGAGCTATTTGAAATCTATCCCTAAAAGGGTATATAATATTGAAGGTGCACATAGGGTACTTCAGAATAACTTCACACACACGCTTCTGTGCATTTCCAAGTCTAATTCTGTCACTAAATCCATACCGGTGACCCAGCGCCTAAATACTAGGCCTCAAATTTATATCCCGCTAAATCTCTCGTTACCCACCGCTGTACTGTTGTTGCTGGGCAAGATATTTAGTGTCCGTCAAAGCACATTTTTTGTTCTGGGTTGAAGTACAATTCCCAATTTAGCAATTTCATAATTTAGTGGTTCCTGCTATATCAGAGCTATTTGAAATCTATCCCAAAAAGGGTATATAATATTGAAGGTGCACATTGGGTCATTCAGAATAACTTCACACACACCCGCTACTGTGTATTTCCAAGTCTAATTCTGTCACTAAACCCATACCTGTCACCCAGCGCCTAAATACTAGGCCTCAAATTTAAATCCCTCTAAATCTCTCGTTACCGCTGTACTGTTGTTGCTGGGCAAGATATTTAGTGTCCGTCAAAGCACATTTTTTGTTCTGGGTTGAAGTACAATTCCCAATTTAGCAATTTCATAATTTAGTGGTTTCTGCTATATCAGAGCTATTTGAAATCTATCCCTAAAAGGGTATATAATATTGAAGGTGCACATTGGGTCATTCAGAATAACTTCACACACACGCTTCTGTGCATTTCCAAGTCTAATTCTGTCACTAAACCCATACCTGTCACCCAGCGCCTAAATACTAGGCCTCAAATTTAAATCCCTCTAAATCTCTCGTTACCGCTGTACTGTTGTTGCTGGGCAAGATATTTAGTGTCCGTCAAAGCACATTTTTTGTTCTGGGTTGAAGTACAATTCCCAATTTAGCAATTTCATAATTTAGTGGTTTCTGCTATATCAGAGCTATTTGAAATCTATCCCTAAAAGGGTATATAATATTGAAGGTGCACATAGGGTCATTCAGAATAACTTCACACACACGCTTCTGTGCATTTCCAAGTCTAATTCTATCACTAAATCCATACCGGTGACCCAGCGCCTAAATACTAGGCCTCAAATTTAAATCCCTCTAAATCTCTCGTTACCGCTGTCCTGTTGTAGCTGGGAAAGTTATTTAGTGCCCGTCAAAGCACATTTTTTGTTCTGGGTTGAAGTACAATTCCCAATTTAGCAATTTCATAATTTAGTGGTTCCTGCTATATCAGAGCTATTTGAAATCTATCCCAAAAAGGGTATATAATATTCAAGGTGCACATTGGGTCATTCAGAATAACTTCACACACACGCTTCTGTGCATTTCCAAGTCTAATTCTGTCACTAAATCCATACCGGTCACCCAGCGCCTAAATACTAGGCCTCAAATTTAAATCCCTCTAAATCTCTCGTTACCCACCGCTGTACTGTTGTTGCTGGGCAAGATATTTAGTGTCCGTCAAAGCACATTTTTTGTTCTGGGTTGAAGTACAATTCCCAATTTAGCAATTTCATAATTTAGTGGTTTCTGCTATATCAGAGCTATTTGAAATCTATCCCTAAAAGGGTATATAATATTGAAGGTGCACATAGGGTCATTCAGAATAACTTCACACACACGCTTCTGTGCATTTCCAAGTCTAATTCTGTCACTAAATCCATACCGGTGACCCAGCGCCTAAATACTAGGCCTCAAATTTAAATCCCTCTAAATCTCTCGTTACCGCTGTCCTGTTGTAGCTGGGAAAGTTATTTAGTGCCCGTCAAAGCACATTTTTTGTTCTGGGTTGAAGTACAATTCCCAATTTAGCAATTTCATAATTTAGTGGTTCCTGCTATATCAGAGCTATTTGAAATCTATCCCAAAAAGGGTATATAATATTCAAGGTGCACATTGGGTCATTCAGAATAACTTCACACACACGCTTCTGTGCATTTCCAAGTCTAATTCTGTCACTAAATCCATACCGGTCACCCAGCGCCTAAATACTAGGCCTCAAATTTATATCCCGCTGAATTTGAATACAATACATTGGGCCAAATAATATATTTGTTGTTGTGGTGAACCATAACAATGAGAAAAACATCTAGTAAGGGACGCGGACGTGGACATGGTCGTGGTGGTGTTAGTGGACCCTCTGGTGCTGGGAGAGGACGTGGCCGTTCTGCCACATCCACACGTCCTAGTGTACCAACTACCTCAGGTCCCAGTAGCCGCCAGAATTTACAGCGATATATGGTGGGGCCCAATGCCGTTCTAAGGATGGTAAGGCCTGAGCAGGTACAGGCATTAGTCAATTGGGTGGCCGACAGTGGATCCAGCACGTTCACATTATCTCCCACCCAGTCTTCTGCAGAAAGCGCACAGATGGCGCCTGAAAACCAACCCCATCAGTCTGTCACATCACCCCCATGCATACCAGGGAAACTGTCTCAGCCTCAAGTTATGCAGCAGTCTCTTATGCTGTTTGAAGACTCCGCTGGCAGGGTTTCCCAAGGGCATCCACCTAGCCCTTCCCCAGCGGTGAAAGACATAGAATGCACTGACGCACAACCACTTATGTTTCCTGATGATGAGGACATGGGAATACCACCTCAGCATGTCTCTGATGATGACGAAACACAGGTGCCAACTGCTGCGTCTTTCTGCAGTGTGCAGACTGAACAGGAGGTCAGGGATCAAGACTGGGTGGAAGACGATGCAGGGGACGATGAGGTCCTAGACCCCACATGGAATGAAGGTCGTGCCACTGACTTTCACAGTTCGGAGGAAGAGGCAGTGGTGAGACCGAGCCAACAGCGTAGCAAAAGAGGGAGCAGTGGGCAAAAGCAGAACACCCGCCGCCAAGAGACTCCGCCTGCTACTGACCGCCGCCATCTGGGACCGAGCACCCCAAAGGCAGCTTCAAGGAGTTCCCTGGCATGGCACTTCTTCAAACAATGTGCTGACGACAAGACCCGAGTGGTTTGCACGCTGTGCCATCAGAGCCTGAAGCGAGGCATTAACGTTCTGAACCTGAGCACAACCTGCATGACCAGGCACCTGCATGCAAAGCATGAACTGCAGTGGAGTAAACACCTTAAAACCAAGGAAGTCACTCAGGCTCCCCCTGCTACCTCTTCTGCTGCTGCCGCCTCGGCCTATTCTGCTGCTGCCGCCTCGGCCTCTTCCTCCGCCTCTGGAGGAACGTTGGCACCTGCCGCCCAGCAAACAGGGGATGTACCACCAACACCACCACCACCACCTCCGTCACCAAGCGTCTCAACCATGTCACACGCCAGCGTTCAGCTCTCCATCTCACAAACATTTGATAGAAAGCGTAAATTCCCACCTAGCCACCCTCGATCCCTGGCCCTGAATGCCAGCATTTCTAAACTACTGGCCTATGAAATGCTGTCATTTAGGCTGGTGGACACAGACAGCTTCAAACAGCTCATGTCGCTTGCTGTCCCACAGTATGTTGTTCCCAGCCGGCACTACTTCTCCAAGAGAGCCGTGCCTTCCCTGCACAACCAAGTATCCGATAAAATCAAGTGTGCACTGCGCAACGCCATCTGTAGCAAGGTCCACCTAACCACAGATACGTGGACCAGTAAGCACGGCCAGGGACGCTATATCTCCCTAACTGCACACTGGGTAAATGTAGTGGCAGCTGGGCCCCAGGCGGAGAGCTGTTTGGCGCACGTCCTGCCGCCGCCAAGGATCGCAGGGCAACATTCTTTGCCTCCTGTTGCCACCTCCTCCTTCTCGGCTTCCTCCTCCTCTTCTTCCACCTGCTCATCCAGTCAGCCACACACCTTCACCACCAACTTCAGCACAGCCCGGGGTAAACGTCAGCAGGCCATTCTGAAACTCATATGTTTGGGGGACAGGCCCCACACCGCACAGGAGTTGTGGCGGGGTATTGAACAACAGACCGACGAGTGGTTGCTGCCGGTGAGCCTCAAGCCCGGCCTGGTGGTGTGTGATAATGGGCGAAATCTCGTTGCAGCTCTGGGACTAGCCAATTTGACGCACATCCCTTGCTTGGCGCATGTGCTGAATTTGGTGGTGCAGAAGTTCATTCACAACTACCCCGACATGTCAGAGCTGCTGCATAAAGTGCGGGCCGTCTGTTCGCGCTTCCGGCGTTCACATCCTGCCGCTGCTCGCCTGTCTGCGCTACAGCGTAACTTCGGCCTTCCCGCTCACCGCCTCATATGCGACGTGCCCACCAGGTGGAACTCCACCTTGCACATGCTGGACAGACTGTGCGAGCAGCAGCAGGCCATAGTGGAGTTTCAGCTGCAGCACGCACGGGTCAGTCGCACTACAGAACAGCACCACTTCACCACCAATGACTGGGCCTCCATGCGAGACCTGTGTGCCCTGTTGCGCTGTTTCGAGTACTCCACCAACATGGCCAGTGGCGATGACACCGTTATCAGCGTTACAATACCACTTCTATGTCTCCTTGAGAAAACACTTAGGGCGATGATGGAACAGGAGGTGGCCCAGGAGGAGGAGGAGGAGGAGGATGAGGAAGAGGGGTCATTTTTAGCACTTTCAGGCCAGTCTCTTCGAAGTGACTCAGAGGGAGGTTTTTTGCAACAGCAGAGGCCAGGTACAAATGTGGCCAGCCAGGGCCCACTACTGGAGGACGAGGAGGACGAGGATGAGGAGGAGGTGGAGGAGGATGAGGATGAAGCATGGTCACAGCGGGGTGGCACCCAACGCAGCTCGGGTCCATCACTGGTGCGTGGCTGGGGGGAAAGGCAGGACGATGACGATACGCCTCCCACAGAGGACAGCTTGTCCTTACCCCTGGGCAGCCTGGCACACATGAGCGACTACATGCTGCAGTGCCTGCGCAACGACAGCAGAGTTGCCCACATTTTAACCTGTGCGGACTACTGGGTTGCCACCCTGCTGGATCCACGCTACAAAGACAATGTGCCCACCTTACTTCCTGCACTGGAGCGTGATAGGAAGATGCGCGAGTACAAGCGCACGTTGGTAGACGCGCTACTGAGAGCATTCCCAAATGTCACAGGGGAACAAGTGGAAGCCCAAGGCCAAGGCAGAGGAGGAGCAAGAGGTCGCCAAGGCAGCTGTGTCACGGCCAGCTCCTCTGAGGGCAGGGTTAGCATGGCAGAGATGTGGAAAACTTTTGTCAACACGCCACAGCTAACTGCACCACCACCTGATACGCAACGTGTTAGCAGGAGGCAACATTTCACTAACATGGTGGAACAGTACGTGTGCACACCCCTCCACGTACTGACTGATGGTTCGGCCCCATTCAACTTCTGGGTCTCTAAATTGTCCACGTGGCCAGAGCTAGCCTTTTATGCCTTGGAGGTGCTGGCCTGCCCGGCAGCCAGCGTTTTGTCTGAACGTGTATTCAGCACGGCAGGGGGCGTCATTACAGACAAACGCAGCCGCCTGTCTACAGCCAATGTGGACAAGCTGACGTTCATAAAAATGAACCAGGCATGGATCCCCCAGGACCTGTCCGTCCCTTGTCCAGATTAGACATTAACTACCTCCCCATAACCATATATTATTGGACTCCAGGGCACTTCCTCATTCAATCCTATTTTTATTTTCATTTTACCATTATATTGCGATGCTACCCAAAGTTGAATGAACCTCTCCTCTGCCTGTGTGCTAGGCCTAAATATATGCCAATGGACTGTTGCAGTGGTGGCTGACATGAAGCCTGATTCTCTGCTATGACATGCAGACTAATTCTCTGCTGACTTGAAGCCAGATTGTCTGTTACGGGACCTCTCTCCTCTGCCTGGGTGCTGGGCCTAAATTTATGACAATGGACTGTTGCAGTGGTGGCTGACGTGAAGCCTGATTCTCTGCTATGACATGCAGACTGATTCTCTGCTGACATGAAGCCAGATCCTCTGTTACGGGACCTCTCTCCTCTGCCTGGGTGCTGGGCCTAAATTTATGACAATGGACTGTTGCAGTGGTGGCTGACGTGAAGCCTGATTCTCTGCTATGACATGCAGACTGATTCTCTGCTGACATGAAGCCAGATCCTCTTTTACGGGACCTCTCTCCTCTGCCTGGGTGCTGGGCCTAAATTTATGACAATGGACTGTTGCAGTGGTGGCTGACGTGAAGCCTCATTCTCTGCTATGACATGCAGACTGATTCTCTGCTGACATGAAGCCAGATCCTCTGTTACGGGACCTCTCTCCTCTGCCTGGGTGCTGGGCCTGAATATATGCCAATGGACTGTTGCAGTGGTGGGTGACGTGAAGCCTCATTCTCTGCTATGACATGCAGACTAATTCTCTGCTGACATGAAGCCAGATTGTCTGTTACGGGACCTCTCTCCTCTGCCTGTGTGTGTGCTGGGCCTAAATATATGCCAATGGACTGTTGCAGTGGTGGCTGACGTGAAGCCTCATTCTCTGCTATGACATGCAGACTGATTCTCTGCTGACATGAAGCCAGATCCTCTGTTACGGGACCTCTCTCCTCTGCCTGGGTGCTGGGCCTAAATTTATGACAATGGACTGTTGCAGTGGTGGCTGACGTGAAGCCTGATTCTCTGCTATGACATGCAGACTGATTCTCTGCTGTCATGAAGCCAGATCCTCTTTTACGGGACCTCTCTCCTCTGCCTGGGTGCTGGGCCTAAATTTATGACAATGGACTGTTGCAGTGGTGGCTGACGTGAAGCCTCATTCTCTGCTATGACATGCAGACTGATTCTCTGCTGACATGAAGCCAGATCCTCTGTTACGGGACCTCTCTCCTCTGCCTGGGTGCTGGGCCTGAATATATGCCAATGGACTGTTGCAGTGGTGGGTGACGTGAAGCCTCATTCTCTGCTATGACATGCAGACTAATTCTCTGCTGACATGAAGCCAGATTGTCTGTTACGGGACCTCTCTCCTCTGCCTGTGTGTGTGCTGGGCCTAAATATATGCCAATGGACTGTTGCAGTGGTGGCTGACGTGAAGCCTCATTCTCTGCTATGACATGCAGACTGATTCTCTGCTGACATGAAGCCAGATCCTCTGTTACGGGACCTCTCTCCTCTGCCTGGGTGCTGGGCCTAAATTTATGACAATGGACTGTTGCAGTGGTGGCTGACGTGAAGCCTGATTCTCTGCTATGACATGCAGACTGATTCTCTGCTGTCATGAAGCTAGATTGTCTGTTACGGGACCTTTCTCCTCTACCTGGGTTCTGGGCCTAAATTTATGAAAATTGACTCTTACAGTGGTGGGTGACGTGAAGCCTGATTCTCTGCTATGATATGAAGACTGATTCTCTGCTGACATGAAGCCAGATTGTCTGTTACGGGACCTTTCTCCTCTGCCTGGGTTCTGGGCCTAAATTTATGAAAATTGACTCTTACAGTGGTGGGTGACGTGAAGCCTGATTCTCTGCTATGATATGAAGACTGATTCTCTGCTGACATGAAGCCAGATTGTCTGTTACGGGACCTTTCTCCTCTGCCTGGGTTCTGGGCCTAAATTTATGAAAATTGACTCTTACAGTGGTGGGTGACGTGAAGCCTGATTCTCTGCTATGATATGAAGACTGATTCTCTGCTGACATGAAGCCAGATTGTCTGTTACGGGACCTTTCTCCTCTGCCTGGGTTCTGGGCCTAAATTTATGAAAATTGACTCTTACAGTGGTGGGTGACGTGAAGCCTGATTCTCTGCTATGATATGAAGACTGATTCTCTGCTGACATGAAGCCAGATTGTCTGTTACGGGACCTTTCTCCTCTGCCTGGGTTCTGGGCCTAAATTTATGAAAATTGACTCTTACAGTGGTGGGTGACGTGAAGCCTGATTCTCTGCTATGATATGAAGACTGATTCTCTGCTGACATGAAGCCAGATTGTCTGTTACGGGACCTTTCTCCTCTGCCTGGGTTCTGGGCCTAAATTTATGAAAATTGACTCTTACAGTGGTGGGTGACGTGAAGCCTGATTCTCTGCTATGATATGAAGACTGATTCTCTGCTGACATGAAGCCAGATTGTCTGTTACGGGACCTTTCTCCTCTGCCTGGGTTCTGGGCCTAAATTTATGAAAATTGACTCTTACAGTGGTGGGTGACGTGAAGCCTGATTCTCTGCTATGATATGAAGACTGATTCTCTGCTGACATGAAGCCAGATTGTCTGTTACGGGACCTTTCTCCTCTGCCTGGGTTCTGGGCCTAAATTTATGAAAATTGACTCTTACAGTGGTGGGTGACGTGAAGCCTGATTCTCTGCTATGATATGAAGACTGATTCTCTGCTGACATGAAGCCAGATTGTCTGTTACGGGACCTTTCTCCTCTGCCTGGGTTCTGGGCCTAAATTTATGAAAATTGACTCTTACAGTGGTGGGTGACGTGAAGCCTGATTCTCTGCTATGATATGAAGACTGATTCTCTGCTGACATGAAGCCAGATTCTCTGTTACGGGACCTCTCTCCTCTGCCTGGGTGCTGGGCCTAAATTTATGACAATGGACTGTTGCAGTGGTGGCTGACGTGAAGCCTGATTCTCTGCTATGACATGCAGACTGATTCTCTGCTGACATGAAGCCAGATTCTCTGTTACGGGACCTCTCTCCTCTGCCTGTGTGTGTGCTGGGCCTAAATATATGCCAATGGACTGTTGCAGTGGTGGCTGACGTGAAGCCTCATTCTCTGCTATGACATGCAGACTAATTCTCTGCTGACATGAAGACAGATTCTCTGTTACGGGACCTCTCTCCTCTGCCTGGGTGCCGGGGCCTAAATATCTGAGAATGGACTGTTCCAGTGGTGGGTGACGGGAAGCCAGATTCTCTGCTATGGAACCTCTCTCCAATTGATTTTGGTTAATTTTTATTTATTTAATTTTTATTTTAATTCATTTCCCTATCCACATTTGTTTGCAGGGGATTTACCTACATGTTGCTGCCTTTTGCAGCCCTCTAGCTCTTTCCTGGGCTGTTTTACAGCCTTTTTAGTGCCGAAAAGTTCGGGTCCCCATTGACTTCAATGGGGTTCGGGTTCGGGACGAAGTTCGGATCGGGTTCGGATCCCGAACCCGAACATTTCCGGGATGTTCGGCCGAACTTCTCGAACCCGAACATCCAGGTGTTCGCTCAACTCTATTGGTTACCTCATCCTCCTCCACCGCCGCTTCCACCTACATTTCTACATCCACCGCCTCCTCAACCTCCTACACCATATGGACCTCCACCTCATAGATCAAGATTCTTTTCTATTAATTTATGCGTATTTTATTTTAAGTAATTTCACTAATTTGGCTGATAGATTTTTGGGTTACATATCCCAAATTTTTGGCTGTGATATACCCCTGCTCTACCTAGTAGATAGCTAAATACATTTCACTAATTTGTTTGTTACATTGTCGGGTGAAATTCACCAATTTTTGGCTGTGATATACCCTCATCTACCTAGTAGACAGGTAAATAAATTTCACAAATTTGTCTGTTACATTGTCGGGTGAAATTCACAAATTTTGGGCTGTGATATACCCCTGCTTTACCTAGTGGAAAAGGAAATACATTTCACTAATTCGTCTGTTACATTGTCGGCTGAATTTCACCAATGTTTGGCTCTGATAGACCCCTGCTCTACCTAGTAGATAGGGAAATACATTTTACTAATTTGTTTGTTACATAGTTGGGTGACATTCACCAATTTTTGGCTGTGATATACACCTGCTCTACATAGTGGGCAAGGAAATACATTTCACTAATTCGTCTGTTACATTGTTGGGTGACAAATGCAAATTTTTTGCGCTTGAAAATATATTTGCAGCCTACACTGCATTTAGGACAGTACAAATCAAGTGAGGCCAGCACAAGTACAGACTATAGTAGATTGGGGGGCTGACAGTGCCTACAGTTCCTTCACATTGTTTCTCACCCAGTCTCCCGCTGAAAGATCAGAGTTAGCACTAGCAGCCCATGGCCATCTGTCTTTCATTTCACCCCCTTGCAATTTAGGCAAGCAGTCTGAGCCACAAGTCATGCAGCAGTCTGTAATGCTTTTTGAAGACTCTGCTGGCAGGGTTTCCGTGGGCCATCAACATAGCCCTGCACCAGAAGTGGAGAAGATTGAGTGCACTGATGCCCAACCACTTATGTTTCAGGATGAGGACATTGGAAGACTACCGCAGCATGTCTCTGATTATGACAAAACACAGGTGACAACTGCTGCACCTTTCTGCAGTATGCAGACCGACAAGGAGGGCAGGGGTAAAGAGTGGGTGGAAGATGAAGTGGAGGATGATGAGATACTAGACCCCACATGGAATCAAGTTCATGCAAGTAACCTGTCTAGTTCGGAGGAAGAGGCGGTGGTCGCACAGAGGCACCAGCACAGCAAAAGAGGGAGTAGGGTGCAAAATAGTCTGTTACATTCTTGAGTAACATTTTACAATTTTTGCCATGAATAAACCTCTGTGACAGGGGCATACATTTAAAAAAATCGCCTGTTACATTGTCAGGTGACATTTTACCAATTTTGCCCTATACAAACCCCTGCTCTGCATGACAGGGACCTAATTTTTGTAAAATTGTCTGTAAAATTTGTGGGTGATATGAACACAGTTTTGCCGTGAATAAACCCCTGCTATGCATAGTTGACAGGGCCGAATTTTTTTTAAAATCGTCTGTTCCATTGGTGGGTGACATTAACCCATTTTTGCCGATGAAGAATCCCTGCTCTGCATAGGTGACAGGGACTTAAACTTCTAAAATGTGTCTTTAATTGACGCACATAAACAACCAATAAATATTTCCCTTTTTTAATGTATCAATGACCTAATATCAACATTATTGGAACCAATACTCAAAAATATATGGATCAAACTATTCATAAATCGCAACTTCACCACTGGATATTCTGCGAAGAAACATGTTAAGTCTTGTGTTTAGTTAAGTTCTGTGCTCCAAGGAGCGCGGCCGCCTCTCGTCATTGCCGTGACTGTGTACGAACGTACCGGCGGTGCACGGCGAGTCGCGCGCCGCATACATAGTGGTGCACACTGTTTGATTCAACACAGGTGAAAATATTTATCTCACTCAGCCCACTTTAAGTTTAGTCAGTGTTCATTGGTTTAATGTATGATACTCCGCCTACTTTCTTGGCTACATATACCCGGCTATCTAATGGATGTTATAACCCCTTGAAAAAGCTGACGGTGAAACACGCGTCGGGGTATGGTCTGGCGGGTGTTTGGTGTACATTTGGGTCAGTATGCTGTGTATTATTCTAACTCTATATGATGTTGATGTATGGCATGGTGCTATGTTATGTCCATGAGATCTAAGTGTCAGAAATACTGATACTGTGATCTCGGTATACTGTGGTCAGAATAGCACTTTTTATATGCACTGATTATACTACCCTTGGATATATATCCTTGCACTTGCACTTTATATGGATGAATTTAAATTACCACACACCTAAAGCCTATGTAATTTTAAATGCTCTTAAATTATGTGAAGCCAGATCTTTGTAACTCTTGAAATATTTAATAAAATTTAATTGATGCGCGCCACCTCCTTTCATTTGATTCTTCAGCTTTAACAACTTGTCCCGCATTTCCGCTCAATCGCATTTCATCCATTGACCTCCCTTGGATGTGGTATCCCTTTCTCACGCTCCCTCTCCTGCGTGGAACCCTGATTTGTTGCTAATCGTGATCAACATGGTAGGCGCAGAAAAGAACATCGAAAATGGATATAGAAGATATCCAATTGGATCGTGGACGTGTGATCAGGCAGAAGTTATCTAGAGTCACCAAAGCGGCAGTGGGGCCTCTCCTGTCTAACGTTTACAAATCCAAAATACCCCAGTTACATTCCCTTTAATTTTTTATTAATCATTCCAATAACAGGGCATCTTAAGAGTCCTGTATTGTTATTTATCGTCACTACCTCCCTGAGTCGGGAGTGGGCAATTGCCTCGCGCCCCCTCCTTTACTTGGAAGCTTTGGCTTCAATAATTTGTCCCACATTTCCGCTCGATCACATTTAATTTCATACATTGACCTCCCTTGGATGTGGTATCCCTTTCTCATGCTCCCTCTCCGGCGGTTTAACCCTGATTCGCCTCTAACCATGATTAACATGGTAGGCACAGAAAAGAACATCGAAAGTTGATAGAGAAGATATCCAAATGGATGGTGGACGTCACAGGGACGTGTGATCAGGCAGAAGTTATCTAGAGTCAGCAAAGCGGCAGCAGGGCCTCTCCAGGCTAATGTTTCAAAATCCAAAATGCCCCAGTGACATTCCCTATAATTTTTTTATTAATCATTCCAATAACAGGGCATCTTAAGAGTCCTGCATTGTTATTTATTGTCACTACCTCCCCGAGTCGGAAGTGGGTATTTGCCCCCTACTTTCCTCCAAATTCTTCCGTTTTAATAGCTTCTCCCACATTTCCGCTCAATCACAATTAAATTTCATCCATTGATCAACCTTGGATGTGGTCTCTCTTTTTCACGCTCCCTCTCCGGGGTTGAACCCTGATTCGCTGATAACCGTGATCAACATGGCAGACGCAGAAAAGAACATCGAAAGTTGATAGAGCAGATATCCAATTGGATCGTGGACATCATGGGGACGTGCGACATGGTGGAGCAGTATGTGTGCACATGCCTACACGTGCTGACTGATGGGTCTGCCCCCCTTCAAATTTGGCACATGGCCTGAGCTTGCCCTTTACGGCTTGTAGGTGCTGGCCTGCCCTGCAGCCAGTGTATTGTCTGAATGTTTGTTTAGCATGGCTGGAGGGGGTTATCACAGGTTATATTTCCCAATGTTTTGGGTGTAACCTAATAATAAAAAAAAAAACTTAAACCAAAAAACTGTGTTGGCTACCTCCTCCACCGCCACATCCACCTACACCGCCACATCCACCGCCTCCTCAACCTCCTACTCCATATGGACCTCTTCCTCCTAGATCAAGATTATTATTTTTAATTTTTTAGTATTTTATTTTATTTTCAGTCATTTCCCTATCCACATTTATTTGCAGAGCACTTGCCATGCTCTTAACCACATGTTGTTGCCATTTGCAGCCCTCTAGCCCTTTCCATGACACTTTTAGAGCCATGTTAGTGCTCAAAAGTTCATGTCCACATTGACTTCAATGGGGTTCGGGTTCGTGGTGAAGTTCGGGTCACGTTTGGGTCCAGAACTCAAACTTTTTTGTGAAGTTCGGCCGAACCCGTCGAACCCGAACATCCAGGTGTCCACTCAACTCTATTCTTTATCTGTTAGAAAATTCTTACTACATTCTTAGGTGCATCCAAATGATCTAATTTTCAACTATATCAGGTAATGTTACCTAATATTTTTTCAGATCTTGTTTAACCTGACATTGATTTAGTTTAGATGATTTGAGCATGATTGGTATATACAGCACATTAAAAGTAATGTACTGTATGTGGAACACTGCTCATTTGAATGATTGCCGGCAGTGACCCTTATATGACAGCTATTTCAGTGCTGCTATACTGAGATCCTAATGGATTTTTTTGCAGAATTTATTTTTCTTTAAATTCTAACCCCTGTCTTGTCTCATATACTGTCTTTGCATTTTTAGTCATTGCATTTTACCTAAGCATTTGTCTGTTACACCTGTAGGTGTGGATCTATTTTGTAGTTTTCATTAAATTTTTTTGTCTTTATTCTAGTTTATACTTTATTTCCTTTTCTTTACTCCATCCTGCTCTCCCTGACGTGTGACTGCACTACTCACCTGTTCTCCTGCTCCTGCAGTTCGAATCCGCCAGTCTTCTCCTCCACCTTCTTGTTAGGCCTGACTGCCAGAATAGCGCCATTTTTCCTCTTGGAGGCTGTAGGCCTGCTGCTCATAGGACATGCACATGCTTCCTTTATTTTAAAGGGCCAGCATGCACACCCTAATCTTTCCCATTCAATTGATGGTCAACTTGGTTGTGGGAGGGTGCCTGAGAAATAGGTTCCAGATAGCTAGTTTATGCTAAGGTGTGCTACTTTACATTCTTTTGCCTGTGCATCAACTCCTGCATGTTTTCTAGATTTTTACTTTTTGCTGCCTGTCCTGACTCCTGTCTGATTTTTGTGCCGATCCTGAGCTGCCCGCGAACTGTTTACTGGATTGCATGTGCTCTGCCTGTCCTTGACTACATGTAAACAAGTTGTGTAAATGGAGTCCACTTACGCTTCAGTTAATAATCTCCACTGAGTTTCCTAAATGAATTATTGCAGGAAACACTTTCTGGCTTGTGAAAGATAATCCAAGTAGAAAAAAGGTTTCTGCACATCAGGAAAAAAATCATCATTTTACTCCAAAAACATAAAAAATAGCACGATGCAGTAGTACCGTCAACATGTTTTAAGCATGCATGCTTCATCATGGCACAGCATGCAAATCATCAGAACCTGGTGAAAACATATATATCCATTAGAGTCAAACCACTTCATGCAGCATTTTTTTGGAGGCAGAGCTATTCAACTGTAGTAAAGGTAATAGAAACCTAAACATAGGGATAAATGGCGATATCAAAGGAAAAATCCCACAATTTAGCAAATATGCAACAAGTCACTTCCAAAGTGTAGTCCATTGGGATATCTTTTTGTCCAACTTTAGTATCCAAAATGCCTCCCGAAACAGCTGCTTTTTCTTCCAGTACTTACCCTGTAAAGGACATTTAACCACTTCTAGACCAAAGAATCTAAAATGTTAAGTAGAGCAATAATATAAGTCAATGAATTGCTTGGCAGCTCCTTGACTGCTCCTTTGCCTGATCCCTCTGTGTTCTGCTCTGGTGTTTCTTGTCTTTTGTCGATCAGCAGTCACTTGAACAGAGACTACTCCGAGAGGTAGTAATCTGGTGGTTCCCCTGCACTGAAGTCCAAATCCCTGTATAGGGGCGAAAGGGTAAATACGGGAGGGGGGGCACTTAGATAATGTCCTTGAAAGTAGCCCCAAGCCAAATCTGTACAGTGCATCCACACCCACTGTATAACAGCATACAAATTATTCTAGGTGCTACACAGACATTTTTTGTGTACTAAAGATAACCTGTAGTGGCACTAAAGAAATAAATCTGACAGCATGTATTAACCCCTTAAAGACCAGGCCTGTAAGTGCCTTAGGCTACTTTCACACTGGCGTTTCTGGGTCCGCTTGTGAGATCCATTTCAGGTCTCTCACAAGCGGCCCAAAACGGATCAGTTTAGCTCCAATGAATTCTGAATGGATAAGGATCCGTTCAGAATGCATCAGTTTGCCTCCATTCAGCCTCCATTCCGCTCCGGAGGCAGACACCAAAACGCTGCTTGCAGCGTTTTGATGTCCGCCTGGCGATGCGGAGCCAAACGGATCCATCCTGACTTACAATGTAAGTCAATGGGGACGGATCAGTTTACATTAACACATTATTGTTGCAATTGTAAACGGATCTGTCCACCATTGACTTTCAATGTAAAGTCAGGACGGATCAGTATGACTTACACTTAGACCTTTTTTGACTAAGTTATGCAGACTTATACTGAACGGATACCATCGTTTGCATTTATAGGTGCGAATCTGTCTGTGCAGATATCACACGGATCCGCACCTAACGCAGGTGTGAAAGTAGCCTTAACATATGCCTCAGACAGATGTCATACAGTGGCATCCGTTCACACTAGAGGTCCATTGTTAAAAAAAAAAAAAGAAAAAAAAAAAGATCAGTTAAAGGGGTTCTCCAGTAGAGATGTCGTGAACATAATAATTTCTACAAATATACGCGAACGTGCGAACCGGGCGAACCGCCATTGACTTCTATAGGCAGGCAAATTAAAAAAACGCTGGCTCCCTCCCCTTTGTTTGAATCCACGCCACGGTCACTGCGTCTGTGCAGTGCAATTTACTGTCCCACCAGATATGAGTGGTATTTCCTGTAGTTCTCTCTTCTCATCAGTTTAATCCCTGTTACGTCCCCAATCTGGGATCCATTTATTAAATAGATTTTTCGAACAGGGAGATGGTTAAAAAAACGCTGGCTCCCTCCCCTTTGTTTAAATCCACGGTCACTGCGTCTGCGCCGTGCAATTTACTGTCCCACCCGATATGAGTGCTATTTTCTATAGTTCTCTCTTCTCATCAGTTTAATCCCTGTTACATCCCCAATCTGGGGTCCATTTATTAAATGGATTTTTCGAACGGGGAGATGGTTAAAAAAACGCTGGCTCCCTCCCCTTTGTTTAAATCCACGCCACAGTCACTGCGTCTGCGCCGTGCAATTTACTGTCACACCAGATATGAGTGCTTTTTTCTGTAATACTAGGGCTGCACGACATGGGAATTTCGTGCGATTGCGATTAGGGCCCTAAAAATTGCGATAACGGTATGCGATGCAATATTTTAAGGGAATTGTGCTAGAGGTCTATTTGCTTGGATTTTGAAGGCAAAAGCACACACAAACTACTGATAATGCTGAAATGTAGTTATGCTTAAGGCCGAATGCACACGGCCGTTTTTCACTGCCTTGAGCGGTCCGTGAAACCACGGCCTGGATTCCTGCTGAGAGCAGGAGCGCACGGCGTCATTGGTTGCTATGACGCCGTGCGCTCCCTGCTGCCGCCACAATACAGTAATACACTGGTATACCAGTGTATTACTGTATTGTGGCGGCAGCAGGGAGCGCACGGCGTCATAGCAACCAATGACGCCGTGCACTCGTGCTCTCAGCAGGAATCCAGGCCGCGGTTCCACGGACCGCTCACGGCCGTGAAAAACAGCCGTGTGCATTCGGCCTTAACTCAAGAACTGAAATGCACAGTGTTTTTCAAAATAAAACATCTTTTACTAAATTAAATAACATATTTGCATTACTGCAAAAGTACAAAATACAAAACTTGCCATTTTCTTAATAGCACTGCACAGAACAGATAAATAAAATAGAATAAATAAAAGAACATTTGTTCATTAAAATAACGACTTGCCTCCAGCCCCTCCTCCCTCCCCATACTGTAACTGATGTATCGCCGGCCGCACTGTGCAGCATAGCGGCCGGCGATACATCCGTGTCAACCACGTAAAAAGTCAACCATCGCTTTATAAGGCGCACTGCCATTTTCCCCCCACTTTTGGGGGGGGGGGGGAGTTTGTCTTATAAAGCGAAAAATATGGCAATATAATTGCAGCATTTTTGGGTCGGCCAATTGGCGATTGCGATATGGCGATTAATTGCGATTGCTTTGGCGATATATTGTGCAGGCCTATGTAGTACTATTCTCATCATTTTAATCCCTGTTAAGTGACATCCCCAATCTGGGGTCCATTTATTAAATTGATTTTTCGAACGGGGAGATGGTTAAAAAAACGCTGGCTCCCTCCCCTTTGTTTGAATCCACGCCACGGTCACTGCGTCTGCGCCGTGCAATTTACTGTCACACCCGATATGAGTGCTATTTTCTGTAGTACTATACTCATCAGTTTAATCCCTGTTACGTCCCATATCAGGGTGGGATTGCCTTTTGTGAAAAAAAATTTAGGCCAGGTACCTTCGACTGCCTTCACAGTGACAGACCAAACTCTGATACACCAAACTGAATTGATTTTAGGAACCGGGAGATGGAAAAAGCAGCTTGGTCGGTCCTCTTACTCCCAAGTTGGGGCACTGCGCGTGCACTGAGCAATGTGCTGTGACACCCTATATGAGTGGTGTGTTGACTAGAAATATTCCTATCGGTTTAATCCCTGTTACGTCCCCTATCCGGGGACGTGTGTCAAATTGATTAACCATTGTCGAATCAACTAACCATTACGACATCCTGGAATAATTTAGTTCTGAGCTTTGATTTGTATTGGAATTGTTCGGGATTTTTTAAATTGTCTGCATTATTTCTAATAAACTATTAAGAGACTTTATTTTTTATTTTTTTTATTTTATGTATTAAAAACCCACCCATACAACTTAAAAAAAAATTGAAAAAAAAATTATGTTTTTTCTATGAAAAAACATCCAGCCGTCCCGATCACTTTTGGTCTGATCATAATGAAGCAACGGCCTTATCATCTGGGGTGTGACTCATAGAGGTGATGATTGCTTCATTGTGATATGCAAGCCCCTTCACCACAACAAGGTAACGATCACGAAAGGGGAATTGACACTTGTATGTGCCTTTTTTTTTGTTTTGTTTTTGTAGCCACAGTGCAGCACCAGAGGCCAGAAAAATTAGGCATGTACACATGCCTGAAAAACAATGTTATTGTAGCAGTGGCCGGAAAAATTGATGTTTTCAAGGCAGAAAGGTGACTAAAACATTGCGGCTTGAACCCTAGTTGGTGGCGGAGAATTCACGAAAGTCATCCGGTATGCAGACATTAAATACAGAAGCGTGGGGACCATTTTGAGGCCAAGGCATGTCCTCAGGCCTTTTGTTAGTTAAACGTATCACCTACTGGCAGTCCCTTCGGGATCCATGCCTCATTCATCTTAATGAAGGTGAGGTAATCAACACTTTTTTGACCGAGGCGACTTCTCTTGTCAGTGACAATGCCTCCTGCTGCACTGAAGGTCCTTTCTGACAGGACACGAAGCGGGGCAGGCCAGAAGTTCTATCGCAAACTGGGATTGCTCAGGCCACAGGTCAAGCCTGCACACCCAGTAGTCAAGGGGTTCATCGCTCCTCAGAGTGTCAATATCTTCAGTTAAGGCGAGGTAGTCTGCTACCTGTTGGTCGAGTCATTCTCTAAGGCTGGATCCCGAAGGGCTGTGGCGATGTGTAGGACTGAAAAAGCTCTGCATGTCCTCCATCAACAATACATCTATAAAGTGTCCTGTCCTTGCCGCCGTGGTAGTGGTAGAAGGAGGATTACTTTGACCTCTTCCCCAGTTAGATTCCCGTTGTGCTGTGACATCCCCCTTATAAGCTGTGTAAAGCATATTTTTTTGTTTGGTTTTGAACTGCTGCATCCTTTCTGACTTCCGGTAATTTGGTAAGATTTCCGCCACTTTCTGCTTATACCGGGGGTCTAGTAGCGTGGCCACCCAGTACAGGTCGTTCTCTTTTATCCTTTTTATACGAGGGTCCCTCAACAGACATGACAGCATGAAAGGTTGAATGCCGAGCTACTCATTTCCCGTTCCTCCTCCTCACTGATGTCATTGACGGTCTGTTCTTCCCCCAGCCACGTACAAGACCATGGGTCCCAGATAGGTGACAACCTACTGTGGTTGGTCTTCCTCCTCCTCAAAGCCACATTCCTCCTCTGACTCCTCTTTCTCATACTCCTCTTGCAGCGTTGCCGCAGGTCCGGCAAGCGATGATGACAAGGCGGTTTCTGGTGGTGATGGTGACCACAACTCTTCCTCTTCACGCTCATCTACAGCCTGATCCAGCACTCTTCGCAGGGCAAGCTCCAGGAAGAAAACAAATGGGATGAGGTCGCTGACCTTCGGTGCGACTGACTAGGTTTGTCACCTCCTCAAAAGGACGCATAAGCCTACAGGCATTGCGCATGAGCATCCAGTAACGTGGCAAAACAATTCCCAGCTCCGCAGAGGCTGTCCTAGCAAATACTCGTTGATGGCTTTTTCTTGTTGGAGCTTTCTTGTTGGAGCAGGCGGTCGAACATTAGGAGTGTTGAATTCCAACGTGTCGGGCTGTCGCAAATCAAGCGCCTCACTGGCATGTTGTTTCGGCGCTGAATGTCTGAAAAGTGCGCCATGGCCGTGTAGGAACGCCTGAAATGGCCACACACCTTCCTGGCCTGTTTGAGGACGTCCTGTAAGCCTGGGTACTTAGACACAAAGCGTTGTACGATGAGATTCAACACATGTGTAATGCATGGCACATGTGACAACTTGCCCAAATTGCAATGCCGCCAACAAATTACTTCCATTGTCACACACCACTTTGCCGATCTCCAGTTGGTGCGGGGTCAGCCACTGATCCACATGTGCGTTCAGGGTGGACAGGAGTGCAGGTCCGGTGTTGCTCTCTGCTTTCAGGCAAGTCAACCCCAAGTCAGCGTGACACTGTCGTATCCGGGATGTGGAATAGCCCCTGGGGAGCTGGGGGGATTCAGTTGATGTGCAGCCAGACGCCGCAGCAGAAGAGGACTTAGCCGAGGAGGTTATGAAAGAGGATGGAGTAGGAGGAGTAGAGGAGGTGGCAGTAGGCCTGCCTGCAAGTTGTGGCGGTGTCACCAACTCCGCTGCAGAGCCACACATTCCATGCTTGGCAGCTGTCAGCAGGTTGACCCAATGCGCAGTGTAGGTGATATACCTGCCCTGACCGTGCTTTGCAGACCAGGTATCAGTGGTCAGAAGGACCCTTGCCCCAACACTGTATTCCAGAGATGCCATGACTTCCTTTTCAATCAATGAGTAGAGGTTTGGGACTGCCTTATTAGAAAAAAAAATTGGTCCGGGTACCTTCCACTGTGGTGTCCCAATAGCGACAAATTTTATGAAGGCCTCAGACTCCACCAGCTGGTATGGTAAAAGCTGGCGGGCTAAGAGTTCCGTCAAGCCAGCTGTCAGATGCCGGGAAAGGGGGTGACTCTGTGACATTGGCTTTTTACGCTCAAACATTTCCTTTACAGACACCTGACTGTGGGCAGATGAGATGGAACTGCTCAAAGTAAGAGGCGGAAGTGGCGGGTGGTTGAGAGGGGGCAAGGAGGACAGCAGTGGTTGACGTGGATGAAGATGCTGGACCAGGAGGAGTATGGTGGCTTTGAGCTTGTGTGCTGCTTCTACTCGTCATCACGTGTTGATCCCATAGGCGTTTGTGATGTGCGATCATGTGCCTTCGCAAAGCAGTTGTACCTAGGTGGGTGTTGGATTTCCCACGACTCAGTTTCTTTTTGCACAGGTTGCAAATGGCATTGCTGTTGTCAGAGGCAGACACACAAAAAAAATGCCACACGGCTGAGCTTTGCAATGATGGCATTCTGGTGGTGGCAACAGCATGCGTTGATTGGCGTGCTGTCTGGCTGACCCCGGGTGCCGATACATGCTGTCTGACTGTGCCACTAGCTCCTTGCGACGACCTCCCCCTGCTTCCAACTCGTCTCCTCCTTCTCTCTGTCTCCCCTTCTGAACTTCTTCTTCTTCTCGTCGAGCAGGCACCCACGTGGCATCCACGGACACATCGTCATCATCAACCACTTCACTTGTATCTAACACCTCAGCAAAGGAAGCAGCAGCGGGTACAACATCATCATCATCACACTGTACGCCCATGTGTATAATGCTGCCTGACTGAGACATATCCCTGTTATCTACATCCCCTGGCAATAATGGTTGCGCATCACTAATTTCATCCAACTGATGTGTAAATAACTCCTCTGAGAGATCAAGTGAAGTGGCTGTGGTGGCTGTGGTGGTAGTGGTGGTGGTGGTGGCGGCGGGCGGGAGAGTGGTAACTTGAGAGCAGGTGACCAAAGCTGAGCTGGAGGAGGATGGTGCGTTAAGGTTCTTAGCGGAAGCTGTTGAAGATTGGGTGTCCTGTGTAAGCCAGTCAACTATTTTCTCAGAATTTTTTGGGTTCAGGGTACGTGGCCTCTGAACACTGGGCATTATTCCAGGGCCAGTGGAAATCACAGCACCACAAACACGACGGCCCCTGCGGCGTGGCCTGCCTCTGCCTGTAATTTTTTATTAGATAAGTGTTACTATGCGTGCAAGGTACTGTGCCACCCTATATAAGTGGTGGGCAGTGGGCACAGTACAGTCTGTGTGGGCCTGACACACACGGGCTTGCAAATGTGATTATATCACAGAAATTTTTCAATATAATTTTTTATTATCTGCAAGGTATTTGAGTGAATGACACCCTGTAACGGTATGAGTGGAGGCCTAACCACTAGCCAGTGGGCACAATACAGTATGTGTTGGCCTGACGCACACGGGCTTGCAAATGTGATTAGATCACAGAAAAATTTTCAATAGAGTTTTTTTTTTCTGCAAGGTATTTGGGTGAATGACACCCTGTAACGGTATGAGTGCAGGCCTAGCCACTAGCCACTGGGCACAATACAGTATCTGTGGGCCTGACGCACACGGGCTTGCAAATGTGATTAGATCACAGAAAAATTTTCAATAGATTTTTTTTTTCTGCAAGGTATTTGAGTGAATGACACCCTGTAACGGTATGAGTACAGGCCTAGACACTAGCAGTATACAGTATGTGTGGGCCTGACACACACGGGCTTGCAAATGTGAATATGTCACAGAAAAATATTAAATAAAAAATTTTTTTATCTGCGAGGTATTTTCTGTCACACCCTGTATGAATGGTGTGCACTGTGCCTCTCACACACGGGCAGCCAGGCAACTGCAATATATATATATATATATATATAAGGAAAAAAAAAAAAAAAGAAGCAGATGAGTCTGTGGACACAGAACAATGCCTTAGCTAACGCTTTCCCTATTGAATCAGCAGCAGCTGCACTCTACCTCTTCTCACTGTGAATGCAGTTTCTGAATGAATCTAAAATGGATGCTGTCCAGGAGGTGGGAGGGTCTGGGAGAGAGGGTCTGCTGCTGATTGGCTGGAATGTGTCTGCTGACTGTGAGGTACAGGGTCAAAGTTTACTCAATGATGATGTATAGGGGGCGGACCGAACATTGCATATGTTCGCCCGCAGCGGCGAACGCGAACAAGCTATGTTCGCCGGGAACTATTCGCCGGCGAATAGTTCGGGACATCACTATTCTCCAGGAATAAAAAAAATAAAATACTTAAATATTATTTTATAATAAATATATTCACAAATACCTTTCATTAGTTATAATGGCTTGTTTTGTCTGGGGAGCAATTATCAGCAGAAATGAAATGGCTGCCGTCCTATTAGTACACATAAAACCTGTCCTAATCACACAGCAGGACACATTACTTCACAAGGTAAAGAGCTCCTCCTCTCTGCTCTGGCGGTCAGGAATCATGATCCTGAATGCAGGTGAGTCTCTGTGGTAATGGAGATTATGAGGAGACATGAGAAGAGGGTAAGATGTGGCTAATGAGCCCTCAGCACTTGTTTACAGTCTCCATTACCACAGGAACAGATTACCACAGTCTGTCCTGTCCGTCCTCTCTGTACTTCATGTCTCCTTATGAACTAAATTCCCCAGAGATTCACCTAAAGTTCTTATCATCTGTATTTAGGATCATAATCCCTGACAAGTAGGAGAGGAGAGAGAAGGATGAGGCAGCTCTTTACCTCAGTGTTGTAAAGTAAGTTGTCCTCAAATGTCATCAGGACAGGTTTTGTATGAACTAATAGGACAGCGGCCATTTTGTTTCCACTAATGATTGCTCACCTGACATAACAAGCCATTATAAATAGTGACAAGTATTTGAGAATATATTTATAATAAAGTAATATTTAAGTAATTTAATTTTCTTAATTCCCAGAGAACCCCTTTAAAGGGGTTGTCTGGGTTCAGAGTTGAACCTTGACATACCTCCATTTTCACCCAGGCAGCCCTCTCTGACTTGAGCATCGGAGAAGTTCATACTCCGATGCTCTCCTTTGCCCTGCACTAGATTGCGCAGGGCAAAGGGATTTTTAGAAGTTCCGGTGATGTACTGGGGCTCTACATGGGGCTGCCAGGAAGCAGCACTGATGGGCGGGCTGATGGGCATTACCGGCACTGATGGGCGGGCTTTAGTGCTGCCCTAGCCAGTAAAATGGCTATGGCAGCACTAAAGTCCATCCATCAGAGCCGGTGACGTCACAGAACACACTGCCGGGAGGAATTTTCTGCCCAGCAGTGTGTTATGATAAACAAAAGAGCCCTTGCCATGCACGATCTAGCGCAGGGCAAAGGAGCGCATCGGAGCATGAGATACTCCGATGCTAGCCTCAGGGATCCTGCCGGGGTGAAAATAAGGGTATGTCCGGGTTCAGCTCCCCTTTAATGCATGCTTTTTTTTTACTGGACACTGCTGAATAGAAAAGTGTGGAGTGCTACACTTTAGCATTTTTCCCCCCACATATACTTTAAACAGATAGCAAAAGGCAATATGAACCCACCCTTAGTGAATTTTTTATTTTTTTTTGTTTTACCTCTTTGCATTTCATCAGCCATAACTTTTATATATATATTTTTTTTATTAATGTGCCTGTACAAGACCCTGCTTTATTATTTCTCAGTGGTGTTGAAGGGGGAAGGATACATTTAAATTATATTGCTGGGCAAATATATAATAAAGTGATTTTATGCATTTTATAAATTCTTTTCATACATTCAATAACCTGTTAACTTAATTCTTCAAGTTATTATAGCTGTGTAGATATCTAATATGGGTAATTTTTTATGTATGTATGCAAATTTTAATATATTTTATACTGCATAATGTCATTTTTAATTTTTCTTGCTGACTTTTCAGTGCTCCCTGAAGTTAAAATATTAATTGGTTCCAGGATGATCATTCTAACTTGAGTCCATAACTCTATGGAATACTAGTAATCAGTTCCAAAGACTCCAAATGTAATTCCAGGCGGAGGCATAGGAAATATAAAGATTTTTGCCATCTGTTTAAAGTATATGTGGAGGGAAAAAAAACAAAAGTCTTGAAGTGTAGCACTCCCCACTTTTCTATTCAGTAAAGAAGCATACATTAACAGGTGTTTTTTTTTTTTTTTTTTGTGTATTAACCCCTTAATGACCAGGCCTGAAAGTGGAAAAAAAAAATCTGATAACTAAGACAGATAAAGCAAGTCCTTACATATGATAGTCAGTAATAGATGATGGAAGCTATATATAAATATATGTGATAAGGAATGGAGCTTCTTCAGAACTGTATACTATATACATGGTGTACCAGGAAAAAAAATAGTGCTGCCCTCACCTGATATAAAAAGGAGCATATCATCCTGGCACAGACAGAGGGGCAGTACAGGACAAGCTACATACCCAATATGGTGTTTTACCAGAGAAATGGCCATGAATCTGAGTCTGAGGCATAATATGTTGGTTCTACGAGTATTTCCAACTTAATATATGCCCTATTAAAGACCATTGTAAGTTGAAAATATTGTATTCTGAGGCCATTGTATCTTCAAGGATTTGTGTATATTTATATTATTTATTTTTTAAATACCATTAATGGATTACTATTTGACATCTTTATTTTATACTTTCAATTTATTAGCATATTTCTAAATGCTAATAGATGTTCTGTGTCTCTATGATACTGGCTACTGTAAGGGCAGCCCAACAAACAGCAAGACCCACCATTAAAAGATAGTGGGAAGTTATTTTGGGGCTAATCTTACCCCGATCCCTGATTCAAGAGCTGTTGATTTTTGTAATTTAAGTGCCCTCAATCCTCTGATAAGATATTGTTATAGTTGATAGTGTTCACAGCCCAGTGTCAACAGCAAACTTGAGAAGCAGAGCAGCCAATCAACAAGCGTTTTAACTTGTGTGCCCTTAGAAGCCATCACAGCCATGCCTTCTAAAGAGCATGGCATCATAGCAACCAATGACGCCGTGCGCTCATGCTGTCAGGAGGAATCCCGGCTGGGCTTCCAGGGTCCGCTCTCGGCCGCGGAACACGGCCGTGTGCATGAGGCCTAACTCTTGTGCCCTTAGGAGCCATTACAGCCATGCCTACTAATGGCATGGCTGTGATTGGCCAGTGCAGCATGTGACCCAGCCTCTATATAAGCTGGAGTCACGTAGCGCTGCACTTCACTCTGTTCTTACTAGTGTAGGGATAGGATGCTGCTGCTGTGAGGGAGAGAATAGGAAGGAATTTGTTATCAAAAGTGCTTGTTAACTCAGCGATCTACAGCGATTTTGTTTTGTGGGTGCAGTGCAACATTTTTTTACCCTGCTCTGAGCCCAGTGACACAGAAAAATAACTTTTATCTGTCTGTAAGTTAGGTGGGCGTCAGCGGCCATTTTGTGAATTACAAGATTTAAATACTGCAGTTATATTCAGTGTTTAAAAAAACACCCATTTTTTTGCAAGACTCTACATCTGGGGCCTTTGCTGCATTTGTCACAGTGAAATACAAGCTTTAAATACTACAATTATATTCTGGGTTTAAAAAAACACCCTTTTTTTGCAAGACCCTACATCTGGGGCCTTTGATGCATTTGTCACAGTGAAATACAAGCTTTAAATACTGCATTTATATACCGGATTTAAGAAAACACCCATTTTTTGCAAGATAATACATTTTGGGTCCTTTGCTGAATTTGTGACAGTAAAATACAATCTTTAAATACTGCAATTATATTCTGGGTTTAAAAAAAACACCCATTTTGGGCAAGACCCTAAATCTGGGGCCTTTGCTGCATTTGTCACAGTGAAATACAAGCTTTAAATACTGCATTTATATACTGGGCTTAAAAAAACACCCATTTTGGGCAAGATAATACATTTGCTGCCTTTGCTGCATTTCTGACAGTCCAATACAAGTATTAGATACTGCTGTTATATTCTGGTTAAAAAAACACCAATTTTTGCAATACCGTACATCTGGGGCCTTTGCTGCGTTTGTTACAGTGAAATACAAGCTTTAAAGACTGCAATTATATTCTGGGTTTAATAAACACCCATTTTTTGCAAGACCCTACATCTGGGGCCTTTGCTGCATTTGTCAGCCTGAAATACAAGCTTTAAATACTGCATTTATATACTGGGTTTAAAAAAACACCCATTTTGGGGAAGATAATAAATTTGCGTACTTTGCTGCATTTCTGGCAGCCCAAAGTGTTAGATACTGCTGTTATATTCTGGTTTAAAAAAAACACAAATTTTTGGCAAGATCCTACATTTGGGACCTTTGCTGCATTTCTGACAGTGAAATACAAGCTTTAAATACTGCAATTATATACTGGGTTTAAATAAAAACACCCATTTTGGGCAAGATAATACATTTGATGCTTTTTGCTGCATTTCTGACAGTCCAATGCAAACTTTAAAAACTGCTGTTATATTCTGGTTTAAAATAAAAAAAACTATTTTTGCAAGACCATACATCTGGGGCCTTTACTGCATTTGTCACAGTCAAATACTAACGTTAATGTCACGGCTGAGAGTGGGGGAAACCCTCAACAGTGCAATGTCAAAAGGATAAGGGTAGCTGCTAGGCCAGGACGACAGGATCAGGGAGCAGGTCACCTCCTAGCGCGTCCCTAATTCTGACCCTGACTCCTAACCATATGAGCCAACCCAGATGGTAGGAGGGCTCATACTCCGTAACCTAGGGTCCCTACTAGCCCTCAGGAAATCCCTGGACTAGGAGCAGGATAAGACTACCTGTTCCTCCTAGACACGGACGAACAGGAGTCTCACTGGCCAAGGAGCAAGGAGAGGGGAAACATATACAGCATATGGATATGGCAGATGAGATAAACTAGTACTACACCTACCTGCCACAGACACGCTGACTGGAACCCGTGCACAAGTACTAATGTCCACACAAACACTAAGGACACAGCACACACCACAAATCACACAGGAACCCAGGACACCCATAGCTGCAATAAATATAAAGAGCATAAAAACATCTTCTTAACATCATGCATATATTTTTTATGACCACAAGGGTGGCTCTCACTGGATAGATGGCATATAAAGACCAGGAGGATGACTCCAGCATAAAGCATGGCTGCATTACCCCTCAGTTACAGGCATCCAGCAGGAGCTAAATAGCCCAAGCAGCCACACCCACACACACATACAAGGAAATGAGTTAACACTTCCAACACCAGACAAGGTAAGTGTCACTTAAAGGGGAAGTGTATACACAACTAAATCCCGTGCACACCAAACATAGAAACTGAACACATACAAACACACGTTGCTAGATGCAACCGCATGCCTTGACAGTGAGCTGCCTGGCAACCAGCTCAGGCTGCTACACTGCCAACATGTTGCCAGCGGCAACCACACATGAGACAACATACTAACTGCCCTCACCTGCGGTAGACAACAAGCAGACCGCTGACAACTGCATGCAACACAAGGAGTCACGACCAATACAGTCTGTACTGCTGTTATATTCTGGTTTAAAAAAAAAAAACACCCATTTGGGCCAAGATAATACATTTACGGCCTTTGTTGCATTTGTGAAAGTCACATACAAACTTTAAATACTGCTATTATATTCTGGTTTTAAAAAAATACCACTTTTTTGCAAGACCCTACATCTGGGGCCTTTGCTGCATTTGTCCTGACATAAACTACCTGTTAGTTTGGTGGGTGAACGCAAAGGAGGAGGAGAGCGTCAAATAAGGGACGTGGCCCCTATCGTGGTGCTGTTGGTGGAGCTCCTGTTGCAGGGAGAGGACGTGGTCGATCTGTGCCAGCTACACGAACAAGTAAAACACCTTCCTCTGGAGTGAGTAGGCGACAGAACCTTCAGCATTATTTGGTAGGGTCGAATGCGGCTCTACAAATAGTGAGGCCAGAACAAGTACAGGCGATAGTAGATTTGGTGGCTGACAGTGCCTCCAGTTCCTTCACATTGTTTCCCACCCAGTCTCCTGCTGAAGGATCAGCTGCAGCCCAAATCCATCAGCCCTTCACCTCACTCCCTTGCAAATCAGCCAAGCAGTCTGAGCCCCAAGTCATGGAGCAGTCTCTTCTGTTTTTTTATGACTCTGCTAGCAGGGTTTCCCATGGCCATCCACATAGCCCTGCCCCAGAAGTGGAAGAGATGCACAACCACTTATGTTTCAGAATGAGTACATGGTAGGACCACCGCAGCACGTCTTGGATGATGACGACACAGGTGCCAACTGCTGTGGCTTTCTGCAGTGTGCAGACCGACAAGGAGGGCAGGGGTGGAAGATGATGTGGAGGACGATGAGGTACTCAACCCCACATGGAATCAAGGTCATACAAATTACCTGTGTAGTTCGTAGGAAGAGCCGGTGGTCGCACAGAGCCACTAGCACAGCAGAAGCGGCCATCCCCTAGACAGTACGCCTGCTACTGCCCACTAGTGTTGAGCGCGTATATTCGAATAGCGAATTTTAATTGCAAATATCGGCACTTGGCTAATTCGCGAATATTTCAAATCTAGTGTTATATATTCGTTAATTCTAATATATATGTATTTTTTTTTTAAGTTGTTCCAACTTCCCAAAAGCAGTTCTACTCCAGGGGACTCCATGCTCCTTGCCCGCTCCAGTCAGTACCCGTTGCCGAGTCTGCCAAGTGCCGACTTCCCGTGCGCATGGAGCGTCCCCATCACCATCCAACTTAATTTTGTGTATAGGCAACGTTCCTAATGGTTGGCTTGTTAGAATTAACGAATATAGAGAATATAGCGCTATATTTGTATTCGTCCTATTTGTTAATTCTAGCAAGCTAACCATTAGGAACCCAGCTCTAAGTTTAATTCGCAATGCGAGCATATGTTCGCATTGTGAATTCAACTTAGAGCTGCGTTCTTAATAATTGGCTTTCTAGAATAGAACGAAGATTGAGAATATAGTGCTATAGTTGTGATATTCATTATCTTCATCAATTCTAGCAATACAACCATTAGGAACCCAGCTCTAAGTTGAATTCACAATGCTAGTAATACAGGTTATATTAATCGCATTGCAAATTAAACTTAGAGCTGAGTTCCTAATAGTTGTTGCTAGTATATAACGCAGATTGAGAATATAGTGCTATATTCGTGAATTTGTGATATTTGTCATCTTCTTCAATTCTAGCAATACAACCATTAGGAACCCAGCTCTAAGTTGAATTCGCAATGCGAATAATACAGGTTATATTAATCGCATTGCGAATTAAACTTAGAGCTGAGTTCCTAATGGTTGGTTGTTGCTAGAATATAACGAAGATTGAGAATATAGTGCTATATTCATGAATTAGTGATATTCGTCATCTTCGTCAATTCTAGCAATACAACCATTAGGAACCCAGCTCTAAGTTGAATTCGCAATGCGGGTAAGGCAGGTTATATTAATCGTATGTCGAATTCAACTAGAGCTGAGTTCCAAATGGGTTGTTGCTAGAATATAACAAAGATTGAGAATATAGTGCTATATTCTTGAATTCGTGATATTCGTCATCTTCGTCAATTCTAGCAATACAACCATTAGGAACCCAGCTCTAAGTTGAATTTGCAATGCGAGTAATACAGGTTATATTAATCGCATTGTGAATTAAACATAGAGCTGAGTTCCTAATCGTTGGCTTTCTAGAATATAACGAAGATTGAGAATATAGTGATATTCGTGATATTCATTATCTTCGTCAATTCTAGCAATACAACCATCAGGCACTCAAAGTTTAATTTGCAATGCGAAAATAAATTTGACTAACATTTGCAATATATAGAATAATGACAAATATTCGATTTCGACGAATATATTGATGAATATTCAAACGAATATTTGCAAAATATTGCAAAATTTAATATGGCACCTCCCGCTCATGACTACTGCCCACCGCACCAAAGAACCGAGCACACCAAAGCCAGCTCCAAGGAGTTCCCTGGCATGGCAGTTCTTCAGACAATGCGTTGACAACAAGAGACGAGTGGTTTGCACACTGTGCATTCAAAGCCTGAAGTGAGGCATAAACGTCCTCAACCTGAGCACAACCTGCATGACCAGACATCTAAGTGCAAAGCATGAGCTGCAGTGGAGTAGACACCTCAAAAACAAAGAAAGGTCTCTGGCTCCTCCAGCTTCCTCTTCTGCTGCAGTCTCGGCCTCTTCATCCACCTCTGGAGTGACAGTGGCACCTGCCACCCCGCAAACAGAGAATCTGCCAGCAGCTCCGCCACCTGGGTCACCAAGCATCTCCACAATGTCCCATGGAAGCTTTCAACTCTCTATTTCCCAAACACTGGGGCGAAAGAGAAAGTATGCCCCTACCCACCCACGACCACTGGCCCTGAATGCCAGCATTTCAATATTACTATCCTTTGAAATGCTGTCATTCCGTCAAGTGGAGACGGAGAGTTTTAAAAGCCTTATGGCGGTGGCTGTCCCACAGTATGCCGTGCCCAGTCACCACTACTTTTCCAGGCAAGCCATCCCTTTCCTGCAACAACCAAGTGGGGGACAAAATCAGGTGTGCACTGCGCAATGCCATCTGTGGCAAGGCCCACCTAAGTATGGATACGTGGACCAGTAAGCACGGTCAGGGATGTTATATCTCCCTAAAAGCACACTGGGTAAATGCAGTGGCGGCTGGGCCTGAGGCGGATAGCAGTTTGGCGCATGTCCTTCCATCACCGAGGATTGCAGGGTGCTTCTCTTTGCCTCCTGTTGCTTCCTCCTCCTACTCCGCTTCCTTATTCTCTATCGCCTCCTCATCCGGTCAGCGTAACACCTTCACCACCAACTTCAGCACAGCCAGGGGTAAACGACAGCAGGCAGTTTTAAAACTTATCTGTTTGGGGGACAAACCCCACACCGGGCAGAAGCTGTGGACGGGCATGGACCAACAGACCGATGAGTGGTTGGTGCCAGTGAGCCCCAAGCCCGGCCTGCTGGTAGGTGATAATGGGTGAAATTTTGTAGTAGCTCTGGGACTAGCCTGTTTGATGCACATCCCTTGCCTGGCTCATGTGCTGAATTTGATGGTGCAGAGGTTCCTTAAAAATGACCCCGATATGTCAGAGCTGCTGCATAAAGTGCTCTGTGCGCGCTTTTGGCGTTCTCACCCTGCTGCTGCTCATCTGTCTGCACTGCAGCGTAACTTTGGCCTTCCCACTCACCGCCTCATATGTGACGTGCCCACAAGGTGGAACTCTACCTTGCACATGCTGACCAGACTGTGCGAGCAGCAGCAGGCAATAGTGGAGTTTCAGCTGCAGCACGCACAGGTGAGTAGCTCTGCGGAACAGCACCACTTCACCACCAATGACTGGGACTCCATGCGAGATCTGTGTTCCTTGTTGAGCTGTTTTGAGTACTCCACCAACATGTGCAGTACCGATCACGCCGTTCTCAGCATTACTATCCCACTTCTACGCCTCCTTGAAAAAACACTTGATGGAAAAGGATGTGGCACATGAGGAGGAAGAGGAAGAGGGCTTTGAGGGTGGGTTCCTCCACCCATAAACGCCAGGTACACAATTGCCCAGTCAAGGCACAGTTCTGGAGGATGATGAGGTGGAGGATGAGGAGGAGGAGATGGAGGAGGAGAAACCGTGTCCACAGCAGGGTGGCACCCAAACCAGCTCTTGACCATCACTGGTGCGTGGCTGGGGGGATAATGAGGACACAGACGATACACCTCCCACAGTGGACAGCTTGTCGTTGCCTATGGGCAGCCTGGCACACATGAGTGATTACATGCTGCAGTGTCTCCGCAACGACCACCGAGTTGCCCACATTCTAACTTGTGCTGATTACTGGGTGGCCACGCTGCTGGATCCCGGTTACAAGGACAACATACCAGCCTTAATTCCGTCACTGGAGCATGATCGTAAGATGCGCGAGTGCAAGCTCTCACTGGTAGATGAGCTGCTGGTGGCATTCCCATCTGACAGTGGGGCCACAGTGGAAGCACAAGGCGAAGGCAGAGGAGGAGGAAAAGGTCGCCAATGCATCTGGGGCACCACCAGCACTTCAGAAGGCAAGGTTAGCAGGCCAAAATGTGGAAAAGCTTTTTCAGCACGCCACAACAACCAGCACCACCAGCTGGTATGGAATGTCTTAGCAGGAGGCAGCATTTCAGCAACATGGTGGAGCAGTATGTGTGCACACGCCTACACGTACTGAATGACGGGTCTGCCCACTTCAACTGGGTCTCCAAATTGGGCACATGACCTGAGCCCTTTTATGCCTTGGAGGTGCTGGCCTGCCCTGCAGCCAGTGTATTATCTGAACGTGGGGGCATTATCCCAGACAAGCACAGCCGCCTGTCCACAGCCAATGTGGAAAAGCTCACGTTCATTAAAATGAACCAGGCATTGATCCCACAGGAGTTGTCCGTACCTTGTGCAGAATAGACATGTATACCTGCTTTACCCTGCTTATTGCTGTATTTTTGATATTTCCCATTTTTTGGGGGTGTATTCAAATAAAATAAAAAATTGTTATTCAAACCAAAAACCAGTGTTGGCTACCTTGTCCACCTACACGGCAACGTCCACCGCCTCCTTAACCGCCTACTCCATATGGACCTCCACCTCATACATCAAGATTATTATTTTTAATTTGTACGTATTTTATTTTATGTCATTTCACAAATTTGTCTGTTACTTTTTTGGGTAATATTTACTAATTATTGGCTGTGATATACCCCTACTCTACCCAGTTGACAGGTTAATAAATTCACTAACTTTTCGGTTACATAGTTGGGCGACATTCACTAATTTTTGGCTGTGATATACCCCTGCTCTGCCTAGTAGACAGGTAAATAAATTTCACTAATTCGTCTGTTACATTTTCTGGTGAAATTCACCAATTTTTGGCTGTGATATACCTCTGCTCTACCTAGTAGACAGTTTAATAAAATTTCACTAACTTTTCAGTTACATAGTTGGGTGACATTCACCAATCTTTGGCTGTGATATACCCCTGCTCTACCTAGTAGACAGGTTAATACATTTCACTAATTGTTCTGTTACATTCTTGGGTGACATTTTACAATTTTTGCTGTGAATAAACCCCTGCTCTGCATAGGTGACAGGGACCGAAATTTAAACAAATCATCTGTTCCATTGGTGGGTGACATTAACCCATTTTTTGCAATGAAAAACCACTGCTCTGCATAGGTGACAGGGTCTTAAATTTCAAAAAATTGTCTTTAATTGGTCCTTTCATTCGATCCCTCTGCTTTTAATAACTTGTCCCACATTTCAGCTTGATCTCATTGCAGCTATTGACCTCCCTTGGATGTGGTCTCCCTTTCTCACGCTTCCACTCTGGCGTGGAACCCTGATTTGCCGCTAACCATGATCAACATGATAGGCGCAGAAAAGAACATTGAAAGTTGATAGAGCAGATATCCAATTGGATCTTGGACATCACGAGGACGTGCGACATGGTGGAGCAGTATGTGTGCACATGCCTACTCGTACTGACTGATAGGTCTGCCCCCTTCAACTTCTGGGTCTCCAAATTGGGCACATGGCCTGAGCTTCTCCTTTACGCCTTGGTGGTGCTGGCCTGCCCTGCAGCCAGTGTATTGTCTGAACATGTATTTAGCATGGCTGGAGGGGGTCATCACAGGTTATATTTTCCAATGTTTTGGGGTCTACCTTAATTTAAACAAAGAAATAAAATAATTAAAACAAAAAAACAGTGTTAGCTCCCTCCTCCTCCTCCACCACAGCTTGCACCTACGCCGTCACATCCACCGCCTCCTCAACCTCCTACTCCATATGGACCTCCTTCTCCTAGCTCACAATTGTTATTTTTAAATATTTTATACTATTTTAACTCATTTCCCTATCCACATTTGTTTACAGATCACTTACCATGCTCTTAACCACATTTTGATGTGGTGTGGTAGGAAGGGCTGGCTGGACAATTTTGCATAAATGGGCGGCACTAGGTTTTCCCGCTCTTCAGGGGGTGTCACTAACTTATCCACAGTGATGGCACTGTATTTTTCAAACAAGAAGGCCTCTGGCAGCCATTTTTCGCATAGAAACAGTCCATTCAATCACAGCAAGCCGTTTTAGTAACACACAAATATCAGATTTTCTCACTTTTGACACTGCGATTTTCATGCTGAAGACTGGTATAACACTTCCATGCAACTTCCAAACACTTTAAACAGTTCAGTGGCCCAACACAGAGTGCAATAAGTAAAAGTCTCTCAATGAAGCAAAGAGGCTTATTCTCATGCGACAGTCTTTTAAATAAGGCACAGGGGTTAATATCCTGTTCGTAACGCCAACATTCTAATGTGACATGCCAGAACCGCAGGGGTGACACGTGAGGTGCACGGTGGGCCGATGAGGGGGAGTAGTGATACAGTTCATTGGTTTACTCACGGTTAGCAGAAAGCCTCCCTGGGCCGTCAGCACAGTGATGAGGAAGACAGCACGAAACCTTCCAGGGCACACTCTGTGGTAGGGGAGCACCAGCCAAGATGGAGGTTGAGGTGCTCTTGATGACGGCGGTGTTTAGGGTGCTTGTGGCAGCTGGGTCCCTTTGTGGTATTTGTCGTGACGCCAGTACTGTTTATGGTGGTACAACCAGTTGTAGTGGTAGTATTGATGAATGAGCTAGACAGTGGTATGATACAACTCACAACTTATACTGTAGCTGGTTTTAGTTGCAGCATAAACATCCAGACAGAATGTATATAGAGGAATGTATATAGAGGAATTCTGTTGATCCACTGTTAATAGGTTTTGGCTAGGTCCTGACTCAGGCTGTGGTTCAGTATAATTCTTTCTAGAAGGTGACTTTGCTTCTGGTCCCTTTTAAATCCAGTGAAGTTTGGTGAGGTTGCCCGTGGCTAGAGAATCCTTAATCTAGACTCCCCAAAGGTTTTTGATGCCTGGGTAGTAGCTATTATCCTTTGGTTTAAGTCCTTTTTCTACTTTGTCCCTTCTTGGACTAGATTTCACTCCTAGGCAGACTTGTGCTTGATCTGCACACTCACTAACTTGAAAATAACTGAACACAGATTAGACCTGAGCTGGGCTAGATATCCCAGGGTGGTGCTATCCCCATCTAGTGGTGGGATGTATAAAGCACACTTGATCAGCCTATGAACAGGGATACAACAGATGTAGCAATGCAAAATGACATGCAATACAGCAATGACAATGAAGAAATACATATGCAGTCCCACGTGTCCTGAGTAGGACGCTGCACAACTAACTTAGTGGCCACCTATATCTAGGGCCTTTACTCCAACAAGGCTTGGTGACACGCTCCTGGTGCAAACAACACCCCTTTTTCATGCTTCCCCAGAACTTTACTGCACCCATCACTAATCACATTGCCACAGGACCCACAAGTAGAAACTCCCATGGTGGTGGAGGAAGAGGATGAGGAGCTACCACTGGAGAAGTAGGAGGAGTCGGAGATGGAAGATGATGACAGTAAAACTGGCCACAACACACAAGAACTTGTGCCACAGGCATGCTGGCCAGAATGGCAACCTGTAGACTCGCTTGCTTACTACCATAAAAGATGTATTATTGACATCAAGCAGTTTTATGTTTTCTAGATAGCCATGCTTTTATACCCTCACTAGCAAAGCAAAATGGGGGAATGTCTTCCTCCTGCAAAAAGGTAGAACAAATAACAATATTTCCAGAAAACATTGTGTATACAGTTTGCTACAGCTTGCAGTAAGCAGACATCTGCCACCATCATGTCTAAAAGGAAGGCCCCCTCTATCCCCCCACAGAGTCACCCACCTTCCACTGCCACAAGCAGCAGCAGTAGCAGCAGCAGCCATTTCATTCTCCTCAACTTGATGGAAATGTTTTTTTTATGTCCTACACCAGGCTAAGGCAAATCAGCAAGCAGACACCTCCTTCCTCAATGCCCAGGTGACTTACACTCTGCACAGTCTCTAAAGCATACCTTGTTCCCTGACCCCATGGACTTTTAGGCAGGCAGACTAGAGCAGTGACCCAAACTGGCTCAGTATGCCACCTTTCTTCTTTCTTTTCCAACCTCCAGTGTCATCTTGGAGAGAAGTTTCAGTGCCTCAGGGGGTGTGGTTACACCCAAACGGACAGAACATTACATTTGTCAAAATAAACCAAGCCTGGATTCTGGAGGATTTTTACAATCCTCTGGCTGACGCCGATGAATAGATCTGGCCTTTGCTGACAGTGCCCTATCATGACACTGTCCCTATCTGCCTGTCTACCATCATATTGCCTACCTAACAGTATGGTCTGTATGGCTGCTGCTATCATCATACCACTTCCACCATCTGGCAATTACTGCTGTCTGCCTGCCTGCTAACATGTACCATATGGCTGCTGCCTCCGCAGATACTGTTCTTTGCTTCTAATTATCTACTGCCACCACTATTAACGTTAGGCATCTGTCACTAATACTTCTATGACCACTTATATTACTACTACCCATAGGCATCTGATCTACTGTCTTGTACGTTCCATGCTATGCTGTTTTTGCTGCCATTACTGTTGTGGCCACGTTTCTCTATTACCCTACCCTTTCCAAACTGTGCTGCTCCCAATTAAAAGGGAACATTTTTGTAGGCTCATTTTGAATTAGCCACTTTTTCTTCTGACACAGCATCTTGCAGATTGTCGACCCATTAAAGTCAATTCTTTGGGGAATTTGTTTCAAACAAGTTTTTCAGATCGTGGTTTAGCTGTTGAGGCTTCTGTGCAGTTTTCTTTTGTACAGTATATGAATATGCCTTCTTTTTCTTCTTTTTTTTTTCTTACTAGTGTTAAAAGAACAAATAAGTTGCAGCAAACTTAAAGGTGTTGTCTCATCATGGATACTGGGGGCATATCTCTAGGATATGCCCCCATTGTCTTATAGGTGTGGGTCCCATCGCTGGTACCAGCACCTATATTGAGAACAGAGCCCTGCAATGTGGTAGCTGTAGGACTCCGGTCCGGCACCATCAAGCCAGCTCTCCATAGAAGTGAATGGGAGCGTACCGTGCATGCACAGAACCAGGCTCCAATTCATTTCTATGGGGCCGACATAAATAGCCGAGCCAGCGCTTGGCTATTTGTGCTGTCCCCATAGAAAATGAATGAAAGAAGGCTGTGCATGCGCAGTGCGCCTTCCTTCACTTGAGGGGCTGCTCCCTCCTTCACTTGCGGGGCTTCGTTCTCAATATAGGTGCGGGTCCCAGCAGTGGGACCCGCACCTATAAGATAATGGGGGCATATCCTAGCGATATTCCCTCATTGTCCATGATGAGACAACCCCTTTAAAGAAATTGTCCAGGATTAGAAAAACATGCTTGCTTTCTTGCATTGCATCACAATTGTACATTGCTTAGTTCTGGTATGGCTGTGCAACTGCATTAAAGTAAATGGAGCTGAGTTGCAATACCACATGCCACCCTTTAAATTTTGGTTAATGATTAATATATTACAGAAATGTCATAAAAAAAATACTGCACTTATATTCTTCATTATACACGCTAGAGATGAGCAAAACTTTAGAGATTTTGTCCGGTTATCTGAATTGTTTAATAAGTTCTGTTCTAACCTGAATCAATTCCACTCGAACCAAAGTGGCTTCAATTTCCCTGGAAATTGGTATATAACTCCCGCTAGTCTCCAAGGACCCAGAATTTTTAGGAAAATATTGAATCTCTTTTCATTCATTTTTTTTAATTCATTTTTGCTTTTTATATTCTCCCCTCCCTAAGCTCTTTAACGCAATGACAGCAATAGCAAATCATGTCAGAGTGACAGTGACAAACATAACTTTGGGCAAACCCATGTTTGACGGCGTTAGCAAATAGTATGCAGAGGGCATATGGCCGGTGCCTATGTTTTGCAGAATCACGGTTTGTGGTCTGCAACATAGGTACGGTGGCCTCATAGTTATTTGCATGAGGCCTAATGCAGTCATTCAATTTTATTTCACTAATAAAGCAATTCATCCAATATATAATCAAAAATTGATGAAACACCCCCAAATTATGTTTGCATGTGACATACACAAGTACATTTAATATCTAAACTGTATACTGCTGTCTTCTACCTATGGTTTCCCATTTTACCTGAACAGAGACTTGTAGGTCAAGATTGAATTGTCATTCAAAAGAATGTTTCTTCAGGAAGGAACAAAAATTTCAAACTTAAAAAAAAGCTAAATTTAGCCAACTAAGAGAGGCCATAGGCCTAACTAACTAGGACAAAGTCCTCAAAAATAAAAATACAGCCACAAAATGGGATATTTTTAAAAGCATCCTAAAATCTCATTGTGAGAGGTACATACCTTATGGGAATAAAAGATTAAGGAACAAGAAAAAAACAATGTGGATAAATAGAAATGTAAAGAAAGCAATACATGACGAAAAGAAAGCATATAAATCACTAAAACAGGAAGGTAGCATGGAAGTACTGAAAACTATAAGTAAAAAAATGTAATATGTAAAAAACAAATAAAAGCAGCCAAACTAGAGACCGAGAGATTAATTGCCAAAGGGAGTAATACTAACCCTAAAATGTTCTTCAATTATGTAAATGTTAAAACGTATAAATCTGAAGGTGTCGGCCCTTTACAGAGTAATGAGGGGGGAGCGAGAGAGCGATGAAGAGAAAGCAAACCTATTAAATTTATTTTTTCTCTTCACTGCATTCACTAAGGAATGATATGCAGAATGTAAAAGTAAATTCCTTATTAAAAATGCCCTGTCTGACCCAGGAAGAAGTACAGCGGTGTCTCAAAAAGATTAAAATAGACAAATCGCCAGGATCGGATGATATACACCCCCGTATCCTAAGAGAATTAAGTAATGTCATAGCCAGACCCTTATTTCTGATATTTAAGGACTCTATACTGACAGGTTCCACAGGATTGACGCATAGCAAATGTGGTGCCACTATTCAAAAAGGGTCCAAAAACATTGGCCGGAAACTATAGGCCGGTAAGTTTAACATCTGTCATGTGTAAACTGTTTGAAGGTTTTCTAAGAGAGGCTATCTTGGGGTACCTCAATGAAAATAAGCAAATAACTCCATATCAGCATGGCTTCATGAGGGATCGGTCATGTCAAAATAATTTGATCAGTTTCTATGAGAGGTAAGTTCTAGAATTGACCGCAGCAAATCAATGGATGTCGTATATCTGGACTTCTCCAAAGCATTTCACACTGTACCGCATAAAAGTTTAGTATATAAAATGAGAACGCTTGGACTGGGAGAAAATGTCTGTATGTGGATAAGTAACTAGCTCAGTGATAGAAAACAGAGGGTGGCTAGTAATGGTACACACTCTGATTGGGTCACTGTCACAAGTGGAGTACCTCAGGGGTCAGGATTAGGTCCTATTCTCTTTAATATGTTTATTAATGATCTGGTAGAAGGCTTGCACAGTAAAACATAAATTTTTGCAGATGACACTAAACTGTGTAAAGTAATTAACACTATAATGCTACAGAGGGATCTGGATAGATTTGAGGCTTGGGCAGAGAAGGGGAAGATGAGATTTAACACTGACAAATGTAAGGGTATGCGCACGGGAAGGAATAATGCAAGTCACCAGTACATACTAAATGGTAAAACACTGGGTAACACTGATATGGAAAAGGACCTAGGAATTTTGGTGAACAGCAAAGTAAGCTGTAGAAACCAGTGTCAGGCAGCTTCTGACAAGGCCAATAAGATATTGGGTTGCATCAAAAGGGGCATAGATGCCCATGATGAGAACATAGTGCTACCACTCTACAAATCATTAGTCAGACCACACATGGAGTACTGTGCACAGTTCTGGGCTCTAGTGCACAAAGCAGACATAGCAGAGCTGGAGAGGGTTCAGAGGAGGGAAACTAAAGTAATAACTGGAATGGATGGACTACGGTACCCTGAATGATTATCAAAATTGTGGTTATTCACTTTAGAAAAGGAAGACTGAGGATAGATCTAATAACTATGTATAAATATATTAGGGGTCAGTAAAGAGTAGAGTTGAGCGAACACCTGGATGTTCGGGTTCGAGAAGTTCGGCCGAACATCCCGGAAATGTTCGGGTTCGGGATCCGAACCCGATCCGAACTTCGTCCCGAACCCGAACCCCATTGAAGTCAATGGGGACCCGAACTTTTCGGCACTAAAAAGGCTGTAAAACAGCCCAGGAAAGAGCTAGAGGGCTGCAAAAGGCAGCAACATGTAGGTAAATCCCCTGCAAACAAATGTGGATAGGGAAATGAATTAAAATAAAAATTAAATAAATAAAAATTAACCAAAATCAATTGGAGAGAGGTTCCATAGCAGAGAATCTGGCTTCCCGTCACCCACCACTGGAACAGTCCATTCTCAGATATTTAGGCCCCGGCACCCAGGCAGAGGAGAGAGGTCCCGTAACAGAGAATCTGTCTTCATGTCAGCAGAGAATTAGTCTGCATGTCATAGCAGAGAATGAGGCTTCACGTCAGCCACCACTGCAACAGTCCATTGGCATATATTTAGGCCCAGCACCCAGGCAGAGGAGGGAGGTCCCGTAACAGAGAATCTGTCTTCATGTCAGCAGAGAATTAGTCTGCATGTCATAGCAGAGAATGAGGCTTCACGTCAGCCACCACTGCAACAGTCCATTGGCATATATTTAGGCCCAGCACACACACAGGCAGAGGAGAGAGGTCCCGTAACAGAGAATCTGGCTTCATGTCAGCAGAGAATCAGTCTGCATGTCATAGCAGAGAATGAGGCTTCACGTCAGCCACCACTGCAACAGTCCATTGGCATATATTTAGGCCCAGCACACACACAGGCAGAGGAGAGAGGTCCCGTAACAGAGGATCTGGCTTCATGTCAGCAGAGAATCAGTCTGCATGTCATAGCAGAGAATCAGGCTTCACGTCAGCCACCACTGCAACAGTCCATTGTCATAAATTTAGGCCCAGCACCCAGGCAGAGGAGAGAGGTCCCGTAACAGACAATCTGGCTTCATGTCAGCAGAGAATTAGTCTGCATGTCATAGCAGAGAATGAGGCTTCACGTCAGCCACCACTGCAACAGTCCATTGGCATATATTTAGGCCTAGCACACAGGCAGAGGAGAGAGGTCCCGTAACAGACAATCTGGCTTCATGTCAGCAGAGAATCAGTCTGCATGTCATAGCAGAGAATGAGGCTTCACGTCACCCACCACTGCAACAGTCCATTGGCATATATTTAGGCCTAGCACACAGGCAGAGCAGAGAGGTCCCGTAACAGACAATCTGGCTTCATGACAGCAGAGAATCAGTCTGCATGTCATAGCAGAGAATGAGGCTTCACGTCACCCACCACTGCAACAGTCCATTGGCATATATTTAGGCCTAGCACACAGGCAGAGCAGAGAGGTCCCGTAACAGACGATCTGGCTTCATGTCAGCAGAGAATCAGTCTGCATGTCATAGCAGAGAATGAGGCTTCACGTCAGCCACCACTGCAACAGTCCATTGGCATATATTTAGGCCTAGCACACAGGCAGAGGAGAGAGGTCCCGTAACAGACAATCTGGCTTCATGTCAGCAGAGAATCAGTCTGCATGTCATAGCAGAGAATGAGGCTTCACGTCAGCCACCACTGCAACAGTCCATTGGCATATATTTAGGCCCAGCACCCAGGCAGAGGAGGGAGGTCCCGTAACAGACAATCTGGCTTCATGTCAGCAGAGAATCAGTCTGCATGTCATAGCAGAGAATGAGGCTTCACGTCACCCACCACTGCAACAGTCCATTGGCATATATTTAGGCCCAGCACCCAGGCAGAGGAGGGAGGTCCCGTAACAGAGAATCTGTCTTCATGTCAGCAGAGAATTAGTCTGCATGTCATAGCAGAGAATGAGGCTTCACGTCAGCCACCACTGCAACAGTCCATTGGCATATATTTAGGCCCAGCACCCAGGCAGAGGAGGGAGGTCCCGTAACAGAGAATCTGTCTTCATGTCAGCAGAGAATTAGTCTGCATGTCATAGCAGAGAATGAGGCTTCACGTCAGCCACCACTGCAACAGTCCATTGGCATATATTTAGGCCCAGCACACACACAGGCAGAGGAGAGAGGTCCCGTAACAGACAATCTGGCTTCATGTCAGCAGAGAATTAGTCTGCATGTCATAGCAGAGAATGAGGCTTCACGTCAGCCACCACTGCAACAGTCCATTGGCATATATTTAGGCCCAGCACACACACAGGCAGAGGAGAGAGGTCCCGTAACAGAGAATCTGTCTTCATGTCACCAGAGAATTAGTCTGCATGTCATAGCAGAGAATGAGGCTTCACGTCAGCCACCACTGCAACAGTCCATTGGCATATATTTAGGCCCAGCACACACACAGGCAGAGGAGAGAGGTCCCGTAACAGACAATCTGGCTTCATGTCAGCAGAGAATTAGTCTGCATGTCATAGCAGAGAATGAGGCTTCACGTCAGCCACCACTGCAACAGTCCATTGGCATATATTTAGGCCCAGCACACACACAGGCAGAGGAGAGAGGTCCCGTAACAGAGAATCTGTCTTCATGTCAGCAGAGAATTAGTCTGCATGTCATAGCAGAGAATCAGGCTTCACGTCACCCACCACTGCAACAGTCCATTGGCATATATTTAGGCCCAGCACCCAGGCAGAGGAGGGAGGTCCCGTAACAGAGAATCTGTCTTCATGTCAGCAGAGAATTAGTCTGCATGTCATAGCAGAGAATGAGGCTTCACGTCACCCACCACTGCAACAGTCCATTGGCATATATTTAGGCCTAGCACACAGGCAGAGGAGAGGTTCATTCAACTTTGGGTAGCCTCGCAATATAATGGTAAAATGAAAATAAAAATAGGATTGAATGAGGAAGTGCCCTGGAGTCCAATAATATATGGTTATGGGGAGGTAGTTAATGTCTAATCTGGACAAGGGACGGACAGGTCCTGTGGGATCCATGCCTGGTTCATTTTTATGAACGTCAGCTTGTCCACATTGGCTGTAGACAGGCGGCTGCGTTTGTCTGTAATGACGCCCCCTGCCGTGCTGAATACACGTTCAGACAAAACGCTGGCTGCCGGGCAGGCCAGCACCTCCAAGGCATAAAAGGCTAGCTCTGGCCACGTGGACAATTTAGAGACCCAGAAGTTGAATGGGGCCGAACCATCAGTCAGTACGTGGAGGGGTGTGCACACGTACTGTTCCACCATGTTAGTGAAATGTTGCCTCCTGCTAACACGTTGCGTATCAGGTGGTGGTGCAGTTAGCTGTGGCGTGTTGACAAAAGTTTTCCACATCTCTGCCATGCTAACCCTGCCCTCAGAGGAGCTGGCCGTGACACAGCTGCCTTGGCGACCTCTTGCTCCTCCTCTGCCTTGGCCTTGGGCTTCCACTTGTAGTAGTAGTCCGCACAGGTTAAAATGTGGGCAACTCTGCTGTCGTTGCGCAGGCACTGCAGCATGTAGTCGCTCATGTGTGCCAGGCTGCCCAGGGGTAAGGACAAGCTGTCCTCTGTGGGAGGCGTATCGTCATCGTCCTGCCTTTCCCCCCAGCCACGCACCAGTGATGGACCCGAGCTGCGTTGGGTGCCACCCCGCTGTGACCATGCTTCATCCTCATCCTCCTCCACCTCCTCCTCATCCTCGTCCTCCTCGTCCTCCAGTAGTGGGCCCTGGCTGGCCACATTTGTACCTGGCCTCTGCTGTTGCCAAAAACCTCCCTCTGAGTCACTTCGAAGAGACTGGCCTGAAAGTGCTAAAAATGACCCCTCTTCCTCCTCCTCCTCCTCCTCCTGGGCCACCTCCTCTTCCATCATCGCCCTAAGTGTTTTCTCAAGGAGACATAGAAGTGGTATTGTAACGCTGATAACGGTGTCATCGCCACTGGCCATGTTGGTGGAGTACTCGAAACAGCGCAACAGGGCACACAGGTCTCGCATGGAGGCCCAGTCATTGGTGGTGAAGTGGTGCTGTTCTGTAGTGCGACTGACCCGTGCGTGCTGCAGCTGAAACTCCACTATGGCCTGCTGCTGCTCGCACAGTCTGTCCAGCATGTGCAAGGTGGAGTTCCACCTGGTGGGCACGTCGCATATGAGGCGGTGAGCGGGAAGGCCGAAGTTACGCTGTAGCGCAGACAGGCGAGCAGCAGCAGGATGTGAACGCCGGAAGCGCGAACAGACGGCCCGCACTTTATGCAGCAGCTCTGACATGTCGGGGTAGTTGTGAATGAACTTCTGCACCACCAAATTCAGCACATGCGCCAAGCAAGGGATGTGCGTCAAATTGGCTAGTCCCAGAGCTGCAACGAGATTTCGCCCATTATCACACACCACCAGGCCGGGCTTGAGGCTCACCGGCAGCAACCACTCGTCGGTCTGTTGTTCTATACCCCGCCACAACTCCTGTGCGGTGTGGGGCCTGTCCCCCAAACATATGAGTTTCAGAATGGCCTGCTGACGTTTACCCCGGGCTGTGCTGAAGTTGGTGGTGAAGGTGTGTGGCTGACTGGATGAGCAGGTGGAAGAAGAGGAGGAGGAAGCCGAGAAGGAGGAGGTGGCAACAGGAGGCAAAGAATGTTGCCCTGCGATCCTTGGCGGCGGAAGGACGTGCGCCAAACAGCTCTCCGCCTGGGGCCCAGCTGCCACTACATTTACCCAGTGTGCAGTTAGGGAGATATAGCGTCCCTGGCCGTGCTTACTGGTCCACGTATCTGTGGTTAGGTGGACCTTGCCACAGATGGCGTTGCGCAGTGCACACTTGATTTTATCGGATACTTGGTTGTGCAGGGAAGGCACGGCTCTCTTGGAGAAGTAGTGCCGGCTGGGAACAACATACTGTGGGACAGCAAGCGACATGAGCTGTTTGAAGCTGTCTGTGTCCACCAGCCTAAATGACAGCATTTCATAGGCCAGTAGTTTAGAAATGCTGGCATTCAGGGCCAGGGATCGAGGGTGGCTAGGTGGGAATTTACGCTTTCTATCAAATGTTTGTGAGATGGAGAGCTGAACGCTGGCGTGTGACATGGTTGAGACGCTTGGTGACGGAGGTGGTGGTGGTGGTGTTGGTGGTACATCCCCTGTTTGCTGGGCGGCAGGTGCCAACGTTCCTCCAGAGGCGGAGGAAGAGGCCGAGGCGGCAGCAGCAGAAGAGGTAGCAGGGGGAGCCTGAGTGACTTCCTTGGTTTTAAGGTGTTTACTCCACTGCAGTTCATGCTTTGCATGCAGGTGCCTGGTCATGCAGGTTGTGCTCAGGTTCAGAACGTTAATGCCTCGCTTCAGGCTCTGATGGCACAGCGTGCAAACCACTCGGGTCTTGTCGTCAGCACATTGTTTGAAGAAGTGCCATGCCAGGGAACTCCTTGAAGCTGCCTTTGGGGTGCTCGGTCCCAGATGGCGGCGGTCAGTAGCAGGCGGAGTCTCTTGGCGGCGGGTGTTCTGCTTTTGCCCACTGCTCCCTCTTTTGCTACGCTGTTGGCTCGGTCTCACCACTGCCTCTTCCTCCGAACTGTGAAAGTCAGTGGCACGACCTTCATTCCATGTGGGGTCTAGGACCTCATCGTCCCCTGCATCGTCTTCCACCCAGTCTTGATCCCTGACCTCCTGTTCAGTCTGCACACTGCAGAAAGACGCAGCAGTTGGCACCTGTGTTTCGTCATCATCAGAGACATGCTGAGGTGGTATTCCCATGTCCTCATCATCAGGAAACATAAGTGGTTGTGCGTCAGTGCATTCTATGTCTTTCACCGCTGGGGAAGGGCTAGGTGGATGCCCTTGGGAAACCCTGCCAGCGGAGTCTTCAAACAGCATAAGAGACTGCTGCATAACTTGAGGCTGAGACAGTTTCCCTGGTATGCATGGGGGTGATGTGACAGACTGATGGGGTTGGTTTTCAGGCGCCATCTGTGCGCTTTCTGCAGAAGACTGGGTGGGAGATAATGTGAACGTGCTGGATCCACTGTCGGCCACCCAATTGACTAATGCCTGTACCTGCTCAGGCCTTACCATCCTTAGAACGGCATTGGGCCCCACCATATATCGCTGTAAATTCTGGCGGCTACTGGGACCTGAGGTAGTTGGTACACTAGGACGTGTGGATGTGGCAGAACGGCCACGTCCTCTCCCAGCACCAGAGGGTCCACTAACACCACCACGACCATGTCCACGTCCGCGTCCCTTACTAGATGTTTTTCTCATTGTTATGGTTCACCACAACAACAAATATATTATTTGGCCCAATGTATTGTATTCAAATTCAGCGGGATATAAATTTGAGGCCTAGTATTTAGGCGCTGGGTGACCGGTATGGATTTAGTGACAGAATTAGACTTGGAAATGCACAGAAGCGTGTGTGTGAAGTTATTCTGAATGACCCTATGTGCACCTTCAATATGATCTACCCTTTTAGGGATAGATTTCAAATAGCTCTGATATAGCAGAAACCACTAAATTATGAAATTGCTAAATTGGGAATTGTATTTCAACCCAGAACAAAAAATGTGCTTTGACGGACACTAAATAACTTTCCCAGCCACAACAGGACAGCGGTAACGAGAGATTTAGCGGGATATAAATTTGAGGCCTAGTATTTAGGCGCTGGGTGACAGGTATGGGTTTAGTGACAGAATTAGATTTGGAAATGCACAGTAGCGGGTGTGTGAAGTTATTCTGAATGACCCTATGTGCACCTTGAATATTATATACCCTTTTAGGGATAGATTTCAAATAGCTCTGATATAGCAGAAACCACTAAATTATGAAATTGCTAAATTGGGAATTGTATTTCAACCCAGAACAAGAAATGTGCTTGAACGGACACTAAATAACTCGCCCAGCTACAGCACTAGGGACAGATTTAGCGGGATATAAATTTGAGGCCTAGTATTTAGGCGCTGGGTGACAGGTATGGGTTTAGTGCCAGAATTAGACTTGGAAATACACAGTAGCGGGTGTGTGTGAAGTTATTCTGAATGACCCAATGTGCACCTTGAATATTATATACCCTTTTAGGGATAGATTTCAAATAGCTCTGATATAGCAGAAACCACTAAATTATGAAATTGCTAAATTGGGAATTGTATTTCAACCCAGAACAAGAAATGTGCTTGAACGGACACTAAATAACTCGCCCAGCTACAGCACTAAGGACAGATTTAGCGGGATATAAATTTGAGGCCTAGTATTTAGGCGCTGGGTGACAGGTATGGGTTTAGTGCCAGAATTAGACTTGGAAATACACAGTAGCGGGTGTGTGTGAAGTTATTCTGAATGACCCAATGTGCACCTTGAATATTATATACCCTTTTAGGGATAGATTTCAAATAGCTCTGATATAGCAGAAACCACTAAATTATGAAATTGCTAAATTGGGAATTGTATTTCAACCCAGAACAAGAAATGTGCTTGAACGGACACTAAATAACTCGCCCAGCTACAGCACTAGGGACAGATTTAGCGGGATATAAATTTGAGGCCTAGTATTTAGGCGCTGGGTGACAGGTATGGGTTTAGTGCCAGAATTAGACTTGGAAATACACAGTAGCGGGTGTGTGTGAAGTTATTCTGAATGACCCAATGTGCACCTTGAATATTATATACCCTTTTAGGGATAGATTTCAAATAGCTCTGATATAGCAGAAACCACTAAATTATGAAATTGCTAAATTGGGAATTGTATTTCAACCCAGAACAAGAAATGTGCTTGAACGGACACTAAATAACTCGCCCAGCTACAGCACTAGGGACAGATTTAGCGGGATATAAATTTGAGGCCTAGTATTTAGGCGCTGGGTGACAGGTATGGGTTTAGTGCCAGAATTAGACTTGGAAATACACAGTAGCGGGTGTGTGTGAAGTTATTCTGAATGACCCAATGTGCACCTTGAATATTATATACCCTTTTAGGGATAGATTTCAAATAGCTCTGATATAGCAGAAACCACTAAATTATGAAATTGCTAAATTGGGAATTGTATTTCAACCCAGAACAAGAAATGTGCTTGAACGGACACTAAATAACTCGCCCAGCTACAGCACTAAGGACAGATTTAGCGGGATATAAATTTGAGGCCTAGTATTTAGGCGCTGGGTGACAGGTATGGGTTTAGTGCCAGAATTAGACTTGGAAATACACAGTAGCGGGTGTGTGTGAAGTTATTCTGAATGACCCAATGTGCACCTTGAATATTATATACCCTTTTAGGGATAGATTTCAAATAGCTCTGATATAGCAGAAACCACTAAATTATGAAATTGCTAAATTGGGAATTGTATTTCAACCCAGAACAAGAAATGTGCTTGAACGGACACTAAATAACTCGCCCAGCTACAGCACTAAGGACAGATTTAGCGGGATATAAATTTGAGGCCTAGTATTTAGGCGCTGGGTGACAGGTATGGGTTTAGTGCCAGAATTAGACTTGGAAATACACAGTAGCGGGTGTGTGTGAAGTTATTCTGAATGACCCAATGTGCACCTTGAATATTATATACCCTTTTAGGGATAGATTTCAAATAGCTCTGATATAGCAGAAACCACTAAATTATGAAATTGCTAAATTGGGAATTGTATTTCAACCCAGAACAAGAAATGTGCTTGAACGGACACTAAATAACTCGCCCAGCTACAGCACTAGGGACAGATTTAGCGGGATATAAATTTGAGGCCTAGTATTTAGGCGCTGGGTGACAGGTATGGGTTTAGTGCCAGAATTAGACTTGGAAATACACAGTAGCGGGTGTGTGTGAAGTTATTCTGAATGACCCAATGTGCACCTTGAATATTATATACCCTTTTAGGGATAGATTTCAAATAGCTCTGATATAGCAGAAACCACTAAATTATGAAATTGCTAAATTGGGAATTGTATTTCAACCCAGAACAAGAAATGTGCTTGAACGGACACTAAATAACTCGCCCAGCTACAGCACTAGGGACAGATTTAGCTGGATATAAATTTGAGGCCTAGTATTTAGGCGCTGGGTGACAGGTATGGGTTTAGTGCCAGAATTAGACTTGGAAATACACAGTAGCGGGTGTGTGTGAAGTTATTCTGAATGACCCAATGTGCACCTTGAATATTATATACCCTTTTAGGGATAGATTTCAAATAGCTCTGATATAGCAGAAACCACTAAATTATGAAATTGCTAAATTGGGAATTGTATTTCAACCCAGAACAAGAAATGTGCTTGAACGGACACTAAATAACTCGCCCAGCTACAGCACTAAGGACAGATTTAGCAGGATATAAATTTGAGGCCTAGTATTTAGGCGCTGGGTGACCGGTATGGATTTAGTGACAGAATTAGACTGGGATATGGCCAAAAGATAAACAGACTATTGCTGGTTAAATGCACTTGGTGTGACAGCTTCACCCTGATGTAGGCTTTAGCCAAAAAACAACCACACCATTGAGGGTTAAATGCACTTGGTGACAGGCGCAGCTTGCCCCTGATTTAGTATATGGCCAAAAAATGAACAGACTATTGCTGGTTAAATGCACTTGGTGTGACAGCTTCACCCTGATGTAGGCTTTAGCCAAAAAACAACCACACCATTGAGGGTTAAATGCACTTGGTGACAGGCGCAGCTTGCCCCTGATTTTGTATATGGCCAAAAAATGAACAGACTATTGCTGGTTAAATGCACTTGGTGTGACAGCTTCACTCTGATGTAGGCTTTAGCCAAAAAACAACCACACCATTGAGGGTTAAATGCACTTGGTCGCAGCTTGTGCTGGCGCACCACAAGACACAAAATGGCCGCCGATCACCCCAGAAAAATGTGACTGACAAACGGTCTGGGCAGCCTAAAAACAGTGAGCAATTGAGGATCAGCAGCTCAATGATCCACAGCTGCAGATCGATCAGTTAATCAAGTCCTTTGGAGGAGTTAATCTGCCTAATCTCGCCCTACTGTCGCAGCCGCAACCTCTCCCTACGCTAATCAGAGCAGAGTGACGGGCGGCGCTATGTGACTCCAGCTTAAATAGAGGCTGGGTCACATGGTGCTCTGGCCAATCACAGCCATGCCAATAGTAGGCATGGCTGTGATGGCCTCTTGGGGCAAGTAGTATGACGCTTGTTGATTGGCTGCTTTGCAGCCTTTCAAAAAGCGCCAAGAAAGCGTCACAAAAGCGCGAAGAAAGCGACGAACACCGAACCCGAACCCGGACTTTTACGAAAATGTCCGGGTTCGGGTCCGTGTCACGGACACCCCAAAATTCGGTACGAACCCGAACTATACAGTTCGAGTTCGCTCATCCCTAGTAAAGAGATCTCTCCCATCATCTTTTTATCCCCAGGACTGTGACAAGGGGACATCCTCTGCGTCTGGAGGAAAAAAGGTTTGTACACAAACATAGAAGAGGATTCTTTACGGTAAGAGCAGTGAGACTATGGAACTCTCTGCCTGAGGAGGTGGTGATGGTGAGTTCACTAAAAGAGTTCAAGAGGGGCCTGGATGTATTTCTGGAGTGTAATAATATTACAGGCTATAGCTACTAGAGATGGGTCGTTGATCCAGGGAGTTAATCTGATTTCCTGGATTTACTGAGCTATTAACATCACCACATCAGTCTCCACGATTTACATTAAAATATACTAGTACTAATGCCCAGTGTTTTGTAATTTGTCTAGAAAATCACTTTTATTAATATGCTAATTACCTTACTAAGGAGCCCAAGGGGCTGTCCCTCCGGCCGTTGGAGCCCAGCCGCGCCCATTACTTCGGAGCCCAGTACCGCCCCACTGCAAATTTATTTACTCCTCTTCACCGACGTAATGTTTATGCAGTGCCCGTAATCCCGCACATGTGCCCTGGATTTACATGTCAGCGCCTGTGCAGTGTCCTCCAGTGTGCTTGATAAACTATTTCACTTTTACCTATTTTACACACTTTATTGAAACGGCCTGATCACTGGCTGCTTGAGTTACGTTGCCCCGCTCCTGCTCCTCCGTCCTCCACTCTACCTTTCCGGGTCGAGCAAAGCTGGCGCATGCACAATGAGTTCTGTGAATATGATGCCAGGACACCGAGCGGGCGCTGACATGTGTATCCAGGGCGCATGCGTGGGATCACGGGCGCTGCACAAACATTACATCGGTAAAGAGGAGTGAATAAATTAGCAGTGGGGGCGGTGCTGGGCTCCGAAGTAATGGGCGTGGCTGGCAGTGGCGACTCTAGGAACAATATATAGGGGGGGCACAAAGATACCACAGTCAAAAATGGGGGGGCACAAACAAAATAAGTATATATCAATAAGATTACAAAATACGAGTGAATTGCGATATGCAGGGATACAGTTATAATAAAGCAATTTACTTACAAAAGAAGCTACTCAGTCGTCTGCTGTGCCGTCCTCTGCTTGCATCCACGTATTCTTTCCCCTTCTTTCTGTCTCTCGTCAGTGCACAGGCACACTGTTATGGGGGATCTGTGGAAGACACACTGTTATGGGGGCATCTGTGGATGACACATTATGCCTCTCATTAGCCCTCATTATGCCTCTCATATCAGCCCCCATATCAGCCCTTATGCCTCATTAGCTCCCATATCAGCCCTTATGCCTCATTAGCCCCCATATCAGCCCTTATGCCTCATTAGCCCCCATATCAGCCCTTATGCCTCATTAGCCCCCATTATGCCTCTTATTAGCCCCATTATGCCTCTTATTAGCCCCATTATGCCTCCAATTAGCCCCCATATGCCTCCTATTAGCCCCCATATGCCTCCTATTAGCCCCCATATGCCTCCTATTAGCCCCCATATGCCTCCAATTAGCCCCCATATGCCTATTAGCCCCCATATGCCTCCTATTAGCCCCCATATGCCCCCATATGCCTCCTATTAGCCCCCATATGCCTCCTATTAGCCCCCATATGCCTCCTATTAGCCCCATATGCCTCCTATTAGCCCCCATATGCCTCCTATTAGCCCCTATATGCCTCCTATTAGCCCCCATATGCCTCCTATTAGCCCCCATATGCCTCCAATTAGCCCCATATGCCTCCAATTAGCCCCATATGCCCCCATATGCCTCCAATTAGCCCCCATATGCCTCCAATTAGCCCCCATATGCCTCCTATTAGCCCCATAGGCCCCCATATGCCTCCAATTAGCCCCCATATGCCTCCAATTAGCCCCCATATGCCTCCTATCAGCCCCATATGCCTCCTATTAGCCCCATATGCCTCCTATTAGCCCCAAATATGCCTCCAATTAGCCCCAAATATGCCTCCAATTAGCCCCAAATATGCCTCCAATTAGCCCCCATATATGCCTCCAATTAGCCCCCAAATAGCCCCCATATGCCTCCTATTAGCCCCCAAATATGCCTCCAAATGCCCCATATGGCTCCAATTAGCCCTTATATGCCTCCTATTAGCCCCCATAATGCCCCCAGCAGCCACATTTTTTATAAAATAAAAAATAAAAACACTTACCTCTCCTGCTCCTGGACGGACGCCGCCTGCCATTTTCTCCTCAGTCGACTGTGCTCTAAACTGGCGCGCACAGCGTGAGGTCACAGAGCGCCCTCACGCTGTGCGCAGCCCTGCACAGCCGACAGCCGAGGACCAGGAAGTGGTGAGTACAGAGCGTTCACCACTTCCGGGTCCGTCGGTACTAATGAGCGCTTCCATAATGGAAGCGCTCATTAGTATTCACTCTGGGGAATCAGCGGGGGGGGGCACCCGGGGGGGCAAGGGACAACATAGGGGGGGCAATTGCCCCCCCTCGCCCCCCTCTAGCGACGCCACTAGTGGCTGGGCTCCAATGGCCAGAGGGACAGCCTCTTAGGCTCCTTATTGAGGTAATTAGCATATTAATAAAAGCAATTTTATAGACAAATTACAAGACACCGCGCAGTAATACTAGCATATTTTAAGGTAAATCGTGGAGACTGTTGTGGTGATGTTAATAGCTCAGTAAGTGAAATCCAGGTGACAGTGTCCCTTTAAGTGGGAAAAATTGGCTTCTACCTCACAGTTTTTCATTTTTTTCCCATCCTTTGGATCAACTTGCAGGATACTAGGCTGAACTGGATGGACAGACGTCTTTTTTCAGCCTTATAAACTATGTTACTATGTAAGATGAGAGATTTTCTTCCATAATATTTGTAGAGCGACCTGTAGAAGAACATTGCATAGTATGCTACATCATGTGTATCACTGTGAGTCACTAGTATTTTTGATCGAGCACCGTAGTTCTCGGCTTCTCGGGGGCTTGGGCGGAACACATCAGGATGTTCGGGTGCTCGACCGAGCACCGAGTATGATGGAAATTAATGGGAGAACCCGAGCATTAAACCAGGCACCCGTGCTCTGTAGAGGGGAAGGTGCCTGGTTCATAGGAAAATGTCAGAAATTAATGGAAACACCACCAAAATGGTTCGGAAACAGCATGGGGAGGGTGTCTGGATGCATCTTGGATTCCCAGGTCGCTGCTGGGAACGATTTTGTCCAATTAGTATGCTACTTTTACAGACTGAAAATAGAACGCACAAAACCGAAGATGAAATCGATTTTAGAAGGAAAGATTGTTAAGAAACATTATTTCCTGTATATTTACTTGTATATAAAGTGCAAGTTCAGCCAGAAATTTTGTTGATTTTCGGAACTGGGGCCATGATTAGGAGGGACGGCCAGTGGCATCCGTATTGCGTCGCTAGAGTTAAAATTCGTGGCTTGACGCAAGACGAACCACATTGAAAGCATTTGCCAAGAATGTTTTCATTAATCAACAACAAAAGTCGGAGGTTCAAAGAGATTCGACAGGCAATCCGGTGGCGCTATTCCCATGACCCGCCAAGCAGCTTCCGGGAAACCAAAGTCTTTGGGTTCTGGGGGAGTATGGTTGCAAAGCTGAAACTTAAACTAATTGATGGGTGGGCACCACCAGGAGTGGAGCCTGCGGCTTAATTTGATTCAACACGGCAAACCTCACCCGGCCCGGACACGGAAAGTATTGACAGATTGATAGATATTTCTCGATTCGGTGGGTGGTGGTGCATGGCCGTTCTGAGTTGGTGGAGCGATTTGTCTGGTTAATTCCGATAACCAACAAGACTCCTCTGTGCTAATTAGTTACGTGACCCCCAACGGTGTGGATTGTGTTGACCAGACTGTTATGGGAGGGTGCCTGCTGCTTAGTTGACCATCGTAAATATTATGGTTGAGGGTCTGCAGGTGAGCTGACCATCGCAAGCATTATGGGCGAGGGCCTGCTGCCGCTTTGTTGACTCTAGATAACTTCTGCCTGATCGCATGTCCCAGTGACGTCGATGATCCATTTAGATGTCTGCCCTATCTACTTTCGATGTTTTTTTATGTGCCTAACATGGTGACCACGGGTAACGGGGAATCGGTGTTCAATTCTGGAGAGGGAGCCTGAGAAACGGCTACCACATCCAAGGAAGGCAAGCGGGGCGCACGCAAATTACCCACTCCCGACTCGGGGAGGTAGTGACGATAAATAAAAATATAGGACTCCTAAGAGGCCCTGTTATTGGAATGAGTAATAAAAAATTACAGGTAATATCACTGGTATTTAGGATGAGGAGACGTTATATAGGAGAGGTACCACAGGTAATGTCACTGTTCGCAGCATCTATGCAAAAAGTACACTGTATGTCACAGATATGCGAGGGCATGCAGGTGAGCTGACCATCGCAAACATTATGGGCGAGGGCCTGCTGCCGCTTTGTTGACTCTAGATAACTTCTGCCTGATCGCACGTCCCTGTGACGTTGATGATCCATTTGGATGTCTGCCCTATTAACTTTCAATTAAGCGGCTAACATGGTGACCACGGGTAACGGGGAATCAGTGTTCGAATCCGGAGAGGGAACCTGAGAAACGGCTACTACATCCAAGGAAGGCAATCGGGGGGGGGCGTGCAAATTCCCTATTTCCGTCTGTCAGAAGAGGACATCATCTATTGAAAAATTTAATTTTGTGTCACCAAAAAATTGCACCAAAAAAGTGCACACGTTACACAGCAGATGTGGGCCTGGTAAGGTCACTGTCAAAAGCAGACACCTTCTACAGAAAAACAGCACTGGATATTGATATTGGTATTGATAATGATATTTTAGGGATGTGCACACTTTAAACGGGAGATATGGTGCGGATAATTTAACTGTCCGTAGCGGACACCGTCTACGGAAAAAATGCACTGGATGACAGTGATATTTTAGGGATGCGCACACTTTACATAGGGGATGTGGCGCGGATAATTTAACTGTCCGCAATGGACACCGTCTATGGAAAAAGTGCACTTGATGTCACTAATATTTTAGGAATGAGTACACTTTTCACAGGAGATGTGGCACAAATAATTTAACTGTTCGCATCGGCCTATTACACAGGTATTTTGCGCAGGATGCGCTAAAATTATATATTGCTGCTGTCACAAACAATAGTCCTTAAAAGGACATTTGGGTCTCTGAAAAGTTTTTGTATAAAAATCTTCCTATTACACTCCCTACACTGTCTGTCCCTTCCTATGCACAGCTCTACCTAACACTGAGTAATTTAGCGCATGTTGCGCTACAAACATATATTGCTGCTGTCACACACAATAGTCCTTACAAGGATTTTTGGTTCTCTGAAAGGTTTTTGTACAGAAATAATATTTAATTACTCTCCCTATGCTCTTTGCCCCTTCCTATGCTCAGCTCTGCCTGACTTAGAATGAGCCGAACATGCATCATCGAGTGCTATATAGAACCTGATGACGGGTTCTGGACAGCCAATCACTGTAATGCCAGTAGCCAACATGGCTACTGGCATTACAGTGAGGGCAGTACTTACCTGTACGTTTATTGGCTGCTTAGCGGGGAGGAGACTAGAGTATTGTGCTCAAGCACATGCGGTACTCGGCAGAGTACTGCCATGTGCCGAGCATAGCAATGCTCGAGCGAACTGGTATTACTCTGAGCATGCTAGCTCAACACTAGTCCCTAGCATGACTCCACTCTACTTAATCCCAAGTCTGGCAACTCTTTACTCAGTCCTTAGCATGGCTAACCCCCTTATTCTTAGCAGTCCCCAGAATGACTTAACCTGCTATTCAAACAGCACCATGACTCTTCTCTCCTTCTCATTCCACAACATGCCTTTCCATGAAATGATACATTAAATGATTCATGCAGTCTTTTCAAAGTGGGTCATAGCAAAACATCTGATCATCAGTCAGAAATTAGTGTAGATCCTAATAATGAGACCATTGTATGTAAACTATAATGCAATTGTATATTAAACCCTTAGTTACCATCAAGTAATTTTTTCATTTTTTTCATCATCGCATTCTAAAAACTAACTTTTTTAAAAGTTTACATAACAGTATGAGGGCTTATCTTTGCAAGACAAATTATAGTGGCACAATTTAAATGGCACCATTTTAATGGCACCGTTTTTATGTTTTGTAATATTGCATAATAAAAACCCTTTTTAAAATAAAATGTTTTTGCATCACTTGATCCTAACACTTGATTTTTGAAGGACAACTCATAGTTTTCATTGATATCATTTCAGGTAAATAACACTTTTTGATTGTTTTTAATTTCATTTTTTGGTGGCGAGTAAGCAATAAACAGCAATTCAGATTTTTTTTTTTACAGTGTTCACCATGTAAGATAAATTAAACGCTCATTGTGAAATGCGAGTCTTTACAAACTCTAGCACAGGGAATATGTAGGTGGTAGGGATTTTATTTTTTCAACTCCCATTCCAATGCTTTTTTCTTTAAAGGATACTTCTACACTGTCATGCTTATGAAGTGTGTATTATACTGTTAGTACTATACTAGCAGCCACCTGTCGGCTGTGTCAGAGAGGTGCAGCCTGATAGGAATCCTCTGCAGGCAGGCTGAAGGGATAAAGAAGAAGCCTAAACTACTTCGATGCCATACTTGCTATTGACTGTATGCGCATCTAAGGGATTAAACTGCCATATCGGCACTTTTGCTGATCTGTGCCATTAAAGCAGGAGTCCATCTCTTATCTGAGAGCAAAGCCCTGCTCTCTTTTGCATGGCAGACCTATGCAGTGCTTGGACTAGGACTAGGTCATGGTAAAAAGGCGGCAGCCTAGCCTAAGACCCATTAGCGACCACCATAATAAGGTAGATTTGCAGTCACTAATGGGTCAATCACTAAAAAATACAGGGGTATGGAATTTGTCAAACTAGTATGCCAGTTTTCTGGATAATACATTGTTGCTGGAATCCCATTTTGCGGTTATTGGGTTGGCCATGATGCTATATCATTAAATATAATGTTGAAGTTTGTATATAACCATTCATCTAGTTATCACTTATTCCACTTTCAAAGACTTTTGAAAACTGTAAGCTGTTCATAATTGTTCCAAGGAAGTGATATTATTTTTGTTCTGCCTAAAAATACATATCAACGTATTTAGTGGTGAAAGAAGGAAATCACACTTTCATGCTTTAATGCTGAGATTAATGTGATAATTTGCTATTTGTCTGTTATTCACAGACTATGCATGAATTACAGGGTGTCATAGATCCCAATTGTGATTATAATGTATTAGGCATTAGTAAATAATGATTAACCACATTCAATTTGTTAAATCTTTTATTAGTTAAATGATATTGGCCATGGTACCTAATGTTACCAATTATATAAATATAACTAGTAGGGTTGAGTAGTGATGAGCGGCATAGGCAATATTCAAATTGAGCGAGTATGCTCGGCCGAATACCAGTTCGGCTCGAGCACCGTGATGCTCGGCACATCACGGTGTTCGGCCGAATACTACGTGTGCTCGAGCGCGATGCTCGAGTCTCCTCCCCGCACGTTTGTTGCCTGCTACGCAGTCAATAAACATACAGGTAAGTACTGCCACTCACTGTAATGCCGTAGCCATGTTGGTTACTGGCATTACAGTAATTGGCTGGCGAGAACGCGTCATCGGGTGCTATAAAGCTCCCGATGACACATGGTTCAGCTCAGTCTTCGTCAGGGAGAGCTGTGCTGTAGAAGGGACAGATAGTGTAGGGAATTTAATAAAAAATTTTTGTTAGCCAGGGTTGGTGTCAGAGACCCAAAAGTCCTTTTAAGGACTATTGTTGTATCTGGCAGCAATATATATTTTTAGCGCAACCTGCGATATAATCTCCGGTGTAATATGTGCGCAGCCTAAAAATATCTGTGACATTTAGTGTACTTTTTCCGTAGACGGTGTCCACTGCGGACAGTTACATTACCTGCACTACATCTCCTGTATAACGTGTGCTCATCCTAAAAATATCTGTGACATCCAGTGTACTTTTTCTGTAGACAGTATCCGCTGCGGACAGTTACATTACCTGCGCTACATCTCCTGTATAACGTTTGCACAGCCTAGAAATATCTGTAACATCCAGTGTACTTTTTCCATAGACGCTGTAGAAAGTGACATTACCTGCGCTACATCTCCTGTATAACATTTGCGCATCCTAAAAATATCTGTGACATCCAGTGTACTTTTTCCTTAGACGCTGCGGACAGCGACATTATCTGAGCTTGGCACCAGACCCCCACCCTTAATGTTTTAGATGGTCATCTCAGCAGCAGGTCCTCGCCCATAGTGTTTTAGATGGTCAGCTCAGCAGCAGGCCCTCGCCCATAATTTTTTCCATGGTCAGATCAGCAGCAGGCACTCGCCCGTAATGTTTTAGAGAGTCAGCTCAGCAACAGACCCTCAACCATAATTTTTTCGATGGTAAGCTCAGCAGCAGGCCCTTACCCATAATTTTTTCCATGGTCAGATCAGCAGCAGGCAGTCGCCACTAATGTTTTAGAGAGTAGGCTCAGTAGCAGACCCTCACCCTTAGGCCTCTTTCACACGGGCGTGAGTTTTTTTGCCCGGATAAGAGGCGGGTGCGTTGCGGGAAAATGCACAGAAGTTCGGGCTTGGGATTGATGTTCTGAAGATTGTATTATTTTCCCTTATAACATGGTTATAAGGGAAAATAATAGCATTCTGAATACAGAATGCATAGTAAAACAGCGCTAGAGGGGTTAAAAAAAATAAAAAAAATTAAAAAAAATAAAAAAAAATTTAACTCACCTTAGTCCACTTGCTCGCGAAGCCCGGCATCTCCTTGTGCCTCCTCTGCTGATGAACAGGACCTGGGGTGAGCTGCTCCATTAAATACAGGTTAAGGACCTCTAGCGCTGTTTTACTATGCATTCTGTATTCAGAATGCTCTTATTTTCCCTTATAACCATGTTATAAGGGAAAATAATAATGATCGGGTCTCCATCCCGATCGTCTCCTAGCAACCGTGCGTGCAAATCGCATGGCATCCATACTTGCTTGCGGATGCCATCCGATTTTCACACACCCCATTCATTTCTATGGGGCCTGCGTCACGTCGAAATCGGACAATATAGAGCATGCTGCGATTTCAACTGAACGCACAAGTGATGCGTTAAAAACATCGCTTATGTGCACAGCCCCATAGAAATGAATGGGTCAGGATTTAGTGCGGGTGCCATACGTTCGCCGCACGGATCGCACCCGCACGGAAAACTCGCCCGTGTGAAAGGGGGCTTTATGTTTTAGATGGTCAGCTCAGCAGCAGGCCCTCTACCATAATTTTTTCAATGGTCAGATGAGCAGCAGGCCCTCGCCCCTAATGTTTTAGATGATCAGCTCAGCAGCATGCCCTCACCCCAAATTTTTTAGATGGTCAGCTCAGCAGAAGGCCCTTGCCCATAAAATGTTTCCATGGTCAGCTCAGCAGCAGGAACTCACCAATAATGTTTTAGATGGTCAGCTCAGCAGCAGGTCCTCGCCCATAATGTTTTAGATGGTCAGCTCGGCAGCAGGCCCTCGCCCATAGTGTTTTAGATGGTCAGCTCAGCAGCAGGCCCTCACCAATAATGTTTTAGATGGTCAGCTCAGCAGCAGGGCTTCGTCCCTAATGTTTTAGATGGTCAGATCAGCAGCAGGTCCTCGTCCCTAATGTTTTAGGCTGGGTTCACACCTGAGCGTTTTACAGCGCGTTCCTACGCGCTGTAAAACGCACAACAGGCAAGAACCAATGATTCCCTATGGGAATGGTTCTCACCTGGGCGTTTTACAGCGCGTACGATCGCGCTGTAAAAAGCCCGACGCTCAAACAAGTGCTTGAGCTTTTTTTGGGGCGTTTGTCGCGCGTTCCCGCACATAGAAATTCGGGAACGCGCGACAATGTGTGAACGCCAGTCGATGTATGCGCGATTGTAAACGCCCGTACAATCGCGCATACAGAGCGCTCGTTTCAGAACGCTCAGGTCTGAACCCAGCGTTAGTGAGTCAGCTTAGCAGCAGACCCTCACCCCTAATGTTTTACATGCTCATCAGCAGACCCTCACCCCTAATGTTTTAGATGGTCAGATCAGCAGCAGGCCCTCGCCCCTAATGTTTTAGAGGGTCACCAGCAGGCTTTTGCTCCTAATGTGTTTAAGGGTCACCAGCAGGCCATCAATCATAATTTTTCAAGGGTGTGTATGATGCCCTCTTTTATGTGTAATAAAGGGTGTATTGGAGTGCCGGTTCCTTGTAATTTTTGGCAGCCCTTTCACTGTGAATAGGAGTCCCTACTACCTGAACAATTGTACCACAATGTGAATGAGGCCCTCCTTTATGTGATATACAGGTTGCATCTGAATGCCTCTTCCTTGTAATTTTTGGCAGCACTTGCACTTTAAATACAAGTAAATACACAGGAAACAATGTTTCCTAAAATGTTTTCGTCTAAAATCGATTTTTATCTTTGGTTTTTGTGCGTATTATTGTCAGTCTGTAAAATTTGCATACTACTCGGAAAACATTGTTCCCAGCAGCGACCTGGGAGTCCAACTTGCATCCATACACTCCCCCATGCTGTTCCCGAATCATTTCAGTGAGGTTTCCATAAATTTCTGACCTTTTTTATGTGAAGCAGACACCCTGCCTGGTTTAATGCTCGGGTTCTGCCATTGACTTCCATTGTCCTTGGGTGCTTAGTAGAGTACCCGAGCATCCCAAGGTGTTCTACTCGAGCACCCGAGCACTTTGGTGCTCGATCAACACTAACAACTAACCAATTAAATTATCCATATCCAATTAACACAATAGCTAAAACAACAACATAGTCCACTCTAAAAGTAACTTATTCCCATTCAAAGCACCGTGACATTATGTATTAAATTAATAAAATAGGGGGGGGGGGGGTTCTTTACTGTCACTTACGTGCATGGATTTTAATGGTTAATCCTTGTGGCAATTGTTGACTCTTGCTCTAATCAAGTTGCTCCTTGGCTCTTCTATGAGGATTTCAGCCTGATCCATGTCCATCTGTTTCCAGGTAAGTACCTTATTGATGTGTAAATTTGCACATGCAAATAGTGGGGTCATGACACCATGTCACCTCTATTTTAAGCCGCAAATATGGTATATTCATGGTGTCATAGATCCCAATTGCGATTATAATTTATTAGTCGTCAGGATTAACCACCTTAGATTTGTTAAATCTTTTATTAGTGGAAGGATACTATATTGGCCACAGTGCTTAATGGTACCTATTTTATAATATAACTAACCAATTAAATTATCCCTATTCAATAAACACAATAACTTAACCAACAACATAGTCCACTCGAAGAGTGACTTAACCCATACCGCCATATAGCGAAGCTGTATGGCTAACATGCACCGAAGGCTACTTCAATCACATTTTGTAGGCCAGCGTTAAATATATCTAGGCCAATATCTGACAATGTTTGTTTAGATTTGTAATATAGACCTCTAACATATCCTTCCAATTATTTATGTCTATACGAAGAACCAAGAATTAAAATCATATATTTTTCAATATTTTTGTTAATTCATATTATGATTGTTTCCATGAATTAATTTTTGGGGAATTACAGGCACACCTTGGCAGTATTTCCAAAAGGATGATTCCGAAAGGATGATCTTAGTCAATGGGAAATGAATGTGGATATTTTCTATTGTATTTTTTAAGTTGCTTATTAGTTTGTGTGTACGCAATCTGCCCATATCAAACGAACCTGCATGAATAATTAGCATGTTAGGTGTCGGACAAGTTTTTAATAACTCTATACATTACTTAATTATATTTTTTATGCAAATTCCATAATTACTTTTCCATAAAATATTGACCTTAGTACCGAAACCTAAATTATCTGCATTAGATTTAAAAGAAGAACATTTTCTGGCGGAAGAAATAAGTTCATTTCTGACTATCCAGATATTCTTCATAGAATCTGCCATAGATAAAATAAATAATTCATGTCTGATGTATAATTTATATCTTGTAGGATTATATCTGGCAATTTTTTTTATAGTTTTTTCCCTTAAACCTAACTTAGAAGTTAAAGTTGCCACACCATGCGGAAAGAATGTGCTATAATTTTTTTCTTTTTGTAAACCAAATAGTTTTTTCATTTATGCAAAATTTATTTTAATTTGATTAATGGGGATTTGTCTTTGTGTATAAATAGTGGGCCTGGTTAACATGACCTATTGGTTACCCATTATTTCAAGGCCTGATCTGGGCACAGTGCTGAGTATTGGAATTGATTTAATTTTATCCATGTTCCTTTTGCTGATTGGTCAGTTTTTGATCTTTTTAAGTACAATTTGATGTAGTCAGGATGTAAGAGTAAATCATTAATTTGTAATGTGCTTCTTTTAAATTATTTGCAGCTACGATTTCGCTTAACGGAAAGCTCCAAAAGAGGTGGTTAAATATGTTGCTTTGAATAAGGAAACCTTGTAAGAAGACGTACAGATATAAGATAAGTAGTCAAGGAAATATTTTACGTTTTTTAGCGATAAAGGCCTAGTTCTGATTTTGACTGGATTGCCTCTTTTTAGACCTTTTAATATTTGTTTTAATAAGTGTGACATAGCAAGGGGTTTTGTTTGGGAAGGCAGGTATTTTCCTCCCAACATGGGCGGCTGGGCTGATTTCCAGCCAGGTGAGATTGAATACCGGAACGGAGTTTAAGTGCCGGTCCGGGTTTTGGCAGCACCTGGCTGTCCTTTAAATAGGCAGCTGGGCTCAGAATCAAAGTCTCTGCCTTGGGATCTGAGGCATGGTGCCATGCTAGAGGGCTGAGAGCCACATGCGGGGAAACAGGCCCCCTAAAGCCTCTTGTGGACGCTGGAAAAACCTGCTAAAAAGGTGACTGGTGCTTTGGACTTTCCTTTGTGTGAACAAACACTAAAACTGAAATGTTGCTTTTTTTTTTTCTCCTGTATGTTTTACAAACTGTTTCTTTTCCCTCTGTTCTGCATCCGCTTACCCTGCCTACCAGAGCGAATCCTCACATAAGAAATTAGATGAAAAGGGCATTAAATTGCAGATTCCTTGGAAAAATGAAACTCCAGCTAAATTTTTTTAATGTAATCCGCTTTCTTGGCATTTTTTGTCAGTTTTAAAACAAAAAGGATAGCATGATCAACGTTGTTGTCTAAAATTTTTATATCATTGGCAGAACAAAATGTCCCCAATTTCTCCATGCAGCTGTATAAGCAGCCCATGTGTTCTGAGCCAATGAATTACTGATTAACCAGTTGATCATTTCCATATTGTCTTCAAAATTTGTTGTGGGCAAGGAATTACCTTCTTTATTTTTGGCATTAAGCCATATGTTATTGCTTAAACAAGTTAAAACAATTTGTCTTAATACATTTACTACTACCTCTGATTTAGCAGATAGACAATTTATGAAGAATATCACTCCTTTATTGTCAGAAAATAATAAAATGTGTTTTGTTTATAAATTCTTCTTGCAATAGTTAATGCTACAAGTACGGCAAAAAAATTGAGGAATACGATATTAATAAAGGATTGACCAGTTTAATGGCCACCTTTAAGATGACCATTGATTTTTGAACATTGCTCCATAATCGACTGAAGCAGCTGCATCAGTATATCAATGCAGAGAATCTGAAACAAAAAATTATTGTTGCCAAATAGTTTTTCCATAAAATGTTTCTAAAAAACGTAACCATAGTTGTATGTCGTCTTTTATTTGTTTTGTTAAGCGGATATGATCGAATGGGGAGTTTTTTCCTTTGATGGCTGAATAAATGGGTCTCCTGATGACTCTGGATATAAAGTATAATGAGCCTAGGGCTGATTGCAACCGTTTTAAATTGGTTATCTTTGTTGATAATAAGTAGTTTAATATAATATGTGAGGAGAATATTTTTTATTCTGGTGTTTTAAATTCCATTTTTTCTGTGTCTATGGAAATGCCCAGAAACATTATAGTGTTTGTGGGATAGACAGTCTTTTCGGCTATTAGACTGTTGAAGTACTCTGCTATGTTATATAAAGTAGAAAGAAGTTTATTGTTTTTTTTCAATAAATAGAAAATCATCCAAGTAGTGTATTACATAACCACCACTTGAATGACTTTATAACATACATTACAAGAAGGTCAAGAATGCCTCAAAGTAAAAACAGGATAAAGAAACACCCATCAGTAATGCTTTGTCATAATAATATTTGCCTTCAAATTGAAAACCAAGTGAGTTTATTGGTAACAATCTGAAGGCAGATTTTTTTTGTCAGTTTTAGTCATTAATGCGTTCCTTCCAGCCCCTCATAGGAAGGATAATGCTTGGTCAAATGAAGAATAATTGACAGTAGACTAATTTGTATCAATTAAATCAAAGATTAATCTTTGGGATATGATAAATGGTCAATGTGGCGGTAACTGTTATGTTCCTTTTTTGGGACTAGACCCAGTGGAGATGGTCTAAAGTTTTGAAAAGGTGGACTAGTGAAAGGACCAGCGACTCTATTTTCAGAAATTTCTTTATCTATTTTTTCCTGAGCAGCTAATTTGTTTAATTTTACAGATTTCATTTCATTTTTATTTTTTACAAAGGAACCAGTTAACGCAGGTACAGAAAAGCCATCAATTAATATTTCATTGTTGTGTAAATTTTAAAATAGCTGAGGAGCCTTGGTATGATCAATGGTGTCACTTGATCTATTGGATTCTTTTGTGTTTGAATGATGCCAGTTTCGTTTTTAAAGCATTTTGTTGCTGGGTGGCTTCCATTGCAAAAAGTGCATTCGTGCTTGTATTTGCAATCTGTTTGCCATTTGCAGGTGGACTCATTGAATGTAAAGCAAATTCCTTTCTTTGTAATTTGCTGACAAAAAAAGATTAGACCTTTGTGGTAAAATGAGGTTAATCCACAATCCAACATCTTTGGAAACCCCAGTTTAGATCTGGATAGGCAGCAAATTTTTTGACTAAATGATTCGTCATAATTAGGGATGAGCGAACCCGGACTGTATAGTTTGGGTTCGTACCGAATTTTGGAGTGTCCGTGACACGGACTCGAACCCGGACATTTTCGTAAAAGTCCGGGTTCGGGTTCGGTGTTCGTCGCTTTCTTGGCGCTTTTTGAAAGGCTGCAAAGCAGCCAATCAACAAGCGTCATACTACTTGCCCCAAGAGGCCATCACAGCCATGCCTACTATTGGCATGGCTGTGATTGGCCAGAGCACCATGTGACCCAGCCTCTATTTAAGCTGGAGTCACTCTGCTCTGATTAGCGTAGTGAGAGGTTGCGGCTGCGACAGTAGGGCGAGATTAGGCAGATTAACTCCTCCAAAGGACTTGATTAATCGATCGATCTGCAGCTGTGCATCATTGAGCTGCTGAAATTCAATTGCTCACTGTTTTTAGGCTGCCCAGACCGTTTGTCAGTCACTTTTTACTGGGGTGATCGGCGGCCATTTTGTGTCTTGTGGTGTGCTAGCACAAGCTGCGACCAAGCGCATTTAACCCTCAATGGTGTGGTTGTTTTTTGGCTAATTCCTACATCAGGGTGACGCTGTCACACCAAGTGCATTTAACCAGCAATAGTCTGGTTATTTTTTGGCCATATACTACATCAGGGGCAAGCTGCGCCTGTCACCAAGTGCATTTAACCCTCAATGGTGTGGTTGTTTTTTGGCTAAATCCTACATCAGGGTGAAGCTGTCACACCAAGTGCATTTAACCAGCAATAGTCTGTTTATTTTTTGGCCATATACTACATCAGGGGCAAGCTGTCACCAAGTGCATTTAACCCTCAATGGTGTGGTTGTTTTTTGGCTAAATCCTACATCAGGGTGAAGCTGTCACACCAAGTGCATTTAACCAGCAATAGTCTGTTTATTTTTTGGCCATATACTACATCAGGGGCAAGTTGCGCCTGTCACCAAGTGCATTTAACCCTCAGTAGTGTGGTTTGTCAAGCTGTCACACCAAGTGCATTTAACCATCGAAATGCTACTGTGCATTTCCAAGTCTAATTCTGTCAGTAAACCCATACCTGTCACCCAGCGCCTAAATATTAGGCCTCAAATTTATATCCAGCTAAATCAGTTGTTACTGCTGTAGCTGGGCGAGTTAGTTAGTGTCCGTTAAAGCACATTTCTTGTTCTGGGTTGAAATACAATTCCCAATTTAGCAATATAAAAATTTTGTGGTTTCTGCTGAATCAGAGCTATTTGAAATCTATCCCTAAAAGGGTAGATCATATTGAAGGTGCACATAGGGACATTCAGAATAACTTCACACACCCGCTACTGTGCATTTCCAAGTCTAATTCTGTCAGTAAACCCATACCTGTCACCCAGCGCCTAAATACTAGGCCTCAAATTTATATCCAGCTAAATCTGTCGTCAGTGCTGTAGCTGGGCGAGTTATTTAGTGTCCGTTCAAGCACATTTCTTGTTCTGGGTTGAAATACAATTCCCAATTTAGCAATTTCAAAATATAGTGGTTTCTGCTGTATCAGAGCTATTTAAAATCTATCCCTAAAAGGGTAGATCATATTGAAGGTGCACATAGGGACATTCAGAATAACTTCACACACCCGCTACTGTGCATTTCCAAGTCTAATTCTGTCAGTAAACCCATACCTGTCACCCAGCGCCTAAATACTAGGCCTCAAATTTATATCCAGCTGAATTTGAATACAATACATTGGGCCAAATAATATTTTTGTTGTTGTGGTGAACGATAACAATGAGGAAAACATCTAGTAAGGGACGCGGACGTGGACATGGTCGTGGTGGTGTTAGTGGACCCTCTGGTGCTGGGAGAGGACGTGGCCGTTCTGCCACATCCACACGTCCTAGTGTACCAACTACCTCAGGTCCCAGTAGCCCCCAGAATTTACAGCGATATATGGTGGGGCCCAATGCCGTTCTAAGGATGGTAAGGCCTGAGCAGGTACAGGCATTAGTCAATTGGGTGGCCGACAGTGGATCCAGCACGTTCACATTATCTCCCACCCAGTCTTCTGCAGAAAGCGCACAGATGGCGCCTGAAAACCAACCCCATCAGTCTGTCACATCACCCCCATGCATACCAGGGAAACTGTCTCAGCCTCAAGTTATGCAGCAGTCTCTTATGCTGTTTGAAGACTCCGCTGGCAGGGTTTCCCAAGGGCATCCACCTAGCCCTTCCCCAGCGGTGAAAGACATAGAATGCACTGACGCACAACCACTTATGTTTCCTGATGATGAGGACATGGGAATACCACCTCAGCATGTCTCTGATGATGACGAAACACAGGTGCCAACTGCTGCGTCTTTCTGCAGTGTGCAGACTGAACAGGAGGTCAGGGATCAAGACTGGGTGGAAGATGATGCAGGGGACGATGAGGTCCTAGACCCCACATGGAATGAAGGTCGTGCCACTGACTTTCACAGTTCGGAGGAAGAGGCAGTGGTGAGACCGAGCCAACAGCGTAGCAAAAGAGGGAGCAGTGGACAAAAGCAGAACACCCGCCGCCAAGAGACTCCGCCTGCTACTGACCGCCGCCATCTTGGACCGAGCACCCCAAAGGCAGCTTCAAGGAGTTCCCTGGCATGGCACTTCTTCAAACAATGTGCTGACGACAAGACCCGAGTGGTTTGCACGCTGTGCCATCAGAGCCTGAAGCGAGGCATTAACGTTCTGAACCTTAGCACAACCTGCATGCCATGACCAGGCACCTGCATGCAAAGCATGAACTGCAGTGGAGTAAACACCTTAAAAACAAGGAACTCACTCAGGCTCCCCCTGCTACCTCTTCTGCTGCTGCCGCCTCGGCCTCTTCCTCCGCCTCTGGAGGAACGTTGGCACCTGCCGCCCAGCAAACAGGGGATATACCACCAACACCACCACCTCCGTCACCAAGCGTCTCAAGCATGTCACCAGGCAGCGTTCAGCTCTCCATCTCACAAACATTTGAGAGAAAGCGTAAATTCCCACCTAGCCACCCTCGATCCCTGGCCCTGAATGCCGGCATTTCTAAACTACTGGCCTATGAAATGCTGTCATTTAGGCTGGTGGACACAGACAGCTTCAAACAGCTCATGTCGGTTGCTGTCCCACAGTATGTTGTTCCCAGCCGCCACTACTTCTCCAAGAGAGCCGTGCCTTCCCTGCACAACCAAGTATCCAATAAAATCAAGTGTGCACTGCGCAACGCCATCTGTGGCAAGGTCCACCTAACCACAGATACGTGGACCAGTAAGCACGGCCAGGGACGCTATATCTCCCTAACTGCACACTGGGTAAATGTAGTGGCAGCTGGGCCCCAGGCGGAGAGCTGTTTGGCGCACGTCCTTCCGCCGCCAAGGATCGCAGGGCAACATTCTTTGCCTCCTGTTGCCACCTCCTCCTACTCAGCTTCCTCCTCCTCTTCTTCCACCTGCTCATCCAGTCAGCCACACACCTTCACCACCAACTTCAGCACAGCCCGGGGTAAACGTCAGCAGGCCATTCTGAAACTCATATGTTTGGGGGACAGGCCCCACACCTCACAGGAGTTGTGGCGTGGTATAGAACAACAGACCGACGAGTGGTTGCTGCCGGTGAGCCTCAAGCCCGGCCTGGTGGTGTGCGATAATGGGCGAAATCTCGTTGCAGCTCTGGGACTAGCCGGTTTGACGCACATCCCTTGCCTAGCGCATGTGCTGAATTTGGTGGTGCAGAAGTTCATTCACAACTACCCCGACATGTCAGAGCTGCTGCATAAAGTGCGGGCCGTCTGTGAGCGCTTCCGGCGTTCACATCCTGCCGCTGCTCGCCTGTCTGCGCTACAGCGTAACTTCGGCCTTCCCGCTCACCGCCTCATATGCGACGTGCCCACCAGGTGGAACTCCACCTTGCACATGCTGGACAGACTGTGCGAGCAGCAGCAGGCCATAGTGGAGTTTCAGCTGCAGCACGCACGGGTCAGTCGCACTACGGAACAGCACCACTTCACCACCAATGACTGGGCCTCCATGCGAGACCTGTGTGCCCTGTTGCGCTGTTTCGAGTACTCCACCAACATGGCCAGTGGCGATGACGCCGTTATCAGCATTACAATACCACTTCTATGTCTCCTTGAGAAAACACTTAGGGCGATGATGGAAGAGGAGGTGGCCCAGGAGGAGGAGGAGGAGGAGGAGGAGGAAGAGGGGTCATTTTTAGCACTTTCAGGCCAGTCTCTTCGAAGTGACTCAGAGGGAGGTTTATTTCAACAGCAGAGGCCAGGTACAAATGTGGCCAGCCAGGGCCCACTACTGGAGGACGAGGAGGACGAGGATGAGGAGGAGGTGGATGAGGATGAAGCATGGTCACAGCGGGGTGGCACCCAACGCAGCTCGGGCCCATCATTGGTGCGTGGCTGGGGGGAAAGGCAGGATGATGACGATACGCCTCCCACAGAGGAGAGCTTGTCCTTACCCCTGGGCAGCCTGGCACACATGAGCGACTACATGCTGCAGTGCCTGCGCAACGACAGCAGAGTTGCCCACATTTTAACGTGTGTGGACTACTGGGTTGCCACCCTGCTGGATCCACGGTACAAAGACAATGTGCCCACCTTACTTCCTGCACTGGAGCGTGATAGGAAGATGCGCGAGTACAAGCGCACGTTGGTAGACGCGCTACTGAGAGCATTCCCAAATGTCACAGGGGAACAAGTGGAAGCCCAAGGCCAAGGCAGAGGAGGAGCAAGAGGTCGCCAAGGCAGCTGTGTCACGGCCAGCTCCTCTGAGGGCAGGGTTAGCATGGCAGAGATGTGGAAAAGTTTTGTCAACACGCCACAGCTAACTGCACCACCACCTGATACGCAACGTGTTAGCAGGAGGCAAGATTTCACTAACATGGTGGAACAGTACGTGTGCACACCCCTCCACGTACTGACTGATGGTTCGGCCCCATTCAACTTCTGGGTCTCTAAATTGTCCACGTGGCCAGAGCTAGCCTTTTATGCCTTGGAGGTGCTGGCCTGCCCGGCGGCCAGCGTTTTGTCTGAACGTGTATTCAGCACGGCAGGGGGCGTCATTACAGACAAACGCAGCCGCCTGTCTACAGCCAATGTAGACAAGCTGACGTTCATAAAAATGAACCAGGCATGGATCCCACAGGACCTATCCATCCCTTGTGCAGATTAGACATTAACTACCTCCCCTTAACCATATATTATTGGACTCCAGGGCACTTCCTCATTCAATCCTATTTTTATTTTCATTTTGCCATTATATTGCGAGGTTACCCAAAGTTGAATGAACCTCTCCTCTGTCTGGGTGCCGGGGCCTAAATATATGCCAATGGACTGTTCCAATGTTGGGTGACGTGAAGCCTGATTCTCTGCTGACATGAAGCCAGATTGTCTGTTATGGGACCTCTCTCCTCTGCCTGGGTGCTGGGCCTAAATTTATGAAAATGGACTGTTACAGTGGTGGCTGACGTGAAGCCTGATTCTCTGCTATGACATGCAGACTGATTCTCTGCTGACATGAAGCCAGATTCTCTGTTAAGGGACCTCTCTCCTCTGCCTGGGTGCCAGGGCCTAAATTTATGACAATGGACTGTTACAGTGGTGGGTGACGTGAAGCCTGATTCTCTGCTATGACATGCAGACTGATTCTCTGCTGACATGAAGCCAGATTGTCTGTTACGGGACCTCTCTCCTCTGCCTGGGTGCCGGGGCCTAAATATCTGAGAATGGACTGTTCCAGTGGTGGGTGACGTGAAGCCAGATTCTCTGCTATGGAACCTCTCTCCAATTGATATTGGTTAATTTTTATTTATTTTATTTTTATTTTAATTCATTGTCCCTATCCACATTTGTTTGCAGGGGATTTACCTACATGTTGCTGCCTTTTGCAGCCCTCTAGCCCTTTCCTGGGCTGTTTTACAGCCTTTTTATTGCCGAAAAGTTCGGGTCCCCATTGACTTCAATGGGGTTCGGGTTCGGGATGAAGTTCGGATCGGGTTCGGATCCCGAACCCAAACATTTTCGGGAAGTTCGGCCGAACTTCTCGAACCCGAACATCCAGGTGTCCGCTCAACTCTAGTCATAATTGCACCATGCTGATCCTCCAAAGTTTTTGTACGCCTCTAGGCTCTAGGATACTATTTAAGTGGTGAAATAACCTGCATAAATTTGGTTGTTTTCACCCAGAACAGCCGAATATATACAGAATGCTTGTAGCCAATTCAGGAAAGTTTTTTGCTAGTTTCTTTTTCTTTCATCTTCCTTTTTTTTGGTCTATTTTCAGATTTTTTTTGTAAGATGGGAGGAGAGAAAAAACATCAATAAATTCTCTATTCCAAAAGTTTTCTTTAGTTTGACGTGACAGATGAAATCCCAACAGAGAAATTTGACATGGCATTAGTTCTTTCACAGATGTTTGTTTTATGCCACTACACATTTCCAAGGATGGGATTAAACATCTGTCATTTGGGAAGTGAATTGAATTGCCAGGGGGGTAAACATTAGTGGTTATGTAATCAGTTTCCTTGAGACTATCCGAATCTGAGTGTCTGTCTGGTAATGACCATACAGTTACTGGATTCTGACTAGCCTCCTTCTGAGACATAAAAGAAAAACATTATTTAAACAGTTGTATTTTTTCATCAGCTAATGTGTCAGAAATGACAGTATTTTTTTTTTTCTATTTGAACTATTGCACTGTGTCTTGCTAAAAGATCTGATGCGGTTGATTTAACAAGCCATACTGGCAGTTGCTGGAGGAGACCGTTGGCGAGATAAAAATCTTTTCTTTTCCCTGCCTCCTGTGCTGCATGACGCAGAATTTCTATTTGTGCGTCTTATGGTGTCTTGAGGTGGGGAATAGTTTCTTTTCTCCTTGCAGTGTCTTTTTGATGGAGGTGGAGACTGTGGAGAATTGCTGCGGCGGAGCGCTGTGATGTCGTTTTTGTGACCGGATCTGCGCTCCTGCCTGAGGCTGCGGTGCAGACCGGATTAGATGATTGAAGATCCGATTCATCGATGCTGCTCTCCGCCTGAAGACATTGCTTCAGCCATTCTTCACCTCCATGAGTTTCTATTTTTTTAATTAATTTAGGAGGTCTTCCATTTTTCATGTAAGTGCAGGTTTCTTCACTGCCACTTACGTGCATGCGCAGCTAACTGTCTTTCTCCTTCTCTTATAGGTTGATCCTCGTGGCAACTGTTGACTCTTCCTCCAATCAAATTGCTCCTTGGCTCTTCTATGAGGATTTCAGCCTGATCCATGTCCATCTGTTTCCAGGTAATTAGCTTATTGATGTGCAAATTTACACATGCAAATAGTGGGGTCATGACACCATGTCTCCCCTATTTGCATCCGCAAGTATGGTATGTTCATTCTGCTAAGAAATTTGATACTCACCTGTGGTTTTGCTGGCAGTCAGGAAGTGATCATGACAAGATTACCTAGTTTTTAAGTTGTAATATTACTGATGAAACATATAATTTCTGGAGCAGCATATGTATTTAAGTGTATAACATATAAAATGGGACTTTCATATACTGTAGCTACTTCAAGGTACAAATGACAGTGGCTCTGAATCATGATATTGAACTGCCTCATTACTATAGAGGGAGGTCAGTTTAATGATCCCTTAACTGAAATTGCTGTACTTTGATATACAGATAAAAAAATAAGTTGGAGACACAAGCAGTTTAACTGCCAGTACAAGGATAGCTTGCCAAAAGTATTAAAGGGGTTATAAAGTGCACAAGGTTATAGATGACAAGGCTAATTATGCAGAAATACTTTCTGGCCATTTTAAGTTAGTTGTTTCACCATAAGAACCCTTTTTTAGACTGAAGCTGGAAGATCAGGTTCTGAGATCCATGGTGATCAGCTGTAATTATGGTTATTGTAGAGGGTATTAGAGATGTCGCGAACATAAAATTTTCCGTTCGCGAATGGCGAACGCGAATTTTTGCAAATGTTCGTGAACGGGCGAACCAGGCGAACTGCCATTGACTTCTATAGGCAGGTGAATTTTAAAACCCACAGGGACTCTTTCTAGCCACAGTAGTGATGGAAAAGTTGTTTCAAGGGGACTAACACCTGGACTGTGGCATGCCGGAGGGGGATCCATGGCAAAACTCCCATGGAAAATTACATAGTTGACGCAGAGTTGGGTTTTAATCCATAAAGGGCATAAATCACCTAACAATCCTAATTTTTTTTTAACAACATGGTTTAAAACATCCAGTGTGTGTATACGATCAGGTATGATGTATCGATCAGGTAGTGTAAGGGTTACGCCCGCTTCACAGACATTGACAGACCAAACTCCCCTTTTGATGCACCGTAAATGGTCCATTTGCCCAACTGCAAACTTCCCATTTGCACAAGGTTGGATACCAAGCTAGACATGTCCCGTTGATGTAATTGAAGGTTTCTTCCTCCACCCAGCCACGTACAACACCAAGGGTCCCCGAAAGGTTAATTGAATTGATTTTTTGAACGGGGAGATGGTTAAAAAAACGCTGGCTCCCTCCCCTTTGTTTGAATCCACGCCACGGTCACTGCGTCTGCGCCATGCAATTTACTGTCACACCCGATATGAGTGGTATTTTGTGTAGTACTATTCTCATCAGTTTAATCCCTGTTACGTGACGTCCCCAATCTGAGGTCCATTTATTAAATTGATTTTTCGAACAGGGAGATTGTTAAAAAAAATGCTGGCCCCCTCCCCTTTGTTTGAATCCACGCCACGGTCACTGTGTCTGCGCTGTGCAATTTACTGTCACACTCGATATGAGTGGTATTTTGTGTAGTACTATTCTCATCAGTTTAATCCCTGTTACGTGACGTCCCCAATCTGGGGTCCATTTATTAAATAGATTTTTCGAACGGGGAGATGGTTAAAAAAACACTGGCTCCCTCCCCTTTGTTTGAATCCACGCCACGGTCACTGCGTCTGCGCCGTGCAATTTACTGTCACACCCGATATGAGTGGTATTTTCTGTAGTACTATTCTCATCAGTTTAATCCCTGTTACGTCCCATATCAGGGATTGCCTTTTGTGAAAAAAAATTTAGGCCGGGTACCTTCGACTGCCTGCAGAGTGACAGACCAAACCCTGATACACCAAACTGAATTGATTTTAGGAACCGGGAGATGGAAAAAGCTGCTTGGTCGGTCCTCTTACTCCCAAGTTGGGGCACTGCGCGTGCACGGAGCAATGTGCTGTGACACCCTATATGAGTGTTAGTACTATTCCTATCAGTATAATCCCTGTTACGTCCCCTACCCTGGGACGTGTGTCAAATTGATTAATCATTCTGAAATTAACGACATCCTGAAATACTTTTTTTCTGAGCTCTGTACTTGCTTTGTATTGGAATTGATGGGGATTTTTTAAATTGTCTGCATTATTTCTAATAAACTATTAAGAGACTTTATTATGATTTTTTTTATTTTATGTATTAAAAACCCATACAACTTAAAAAAAGATAAAAAAAAAAAGAAAAATAATGTTTTTCTATGAAAAATTATCCAGTCGATCGCTTTTAGTCTGATCATAATGAAGCAACGGCCTTATCTGGGGTGTGGCAACATTGCCAACATACTCATAGAGGTGATGATCACTTCATTGTGATACGCAAGCCCCTTTACCTAAACAGGGTACTGATCACGAAGGGGAATTGACACATGTATGTGCCTTTTTTTTTTTTGGTTTTGTTTTTTGCGGCCACAGTGCAGCACCAGAGGCCAGAAAAATTAGGCATGTACACATGACTGAAAAACTAGGTATTGTTGCAGCCGCTGCTACAGCAGTGGCTGGAAAAATGGATGTTTTCCAGGCAGAAAGGTGACTAAAACATTGCGGCTTGAACCCTAGTTGGTGGCGGAGAATTCGCAAAAGTCATCCGGTATGCAGACATTAAATACAGCAGCGTGGGGACAATTTTGAGGCCAAGGAATGTCACCAGGCCTTTTGTTAGTCAAACGTATCCCCCACTATCAGTCCCTTCGGGATCCATGCCTCATTCATCTTAATGAAGGTGAGGTAATCAACACTTTTTTGACCGAGGCGACTTCTTTTGTCAGTGACTCCTGCTGCACTGAAGGTCCTTTCTGACAGGACACTTGAAGCGGGGCAGGCTAGAAGTTCTATCGCAAACTGGGATAGTTCAGGCCACAGGTCAAGCCTGCACACCCAGTAGTCAAGGGGTTAATCGCTCCTCAGAGTGTCGATATCTGCAGTTAAGGCGAGGTAGTCTGCTACCTGTCGGTCGAGTCGTTCTGTAAGGCTGGATCCTGAAGGGCTGTGGCGATGTGTAGGACTGAAAAAGCTCTGCATGTCCTCCATCAACAACACATCTGTAAAGCGGCCTGTCCTTGCCGCCGTGGTCGTGGTAGGAGGAGGATTACTTTCACCTCTTCCCCTGTTAGATTCCTGTTGTGCTGTGACATCCCCCTTATAAGCTGTGTAAGGCTACATGCACACGACCGTGTGTGTTTTGCGGTCCGCAAATTGCGGTTCCGCAAAAAAAACAGATGACATTCCGTATGGCATCCGTTTTTTTTGCGGATCCGTTTTTTTTTGCGGATCCATTGTAATAATGCCTATCCTTGTCCGCAAACTAGAAAAAAATAGGACATGCACTATTTTTTTAGCGGAGCAACGGAACGGACATACTGATGCGGACAGCACACTGTGTGCTGTCCTTGTTTTTTGCGGACCTATTGAAATGAATGGGTCCGCATCCTATCCGCAAAAAAAACGGATCGGACACTGAAACAAAATACGGGCGTGTGCATGTAGCCTTAAGCATATTTATTAGTTTGGTTTTGAACTGCTGCATCATTTCTGACTTTCGGTAATTTGGTAACATTTCTGCCACTTTCTGCTTATATCGGGGGTCTAGTAGCGTGGTCACCCAGTACAGGTCGTTCTCCTTCATCCTTTTTATGCGAGGGTCCCTCAACAGACATGACAGCATGAAAGACCCAATTTGCATAAGGTTGGATGCCGAGCTACTCATTTCCCGTTCCACCTCCTCACTGATGTCATTGACGGTCTGTTCGTCCCCCCAGCCACGTACAACACCACGGGTCCCAGATAGGTGACAACAACGAGCACCCTGGGATGCCTGCTGTGGTTGGTCTTCCTCCTCCTCAAAGCCACATTCCTCCTCTGACTCCTCTTCCTTATACTCCTCTTCCAGCGTTGCCGCAGGTCCGGCAAGCAATGATGACAAGGCTGTTTCTGGTGGTGATGGTGACCACAACTCTTCCTCTTCACGCTCATCTACAGCCTGATCCAGCACTCTTCGCAGGGCAAGCTCCAGGAAGAAAACAAATAGAATGAGGTCGCTGATGGTGCCTTCGGTGCGACTGACTAGGTTTGTCACCTCCTCAAAAGGACGCATGAGCCTACAGGCATTGTACATAAGCGTCCAGTAACATGGCAAAAAAATTCCGAGCTCCGCAGAGGCTGTCCTAGCACCCTGGTCATACAAATACTCATTGACGGCTTTTTCTTTTTGGAGCAGGCGGTCGAATATTAGGAGTGTTGAATTCCAACGTGTCGGGCTGTCGCAAATCAAGCGCCTCACTGGCATGTTGTTTCGACACTAAATGTCTGAAAAGTGCGCCATGGCCGTCTAGGAACGCCTGAAATGGCCGCACACCTTCCTGGCCTGCTTGAGGACGTCCTGTAAGCCTGGTTACTTAGACACAAAGCGTGGTACGATAAGATTCAACACATGTGCCATGCACGGCACATGTGAAAACTTGCCCAAATTCAATGCTGCCAGCAAATTGCTTCCATTGTCACACACCACTTTTCCGATCTCCATTTGGTGCGGGGTCAGCGACTGATCCACCTGTGCGTTCAGGGAGCACAGGAGTGCTGGTCCGGTGTGGCTCTCAGCTTTCAGGCAAGTCAATCCCAAGACAGCGTTACACTGTTGTATCCGGGATGTGGAATAGCCCCTGGGGAGCTGGGGGGATTCACTTGATGTGCAGCCAGACGCTGCAGCAGAAGAGGACTCAGCCGAGGAGGTTATGGAAGAGGATGGAGTAGGAGGAGCAGAGGAGGTGGCAGTAGGCCTGCCTGCAAGTCGTGGCGGTGTCACCAACTCCACTGCAGAGCCACGCATTCCATGCTTGGCAGCCGTCAGCAGGTTGCCCCAATGTGCAGTGTAGGTGATATACCAGCCCTGACCGTGCTTTGCAGACCAGGTATCAGTGGTCAGATGGACCCTTGCCCCAGCACTGTATGCCAGAGATGCCATGACTTCCTTTTCAATCACCGAGTAGAGGTTTGGGATTGCCTTTTTTATTTTTTTTTATTTGTCCGGGTACTTTCCACTGTGGTGTTCCAATAGCGACAATTTTTTTGAAGGCCTCAGACTCCACCAGCTGGTATGGTAAAAGCTGGCGGGCTAAGAGTTCCGTCAAGCCAGATGCTGGGCAAGGGGGTGACTCTGTGACATCTTCTTACGCTCAAACATTTCCTTTACAGACACCTGACTGTGGGCAGATGAGATGGAACTGCTGAAGGTGAGAGGCGAAGTGGCGGGTGGTTGAGAGGGGGCAAGGAGGACAGCAGTGGTTGACGTGGCTGAAGATGGTGGACCAGGAGGAGGATGGTGGCTTTGAGCTTGTGTGCTGCTTGTACTCATGTGTTGATCCCATTGGCTTTTTTGTTATGTGAGATCATGTGGCTTCGTAAAGCAGTTGTACAGAGGTGGGTGTTGGACTTCCCATGACTCAGTTTCTTTTGGCACAGGTTGCAAATGGCACCGCTGTTATCAGAGGCAGACACACAAAAAAAATGCCACACTGCTGAGCTTTGCAATGACGGCATTCTGGTGGTGGCAACAGCATGCGTTGATTGGCGTGCTGTCTGGCTGACCCCGGGTGCCGATACATGCTGTCTGACTGTGCCACTAGCTCCTTGCGACGACCTCCCCCTGCTTTTAAACTCGTCTCTTCCTTCTCTCTGTCTCCCCTTCTGAACTTTCCCCTCTTCTTTTTCTCTTCGAGCAGGCACCCACGTGGCATACACAGACACATCGTCATCATCAACCACTTCACTTGTATCTGACACCTCAGCAAAGGAAGCAGCAGCGGGTACAACATCATCATCATTACACTGTACGTCCATGTGTGTAATGCTGCCTGACTGAGACATATCCCTGTTATCTACATCCTCTGGCAATAACGGTTGCGCATCACTAATTTTATCCAACTGATGTGTAAATAACTCCTCTGAGGGATCAAGTGAAGTGGCTGTGGTGGCTGTGGTGGTAGTGGTGGTGGTGGTGGTGGGCGGGAGAGTGGTAACTTGAGAGCAGGTGACCAAAGCTGAGCTGGAGGAGGATGGTGCGTCAAGGTTCTTAGCAGAAGCTGTTGAAGATTGGGTGTCCTGTGTAAGCCAGTCAACTATTTCCTCAGAAGTTTTTGGGTTCAGGGTACGTGGCCTCTGAACACTGGGCATTATTCCAGGGCCAGTGGAAATCACAGCACCACGACGGCCCCTGCGGGATGGCCTGCCTCTGCCTGTCATTTTTTTTTAGATAAGTGGTACTATGCGTGCTAGGTACTATGCCACCCTATATAAGTGGTGGGCAGTGGGCACAGTACAGTCTGTGTGGGCCTCACACCCATGGGTTTGCAAATGTGATTATATCACAGAATTTTTTTTAATAGAATTTTTTTTTATCTGCAAGGTATTTGAGTGAGTGACACCCTGTAACGGTATGAGTGGAGGCCTAGCCACTAGCCAGTGGCCACAATACAGTCTGTTTGGGCCTGACACACACGGGCTTGCAAATGTGATTATATTACAGAAAAATATTAAATAGAATTTTTTTTTATCTGCCAGGAATTTTCTGTCACACCCTGTATGAATGGTGTGCACACAGTGCTGTCTGTGACTGAGCCTGCAGCCTCTCACACACGGGCAGCCAGGCAACTGTGATATATATATATATATATATATATATATATAATAGAGAGAAGCAGCACACAAAAAAAGAAAACGTGCGGGTGCAAAAAAATCCTCCTGAGGGACCTGCGACCAAGGTCCCGGGTATGGATAATGAAGCAAAAGAAGGCAGCACTCCAGAAGCACTCCAGATGATAATGAAAAAGTGGACGATTTATTCACTCATCAGCAACGTTTCAGCTCTTTCTATGGAGCCTTTTTCCAGCTGAGTAACATGTGCAAAATTACATCTATAAATAGTGCAAGTGATTTAACAAAATACAAATTGATACATCATTTAATAAAGTGCAAATACATAAATATTACAACCATATTACAAGTATAGTCAGTATATCATCGTGGTTCAATATAGCAGCAATATAAATATAGTAATGAAAATTCCACAGTGTAATAAATACAATATAAAATCACAAAAAATCCATAATTGCTAATCAAAAGTGACAAGTGAACAAGTGTGTTTGACATAATATACCAAATAAAAAAGTTAAAAACCTTTGAATGAATCACTTCAGGCAGAGTAGACATGGTGGGAACTGTTGGCGTCCGGAATAGAAGACGGCTCATGCGCCGCTCCAACCGCTATCGCGAGATTCACAGAGGTAGTACGTAACGTACAAACCACATCAAAGATGGGTACTTTTGAGCATTTGCTTTAGGGCGCATGCGCATGCCAATACAACCGCCCATGTAGATTTGACAGGCACTTGTACAGTGCCTGAGCGCCGCAGCATATTGCAGACTAAGCTGATCCAAGCATCGGGGACCGGCGGGTCAACATCGGTCACCAATAGGATATCTGTATCTGCGGGATGATGCAGTATTCAAACCGTTAACATCCCGCAGTCCAGAATAACAGCAAATCTGCTCCATGTCACCAACAGCCATAAAGTAGGCAGGATCCACAGTGTGTGGGTCCAAAACCACTGTCAGCTGAAGAGACACGGACCAAACTGCATCGGGGCTCATAATATATCAATATTTTGTTTATATTAAATGTGACAGCAACTCCTGTCTGTGTAGGTGCCACCCAAGTCCCATAGGGGGGCTGGAGTCTCACCATCACACAGACAGGGGCTGTCCTCAAGCATTAGCTATAGATACTGCAAAATACAAAAAAAAGGGAGCGCCAACAAAATTCCTACAGTCATCGCCATATGTGAACATTCGTATGCTGTCATATCCTATAGAAAAGATAGAAAGAAAAAAATATTTTTATTATTATATAGCACATGTTGTTTTCCACATAAGCCATCAAACCAGGGGATAAAGTACATAATCAATGACTAGACAACCCTGAACTCCACATTTAAACCATGTGGCCTTAAGGTGCCAAGTGTGTAAATCCAGTAAAGCTCATGTTTTTTTAAATAATTTTATTCGATCACCACCTGGCCTTGAGGGGGATATTTGCTCCAAGATTCTAAAGCGTAAATCATTCTGTGTGTGTTTAGCTTCAGTGAAATGTTTGGACACAGGGAGATCCATTTTTTGTTTTCTAATGGAATACCGATGTTGATTGAGACGAGTTTTGATGTCCCATGTGGTCTCACCAATGTATAGGCGACAGGGGCACATCAACAGATAGATAACATAGGACGAATCACATGTTAAATACTGTCTGATCTTAAACCTCTGTCCCGAAGTGGGGTGCACAAAAAAGTCACCTCTCAACATCAGTTTACAATTGATGCAATTGTAACAAGGATAACAACCTTTTCGAGTAGAACCGAAGTAGGTTTCACACGTCTCCCTGGTAGAGCCAATATCAGATTTCACTAATCTATCACCTAAATTGGGACTGCGTCGATAAGAACATAAAGGTGGCAATTTAAACTACTGCACTTTCTCAAAGTTGCTAGTAAGAATTTGCCAATGTTTTTTAATTATGGCAGCAATCCTACCACTATTGGTGCTAAACTCCGACACAAAAGGAATTCGAGCCTGGGAACATTTGTGATCACCTAATCCCTCTCTAATGATTTCTGTAGTGAGTGGTTTGATTCTATTAATATGTTCTTGAATCTGTTTTTTGGGGTACCCACGTGTCTGGAATTTAGACCCCATTTCTTGCAATCTATTCTCTGCTTTTACCGGATCTTGGACAATTTTTTTGACCCTGAGGAGCTGACTAAAAGGAAGGTATTTATGAAGTAACCACGGCACTCATTCAGATGATCAAAGGTAAGTAATTTATTTAGTTATCCATCCCAAAATGATCTTTTTAAGTATGGCCAAACTTAAAAAGATCATTTTGGGATGGATAACTAAATAAATTACTTACCTTTGATCATCTGAATGAGTGCCGTGGTTACTTCATAAATCTCTTTGATTATCTCCACTGAGCACCAACAGCCGTATAAGGAGTGCCATCCACTATAATTATAGACTAAAAGGAAGGGACCTTATCATAAGTTTTGGGTGGTGACTATCATAACGCAATAAGGTGTTTTTATCTGTCGGTTTCACATACAAGTCAGTCACTAACTTGTCATTGTGAATGCTAACTTGAGTGTCCAAAAATTGCAAAGAAGCCTTTGAGTGTGTTAGTCTAAACTTAACACTGGGATCGATAGTATTCAAAAAGCTATGGAAGGTGATGAGGTCCTCCGCGGCGCCGACCCAAACCAGGAAAATGTCATCAATGTAATGCCACCACCCCAGCACATGGCTGAAGTGGTGGCTCACATAAACGACAGATTCCTCAAGATGTGACATGTAAAGATTTGCATAGGTCGGCGCCACGTCAGTTGGTGCTATAATGTGTTTTATGTAGAACCTGTTCAATGGCTTGTATGCCCAATTCATGTTCTATCGAGGTATATAGGCTTACCACATCAAAGGAAGCCAACAGTGCCCCCTTGGGGATAGACAGACCATCAATCTTAACCAGAAAGTCACTAGTATCTCTGATATATGATCTTGAGGATAAGGCAAAGGGACGCAAAATCTTATCAAGAAAAATAGCTACCCTGCAGAACGATGAGTCCATCCCCGAGACGATGGGACGTCCCGGGGGTGAAGTCAGGGACTTATGTATTTTGGGTAAAGTATATAAGATGGGTGTAGCAGATTTGTCGCAATACAAGAAGGCAAACGTTTTCTCATCAATTATATCTTTCTCTTTAGCTTCAATTACTATTTCCTTGAGCTCTCTCAAAAGCACAAATTTAGGATCATTATAAATCCTTTCATATACTTTAGTATCTGCAAGCTGCTGTCTGATTTCAGCTACATAGGATCTGGTGTCCATGACCACAACCCCACCACCCTTGTCAGCAGACTTGATGGTGAAAATGAATTTTCTTTTCTGCGCCATCTTCTCTTCCGGATGCCAACAGTTCCCACCATGTCTAATCTGCCTGAAGTGATTCATTCAAAGGTTTTTAACTTTTTTATTTGGTATATTATGTCAAACACACTTGTTAACTTGTCACTTTTGATTAGCAATTATGGATTTTTTTGTGATTTTATATTGTATTTATTACACTGTGGAATTTTCATTACTATATTTATATTGCTGCTATATTGAACCACGATGATATACTGACTATACTTGTAATATGGTTGTAATATTTATGCATTTGCACTTTATTAAATGATGTATCAATTTGTATTTTGTTAATCACTTGCACTATTTATAAATGCAATTTTGCACATGTTACTCAGCTGGAAAAAGGCTCCATAGAGAGAGCTGAAACGTTGCTGATGAGTGAATAAATCGTCCACTTTTTCATTTTCATCTGGAGTGCTGCCTTCTTTTGCTTCATTATATATATATATATATATATAAAACACAGATAGTGCAGCAGCACAGTCAGAGTTGGTGAACTGGGTGCAAATCCCCACAGAGGTAGGCCCCTCCTCCACGATATACAAAGATGAAATAACGAGGCAGCACTTCCAGCTTTTGGTGTACGGGTGAAGACCCCAAACTTTAATCCAAGCGACGTTTCGGCCTGCTCAATGAGGCCTTTATCAAGCTTGATAAAGGCCTCATTGAGCAGGCCGAAACGTCGCTTGGATTAAAGTTTGGGGTCTTCACCCGTACACCAAAAGCTGGAAGTGCTGACTCGTTATTTCATCTATATATATATATATATATATATATATATATATATATATATATAAATAAATAAATAAAAAAGCAGACTGATTTACCAGCCCTGAAAAGGGCTTTTTGGGGTGCTGTCAGGACGCTGTCCTTACAGCAGATGAGTCTGTGGACACAGAACAATGCCCTAGCTAACGCTTTCCCTATTGAATCAGCAGCAGCAGCACTCTCCCTCCTCTCACTGTGAATGCAGCGTCCGAATGAATCTAAAATGGATGCTGTCCAGGAGGTGGGAGGGTCTGGGAGGGAGGGTCTGCTGCTGATTGGCTGGAATGTGTCTGCTGGCTGTGAGGTACAGGGTCAAAGTTAACTCAATGATGATGTATAGGGGGCGGACCAAACATCGCAATAGTTCGGGACATCACTAGAGGGTATGTGTAGTTTTGGTGGGGTCGGCAACGACTGACTCTCTGACTTAGGGGTTAAAAAAACAATTTGTGCTTTATTTCTTATCCAGCACAGCAAAATGAAAGGCATCCAAGTTAATGCCACTTGGGTGAAGCCACAGTATATAAAGCATAACACAAAAACATCAAATAAATGCCTAACTATACAGAGAACTTCTTTCTCACCTATGCTTTCAGCATGTCAGGGGGGATCTGGATTTGCACATCTACACAGTCAAATGGCCACCATACTCTGACAGAGACTGAGGCTCTGGGGCCTGTATTTATTCCCCAGTAAGGATCCTAGTAGCCAAACCCAGCACCTGGGATCTCCTCGGGCTAGGGGGAATAGCTGCACTGGAGTAAGTGTGGACTGGTCCCACTTCTAAACCTACCAACCACTCAAAAAAAACAAAAATCCAACCCATAACAAAGTTTGAACAAAACAGCTCCAACAAACTACACTTTGCTGAAACAAATACAGCTTACTGGATTCTTTTTATCTCACCCACCTGGGAACTCTGGGTGAAATATATACCCCTTCCAGTACTTTTCCACATACATCGTTACAATTTCTGTACACTTCTCCTTCTAATATGTGATAAATGTAGATAAGACTAATATATAAGCATTAGAGATGAGCGAATCAAAGCTGATAAAGTCAAATTCGTTCCGAATTTCAGGAAAAATTTGATTCTGAACAAATGCGAATTTCTTCATGCTTTATGGTAACAAATCACAATTTTTCCTCACATGGCTACAATGGCAGCTAAAATGGTGGCTACACGTGTGAGGAAAGGGAAGGTGGGATGACCCATAATGCCATGCAAGCAGCCAGCCCCGTGATGTCACAGCACTATAAATACGGCAGCCATCTTAGATTCTGCAATTTACCATTGTACTTTGTTCAGGGACAGACGTTTATGTAGGCGCTAGGGAGAGTTAAAGAAAACCTCATTGTAAAAAAAAAAAAAGCGTTTTATAAGTGCACAATAAGGATAGGGAAGAATCATTTCACAGCATCTTAGTCCAGGGACAGATGTTGCAGGGGCTAGGGAGAGCCATACAGAAAACATCATTGGGAAACAAATACGATTTACAAGTGCAGGGAAAGATCCAAATAGCCATTATACAGCTCTGTCATTCCAGCAATTTGTTGTAGGGGTGCAAGTGTAATGTTGAAAAGTCTTTAGTGGCTTATATCTGCGGAAAAAGAGAAGTATATACTCTATTCACATCTGCAGCTGAATACAGTTGCAAGAAAAAGTATGTGAACCCTTTGGAATGATATGAATTTCTGCACAAATTGGTCATAAAATATGATCCGAGTACCCAAACTCTCCCTAGTGCAAGAGCACTTATATAACATCTCTACCTATGCTCATCTCACAGGACAATGGTGGCGACTGCACAGGATGAGGCCTTTATAGGGTTATGACATCACAGGGGATGGCTATCTGTGGTTTGGCTGGCTGCACAGTATTATGGGTGATCTTGCATTCCCGGGCTTCTTACTTTTCACTTTGTAACACGTGTAGGAGATTTCAGCAGCTAAAGTAGCCATCCGCCTTCCACTTCTGCCCGAGCTCATCTCGGGCAGTACAGTTAGGTGGTTGGTGCCTAAAGCCTTAAGACATTAGTCACTGTATGCACCAAAAGAATCCTTAGTTTTTCAAAACGTGTATTTGTGTGTTAGCAGAGTTACTTTACTTTGGCTATAACAATGTGTGGTTGCAAATTAGGGCTTGATTGTGTTTTGGTGTGATTTATGATCAATTGTCACCCTAAATGGAAGGTGAGTACAAGGTTGAGTGAGTAGAGCTAGATTAATACTTGCAGTTGCACCCACATTACAGGCTCAGATGGTGAGTGACAATAATTAATGTAAGGGATCTTATTTTCACAGAACTTTATGTTTGTCACCCAATGTGTCAGGTAATATGAAGTGATAATACTGGTTTTACAGTGAACAAATCAAAATAGTAAATGACAATATTTTAGAAATAGATTGCTAGTTTAATTTTGTACTCAGTGTTTTTTTTTCTCTGTTGCATGTACAATGTTTGACCATACTGTTAAAAGAACTTAGTACAATTTGCTTGTCTATTATTGTTACAATTACTCAACTTTTTAAGGATCATTGTCTCTTGTTAAAGCTGTATATTTATGCTAATAACAAATAATAGTGATACCAGCACCAGTGATATTATTTTTTACCATCAGAAACCAGCAACACTGACACATGCTTGGAAACTCAATGTGAGTTACCTTCATTTTACACTTTATTTGGTTCCAAAAAGGGATCAATTCCAATTTATCAATTTATTTAGTCATGTTCTCAAAGATTCTGAAAGGCCTGTACCTTGTAAGTAGACTTATGAGAAGTTTGTTTTCGTTAAATATTTTTTTTTCTTTTCAGGAAATTAGTGTTCCTTTTATTATATTATTTCAGGATCTTTTGGATTTTCTACAGAAGAATCAGGCTTCAAAAGGTATGACTTTCTGTCCCTACAAGAAACGATCCACCATAGTGTCCTCTCTTTCATTGTTTCCAGCAGTAGTGTTGAGCGCGAATATTCGAATAGTGAATATTAATCGCGAATATCGCAACTTCAATAATTTGTAAATATAACGAATATAGTGCTATATATTCGCTATATCGAATATTCGTCATATTTTCAAAGCTAAAGTCATGATTCCTCCCTGCTTAAGTTGCTTGTGGGTCAATGAGTCTTGACCCACAAGCAACTTAAGCAGGGAGGAATCATGACTTTAGATTTGAAAAAATGACAAATATTTTAATAACATATACACTCACCTAAAGAATTATTAGGAACACCTGTTCTATTTCTCATTAATGCGATTATCTAGTCAACCAATCACATGGCAGTTGCTTCAATGCATGTAGGGTTGTGGTCCTGGTCAAGACAATCTCCTGAACTCCAAACTGAATGTCAGAATGGGAACAAAAGGTGATTTAAGCAATTTTGAGCGTGGCATGGTTGTTGGTGCCAGACTGGCAGGTCTGAGTATTTCACAATCTGCTCAGTTACTGGGATTTTAACGCACAACCATTTCTAGGGCTTACAAAGAATGGTGTGAAAAGGGAAAAACATTCAGCATGCGGCAGTCCTGTGGGCGAAAATGCCTTGTTGATGCTAGAGGTCAGAGGAGAATGGGCCGACTGATTCAAGCTGATAGAAGAGCAACGTTGACTGAAATAACCTTATTGCCAATTGGCCATCATTTAAATGCCACGGGCTACCTGAGCATTGTTTCTGACCATGTCCATCCCTTCATGACCACCATGTACCCATCCTCTGATGGCTACTTCCAACAGGATAATGCACCATGTCACAAAGCTCGAATCATTTCAAATTGGTTTCTTGAACATGACAATGAGTTCACTGTTCTAAAATGGCCCCCCACAGTCACCAGATCTCATCCCAATTATGCATCTTTGGGATGTGGTGGAACGGGAGCTTCGTGCCCTGGATGTGCATCCCTCAAATCTCCATAAACTGCAAGATGCTATCCTATCAATATGGGCCAACATTTCTAAAGAATGCTATCAGCACCTTGTTGAATAAATGCCACGTACAATTAAGGCAGTTCTGAAGGCAAAAGGGGGCCCAACACCGTATTAGTATGGTGTTCCTAATAATGCTTTAGGTGAGTGTATGTATAAGCATTGCGAGCACTATATTGAATGTATTCATATTTCAGAATATAATATTATAATTTTTTTATAACATCGGTTCTGAGTCAGATATACTGGAAACTTAGATCCGATGGTATATTGTTAGATTCATGACGCTCCGTCCCCATTGACTATAATGGGGGTGGGGGGCGGAGCTACGGCACAGCACGGCAGCGCACGGCGAGAGAACGCCGGACTAAGGCCTCATGCACACAACCGGTTTTTTTCCCGTTTACGGGCCTTGTTTTGCGCTTCATATACGGTCCGTATACGGAACCATTCATTTCAATGGATCGTCAAAAAAAACTGAATGTACTCCGTTTCCGTATTTCCGTTTTTCCTTTCCATTGAAAGATAGAACATGTCCTATTATTGCCCACAAATTCAAGTCAATGGGCCTGCAAAAAAAACAGAACAAATAGCGTCAGGGTGGACCCAACAGGGTGAACAGCCTGTCGGATCCGTCCTGCCGCAAGTGTAAAAGTACCCTTCGGCAGAGTTCACACAGAGTGTAAATGAATAAAAACTTTTTTTATTTTTATTTTTATTCTTACTATGTAATAAAATGCAGTCTGCTGTATACACCACCACCGTAATAAAAACATTGCAGGACTGATGGTTGGCATTCAGTGATATACTGCACCACAGGGCTTTCGCAAAATTTTGAATAATGTGCAAAAACAGAGTTATCCAGCAGCTGACAGAAGTTCCATCATGAGTTAGGCCTTATGCACAAATCTGTTTGTCATATATGTGAAAATTGCAATAGTTTAATCCATGAAGATGGAAATTTTTATCCCATTCATTGTATTTTTTTGCATCCATTTGCCATGTGCGCTGCTATTTTGTAAAGAGGACTTCTGGAATGCCATCTGTGTTCTGTCGGTGGTTTCCATGGACCCATAGACTTGTATGGTTGTATTCCGCTGACCCATGGTCACTGTCAAAACAAGGATTTGTGAATTAGGCCATTCACATGACCGTATTTTCAGTCTGGACAGCACTGTGTCTGTAGCATGTATGTACACACAGCATAGAAAAATCTGTCACATGCACATAGCACATCAATTTACATGGCACACAGTATAAACCACACACTAGCTTGCATCTCACAAAATATATATATGTCCAATTTTTTGGAAGTCCGCTTACTTTGTCTGACTGTAAGTATTTGCTGTTTAATTTAGAGTTAATCCTCATTCACACGTCAGTGTTTTGGTCAGTGATTTCCATCAGTGATTGTGAGTCCAAAACAGGAGCCTCCACAGACATAAGGTATAAGGGAAACATCTGCACATGTTCTGTGCTTAGAGCCGCACCTGGTTATGGCTCAAACACTGAGGAATTCACTGACCGAACACTGACGTGGGAATTAGGCTTTACCCAGAGTGCACCACTGGCAGGCGAACCAGAAGTACACCCCATACTGTACCGTCACTTCACTAGACAGGTACATATCTGCTTAGCTGGGCAATATCAGATTGCTCAGACCCCACACACATACAATTGCAATCAGAGTATTTCCCATCTAAAGACGTAACTACTTTTTGCTGTTTAGATGAGGACAGTGTTTTTAACAATCGATTTGTAAAACTTTGTGATTATATGCATTCATCTGTAGGCCTCTTTCACACGAATGTTGTTTTTGCGACTGTACGGACCGGTTTTTTTGTGTTCCGTATACGGAACCATTCATTTCAATGGATTCGCAAAAATAACGGAATGTACTCCGTGTGCATTCCGTTGCCGTATGTCCGTCGTTCCGTTCCATGTAAAAATAGAACATGTCCTATATTTTGCCGTAAATCACGTTCCGCGGCTCCATTAAAGTTAATGGGTCCGTATAATACGGAATGCATATGGAAGACCATCCGTATGTGTTCCGTATTTAGCGGATCCGTATGCTATGCTCTGCCCACCTAGCCATGTGTTTTGTGTTTATAAACTTTATCACAGCACATGTGCAGGTGCGGAAACCTGCTCAAACAAGTTCGGCTTGTCAAGAAAGGCTGCCAAAAACATGGATGTGGAGAAGCTGCTGAGTTTAATTAAGGATAGGCCCCAGCTATGGGACACCAGGACAGACAGCTACCACGACAAGTTCTTAAAAGATCGTGGCTGGAGGAGGTAACCCAGGAAATGTTTGCCAGACATTGGGAGAGGGCCAATTCCGCCAAACACTAAAAATTAGGTAAGCCTACCCATGTGTATTTCCTTGTGTATTAAAAGGTGTGTTATTCTTTATAATAACTTTATTACTAGATGCAGTGTATTTATTATCTGAATGTCTAGAAAGGAAGTATGACGACGTAGGAATATGCACTAGTTGCAATCGGTATTTTAAGAATGCCACCTTTTCAAATGCATTGTATATATTTTAACCCCATAGTTGACCATGCATAATGTTAAAAAACATATACATATACAGGGAGTGCAGAATTATTAGGCAAATTAATATTTTGACCACATCATCCTCTTTATGCATGTTGTCTTACTCCAAGCTGTATAGGCTCGAAAGCCTACGACCAATTAAGCATATTAGGTGATGTGCATCTCTGTAATGAGAAGGGGTGTGCATAATTATTAGGCAACTTCCTTTCCTTTGGCAAAATGGGTCAAAAGAAGGACTTGACAGGCTCAGAAAAGTCAAAAATAGTGAGATATCTTGCAGAGGGATGCATCACTCTTAAAATTGCAAAGCTTCTGAAACGTGATCATCGAACAATCAAGCGTTTCATTCAAAATAGTCAACAGGGTCGCAAGAAGCGTGTGGAAAAACCAAGGCGCAAAATAACTGCCCATGAACTGAGAAAAGTCAAGCGTGCAGCTGCCAAGATGCCACTTGCCACCAGTTTGGCCATATTTCAGAGCTGCAACATCACTGGAGTGCCCAAAAGCACAAGGTGTGCAATACTCAGAGACATGGCCAAGGTAAGAAAGGCTGAAGGACGACCACCACTGAACAAGACACACAAGCTGAAACGTCAAGACTGGGCCAAGAAATATCTCAAGACTGATTTTTCAAAGGTTTTATAGACTGATGAAATGAGAGTGAGTCTTGATGGGCCAGATGGATGGGCCCGTGGCTGGATTGGTAAAGGGCAGATAGCTCCAGTCCGACTCAGACGCCAGCAAGGTGGAGGTGGAGTACTGGTTTGGGCTGGTATCATCAAAGATGAGCTTGTGGGGCCTTTTCGGGTTGAGGATGGAGTCAAGCTCAACTCCCAGTCCTACTGCCAATTTCTGGAAGACACCTTCTTCAAGCAGTGGTACAGGAAGAAGTCTGCATCCTTCAAGAAAAACATGATTTTCATGCAGGACAATGCTCCATCACACGCGTCCCAGTACTCCACAGCGTGGCTGGCAAGAAAGGGTATAAAAGAAGAAAATCTAATGACATGGCCTCCTTGTTCACCTGATCTGAACCCCATTGAGAACCTGTGGTCCATCATCAAATGTGAGATTTACAAGGAGGGAAAACAGTACACCTCTCTGAACAGTGTCTGGGAGGCTGTGGTTGCTGCTGCACGCAATGTTGATGGTGAACAGATCAAAACACTGACAGAATCCATGGATGGCAGGCTTTTGAGTGTCCTTGCAAAGAAAGGTGGCTATATTGGTCACTGATTTGTTTTTGTTTTGTTTTTGAATGTCAGAAATGTATATTTGTGAATGTTGAGATGTTATATTGGTTTCACTGGTAAAAATAAATAATTGAAATGGGTATATATTTGTTTTTTGTTAAGTTGCCTAATAATTATGCACAGTAATAGTCACCTGCACACACAGATATCCCCCTAAAATAGCTAAAACTAAAAACAAACTAAAAACGACTTCCAAAAATATTCAGCTTTGATATTAATGAGTTTTTTGGGTTCATTGAGAACATGGTTGTTGTTCAATAATAAAATTAATCCTCAAAAATACAACTTGCCTAATTATTCTGCACTCCCTGTACGTGTGTAGCATTACGTTTGGGCCCTGTCACGTTTCCCTAGTTTTAGAACAACCCTGTAGTGGCCATGTGTTGCTGAGTATTTTAAAAATAAACATGGCTGCCTATATTATGTCTGGGAACACTTGAAGTATATTTCAATTGTGTGTGATTTTTAATCAAGTACAATGCAAAGTGTGGTCACAGCCGATGGATGTTAGTGTTTGTATTGAACCATATAGTTTGAAATGTAATATTTTTTTTATATTCATTTTTTTATGTCATTATTTTTTTATATGCAGTACAACGTGCCAAAACAAGATGGCAGTCCTGCAGGGACCAGTATCGCCGTGAAATGGTGCAGGCCTCTTTACGTAGTGGTGAGGGTGCGCTGCGGAAAAAGCTGTATGTCTACAACCAGCAACTGAGTTTTCTCAAGCCTGTTCTGGATCTTTGGCCGTGAGTAAAATATAAATACATTATTCCTGCATATGTATGTTTTCATAAAATGTACATGATAATAACATTAGTCGTTCTAGGCTTTTTTGTTTCAAATGTTTTGAAGCATATAACTAATTATTTATCATTGTAGGGTATATGTTGATATGTATTGCACATGCGGGGTCCAATGTAATGTATTCTTCACTATACAGGCCTTGTGCACTGCATGTCACAGAAATACATACAATATATAGTATTTTTGGCCTCCACCGGAACAACACAAATGGGCCACATTATCGAAAAAGGGGACAATATAGCAAAGAAACCCCCATATGTGCAAATCATTTTCTACAGAGAGGTCAATAACATTGGTATGCAAAAAAGTCTGTGTGTATAACATGTGTCATCTAATGTTGCCAATAAAACAGTATATCACCGCTGCGTTAAATGCTAGGCCAACAGGGGAAATGTTATTACGTCAAGTCACGGTGTAGTGTAGATAGGCCAAGTGTTCAAACTCCGTTCTTTGAACTCCGAGTTTTCTTGCTCCTTGCCCAGGACCACACATTATATTATAAAATGTGGAGAACAGCACAGTTTTTTCAGGGGCACACTATATTTTATAGATACCGGGTACACCGGCCAGGTTTTTGTGTTTTTCGACATGATGGTAAACTGGGTTTCTTGTGCTTGTCCGGCTGGGCCCCTGGTCGCCATGGCAGCACCATGATGGGGCAAGATGATGAGAGCAGTAGTAATTTTGAAGAAAGTCTGAGACAAATGTTCAATCCAACTCGATAATTTTACTGTACGCAGGTGCATAATCACAAGTACATTGAAAGGTTAATACAGTTTTTATTAAAGGCATATAGAGGAGGAATGCAGTAAATCCACCTTCAACAGGTTGTATATCTAAAATGACATGAAATACTATATGACATAAGATGCTACAACTTTGCAGTGGCCACCTACACACGTGGGACGCTACATTGGCAGTTTAGAAAAGATAAAGTGGCCTCTGCAATATAGCACATGGCTGTTGGGCTACTTGCACCAATATGTCTCCTAATTATATGTCTGGTTTGTGAATACTCTAACAATCTTGATATTTGGTGCTACAGGACCGTGGACAGCCTGGACCAACAGAGGGATCCTGTTTTCAGCAGCAGTGATTCGGAGCTGCCAGTGGCTGGGCAGGACTCCCCTCGTCCAGAGGATCCCCAGTTTGGGATTGAGCAGCAGCAGCAGAGGGAGGAATCGTCGCCTCAGGAGGGACCTTCAGCACCACAAGTCTTTAGCCCCGAGGCCAGAAGAAAACCGGCGAGGAGTAGAAGGCAGCCAAATACGAACCCCAATGCGGCTGCAAATACTTCAGACCCAGGTGTTGGAACTTTTTTCTCCGGAGGCACCAATCATGCCCCGGCAAAATGTTCCTGGGTGGACATTAACTTACCAACACCAAAGTCAAGGGTCTGACCCTCATACACAGGGACTGGGTCCTTATACGCGTGATCTATTCAACATATAATAATGTGTATTTTATGCTAATTTTATTTTTGGGGTTATGTCGGCTGAATATTAAGCCATTGTTTGTGTTTAATATTTTGGGATGTTGCACAAACATTTTTGGAAACAAGTTAAAAAAGTTTCACATGTCTTTATATATTTCACATATTTACAATTTTTACATGCATGCTTTGGGTTTATTGGCAGGCAAACATATCAGATCTAACACTATGTGTTTTCTACATTCTTACACATACCAACAAATAGGCCAGGGTGCATACGTTTGTACAGGGATGGCCAAGCTGTGCCTCTACAGCTGTCGTAAAAGAAAAATCACAACTACCACAATGCCCTATTGTACGCTGATAGCTGGAGTTTGTGGGGCCATGGTGGTATTGCCATTTTGTCAACAGCTGGCGATCCACAGTTGGCCAATACATGCTTTTATAGTCCAACTATGCTCAACATACTGGCCACAAGATGTATGTAGTTAAAAATCATTAATCCTTGCAAAATTATGGCAAACATTTTTGTGAAAACCAGGAGAAATATTTAGAGAAAAAGCTTTGGTGCCGCAGGTTGGTCATTAAAAATGCGTTTAGTCTCCTAATATAAAAAGGAACAATCCCGCGGCCATTCATAGGGCAAGTGTTGTAAGTGCTGGTATCCACAGAAAATGCAGGACCTTGGACAGCGTCAAATAAGTTATCTGCAAGCGCCAAGAAAGAAAAATAAATTAACAATGGTAACACACAATTATAGGCTACATATACTACATATTATAATAGGTAAGAAAAAAAAAGTATACACATCAGAGGAATTAGAGGGTTATTGTAGTGACAACAAAAAACATAATCATGAACATGGTTAAACATGGAACATCCTTCAGTACATAATTTGTGATTGTTTGTTGTGCCAACTATTTCACCCCAGCCCACAAGCCCACGTCAAGGGTCCTCTTTGTCTTGTGAGTCCCTACACTATCTACATAGAACCACACCCCACACCAACTTAATATAACTAACTATAAAAAAAAATACTAAGATGACCAGAGTCCAGAAATGTCATAATCTGCAAAGTTGTACATCCATCTACCACGGCAATGCACCCTCAGGACTTGAAAAATATTGCTCATAGAGGGCCCAGACTGCAAGGCCTGCAGATCCCAGTCGTCCATGAAGGGTCTGGTCCAACCCTCCAGATGAAGAAGTTGATCCAGGAGGCAAATCCTCAACTTCTGAGGGAGCATCATGAATCCTGACAAAGTTGTGCAGGATCACACATGCTTGAATAACCAGGGTGGCATTCTCTGGCGCCATCTGTAAGGATTACAGTAATACTCTCCACTTATGTGTGAGTATTCCAAACGCACAGTCTACATAATGACGGGCTCTACTCAGCCGATAGTTAAACATACGTCTGCTGTCATCCAGGTTGCGTCTGGGGAAGGGTTGCATGACATGGGGTGTCAAAGCAAACCCTTCATCAGCCACAAAAACAAATGGAGCCGGTGGTCCCGCAGAACCTGGCAGCATTCTGGGCTCTGGTAGGGCAAGCTGGTTGGCACGAAGTCGGTCACCCATTCTAGAAGAACTGAAAATGCACGCATCTGCAGTGCTCCCATAGGCCCCAACAGCTACAATTATAAACTTGTACGTACCGTCAGCCAAGGCCATTAGCACAAGAGAAAAATACTGTTTATAATTGAAATACTGGGACCCAGAGTGAGACGGCTTCTTAACACATATGTGTTTGCCATCCAGTGCACCAATACAGTTTGGAAACTGCGCATTGACATGAAAACCCTCAGCAATTCGGATCCAATACTCAGCTTTGGGCTCTGGCATCACCGTGCTCCCGAGTCGCTGCCAAATCACATCACATGTTTGACAAACAATCCCAGAAATAGTTGAGACTCCCAGCAGAAACTCAAAATGCAGAGAAGAAAATGAATTTCAGATTGCCAAAAATCTGAAAAACAGAACCAACAATAGAACAACAGGTGAACACACATCCAATAACAACTAGATTTTAAACAGAATATACTAATTTTATTCATAACACATTACACATAGACAACCACAAATTACAACTAAATCTCAACATTTCTATAACGTTATATTAGCCAGATTCTGCTATATGTTAAATGACACAAATATTACATACCTCAACGTAACGATGAGCCGTTCCTCAGGAGAAATGCAGCGCCTCATATTTGTGTCCTGATGTGTGAGGCCAGGGTGCAGAGTCGCTAACAACAAGTCAAAACTGTTCACAGACATACAACAAAACCCATGAAATTTCTCAGGATGCGGTCGCAGGTCCATGTACAGCGTGTGGAAATGACCCTTCGTGCGCCGCTGAGAGACAATTGGGTGAACCCAATGCCTCCTTCTCGGTTCCACGTTCACCATAGTAGGCTGATGTCCGTGTTCCTGAGAAATCAGCCAGCACAAGGGCACCACTTCCTCCTCAGCCATCATACAACAGAAAATTGTACTCAAAAACTAATGTCGCCAAAACACAGGATTCAAAGTATGCTCTCAATGCTGCACAAAGCTGAAGCTAATGGAGTCACAATGATCACATGACCAAGTTAAATAGGGGGAGTGAAAGGGGATGTGGCCAAAAATGATGATGTCAAGGTTTTTTCTACTTCCATATATGATCTGTATAAAACGGATCATATATGGAAACCAAACGGATAAGTTTCCTAGCACATACGGAACGGACACGGAACAGAAACACAAGGGAAACAAAAAACGGATCCATGAAAAGCGGACCCCAAATCACTAAAATGGCATACATTTGTGTGAAAGAGGCCTTATTCTGCAGTGCATGTTGGTCCGTGGATATAAGCGCACCAGCAAGAGGGTGGAAAAAAAATTCCATAGTAAAGGGCACTCTGTTATGAGCTGTGGCAAAAGTTTCAACGGAGTCACAGCAAGAGGGCAGTTCAAAAGAAGTAGTGTGACCATCTTACAAGAATTGCAATACGAGCAACACATTATGCCCAGGTACAATGATTGCATAGTATGCTTACATGACTTTTGTATCTCTCTATAACACTCTGTAATGTATATATTCAGTTCTGCTGCTAAGCTAATCAGTACAGATGTAGAAGAGTTAACACAACCTCTTAACTGAAATGTCTTAACTCATTGCGCTATCTTGCAAAAAAAAACATTTAAAAACGCATTTTTTTTTGCATTTATTTTGCATAACACGTCATAAAGCATGTGTGTAAACTACATCCTTATTTAACGCCTTTTAAAATGATTACTTAATACCTGGTGTGACATGTACAAATTGATCCGGTTACGATAACATCATATATCTCTAATTCATCCTACCTTGTAACATAGTCGTGTTTCACCCATCTGTATGACTGGTTTTGGCATGTTATTTCCCCCCAAAATGAGGCAAATGCACTGTTGGGATATTCATAATAGCATGCAGATCCCTTCATATAGGAATTTCTGGATCTTTAACTTTGTTATGATTTCTAATTAGTTTAACTTAATTCTTAAAAATGTGTAATTACAGGTCAACCCGTTCCAAAAGTCAAAACTCGAAAACCTAAAAAGGTGGTTGTGGAGGAGCCAGATTACTCCATGGAGGAATAGGAGGAGGTAGTGGAGGAGCAGGTGGATCCAGAGCCTCCTGGACCATCAAAAGATGTTGCTGTAACAGTGGCGGTTGAGGCGGAGGAAGCCGGACCCTCCCAAACCCAGGTTTCAGACCCCCCAGCTGCAGAAGAGGACCAGGTGGTCTACACCCCCCACCAGGAGGGTAAATATGTGCACACATTTCTATAATTCAGTATACATAACATATTCTCAAGCATCCTACAATCCTCCCCCCACCCTGCTTCTCCAGCGCTGCAATGCAAACGTGTACGTAATCTGACAAATTAGCAGCCCTTAGTTAACATGGCTGCCTGTTCAGCTGAGCAGCATTTGCACCCCGGATCACAAAAATGTATGCCTTGGGGCAGGGTGTCTGTTGATCTGTAATAAACTGTCCCTCTGCGTTAAGTCACAGACCGCTGAGGCCTAATCTTAATGGCCGGCCGTGAAATGGTTAAAAGTGGCAGCAGTGCGAGGACAACAAAAACTAGTGAAATAGAAAAATTCAAACTAGGGAAAACCTAGTCTGCAAAATAGAGAAAGACTATTAACTAAGCAAATAAATAACATTATATTCTATCCAAACTATCACTAAGCAAACCAATTTATAATTAACGTAAAGATCTAGAGTTACTGAATTTAGATGTAAATCGGTAGTGTTTAAACACATACTGCACACAATGCGATAATTGTCTTGGAAGTAACCTGAACTTTTTTTTATTTATTTTTTCAGTTGCATCAAGCATTTTGAAGAAATGAAGGCCAAACACAGACTTGATATGATTGATTTAAAAAAGCTGCACTATTAAGTTAATTTAAAGAAACTGCCCTAGAGGCCATTTTTAAGTTTTTGTAGGCAATAAATACCGGTTTCATTTTTGATAATGTGTGCTTTTGTTTTTTTAAATGTTATATTACAGTGTAATTGTATAATTGTGTTGTAAGGCCACTTTAGTCCAGGGTCAAACTCATCTGGATCAGGACAGACAGCAGTAGGTACATGGTAATACTCTAGTATAAGGCCCACACATAACTTAGCAGTGTCAGGACCTACAACAGCAAGTATTGGTAACAGTGGAGTATAAGGCCCACACATAGGTCATCAGGGTCAGGACAGACTGCAGCATCAGCAGCAGGTAGATGTTAAAGGTCCAGTATAAGGCCTACACATAGCTCGGCCTAACTCAGCACGACAACCAGCAGCATCATGTTGTAAGTGTGCAGCAGGAATGGGCTAACATGAAAAAATGCACTATATGACTTTGTAAAATTTTTGTGTAACCCCTTAAGGACACATGACGTACCGGTACGGCATGTTTCCCGAGTCCTTAAGGACACATGACGTACCGGTACGTCATGGCTTTAAATAGCGATGCCGGCGCCGCGGGGGTTAATCGGAACGGGATGCCGGCTGAAATCATTCAGCCGGCATCCTGTAACAATGCAGGGGGGGGGGGTCATTTGACCCCCCCGCATCGACGATCGCAGAAAACCGCAGGTCAATTCAGACCTGCGGTTTGCTGCGCTTTTTGCAGTTTCTGATCCCCGCGGTCCCTGACCGCGGGGATCAGAAACTTTAGAGTGCCTAAAATCAATATAGTACACCCCCCCCTGCACCCCTGCATGATTTTATGGCGGCGGGTGGTGCAAGGGGGGTGTCGCAGGCGGTGGGGGCGTTGCGGGAGGCGGGCGGTGCGGCAGGCGGGATCGCGATCCCCCGCCCGCCTCCTATTGCGTAATCGTTGGTGTACAGTGGGTATACCAGGGTGCCAGCACATTGCTGGCACCCTGGTATAAACGGCTGACATCGTTGATGCGATGTCAGCCGTTTAACCCTTTCCATACAGCGGTCCGTACGGACCGCTGTATGGAAAAGGTTAACAGTAAGAGGGAGCTCCCTCCCTCTCCGATCGGGGGGCTGCTGTGCCTTTGCAGCCCCCCGATGGAGAGGGAGAGAGCCCCCAGAGAGCCCCCCGAAGCCCCGTCCTTACCCTTCCCCGTCTGCGAAGTTCTGACCATAACTGAGCAGATGGGGAAGGTTCCCATGGCAACAGGACGCCTGCTCAGGCGTCCTGCTGTCCATGGTGCTGAACAGATCTGTGCTGAAAGCATAGATCTGTTCAGTGTAAGTAAAATACAGTACAGAAACCTATAGGGGTAAATAAAAAGAATAAGTGAAAAAAGTTAAGATAAAAAAAAAAAACATTTATCACTGAATAAAAATTAAAAAAATAAAATAAACTACACATATTAGGTATCGCCGCGTCCGTAACGACCTGATCTATAAAACGGCCATTTTACTTTCCCCGCACAGTGAACGCCATAAAAATAAAAAAATAAAAACTATGAGAAAATTGAAATTTTGCCCACCTTACTTCCCAAAAAAGGTAATAAAAGTGATCAAAAAAGTCGCATTTACGCCAAAATAGTACCAATCAAACCGTCATCTCATCCCGCAAAAAATGAGACCCTACTCAAGATAATCGCCCAAAAACTGAAAAAACTATGGCTCTTAGACTATGGAAACACTAAAACATCATTCTTTTTGTTTCAAAAATGAAATCATTGTGTAAAACCTACATAAATAAAAATAAAGTATACATATTAGGTATTGCCGCGTCCGTATCGACCGGCTCTATATAAATATCACATGACCTAACCCCTCAGGTGACCACCGTAAAAAAAAAAAAAAAAACGGTGTAAAAAAAGCTATTTTTTGCCATCTTACGTCACAAAAAGTGTAATAGCAAGCGATCAAAAAGTCATATGCACCCCAAAATAGTGCCAATCAAACTGTCATCTCATCCCGCAAAAAATTAGACCCTACTCAAGATAATCGCCCAAAAACTGAAAAAACTATGGCTCTCAGACTATGGAGACACTAAACAATTTTTTGGTTTTAAAAATGAAGTTATTGTATAAAACTTACATAAATAAAAAAAATTGTATACATATTAGGTATCGCTGCGTCCGTGACAACCTGCTCTATAAAATTACCACATGATCTAACCTGTCAGATGAATGTTGTAAATAACAAAAAAAAAAACGTGCCAAAAAAGCTATTTCTTGTTACCTTGCCGCACAAAAAGTGTAATATAGAGCAACCAAAAATCATATCTACCCTGAACTAGTACCAACAATACTGCCACCCTATTCCGTACTTTCTAAAATGGGGTCACTTTTTTGGAGTTTCTACTCTAGGGGTGCATCAGGGGGGCTTCAAATGGGACATGGTGTCAAAAAAACAGTCCAGCAAAATCTGCCTTCCAAAAACCGTATGGCATTCCTTTCCTTCTGCGCCCTGCCGTGTGCCCGTACAGTGGTTTACGACCACATATGGGGTGTTTCTGTAAACTACAGAATCAGGGCCATAAATAATGAGTTTTGTTTGGCTGTTAACCCTTGCTTTGTAACTGGAAAAAAAATATTAAAATGGAAAATCTGCCAAAAAAGTGAAATTTTGAAATTGTTTCTCTATTTTCCATTAAATCTTGTGCAACACCTAAAGGGTTAACAAAGTTTGTAAAATCAGTTTTGAATACCTTGAGGGGTGTAGTTTCTTAGATGGGGTCACTTTTATGGAGTTTCTACTCTAGGGGTGCATCAGGGGGCTTCAAATGGGACATGGAGTCAAAAAAACTGTCCAGCAAAATCTGGCTTCCAAAAACCATACGGCGCACCTTTCACTCTACGCCCCGCTGTGTGGCCGTACAGTAGTTTACGGCCACATATGGGGTGTTTCTGTAAACGGCAGAGTCAGGGCAAAAAAGATACAGTCTTGTTTGGCTGTTAACCCTTGCTTTGTTAGTGGAAAAAATGGGTTAAAATGGAAAATTAGGCAAAAAAATGAAATTCTCAAATTTCATCCCCATTTGCCAATAACTCTTGTGCAACACCTAAAGGGTTAACGAAGTTTGTAAAATCAGTTTTGAATACCTTGAGGGGTGTAGTTTATAGAATGGGGTCATTTTTGGGTGGTTTCTATTATGTAAGCCTCGCAAAGTGACTTCAGAGCTGTAGTGGTCCCTAAAAATTGGGTTTTTGTAAATTTCTGAAAAATGTCAAGATTTGCTTCTAAACTTCTAAGCCTTGTAACATCCCCAAAAAATAAAATATCATTCCCAAAATAATTCAAACATGAAGTAGACATATGGGGAATGTTAAGTCATCACAATTTTTGGGGGTATTACTATGTATTACAGAAGTAGAGAAACTGAAACTTTGAAATTTGCAAATTTTTCCAAATTTTTGGTAAATTAGGTATTTTATTATGCAAAAAAAATAATTTTTTTGACTTTATTTTACCAGTGTCATGAAGTACAATATGTGACGAAAAAACAATCTCAGAATGGCCTGTATAAGTAAAAGCGTTTTAAAGTTATCAGCACTTAAAGTGACACTGGTCAGATTTGCAAAAAATGGCCTGGTCCTTAAGGTGAAAATGAGCCTGGTCCTTAAGGGGTTAAATAAATAATTCTTTTTTTAAAGGGACACTGACAGGCCCAAAAAGCATATTTAGGGGTATATATGACAGCATAGGTCTTATAAAGGGTATTAGAATCATCTAAGTCCGCCTCATAAATACAGTAAAAAGAAGTTTTATAACCTGCTTTCCTGGTGTTCAATCTGCCCAAGGGGCCGTGCTTCATATCAACTTGCGTCCAGCCAGCCTCGCCACAACTGGGCCGGGGACACTAGCACAGCGCTTCAGAGTAGCCGCCCAGCGAATATTGATGAGCTGGGCGGCGCTTCAAACGGCAGTTGTGGCGAGGCTGGCTGGGCGCAAGTTGATATGAAGCACCGCCCCTTGGGCAGATTGAACACCAGGAAAGCAGGTTTTAAAACTTCAGATTACTGTATTTATGAGGCAGACAGGGGGTATACTTAGATGATTTTAATACCCTTTATAAGACCTATACTGTCATATATACCACTAAATATGGTTTTTGGGCCTGTCAGTGTCCCTTTAAACAAAAAAAAAAGAAGTACAAAATTAGCTACACATGACACGACGTGTTCCTCCAACTGCTAGAACTTTCAAGATCGGGCACATCGAGTGTGTAACAGATCAATATTTTTAACAATTAACATTTTAACAATAACTGTCCTTTTGGGCTACTTTGTTAGTTGTTCATGGAAATCCACTATTTCCTTCATTATTTGACGGTTCCTCTTATCCATCTTACAAGCTTTCTTTCATACCTGTCGCAGCAGCTTTTAGAGAGCCAATAGATCCTTTTGATGCTCCTTCTGGAACTTGGCCATTTGTTTATGGCATTTATTGATTACTGTATGTTTAAAATAAAATATTAATGCAATTTAGTTTAGCAGACAATTAGTGCATTGTGTAGAGTAGGTGTATAAACACTTCAGATTTACATTAAAATCCAGAAGTTACACATGTTTATGGTCATTATAGTGTTTTTTGGGTAGTTTATATTTTTTAGCTACTTTAGAAACTTACGCCACTTGCACACGACCGTATGCCCTTCCAGACATACGGTCCATGAGCATGCCATATGTCCCAGAGCGGCATACATCGTGCACATGGGAGCGCACAGCAGCAGAGGTTACTATGATACTCTCCACATCGGCCGCCCGTCGAATTATAGTCCTGTGTTCATATGAGTGCAGGACAATTGTCCTGCAGGTGGCCGATGTGCACAGCATCAATAGTAACCTATGGTTAATATACATTATTGGCATAGTAATCTATGATGCTGCGCGCTCCCGTGCGCACGTTGTATGCTGCTCCGGGACATATGGCATGCTCATTGCCCTTATGTCCCGGAGGGCATACAATTGTGTGCAAGGGACCTTAGGCTACATGCACACAACTGTTGTGTGTTTTGCATGGCGCGTAAATGGTGTATCTGAAAAAGCCATAAGGCTTCCCTGTGCATTATGTAATTAGCGTAACTGCCCAGACAGCCATTTAAAAAACTGCATATTCTTGTCCGCAAAACAGACAATAGGACAGGTAATACTTTTTCTAGGCACCACATAATGGAGCTACGGATGGGGAAAGCACACAGTTTGCAGAACGCATCTTTTTCGGCACCATGGAATTGAATGGCTCTATATCCAAGCTGTAAAAACTGCGGCTTGGATGCGGACCTAAAAAACGGTCATGCGCCTAATGGAAGGGTAAATTTCTGTTTCATTATAGTAAGGTAGTTTATGTTGACCCCCCTCATTGTAGGCACTTATAAACAATTACCAACCGGACAATTTACTAGAAAGCCGCAGCGGGAAGTGACTGGACTCACAGGGACGCACTATTATGTAACAACAAATCCCCGGGCTCCAGGCGTAGTCGCTTGCTAACCAGGATGCAAAGGCTGCTCAGGTAAACAGGCAGCCATGTTAACTAAGGTCGGCTATAGTTTAGATTTTTTGCACATGTGCATTTTAGTTCCAGAGTTGAAGGTGGGTTGTGAGATCATGTGATGCATGTGAACATCTTATGTATACAGAATTATTTTGATGTGTGCACATATTTACCCTCCTGGTGGGGGGTGTAGACCACCTCTCCCTCCTTCTCTTCTTCTTGACCTGGGTGGATAGATTCTAGTGGATGAGAAGGTCCGGCTTCCTCCGCCTCGACTTCCACCATTGTGCAGACATCAGGGGGGAAAGTGCAGACATCAGGGGGGAAAAGTGCAGACATCAGGGGGGAAAAGTGCAGACAACTATGAATTAACACATGTGGAATTATATACATAACAAAAAAGTGTGAAACAACTGAACATATGTCATATTCTAGGTTCTTCAAAAGTAGCCACGGTTTGCTTTGATTACTGCTTTACACACTCTTGGCATTCTCTTGATGAGCTTCAAGAGGTAGTCACCTGAAATGGTCTTCCAACAGTCTTGAAGGAGTTCCCAGAGATGCTTAGCACTTGTTGGCCCTTTTGCCTTCACTCTGCGGTCCAGCTCACCCCAAACCATCTCGATTGGGTTCAGGTCTGGTGACTGTGGAGGCCAGGTCATCTGGCGCAGCACCCCACTACTCTCCTTCATGGTCAAATAGCCCTTATGCAGCCTGGAGGTGTGTTTGGGGTCATTGTCCTGTTGAAAAATAAATGATGGTCCAACTAGGAATAGCATGCCGCTGCAAGATGCTGTGGTTGCCATGCTGGTTCAGTATGCCTTCAATTTTGAATAAATCCCCAACAGTGTCACCAGCAAAGCACCCCCACACCATCACACCTCCTCATCCATGCTTCATGGTGGGAACCAGGCATGTAGAGTCCATCCGTTCACCTTTTCTGTGTCTCACAAAGACACGGTGGTTGGAACCAAAGATCTCAAATTCGAACTCATCAGACCAAAGCACAGATTTCCACTGGTCTAATGTCCATTCCTTGTGTTCTTTAGCCCAAACAAGTCTCTTCTGCTTGTTGCCTGTCCTTAGCAGTGGTTTCCTAGTAGATATTCTACCATGAAGGCCTGATTCACACAGTCTCCTCTTAACAGTTGTTCTAGAGATGTGTCTGCTGCTAGAAATCTGTGTGGCATTGACCTGGTCTCTAATCTGAGCTGCTGTTAACCTGCGATTTCTGAGGCTGGTGACTCGGATGAACTTATCCTCCACAGCAGAGGTGACTCTTGGTCTTCCTTTCCAGGGGCGGTCCGCATGTGAGCCAGTTTCTTTGTAGCGCTTGATGGTTTTTGTGACTGCACTTGGGGACACTTTCAAAGTTTTCCCAATTTTTCGGACTGACTGACCTTCATTTCTTAAAGTAATGATGGCCACTCGTTTTTCTTTACTTAGCTGCTTTTTTCTTGCTATAATACAAATTCTAACAGTCTATTTAGTAGGACTATCAGCTGTGTATCCACCTGACTTCTCCACAATGCAACTGATGGTCCCAACCCCGATTATAAGGCAAGAAATCCCACTTATTAAACCTGACAGGACACACCTTTGAAGTGAAAACCATTTCAGGTGACTACCTCTTGAAGCTCATCAAGAGAATGCCAAGAGTGTGTAAAGCAGTAATCAAAGCAAAAGGTGGCTACTTTGAAGAACCTAGACTATGACATATTTTCAGTTGTTTCACACTTTTTTGTTATGTATATAATTCCACATGTGTTAATTCATAGTTTTGATGCCTTCAGTGTGAATCTACAATTTTCATAGTCATGAAAATAAAGAAAACTCTTTGAATGAGAAGGTGTGTCCAAACTTTTGGTCTGTATTGTAGGTACTTTGAAAATTCGTGAATATTTAGAATATAGTGATATATATTTGTAATTTCAAATATTCAAGATTTTTTTAATTGCAAATTTGCGTAATGCAAATTTTTATCGCAAATTTTTCAATTGCTGAGTAAAAACATGATTCCTCCCTGCTTCTTGCATGTGGGGCAATGACTCATTGGCCCACAAGCAAGAAGCACGGAGGAATCATGACTTTAAATGGGATAAATGATGAATATTCAAAAAAAACTAATGCATAGCATATATTGAATACATATATATATATATATATATATATATATATATATATATATATATATATATATATATATTGAATATTCGTAATATTCTAAAACAAGAATATATAGCAATATAGCGAATATTCAGAAAAAAAAAAAGAATTTAGAGCAATTTAGCTAATATAGTGCTATAATCTTCTTTGTCTAATAGTTGTAATTTTTTTCTCATCTGAAGCCCAGATTGGAAAAAAAAATTTAACTATTGAAAAAAAAGATTATAGCACTATATTAGCTAAATTGCTCTATATTCGTGTTTTTTTTTTCCGAATATTCACTATATTGCTATATATTCTTGTTTTAGAATATTACGAATATTCGAAAAAACAAATTAGTTTTTTTTAATATTCGTAATATTCTAAAACAAGAATATATAGCAATACAGCGAATATTCTAAGAAACTAATGTAGAGCAATTTAGCTAATATAGTGCTATAATCTTTTTTTCAATAGTTGATTTTTTTTCCCAATCTGTACTTCAGATAAGAAAAAACTTACGACTATTAGACAAACAAGATTATAGCACTATATTAGCTAAATTGCTCTACATTAGTTTTTTTCAAATATTCGCTGTATTGCTATATATTCTTGTTTTAGAATATTACATTTCGAAAAAATTAATTGATATAGTGCTATGACTCATTGGCCCACAAGCAAGAAGCAGGGAGGAATGATGTTTTTGCATGATTGAAAAATTCACAATGAAAATTTGCATTACAAAAATTTGCATATTACGCGAGTCGTAGAAAATAACGAATAATCGAATTTGCGACTATTCAGCGAATATTCTACAAAATGTTCATGAAATATCGCGAATTCGAATATGACCCCTACCGTTGATCACTATCCAGCAGTGCAAATCTTTTTCGAGATAGTGAAAGAGGACATTTTGCTACTGAGAGAAAAACATGTGATTTATACTAAAATGAGTGTTCTGATTCCAAATATGAACTTGGAATTTGCCTGACATGTCTAGATTTTAACCCCTTAAGGACCCTGGGATTTTCAATTTTAGCTAATTTGATTTTCACTCCCCCGCCTTCATGTAGTCCTAACTTTTTTTTTCCCATTCACATAACCTTATGAGGGCTTATTTTTTTGCGGGACAAGTTGTATTATCTAATGGCAACATTTATGGTTGCATACCATGTAGTGGGAAGCGTAAAATAAATTCCAAATGGGGTAGAATTACACTGTACACCATTCAGTAAAATTGACCAAATTATCTTAATTCTCCAGGTCAATACGATACCACATTTGTATAATTTTTCTTGCGTTTTAATAATGATTATTTTTTTTTACCATATTCTGACCCCTATAACTTTTTTATAGTTATGTGTATGCAGCTGTGTGAGGGCTCATTTTTTGTGGGACGATCTGCTCTTTTCAGTGATACCACTAAAGTGTGTGTGACTTTTTGATCACTTTTTATTTAAAAAATGATTGGGTAGTTGAAGTGACAAAAAAATGGCAAATTGGCAGTTTTTTAGTTTTTTTCCTGTTTCGCCATTTCCTGCATGCCATTAATATTGTTATATTGTAATAGTATGGGCATTTTTGCACACGGCGATACCCATGATGTTTATTTTTTTATTGTTTAAGTATTTTAATTTTAAGTAAAGGGGGGTGATTTGAACTTTTATTTATTTTATATTTGGATGTTGATTCAGTTACATATTTATTCCCAGAATTTTTGTACAGTCACTCAGAATTGAGAAAGCTCGTTGGAAGAACGGGTGAAACGTTTTCAAGAAATCTACAGTACATCTAGTTGCCTTGATTTATTCTTTACAGATATACCATGACCTGGATAAATGAGAACCTTCACAGACATATATTTGGAAAAACTTTTTTTTACTTTTTTTAAGTCACCTTTAGATTGCCTATTTCGTTCATTGATGTCTATATAGACAACATTGAACACTTCATTTGCACTATACCAATACAATGCTGCCACCTAGTGTCCTGTATTGGTATAGTTATCTAATAGGCATCGAAGCCTGCTAGAGGCTACAGCCTATTAGATCAATGTAACAGGTTCTCCGATCTCAGCCGGGGAACGCTGTTATCGGAGCGGAAGTGCGCGACTTCCGCTTCCAGACTGCGCAGATGCCATGGTCACATTTGACCAGGACATCTGAAAGGAAAAAGTTATGCGATCAGCCCTATGGCTGATCACATACATATGCTACGGGTCTCTGTTATTTAAAATAGCAGAAACCCGGTGGCTATGGCACCCGCTGCACGTGCGAGCGGGCGCCATGTTTGGGGACATACATGTATGGCGGAGGTCCTTAAAGGGTTAAGTTATACATGCAAAGCCTATTCAGTTATAATAATAATGCATTTTATTGGAGACATTCCAATGGACATGTCCAGACCTTTTTGGACGCACTCAGGATGATGTCAGCAGTAAGTATATAAGGCAAGCTGGACAGATTTTTATTAAGTGATCTGTTATAGTGCTATCAGTTTTGAAACTTCAGATAGATAAACACAAATGTGTTAACGATCCAGACAAGTTAGCTGCATACTATGTAATGGAAAGCGATGTCTGTTTCTGTACTGATGTAAATGGTCTTATGATGGAGCTAGATGGTACACATGTTCCCGATAAATGGAGGCTATTCATAGACTCTGGCAAAACAAGTTTGAAAGCTGTCTTGTTGCACAATAGTAATGAAAAACCATGTGTTCTATTGGCTCATGCAGTTGGAATGAAAGAGACCCATGCTTCTATGGAGTTAATTTTGAAAATGATCAAATACTCAAAACATTAATGGAAAATTTGTGCAGACCTGAAAGTGGTAGCACTGCTGCTTGGCTACAGTTAGGGTACACAGAGTCTATGGAACTGTTATGATGACCTGTGTGAAGTTGGCACCCCATGTTCTTACATTTCAAAAAGAAATACACCATTCGTTTGTGCTGCGTTTGTGCTGGTTTGTGCCGCAAAAATTAACGTTTGTGCCGGTTCGGTTCCTGAGATATTGCGCGTTAGATTTTTATGAAGCCCCGCCCATTTTCCACCCCATGTTCTTAAATTTCAAAAAGAAATACACCATTCGTTTGTGCTGCGTTTGTGCTGGTTTGTGCTGCAAAAATGAACGTTTGCGCCGCTTTGGTTCCCGAGATATTGCGCGCTTGATTTTCGGAAACCCCGCCCATTTTCCACCCCATGTTCTTAAATTTCAAAAATAAATACACCATTCGTTTGTGCTGCGTTTGTGCTGGTTTGTGCTGCAAAAATGAACGTTTGCGCCGCTTTGGTTTCCGAGATATTGCGCGCTTGATTTGCTGAAACCCCGCCCACTTTCCACCCCATGTTTTAAAATTTCAAAAAGAAATACACCATTCGTTTGTGCTGCGTTTGTGCTGGTTTGTGCCGCAAAAATGAACGTTTGTGCCGGTTCGGTTCCTGAGATATTGCGCGTTAGATTTTTATGAAGCCCCGCCCATTTTCCACCCCATGTTCTTAAATTTCAAAAAGAAATACACCATTCGTTTGTGCTGCGTTTGTGCTGGTTTGTGCAGCAAAAATTAACGTTTGCGCCGCTTTGGTTTCTGAGATATTGCGCTCGATTTGCTGAAACCCCGCCCACTTTCCACCCCATGTTCTTAAATTTCAAAAATAAATACACCGTTCGTTTGTGCTGCGTTTGTGCTGGTTTGTGCTGCAAAAATTAACGTTTGCGCCGCTTTCGTTTCCGAGATATTGCGCGCTTGATTTGCTGAAACCCCGCCCACTTTCCACCCCATGTTTTAAAATTTCAAAAAGAAATACACCATTCGTTTGTGCTGTGTTTGTGCTGGTTTGTGCTGCAAAAATTAACGTTTGCGCCGCTTTGGTTTCCGAGATATTGCGCGCTTGATTTGCTGAAACCCCGCCCACTTTCCACCCCATGTTTTTAAATTTCAAAAAGCAATACACCATTCGTTTGTGCTACGTTTGTGCTGATTTGTGCCGCAAAAATTAACATTTGCGCCGCTTTGGTTTCCGAGATATTGCGCGCTCGATTTGCTGAAACCCCGCCCACTTTCCACCCCATGTCTTTAAATTTAAAAAAAAAATACACCATTCGTTTGTGCTGCGTTTGTGCTGGTTTGTGCAGCAAAAATTAATGTTTGCGCCGCTTTGGTTTCCGAGATATTGCGCGCTTAATTTGCTGAAACCCCGCCCACTTTCCACCCCATGTTTTTACATTTCAAAAAGCAATACACCATTCGTTTGTGCTGCGCTGGTGCTGGTTTGTGCCGCAAAAATGAATGTTTGCGCCGCTTTGGTTTCCGAGATATTGCCACTTGATTTGCTGAAACCCCGCCCACTTTCCACCCCATGTTTTTAAATTTCAAAAAGAAATACACCGTTCGTTTGTGCTGGTTTTTGCCGCAAAAATGAACGTTTGCGCCGCTTTGGTTTCCGAGATATTGCCACTTGATTTGCTGAAACCCCGCCCACTTTCCACCCCATGTTTTTAAATTTCAAAAAGAAATACACCGTTCGTTTGTGCTGCGTTTGTGCTGGTTTGTGCTGCAAAAATGAACGTTTGCGCCGCTTTGGTTTCCGAGATATTGCGCGCTTGATTTGATTAAACCCCTCCCACTTTCCACCCCATGTTTTTAACCCTGACTCTAGACCCCCCAGGTGTCCTGCAGCTTGCCCCCCTCCCGCCCCCTTTCACAACTTTTTTTGGGGCACAAGCATATTATATATTTTTTTCTGCGTACACTGACTGTGGCCGGGACTCTTAGCGTCACTGTTAGCGCATCGCACGCCCCACCGCTGATCAACTTCGGACGGTTGATCAGCGAGTTTGAATTAAAAAAAAAATCTCATTTTTGGGCCTTTTTTTTTTTTTTTTGTCTGTAAGGTTTAGGGTAAGTTCCCGAACACCTGTCCCCCCACACACACGCACACCAAATAAAGTTTATCACACACACACACTCCCCTATGGCCTGCCGGATGTTCTAGGCGGCATATGCCCAGCTTGCCTCCGAGTCCGAGAGCCCCAGTGAGGACGAGGATAACCCCTCTTTCCTTTTGTCATCCGCGTCCTCCTCATCATCTAGCAATGATGATGAGACCCCAAGGCGGCGGAGACGCCGCCAGGTGGAGCAAGGAGACCGCCATGCTAGGGACCCTGTGGCCCACACTAGTACGAGAAGCTCTGGGGCTCGTACTAGTTTTCCGGCCCACCAGTTAAGACCACCGGAGCCCCCTACCGGTGAACTTGTCTGGTATACCCCAGAGCGTTTTGAGCCCGTGATTCCTGATTTTGTAGGCCAACCAGGAATCCAGATTTCCACAGTGGGCTTCACTGAATGCGACTACTTTAGTCTTTTTTTCAGTGACCCCTTTGTGAATCTGATGTTGGAGCAGACGAACCTGTACGCCCCACAGTTCATTGCTCAACATCCGGGCTCCTTTTTGGCTAGGCCCGGTGGCTGGACTCCGGTCTGTGCAGCCAAGATGAGGACGTTTTGGGGCCTCGTGCTGCATATGGGCCTAGTCAAGAAACCTAGTGTCAGGCATTACTGGAGTGGGGACGTCCTCTACCAGACCCCACTTTACAATTATGCAGATAATGCAGCATGTCCCCCCCAAGGTGATCCTGCCTATGACCGCCTGTACAAAATCAGGTCGGTCATCGATCACTTTGGGGCCAAATTTGTGTAGGTCTATGTACCTGGAAGGGAAGTCGCGGTTGATGAGTCTCTCATTGCTTTCAAGGGGAGACTCATTATCCGCCAGTATGTTCCCTCTTACCCTAAGTTCACACCTGAGCGTTTTACAGCGCGTTTAAACGCGCTGTAAAACGCTCAACACATGAAAACCAATGCTTCCCTATGGGAATGGTTCTCACCTGGGCGTTTTACAGCGCGTACGATCGCGCTGTAAAACGCCCGACGCATAATCAAGTACTTGAGCTTCTTTGGGGCGTTTTGACGCGCGTTTGTGGCCATAGGACACTGCAGTCAATGAAACAAACGCGCGTCAAAAGCGCGTTTACTATTACAAAAAACGCGCATAAAAATGCGCGACAAAAACGCTCAGGTGTGAAAGCAGGGTAAGCGTGAAGCTGTACAAACTTTGTGAGAGTACCTCAGGGTGCACTTACAAATTGTGTGTGTACGAGGGGCGAGATTCCCGTATTTAACCCCCAGAAGGTTCCCCCACTCTGGGTGTTAGCGGGAAACTTGTGTGGGACCTTATGCACCCACTGCTGGATAGTGGTTACCACCTTTGTGTGGATAAATTTTATACTAGTATCCCCTTGTTCCAGTCTCTCGCCGCCAGATCCACGTTCGCTTGTGGGACTGTGCGGAAAAATAAACGCGGCCTCCCTGCCCACCCCCTCCAGGTACCTATCCCCAGGGGTGAGACCCGTGCCCTTACCAGTGGAAACCTGTTGCTGGTCAGGCATAAGGACAAGAGGGATGTCCTTGTACTGTCCACAATTCACGGTAACGGCATCACCCCTGTCCCTGTGCGAGGTACCGCGGCAACGGTCCTCAAGCCCGATTGTATCGTCGACTACAATCGGTATATGGGAGGAGTTGATCTCTCTGATCAAGTCCTCAAGCCATATAACGCCATGCGCAAAACCCGGACATGGTATAAAAAAGTTGCTTGGTGCAGGTTGCCTTGTACAACTCTTTTGTGCTGTCCCGGAGCGCTGGCAACACAGGGACATTCCTCCAGTTCTATGAGGCAGTCCTCAAGGACCTGATCTTTTCTGACCGGGAAAGAGCAGGCCGGAGTACCTCGGGAACTGGAGGCGCCCGGATCGTCCCTGGCCAACACTTTCCAGGTGTGGTACCCCATACTGGAAAGAAGGGCGGACCCAAAAAAGGTGCAGAGTGTGTCACAAGAGGGGGATACGGAAGGACACCACCACTCAGTGTGACACGTTCCCCAATCATCCGGGCCTCCGCATTATTGGTTGCTTCAAGGAGTACCACACTTCCATGGAGTACTAAATTTATGTTCCCCTTCCCCATTTTAGCCACTGACAATCGGATATAAAACTATGGGGATACTAGTATAAAAGTTATCCATGTGCAGGTGGTAACCATTATCCAGCAGTGGGTGCATAAGGTCCCACACAAGTTTCCCGCTAACACCCAGAGTGGGGGAACCTTCTGGGGGTTAAATACGGGAATCTCGCCCCTCGTACACACACAATTTGTAAGTGCACCCTGAGGTACTCTCACAAAGTTTGTACAGCTTCACGCTTACCCTGCTTTCACACCTGAGCGTTTTTGTCGCGCGTTTTTATGCGCGTTTTTTGTAATAGTAAACGCGCTTTTGACGCGCGTTTGTGTCATTGACTGCAGTGTCCTATGGCCACAAACGCGCGCCAAAACGCCCCAAAGAAGCTCAAGTACTTGATTATGCGTCGGGCGTTTTACAGCGCGATCGTACGCGCTGTAAAACGCCCAGGTGAGAACCATTCCCATAGGGAAGCATTGGTTTTCATGTGTTGAGCGTTTTACAGCGCGTTTAAACGCGCTGTAAAACGCTCAGGTGTGAACTTAGGGTAAGAGGGAACATACTGGCGGATAATGAGTCTCCCCTTGAAAGCAATGAGAGACTCATCAACCGCGACTTCCCTTCCAGGTACATAGACCTACACAAATTTGGCCCCAAAGTGATCGATGACCGACCTGATTTTGTACAGGCGGTCATAGGCAGGATCACCTTGGGGGGGACATGCTGCATTATCTGCATAATTGTAAAGTGGGGTCTGGTAGAGGACGTCCCCACTCCAGTAATGCCTGACACTAGGTTTCTTGACTAGGCCCATATGCAGCACGAGGCCCCAAAACGTCCTCATCTTGGCTGCACAGACCGGAGTCCAGCCACCGGGCCTAGCCAAAAAGGAGCCCGGATGTTGAGCAATGAACTGTGGGGCGTACAGGTTCGTCTGCTCCAACATCAGATTCACAAAGGGGTCACTGAAAAAAAGACTAAAGTAGTCGCATTCAGTGAAGCCCACTGTGGAAATCTGGATTCCTGGTTGGCCTACAAAATCAGGAATCACAGGGTCAAAACGCTCTGGGGTATACCAGACAAGTTCACCGGTAGGGGGCTCCGGTGGTCTTAACTGGTGGGCCGGAAAACTAGTACGAGCCCCAGAGCTTCTCGTACTAGTGTGGGCCACAGGGTCCCTAGCATGGCGGTCTCCTTGCTCCACCTGGCGGCGTCTCCGCCGCCTTGGGGTCTCATCATCATTGCTAGATGATGAGGAGGACGCGGATGACAAAAGGAAAGAGGGGTTATCCTCGTCCTCACTGGGGCTCTCGGACTCGGAGGCAAGCTGGGCATATGCCGCCTAGAACATCCGGCAGGCCATAGGGGAGTGTGTGTGATAAACTTTATTTGGTGTGCGTGTGTGTGGGGGGACAGGTGTTCGGGAACTTACCCTAAACCTTACAGACAAAAAAAAAAAAAAAAAGGCCCAAAAATGAGATTTTTTTTTTAATTCAAACTCGCTGATCAACCGTCCGAAGTTGATCAGCGGTGGGGCGTGCGATGCGCTAACAGTGACGCTAAGAGTCCCGGCCACAGTCAGAGTATGCAGAAAAAAAAATATAATATGCTTGTGCCCCAAAAAAAGTTGTGAAAGGGGGCGGGAGGGGGGCAAGCTGCAGGACACCTGGGGGGTCTAGAGTCAGGGTTAAAAACATGGGGTGGAAAGTGGGAGGGGTTTAATCAAATCAAGCGCGCAATATCTCGGAAACCAAAGCGGCGCAAACGTTCATTTTTGCAGCACAAACCAGCACAAACGCAGCACAAACGAACGGTGTATTTCTTTTTGAAATTTAAAAACATGGGGTGGAAAGTGGGCGGGGTTTCAGCAAATCAAGCGCACAATATCTCGGAAACCAAAGCGGCGCAAACGTTCATTTTTGCAGCACAAACCAGCACAAACGCAGCACAAACGAATGGTGTATTTCTTTTTGAAATTTAAGAACATGGGGTGGAAAATGGGCGGGGCTTCATAAAAATCTAACGCGCAATATCTCAGGAACCGAACCGGCACAAACGTTCATTTTTGCGGCACAAACCAGCACAAACGCAGCACAAACGAATGGTGTATTTCTTTTTGAAATTTAAGAACATGGGGTGCCAACTTCACACAGGTGTTATGATGACAACAATCATGACAAAATAAGACAGTGGCCTCTCAGAGTCGAGCACACAGGTTTAATGAAAAAATTTGTAATTGCACTTGATCGTGATGGAAATGGTTTCCAGTATTTGAAGGAGAATTTTAGCACACTGAAAACTGATGCTAAAATAAAGGCCTGGATTTTTATTGGCCCCAAAATCAACAAACTAAATGCATGATGATATATTCAGAACAAAACTCAACCCTCTGGAACTTGCAGCTTGGGATGCATTTGTGCTAGTAGTGCAGAACTTCCTTGGGAACAGACAAGCTGCAAACTATGCTAAATTAGTAGACAACATGCTTACTAGACAACATGCTTACAGCAGATGAACAACTTGGCTGCCGAATGTCATTGAAAGTGCATTTCTTACATTCAAATCTTGACTTTTTCCCACCCAATTTGGGACACGTAAGTGACGAACATGGAGAGCAGTTCCATAAAGATATTTCTACAATGGAGAAAAGGTATCAAGGCCGCTGGAATCACAACATGATGGGGGACTACTGCTGGTTTTTCCAACGGGAAAATATGACCATTCACAAAAGCAAAAGCAGATACCAAAGCACTTTTAACAGTACTGGGCCTTGCTCAAGTAAGATTTTTAAACTGAAAAAATAGACTTTTAGAAATGTTGTTATTCCATCACATTTTCATACACTGTTTACTTTGCAAACGTTGATGTAGATCAGGTAATTGCTTGAGTAAAACTTCTGTTCAAAATTATTCAATGCTTTCCAAGTGCTTAATTCATTTAGCCATACTTATGCATAGCAAAATTTAGTGACGTGTTACAGCAATTCTGACTTCGGATTTGTAATTCGCACACTCAATTTAGTATAGCAAAAATGTTTTTTGCCCAGTAGCAGACGAAAAGTTATTTTTGTTGTTGAGTGGTGTTATTACTTGGTGTGCTCTTTTTTCGTGTGTAGTTTCTGTACCATTACCTTGCATCTTTTAACATGGAAAGCAACCTTTGGTGTAGTACTTTTGTGGTGTCTATCACCAAAGTTACATAATGTAATAATACTGGTTTCTGAAGGCTGCATGTAAACTTTGTAAACTCAAAGACCTTTTACAATGTACAAATTAAAATCATTGTCATATTAAGATATTTTAGAAATACAGTACATAATAAATAAAAAAAATTATTCACACGTGTTCTTTCTCTCTTGCATATACAATGTTTGACTGCAGACTGTTATTATAAGTTAGCACCTCTTGCTTTTCTAATATTATTATAATTACTCAACGCTTTAAGGAGCATTGTTTCTTGTGAAAACAGTTTATTTGAAGAACTTTTCTTACAAATAGATTTCAGTACATTATGTCTATAATGAATAACTTGACACAATGTGATGAATACTACAAGTAGCAAACATACTGAAAAACATGATTTGAATTAATTATTCTGTCAATAAAATTGAAGTTCATGTTGGGCCTGTGTCACTGTAGGATACAAAATCCAAACATAAGAGGAAAGTTAATTTTGTTTGCAAGTTTTAAGGTTCCATCACATAGTATCTTCCTCTTTCGTGTTTGTAGATGAGTCTTTAAGTTTTTCACATTATTTTAGTCCTAAAACAGACCTTAAAGAGGTTCTCTAGAAAAAAATAACTGTGAGCCCAGAAGCGCTTAATCCATTTAAGAATATATAGTCATTGTCATCTATTCCCTATTGCTGCTGTTCCGACACTTCTCCAGTTTCAACTGCTTTCTACTTCCTGTCTGGCTTGACGTATCAGAAATGCCAGAAAATGTCCACTCAGCCAATCACTCTCTAAAGTGGATCACTGGAGCATTATCAGAGAAACAGTGGAGGGGATTGGTTAGGGTTAGTATCTGTTGTGGGGATCCGCTCTGGTAGGCAATGGTAGCGAGTGCAGTATAGAGGCAACACAGAATGGTCTTGGTGTAAAACACGATGCTTTGTTTATTCACACGGTGCATATTTGTGAAAGACGGTGCAGTTCATAGGGAGGGTGGTCACACACAACAGCAAAATAATAGTTCAAACACAGCAAGTCCCTGCTGCAGGCTACTTGAGGCCTGTTTTAGTCACATAAAGCAAAGTCTATTTAAAGCCAGGAGTAATGTCACCTTTTTCTCCTTGGTGAAGTAAGTCCATGGGTCTTGCTTCTAGCCACAGGACACAGATCCCTCCTGGTTTCAGCTGCAGGATCCTGCACAGTCCTCCACAGGCCTCAGCACACAGCCCAGCTCACCTCCACTTCTCACTCTCACAGCCAGAGAACACAGAAGCTTCACATTGCACACCACACCCTTGTTGCTGGTCAGGTTTTAACCCTTCCCTGCAAAACCTGGCCTGGACCGTGGGGAGACAGGCACCCGCCTGCATATCTGCCTGCTCCCAATAAGAGCCGGCCCGGATCCGCTGTGTTAACAGCATAACCGCTGCAAAATGCACTTTTCTGGCTCTTACTCCACCGGGGCCAGGACCCCCGGTGGCACGTACCTCCCATCTACTACCACCCCAGGTACTCTCCTACACTGTTCTTTTATATTTTTAAGTCCACAGCCACCAAAATGTATTTGACTGGAAACCCGCTCAATATAATAAAAAATGCAAATTTTAAACTAATGTGAAAGGGTTTTGGGGGTCATTTATTAATCTGAAATAAGATAATGGGTTGCATCAAAAGGGGCATAGATGCCAATGATGAGAACATAGTCCTACCACTTTACAAATCACTAGTCAGAGCACACATGGAGTACTGTGTACAGTTCTGGGCTCCTGTGAACAAGGCAGACATAGCAGAGCTGGAGAGGGTTCAGAGGAGGGCAATTAAAGTAATAACTGGAATGGGGCAACTACAGTACCCTGAAAGATTATTAACATTAGGGTTATTCACTTTAGAGAAAAGCCGACTGAGGTGAGATCTAATTACTATGTAAAAATATATCAGGGGTCAGTACAGAGATCTCTCCCATCATCTATTTATCCCCAGGACTGACTGTGACAAGGGGACACCCTCTGCGTCTGGAGGAAAGAAGGTTTGTGCACAAACATAGAAGAGGATTCTTTACGGTAAGAGCAGTGAAACTATGGAACTCTCTGCCTGAGGCTGTGGTGATGGTGAGTACAATAAAGAAATTCAAGAGGGGCCTGGATGTATTTCTGGAGTGTAATAATATTACAGGCTATAGCTACTAGAGAGGGGTCGTTGATCCAGGGAGTTATTCTGATTGCCTGGTTGGAGTTGGGAAGGAATTTGTTCCCCCTTAAGTGGGGAAAATTGGCTTGTATCTCATTTTTTTTCTTTTGCCTTCCTCTGGATCAACTTGCAGGATAACAGGCTGAAATGGATGGACAAATGTCTTTTTTCGGCCTTATATACTATGTTACTATATTACTATATTAGGCATATGTGACTTTTCCCCACTCACACCAGGTCTAAAAAAGTGGGAGTGGCATGGGTGGGGGAGGGATGGGCTCATTCATCATTTCCTATGCCTGGTTTAGGCATAGAAAATGGTCTCAATGTAAGCCAGCTACGAAGCTGGCTTACATTTAGAAGCAGTGCTGGATGCGCTGAAGTTATGTAGAGGCCGGCACCTTTACATAACTTCGGCAGATGACATGTATTAAGGCTGGTCACAGCCTGCATTTGTGGGCGGGGCTGCCGGCGTTATATTCTCACGCGACCTCACCTCCGGGACGGTTGCTTCAGGCTGGCTCCTTCGTTCCGCTTCGTCACTTCCGGTTTGCGGCCTCGTCACTTCCGGGTAAGTCTCGGCTCGCTCGGCTGCCTCGAGCGTGCGGCAGCATCCGTCCACCGCCCGGTCGGGCCCGGCCGGTCTCCCTCTTCTCTCCAGCGCCAGGGGAACCTCTTCTCCACAGGTCTGGTTCTCCTCAGCAGGGTTCGGCGATACCGGCGTCGGCGGCACTCCAGGTGGGGGCGGTCCGTTCTACGGTCCATATTATATTGATGTTCACCCAGCCGTGCGCTTCATTATTTTGTGAATTTCTTTCAGTGGGGAGTAACTTTCATTACGTTTCAGTGTCATAAATTGCGAAAACTCATAGCTAGCCTAACTGGGGTTGGGACTCTCATCAGTGGACGCAGAGCTGGGGAATGATAAAAAAAAAAAAAAAAAAAAGAGCCCCGCTCTCTGTTTATTTTGTCAATGTGTGTTCTCCAGCAGTTCCACTGATCCAATATGATTCCTTATTACATGTAGACATGTCCCCAACGCCATGCCCGTGCGATGCTCCAACTGCCATGTCCACAACTCCTGTTGTGCCGCCCTCCTGTGTGCATTTGCACCTCCGCATCGCATGCTACCCTCCTGTGCCCTCGTTTGTGGCGCGGCGGTGGTGTCGCCTCCCGCGCGCCTGGTTGGCTCCACTTACCGCCTCCTTTCTGGGCGCTTTTCATGGCTTGGTGGCGTGGGCTGCCCTCCGTGCTCGGGATCCTGGCATAACGGCCGCGCCGCCCCTTTGTGCACAGGCATGTGGCTCTGCCGGCTTTCCGGCCCGGCGCGTATGTGGAGGAGGGCGGCAGATCACTTAGACGGGCCTTCCCTTCTGGGTCGCAATGCTGCTTCCGGTGTCATTTTTCTTTTCCTCCTTGTGAGCTCATTGTCATACCTGGGTGCTGATACGTTTTTCCCCAATAGGAGCAGGATCGCGGTTAAGCTTGTCCAGACTTCCCGTTCAGCCGGTTAGCTGTTCATCATGTTCCTGGGTTCCTCAGGTATCTTATACATGTTGTTTTACTATTTCTACAGTATCGTTTTGCTCCCACACGCCATACGTAGTCTACCTGGACCGCCCAGGCTCGCTTGTCTCCTTCCTCCTGGATCACCCAGGCTTGTGTCTTTAGTCTTCCTGGTTTACTCAGGCTCATCTTCTTGCTGTCATCCTGGATCGCCCAGGCCCGCTCTGTCTCTGCCGTCCTGGATCGCCCAGGCCCGCTCTGTCTCTGTCATCCTGGATCGCCCAGGCCCGCCCTGTCTCTGTCGTCCTGGATCGCCCAGGCCCGCCCTGTCTCTGTCGTCCTGGATCGCCCAGGCCTGCTCTGTCTCTGTCGTCCTGGATCGCCCAGGCCTGCTCTGTCTCTGTTGTCCTGGATCGCCCAGGCCCGCTCCGTCTCTGTCGTCCTGGATCACCCAGGCCCGCTCTGTCTCTGTCGTCCTGGATCGCCCAGGCCCGCTCTGTCTCTGTCGTCCTGGATCGCCCAGGCCCGCTCTGTCTCTGTCGTCCTGGATCGCCCAGGCCCGTGCTGTCTCTGTTGTCCTGGATCGCCCAGGCCCGTGCTGTCTCTGTCGTCCTGGATCGCCCAGGCCCGCTCTGTCCCTGTCGTCTTGATCCACCCATTCACATTCTTTATAGGCACTCCTGAGCACGCCAGGTCCACCCAGTGACGCCTCTTCAGTCGACCCCGGCTGCCAGGGTCATTTTCCTTCCCGGACCGCCAGGTCCTTTTCTCGCCTCCCTTTTCCTGCGTCACGTGGGTCCCCCTTCGGTCACGACACGCTCCCATTCTAAGAATTTTCACCCAACTCATCCAGGTCCTTCAAGCAGGCACCAGAGGCGTTCAGTTCCTCTTCTCGCCTGTTCACCCACCCCGCCCTCGGCACCCCTAGGTCTTCCTTTCTCGTCGGCTCTCCCAAAAGCGGTGTTCATTCGTGCCTATCTTGCTTATGTCCGCAGGTAATTATTTTTCCCCGTACTCTCTCCAGTACCCTCCTGTAGCAAGGTCCAGTTCTGTGCAATTCGGGTAGGATTACGTTTCCTTCTCGCCTCTCTCCTCATTTCATGCCAGTCCTTGGTTGTATTTAAAAAAAAAAAAATTTTCTCCCCATCTGTCGTTTTGACTTTTCTTTAACAGGTGCAAGATGTCCCAACCATCTGATATTGAGGACTCCCTCTCGGGCCCCGGCTCATCAGTTTCAGGGCACGCTGGTAGCCCATCACTCAGGCGTTGGACTGTCCCTAAACTCATCGCCGAGTTGAGTAAGAGAGGTATTCCCCATCCAGCTTCGGCCCGGAAGGCGGAGCTCTATCGCCTTCTGAGGACAGAGCAAGGGAGCGGCAGTTCGCAGTCCTCCCTCTCATCTATCCAACTGTCGCTGAATCAGCTGCAAGCCACCATAAGTGGCCTCGTCGGTTCTTTGGCGGACGTCCAATCCAGAGTCACAGAGCTGGAATCACGCGGTCCAGAGGATCCCCCGGCCGCAATCACGGCGATCGTGCCCTCGTCCTCCCAGGAGCCAGTATTGGGTACGCTCAGTGCTGGTCCTGTTGTGGCCCCAGCCCACTTTGTTCCCGAAGCTATCAAAAAGGACATTTTAGCTGGGAAGGACGTCAACTTGGCGTCCATCCTGATAGCTTCCCAAGATGTGGCTGAAAACAGAGTCATCAATTGCGGGGAGGTTGCAGTACTACTCAGGGCCAAAGATGCCCGCCTGAATAGAAAGCTTTCTATTCCGGAGTTTGTGCTGGCATTTAGCCTTTACCGCGATGTGGTCTGCTCAGCCCACCCGCTCAGGCGGGAGGAACTGGACACTTATCTGTACCGGCTGACGGACCTAGGATACAAATATGGCGGCTCCAACTTTTACGATTATCATCGTTCATTTTCCGCCAAGGCCGCGGCAGCCTTAGTCCAGTTTCAGTTTGTTACCAACTGGGCTATATTAGACATGGAGCTCTTTTTCCAACACTTCGCCGGGCTGAGAGCTCCCACCTGCACGACGTGCCAGTCCATCTCGCACACGGCCGACTGGTGTCCCTTGCTGGCCACTCCAGGTCTGGACCGGGCCCTCCCGGGTCCTTCTGGCCTAAGAAGCCAGCCGTCCGTGGACAAGTTGGGCAGGCCCATTGTGTTTCTTGGGCAGAGCCAAGTATGTAACAATTTTAATGCAGGAGGGTGCGGTTTTGGTAGCTGCAGAGCTCTACACGTTTGCTCGCTGTGCTTCAGAGCTCACCCCCGTTCTTCCTGCCCAAAAAAATCCTCAAAGCCATGACTAGCCGACATCAACATCGAATTGTTGGCTGTCCTCTTGCAGGAACACCCCGATCAGCATTTGGTCCAGTTTCTCCTTTCAGGATTCAGGAGGGGTTTCCACACTGGGTTGATTGCCCTCCCTCTTGAGTCCTGGGAGGGGAAAAACCTGCAGTCGGCCATGCACGACCCGGGGGCAGTCGATAGTCTGTTGTTGACGGAGGTCCAAAAAGGGTTCTGCTGGGCCCATTCGATTTAATCCCTTTTGCTACCTGGAGGATTAGCCCAATCGGGTTAGTCTCCAAGCAATCTTCAAATAAAAAAAGGTTAATTTACGACCTGTCTGCGCCCCACATGTCCTCCACACCCAGCTTGAATTCCCTGATTCCGTCAGAAGAGTTCACCATGTCCTATTCCACCATAGGGGAAGCCATCAAATTCATCTTGCAGTTAGGAAGAGGGGCCCTTCTTGCCAAAGCTGATATAGCGGACGCCTTTAAGCTGCTTCCCATTGCACCTCATCTTTGGGGTTTCTATGGCATCAAGTGGGATCATAAGTATTACTTTGCCAATAGACTCACCTTTGGCTCCAAGAGCAGTCCTTGGTTATTCGACCAGTTCGCGGGCGCCCTGCACTGGATCTTGGGTCACCACGGGGGTCTGGACAGGGTCATTCACTACCTCGACGACTACTTAATCGTCCAAGACCCCCGGGGTGAAGCCTCCGGGCTGGAAGTCCTCCTCCAGCTGTTTTCCAGTCTCCAGGTTCCAGTCGCCACTTCCAAGACCGAGGGCCCTAGCACGAGGGTCACCTTCCTGGGCATCGTGTTAGATTCCATCTCCATGGAAGCAAGTCTGCCGGAGGCGAAATTATCTTGGATCAGGTCTGTAGTCTCCACCGCGGCTTCCTCCCGGGTTCTTACTAAACTGGAGTTGCAGTCTCTCCTGGGTTCCCTTAATTTTGCCTCACGGATCATGCCCCAGGGGAGATCCTTCGTGTCTAGGCTCCTCTCTCTTCTTCCCTCGGCACAGGACCAGGATTCCATCGTCCCACATCGCGGGGGCTGAGAATGTAGCGGCGGACGCCTTGTCCCGTTTTAACTACACCATCTTCTTCCAGGCTATGCCAGACGCAGATCCGGTGGGCACGCCCGTTCCCCCCTTCAACCTCCTGACCATGGACTAGGACAGCTGGTGGCATCCGCGAAGAAGTTGGTCCAGGGATCTTTAGCCAAAAACACCGCCAGGAACTATCTCACGGGCTTCAGGGCATTCCGGCGCTTCAGGCTCAGCCACCCGCAGAAAGGCCAGGACAATGTGACCTTTGTCATGGCATTCATCGCCCACTGCCATCTCCACCTGCACCTCACTCACAACTCCATCAAGGAGTACCTAGCGGGGGTCCAGCACTACAGACTGCTTGCTGATCCTTCTTGCCAATCCATCCTAGCCAACCAGGCGGTGAAGGCAACCCTCAGGGGCATACAAAAAAACAGTCCAAGCCCAGTGGCGCGGAGACAGCCAGTCCCTGGGGAGCTATTTCGAAGTCTGTCACTAGCCCTAGATGGTTCCCCCTTTGGGCACCCAGCAAGCCTTGTCATCAAGGCTGCAATATATCTCGGGTTTTATGGTTTCCTAAGACCAGGGGAATTTACTTCCAGCGCCTTGACACGCTCCACCCTCCTTAAACGCCATCTCATTCGTCAAGGTGACCAGTTTTCCCTATTTCTGCCTTCTTCAAAGACTAGCCAATCGGGTCCTCCGGTCGAGATTAGGTTTTTCCCCACATCTAACTCCTGGTGCCCCGTCAAGGTCCTGGGGGCCCTGGCCGAGTTTCTCCTTCCTCTCGCTCCAGAGGATCCGCTACTTCCCCTCCAGGGCAGGCCTCTCACCGCGCCCCAGTTCATGTCCCACGTTCGCGCGTTAGCGGCAGGGCTAGGGCACAACCCAGATACGATTTCAGGGCATTCTTTCCGCATAGGAGCCGCCTCCGCGGCCTCTAAACACCGGGTTCCCGCGCACGTCATCCACAGGATGGGGCGCTGGCGATCTTCCTGCTTTGCCAGGTATATACCCAACCCGCAGGTTGAGATTGCCAGGGCTTTTGGTTCGTTAGCTTTGTAAGTTCATTCAATAAACATGTTTCATTCCTAACGCGTTGGTAATCTTCTTGCCCACATATTCAGGCCTACCCCGCTCTGGCTCCAGGCACAGTTCAGCCATACAGATCCTGGAGGGTGGTAGGCCACCTCCCCCCCCCCAACTCCAAGCTGACGTACACCTCAGCCCCTACCACAAGTATTAAGGCTGGTCACAGCCTGCATTTGTGGGCGGGGCTGCCGGCGTTATATTCTCACGCGACCTCACCTCCGGGACGGTCGCTTCAGGCCCCACCCTCCCGACCCCTTTTCTTTAATTTCTCTCCCTTGGGTGGCCCACATATTCAGGCCTACCCCGCTCTGGCTCCAGGCACAGTTCAGCCATACAGATCCTGGAGGGTGGTAGGCCACCTCCCCCCCCAACTCCAAGCTGACGTACACCTCAGCCCCTACCACAAATGTATAACTGTCATCTAACAGTTGTTTGCTTAGTTCCTACTTTCAGAGTTTTACAAACAAGCCAAACAGTCCACTGAAGATATGGAAATGCATTGTTTTTTTTCTAAATACACACTGAAATTCTGGAGTTCTCTAGTGTTCTTCGTACAAAACCCAGCCTTTATATAAGCTGGAATCACATAGCGCCGCACGTCACTCTTCTTTTGTCAGTGTAGGGAAAGCTGCTGCTGCTGCTGCTATGAGGGACAGATTAGGGCAGAATTCTGGTGTTGTACACTCTGCAAACTACAGCGATAATTGGGGGTGCTATGCTACAATATTGTACCTAGCCCTGAGCCCAGTGATACTCCAAAATAATTTTTAATCCATCTGTTAGGGAGGTCGGCGTCGATGGCCATTTTGTTAAATGCAGTCACCTTGAAACGGCATGTTAACTGCCTGTGTGCCAGGGACATTAGTCTAATTCTGTTTTGGTAGCTCGGTGGAGGTAAAATTCCCTTTATTGGCAGGTCAAGTACCGCTACAGCGGTCAGTGGCATGGCATTTAAAATTACTCAATTACATTAGTCTGTCAGACTGTCCCACATTTTTGTGACCTGAAGAGAGTTTTTTTTTTATCTGTCTGCCACAGGCACTGCATATCTGACAGTCCAATAAAGCCGTTGAAAAGTGCCGTTACCTTGTTGGTGTAAAAAAGCTAAATTTTTGTGCTAGATGGCACTTTTGCGTACAGCACAGTATTACCAATTTTATATTTAAGCAGTGAAATACTGCATTTCTACAGTTGTTTGCCCAAAAAAATGTTCTAGTGCCACAGTGCACATTTGCGTACAGCGCAGTATTACCTATTTCATAATTAAGCAGAGAAATACTGCATTTCAATAGTTGGTTGCCAAAAAAAGTGCTTTAGTCCACAGTGGACATTTACGTACACCTCAGTATTAATAGCTATTTTATAATTAAGCAGTCAAATACTGCATTTCTATAGTTGCTTGCCAAAAAAACTGTTCTAGTGTCACAGTGCACTTTTGCGTACACCTCGGTATTTACCTCTTCAGGACACATGACGTACTGGTACGTCATGTTGTCCTGGTACTTAAGGACACATAACATACCGGTACGTCATATGGTTCCGGTGATCGTATCCCAGTGCCTGCTCAAATCATTGAGCAGGCACCTTGGCTAGATGGCTAGATGTGACCCCCCCCCCCCCCCATGTCGGTGATCGCAGCAAACAGCAGGTCAATTCAGACATGTGGTTTGCTGCGTTTCCGGGTTATTCGGGTCTCTGAGGACCCGATAACCCGAAACAGGATGTTGATCGGTGGTGTGATTTTACCCCACCAATCACCATCCTGCGATCCTCAGAGGTGATGTGACATCACCTCTCAGGATTGCTTCTGATTGGTTGGTGGGCGGGAGATTCAAATGTTGCCAGCGCTCCTCTCCTCCTCCTTTTGAGCCAGCATCACCCCATCTGGGCCCCAGCACCCATCCTTGCCCACCAGGACCCGATCTGTGCCCCAGCACCCCCCATCTGATTAGTAGGTAATTATGGAAAGTATAGGGAAAGGTTGGGCTAGGCAGGGATAATAAAAGGAAAGTTAGTGCGAAAAAAACTTTTATTGCATCACCCCAAGTAGGGTGTCTGGGGTCCACAGCACATAATCATAATCCTGAGGGACCATGCCAAAAAATCAACGCGCCCTCCCTACCCTCCCCCTCCAGGTACCTATCCCCAGGGGTGAGACCCGTGCCCTTACCACTGGAAACATGTTGCTGGTCAGGGCAATAAATACACAGTCTTGTTTGGCTGTTAACCCTTGCTTTGTTAGTGGAAAAATGGGTTAAAATAAAAAAAATTGTCAAAAAAATGAAATTCTCAAATTTCATTCCCATTTGCCAATAACTCTTGTGCAACACCTAAAGGGTTAACAATGTTTGTAAAATCAGTTTTGAATACCTTGAGGGGTGTAGTTTCTTAGATGGGGTCACTTTTAGGGAGTTTCTACTCCAGGGGTGCATCAGGGGGGCTTCAAATGGGACATAGTTTAAATAATCCAGTCCAGCAAAATCTGCCTTCCAAAAACCATATGGCGCACCTTTCCCTCTACGCCCTACTGTGTGGCCGTACAGTAGTGTACGACCATATATGGGGTGTTTTTGTAAACGGCATAGTCAGGGCAATAAATATACAGTCTTGTTTGGCTATTAAACCTTGCTTTGTTAGTGGAAAAAGTTGGTTAAAATTGAAGATTTGGCAAAAAAAATTAACTCAAATTTCATCCCCATTTGCCAATAACTCTTGTGCAACACCTAAAGGGTTAACAAGGTTTGTAAAATCAGTTTTGAATACCTTGAGGGGTGTAGTTTCTAGAATAGGGTTATTTTTGGGTGTTTTCTGTCACGAACTATGGATCCGATCGCTCCGGATCCCACAGCTCTGACGTAGTGGTCTGTGACGGAGTCTGCGCACACACAGAGACCTCACGTGACCGGGGTACAATTCGGCTAACACCCCCCACTACACTTCGGTAACTGCCACCACGTGGGTTCCCGGTCCACGAGCTGACTATCCGGGTCATTCACTATCACACAGATCAGTGGATGAACCGGATATCACTTACTGACCAACCGCAGTCAATCACCCCCAACTACAATTCCTAAATGCAATTTAACTAACTACCTGGTAACGTCTCTTCAAAGGCAAGGTACGTTGTTCAGCAGCTTAGAATATGGAAGACTTGGCCATTTAGATTTTATCATCTTTAATAAGCGGTAAAAAGCAGTGCATACAAGTCTAATGAAAATGACTATAAAACTGCAGAATAATAATAACAATATAAATAATCACGACAGTTCAAATGAAAGGGAAAAAGATGAAAGAATACTTAGTTTCTCTGGAGGGTTTCAGATGGTCGTTCATATGTCCTTTTTGAATCCTTGCAAACCCCTTTTCAGTATGTATCAGGGGAGACCCTCAAAGTTTTTCTGATACAGGGATATGCCGTCAATGTCCAATTAAGTGTCTGGTGATGTTCCATGGGTCTCTCTCCTCTGTCCTTGTGCATGGATTTTTACGAACTCTCCCATGGGCAGGAGACTTACTCCTGTCAGCCAATGGCAGCAGAGTGACTGCAAAGCCTAGGGATTGCCCCCAAGTGTTTTATGACCCCATCAAAGTTCAGTTCCTACAATGAGGATTATACTTAAGCTCGTATTTCCCTGATACATCGGCATATTTTTATACAGAATACATATTTGCGATCCTTATTTATTTACATACAGAATGAACCACACACGGTAATGCTGGGACCTGTAGTTCTTCTACCACCCATAGGTCAGCTACAGAATCACATCCTCTAGTCATATTTGATACCCAATTAACCACAATACTCTGTAGAGCCTGGATCTGGTGTCAGAAAGGGCATAAGTTGATTCATAAATGAAATATGAAAGTGGACTGGCTTTATGCCCAGAGCTAATTAAGGGGCTATTAGCTCTCCTCAAACCAGACCTGGAAATTAATGACGTCATGCTCCAGCCAGGCTTGACAGCGAGCTGATCTTATCTTACCGGACAGGATGAGCTGGGCCTGGTATAGCCTTTATGACCTTTTATAGCTAGCCTCAAAGAGTAGTGGTAATAAAAGTGTCTATCTATATCATAGGCGACCCAGGCTTCAGGAAGATGAGAGTTCACAGTTTTTTTTTTTACATATGCCAGAAGCATATAAGATGGCTACCCAGAGGAATTATGTATGTATGCCGGCACAGTTTCTATTATGTAAGCCTCGTAAAGTGACTTCAGACCTGAACTGGTCCCTAAAAATTCAAGATTTGCTTCTAAACTTCTAAGCCTTGTAACATCCCCAAAAAATAAAATATCATTCCCAAAATGATCCAAACATGAAGTAGACATATGGGGAATGTAAAGTATTAACTATTTTTGGAGGTATTACTATGTATTATAGAAGTAGAGAAATTGAAACTTGGAAATTTGCATTTTTTTTTAAATTTGGGGTAAATTTGGTATTTAATAAATAAATAAATGTTTTACTTCATTTTCCCAGTGTCATGAAGTACAATATGTGACGAAAAAACTATCTCAGAATGGCTTGGATAAGTCAAAGCGTTTTAAAGTTATCACTACTTAAAGTGACACTCGTCAGATTTGCAAAAAATGGCCTGGTCCTTAAGGTGAAATAAGGCTGTGGGTTAATACCCATTTTATAAATAAGCAGTTAAATACTGCATTTCTATAGTTGGTTGCCAATAAAAGTGTTCTAGTGCCACAGTGCACTTTTGCGTACACCTCAGTATTAATACCTATTTTATAAATAAGCAGTTAAATACTGCATTTCTATAGTTGGTTGCCAATAAAAGTGTTCTAGTGCCGCAGTAGCAGTTAAATACTGCATTTCTATAGTTGGTTGCCAATAAAAGTGTTCTAGTGCCACAGTGCACTTTTGCGTACACCTCAGTATTAATACCTATTTTATAAATAAGCAGTTAAATACTGCATTTCTATAGTTGGTTGCCAATAAAAGTGTTCTAGTGCCGCAGTACTCTTTTGCATACACCTCAGTATTAATACCTATTTCATAATTAAGCAGTGAAATACTGCATTTCTATAGTTGGTTTCCAAAAAAGTGTTTTACTGCCCTAGAACACTTTTGCGTACAACACAGTATTACCTATTTGATAACTAAGCAGGGAAAAACTGCATTTCTACAGTTGTTTGCAATAAACACTGGTTTTGGCCTACAGTACATAGCAGATCTGAGGCCTACCCTGTATTTCTTTCATGTGAAGTAACTAGTGGAACTCTGCAGTTACACCGTTGGTTGCCAAAAAACACTGCATTATTGCCCCAGAGCACTTTTGCGTACAGCACAGTATTACCTATTTGATAATTAAGCAGTAAAAAACTGCATTTCTACAGTTGTTTGCAATAAACACTGGTTTCGGCCTACATAGCAGATCTGAGGCCTACCCTGTATTTCTTTCATTTGAAGTAACCAGTGGAACTCCGCCTTTACATAGTTGGTTGCCAAAAAACACTGTACATGGACAGTGACATACCAGAGGAAGATCAATGGCAAAAATTCCCACAAAATTATGTATTTTGATCAGGGGCCATTTTAATGCATCTTAAAGGGGAACTCTCAAAAATGTGCCCTGCTGGAGCCTAGAATTTTTTTTTTTTAGGCCACGGGAGAACAGGGTCCAAACATTAGGCATTCACCGGACAGAAAACATCAAGTGATTATGTGGCTGGAGGTATATTAGACAGTCATTGGATATCAATTTTATTGCAGGCCAAAGAACTACAGGCCCCAAAAATTATTAATTCACTGTACAGAAAAGAACAATTGATAATGTGGCTGGAGGTACATTAGGCAGTCACCGTAAAACAATTTTTCTGTTGGCCAGTTAGATTACAGGCCCCAAAAATTATACATTCACCTTACAGAAAAGATCAAGTGATTATGTGGCTGGAGGTTTATTAGACGGTCAATGGATATCAATTTTACTGCAAGTTAGTGGACTAAAGGCCAAAACAAATTATTCATTCACCGTACAGAAAAGAACAAGTGATTATGTGGCTGGAGGTATATTAGACGGTCAATGGATATCAATTTTACTGCAAGTTAGTGGACTAAAGGCCAAAACAAATTATTCATTCACCGTACAGAAAAGAACAAGTGATTATGTGGCTGGAGGTATATTAGACGGTCAATGGATATCAATTTTACTGCAGGCCAGTGGACTATAGGCCCCAAAAATTATTAACCAGACAGAAAAGAACAATTGATAATGTGGGTGGAGGTACATTAGGCGGTTACCGTATAACAATTTTACTGTTGGCCTATTAGATTACAGGCCCCAAAAATTATGCATTCACCGAACAGAAAAGATCAAGTGATTATGTGGCTGGGTGTATATTAGACAGTCATTGGATATCAATTTTACTGCAGGCCAGTGGAGTATAGGCCCAGAACATCAGGCATTCACCGACAGAAAACATCAAGTGATTATGTGGCTGGAGGAATATTAGACGGTCATTGGATATCAATTTTACTGCAGGCCAGTGGACTATAGGCTCCAAAAATTATTCACCAGACAGAAAAGAACAATTGATAATGTGGCTGGAGGTACATTAGGCGGTCACTGTATAACAATTTTACTGGTGGCCAGTTAAATTACAGGCCCCAAAAATTATGCATTCACCGTACATAAAAGATCAAGTGATTATATGGTTGGAGGTATATTAGACAGTCAATGGATATCAATTTTACTGCAGGCCAGTGCACTACAGGCCCCAAAAATTATTAATTCACCGGACAGAAAACATCAAGTGATTATGTGGCTGGAGGTATATTAGACGGTCATTGGATATCAATTTTACTGCAGGCCAGTACAAATACATGTCAAATACATATTTTTAAAAGAACTAAAAATATAAAATTGTATTAAAAACATGGCGAAATCCCCCCTCTTGAAATAAACAACAATGGTAATTGGTGAAATTCAATTAAACGTGGTCGTCACAAGTGTTGAATTCCTCCGAGATCCATGCCTTATTTATTTTCATAAATGTGAGGTAGTCCACACTGTGGTGAGCTAGGTGAGTGCTCTTATTGTTCAGGATCCCCCCTGATGTGCTGAACGTCTTTTCGGACAGGACACTCGCGAGGGACAAGCCAAGAGTTCCATAGCAAATTGTGCCAGCTATGGCCACAGGTCAAGCTTGCACACCCAGTAGTCAAGGGGTTCCTCACTTCTCAGAGCATCCATATCAGCCATTAACCTGATGTAGTCGGACACCTGTCGGTCTAGGCGTTCTCTGAGGCTGGATCCAGAGGGCAGCTGTTGATGGGTTGGCTGCAAGAATGATCTCATATCCAAAGTGACCAACACATCTTCAAACCGCTCTCTTCTTGCATGCACTGTAGGGTTGGTACCCGCAACAGTTTCTCTGTGGGTGGAAATTCCTCTACCAATGCCCGCAACAGCAGAATGCAGCATCTCTCAAAGCAAGGCCTGGAAATGCTGCATTCTGACAGCCCTCTGTGATGCTGGTAACATGTCTGCCATTGTGTACTAAGTACGTTGCCACCCAGTACTAGACTTTTCCCTTTATGCTTTTTATACCGGGGTCCCTCTTCAAACACTGGAGAATGAAGGCCCTCATTTGCACTAAATTGGTAGCGGTGGAGTGGCCTGGCTCCTGCTCATCTCTGAGGAGAATCTCGTCCTTGGTCTCCTCCCACCAGCCACAGACAACACCAGGGATCACAGAAAAGTTTAACGCCTGCTCTTCTTGCTCCTCCTCCTCCCTCCAGGCACCACCATCCTCTGACTCCCCTTCAGACTCCTGCTGACTTGTCTCAGATGGAGTAGCCCCCCTGGAAATTCATTCAGCATTGCAACTTCCTCATCTTCCTGCTCCTCAATGGCTTGATCAATGACGCGACGCAATGCACGCTCCAGAAAGAAGTCTTAGGGTGCGATGTCACTGATGGCGCCCTGGCTGCGACTGACCAGTTTGATGATCTCATAAAATGGCAGCAGAAGTCTGCATGTGTCGCACATGAGCAGCCACTAGCACGTTGAAAACAAAAAACAAGCTCCCCAGAACCTGTTCTGCTGCAGAGTTCATTCAGATAGTCTTTAACTGCATGTTTCTGCTGGAGCAGCCTATCAAGCATATACAAGGTGGAGTTCCAGTGCGTCGGGCAGTCACAAATCAGACGTGTGATGGGCAAGTTGAGTCGCCACTGAATGTCAGCAAGGAGAGCATTGGCCGTGTAAGATCTTCTGACATGGCTAGAGATTTTCCTGGCCTGTCGCAAAATGTCCTGGACCTCTGGGTGTTTGGCAACGAATCGCTGCACGACTAAGTTCAGGACGTGTGCCATGCAAGGCACATGTGTCTGTTTCAGCATGCTCCGCAGATTGGCAATGTTGTCGCACACCACTTTACCAACTGTCAAATTGAGCGGGGTTAGCCAATGATCGGCTTGTGATCGCGTAGCTGAAAGGAGTGCAGGACTAGTGTGGCTCTTGGCTTCCAGGCACAACAGCCGCAGCACAGCATGGCAACGTCTCACCTGGCACATCAAATAGGTTCTGGGGAGGCAGCGGAAGAGGTGGTAGCAGTGAAAAAGAAGGAGTCAGCCGAGGAGAAGATGGAGGATGGAGTAGGAGGAGGAGAAGAAGAGGCAGGCCTGCATGCAATCCGTGGCGGTAACACTAAATCCACACGGGTGCCACGGGTTGCTTGCTTGACAGCTGTCAGAAGGTTCACCCAGTGGGCAGTAAAAGTTATGTACCTTCCCTGTGAGTGTTTGCTAGACTATGTGTCTGTGGCCAGATGTATCTTTACATCAACACTGATACATTCACTTGCCGCTGAACATGGCCATATAGATCTGGGATGCCCTTCTGAGAGAAATATTTCCTTTCGAGGATCTTCCATTGTATTGTGCCAATGGCCACAAATTTTCTAAAGACCTTCGTGTCCAGCAGTTTATATGGCAGTAGTTAGCGGGCCACCACTGACATTAGTGAACTCGGCGTGGGCAGCAACAGCGGGGACCACCCTCCTTGGCCTGATCTGGGTACTGTCGTCAGACCACTGGGTGGCGGAAGTTGCTACCTCCTCTTCCTCATCCGATGCCAAGAATGGCTGCGCATCTATAAGGTCTTGAAATGGAAGGGAAAATAATTCTTCTGACTCGAGAGGAGGGGATATGGTGGTGGTAGTGGTGTCTTTGGGGGTGCACACAGCAGAGGGTGAAGAGGGTGCAGAAGCGGAAGGCTGTGTGAGCCACTCAACCAACTCTGGTGCGTCCTTTGACATAATCACACGCACCTTCTCCAACTTTCCACTTTGGCTACGGCCTGGTGCATCTGCCCAACCCCTACCACCCATATGGAGTGGCCTGCCTCCTCCTCTGGTTCTCATTTTCAAAATGACCCTGTGACAAAGTCCCTATAGAAGGGCAATATTTGTATAAGCAGGTATATAGAACCCCTTAATCATTATTTGCTGGAATCAGGTATATCAAACCCCTTAATCAGTTTTTTTGGGGGCAACAGGTATATCACACCAGTTGCAATTACTTGTTCCAATAGCGTTTGTCCTTCTGTATAGTTGCGGTATGGCAGCAGAACCGCACACAACACCTGCATAATACAAATGCACTATATAGAAAGTATATTATAGGTATATCAAAGCCCTGCCTCAATCAGCTTTTTTGGGGGGCAACTGGTATATCACGCCAGTTGAAATTACTTGTTCCAATAGCATTTGTCCCTCTGTATAGCTGCGGTATCTCAGGAGAACCACACACAACTGATGCACAATACAAATGCACTGTATACAAAGTATATTATAGATATATCACACCCCTGCCTTGATCAGTTTTTTTGGGGGGCAACTGGTATATCACACCAGTTGCAATTAGTTGTTCCAATAGCATTTGTCCCTCTGTATAGCTGCGGTATCTCAGCAGAACCGCACACAACTGCTGCACAATACAAATGCACTATAATATACTTTCTATGTTAGAAAGTATATTATATGTACTATTGATACATCATTGGTCTGTTGAGACCTAGAATCCCTGTAGGGGTCCCTAACTAATGTTAAAAATTATTTTTTTATTAGTTATTTATTTAAAATTAAGTTTGGAAGAAACACACACTCTACAGAAAAAATATATATTAAAATTATCAGTGTCCGGTATTACATGGGATACATTCGGAGTATGTGGTTGCGTTCGCCTTTTATTCAATACAGCCCCTTTGTGGGTGCAGCTCCTCCCACTTGTTATTATGGGGTAATGTTCAAACTCGCAATCATCATGCTAATACTTTATTTGTGATCACATGCGGTGTAGTAGCAGGGATATCGCTCCTGCTGGGGCTCTCTGCCTTCCAACCTCTGTACTCAGGGTAAACAAGCAGCTAACAATGTTGCTAATCTTGTATCTATTTGCCTCTCTGCAGCGTACTAATAAGCCATTTCTCCCTAACAAGCCTGACACTGTTTAAAACACACAACGCTATACCACCCCTCCCGACATGTTTCGCCACACGAAAGGGGTGGTTTAGCGTCGTGTGTTTTAAACAGTGTCAGGCTTGTTAGGGAGAAATGGCTTAATAGTACGCTGCAGGCGCAGCACAGAACATAAAGGAGAGTGGTAGAGCGAGCCTTACTAGCAATCATAGTGCTAACTGAGACCTCTATGAAAATAATAGAGGAGTCAGTCTAATAAGCGGAGAGAGAGAGAGGGAAGACAGCTCAGAGAGAGCGATACTAGTGACCTAGAGGCAGCCCCGCGTGAGAGGCAAATAGATACAAGATTAGCAAATACATAGATACAGGGATTCTAGGTCTCAACAGACCAATGATGTATCAATAATAATAATAATATCCCGAGGGTTCCTAAAAGGGACTTTGTTTAATAAATATATTATAAGTATATCACACCTTTCTGTATGTTACACCTATCGATAGCACACCTACAGTCATGTCCATAAATATTGGGACGTCGACACAATTCTAACAGTTTTGCCTCTATACACCACCACAATGGATTTGAAATGAAACGAACAAGATGTGCTTTAACTGCAGACTGTCAGCTTTAATTTGATGGTATTTACATCAAAATCAGGTGAACAATGTAGGAATTACAACAGTTTGCATATGTGCCTCCGACTTAAAGGGAACCTGTCCCTGGGATTTTGTGTATAGAGCTGAGGACATGGGTTGCTAGATCGCCGTTAGCACATCCGCAATACCCAGTCCCCATAGCGCTGTGTGCTTTTATTGTATAAAAAAAACCGATTTGATACATATGCAAATTAACCTGAGATGAGTCCTGTCCCTGACTCATCTCACATACAGGACTCATCTCAGGTTAATTTGCATATGTATCAAATCGTTTTTTTGCCACAATCAAAAGCACACAGAGCTATGGGGACTGGGTATTGCGGATGTGCTAGCGGCCATCTAGCAACCCATGTTCTCAGCTCTATAGGCAAAAACCCGATGACAGGTTCCCTTTAAGGGACTCAAAGTAATGGGACACAATAATAATGATAAATCAAACTTTCACTTTTTAATATTTGGTTGCAAATCCTTTGCAGTCAATTACAGCCTGAAGTCTGGAACGCATAGACATCACCAGATGCTGGGTTTCATCCCTGGTGATGCTCTGCCAGGCCTCTACTGCAACTGTCTTCAGTTCTTGCTTGTTCTTGGGGATTTTTCCCTTGAGTTTTGTCTTCAGCAAGTGAAATGCATGCTCAATTTGATTCAGGTCAGGGGATTGACTTGGCCATTGCACAACTTCCAATTCTTTCCCTTAAAAAACTCTTTGGTTGCTTTTGCAGTATGCTTTGGGTCATTGTCAATCTGCATTGTGAAACACTGTCCAATGAGTTCTGGAGCATTTTGCAAAATATGAGCAGATAATATTGCCCAAATTCATCCTGCTGTCAGCAGTCACATCATCAATAAATACAAGAGAACCAGTTCCATTGGCAGCCATACATGCCCACGCCATGACACTACCACCACCATGCTTCACTAATGAGGTGGTATGCTTAGGATCATGAGCAGTTCCTTTCCTTCTCCATACTCTTCTCTTCCCACTCTGGTACAAGTTGATCTTGGTCTCATCTGTCCATAGGATGTTGTTCCAGAACTGTGAAGGCTTTTTTCAGATGCTGTTTGGCAAACTCTAATCTGGCCTTCCTGTTTTTGAGACTCACCAATGGTTTATATCTTGTGGTGAACCCTCTAGATTCACTCTGTTGAAGTCTTCTTTTAATTGTTGACTTTGACACACATACACCTACCTCCTGGAGAGTGTTCTTTATCTGGCCATCTGTTGTGAAGGGAGTTTTCACCAGGGAAAGAATTCATCGGTCACCCACCACATTGTTTTCTGTGGTCTTCCTGGTATTTTGGTGTTGCTGAGCTCACCGGTGCATTCCTTCTTTTTAGGCATGTTCCAAACAGTTGTTTTTGCCACGCCTAATGTTTTTGCTATCTCTCTGATGGGTTTGTTTTGTTTTTTCAGCCTAATGATGGCTTGCTTCACTGATAGTGACAGCTCTTTGGAGCTCATCTGGAGAGTTGACAGCAACAGATTCCAAATGCAAATAGCACACTTGAAATGAACTCTGGACCTTTTATCTGCTCATTGTAATTGGGATAATGAAGGAATAACACACCTGGCCATGGAACAGCTGAGAAGCCAATTGTCCCATTACCTTTGGTCCCTTAACAAGTGGGAGGCACATATGCAAACTGTTGCAATTCCTACACCATTTACCTGATTTGGATGTAAATGCCCTTAAATTAAAGCTGACAGACTGAATGTAAAATGGCGGCCAGATTTATAGGGTAGGTGGTGTGTCCATGTGCTGAAACATCTCAATTGGCTGTCCTGTCCCACGACCGCTGGGAGAATCGCAAGGCCATCTCTAGTGAGGATAGAGCATGATGATGTGAATGCTTGCCTCTTCTCATTCTAGCGATCAGTAGGGACCGTCTAAGCCTTTAGATCCCCACCTGTCAAAAACTTTGATATCTCTGCATGACATATCAAAATTTTATGATAACTCAATGACCCTTTAGAATCACCGAAATACAAAAAAAAAAAAAGGTTTATATAAATGTTTACTAAGATACAAATATTATTTTCTAATGACACATTCTCTTTAACCCTTTCATGACCTGCAATCATACATCTATGGAAAATTTGGGACTTTAAAGACAGTGCCCTCTGAGTACCTGAGCAGGCGCCATAACCACTGAGTGCCTTTTATCTTACACTGCAGACATCCGGAAACAGAGTCTGTGATCCACGATAATACCAATCATGGATATTTAACCTCTTAGATGCCATGGGCAATTGCGTCAAGATTGAGGGGGCCATTCAGTTGCTGTGGCAGCCTCTGGCCTTCTGAATATTTCAAGGCCTGCCATAACAAAGTTCCTATCAGGCCCTCTCTGTGGCAGGGCTTGATAGGAGCACACTGAATCTTCCATAGGCCACAATGTTAAATTATTGTTATCAAACATTCAATTCAGCTGCTTCACTGCAGTTCACAAAGAAATTTTGATTAGTTACGAATTACTTCATCATGAATTGCATTCTATTGTATGACGATTGTGCCGCCCCCATAATTGAACCCCTCTGATGCCGCATTCAACACTGATCACATTATCTGTCAGTCAGTCACATTAAGGCCTTTTAGGGGTTAATCAGCGGTTAAAAACAAGCAAAAAAAAAATCATCACATCATCATGATGGTCAGACGTCACACGTCAGTGTTCACGAGATTTGTCGCATTTTTTTTTATTACGATGGCTGCGACTGCCTCTCTATGAGCAAATGGATGAGGTGAGTATGTATTTCTATCTATTTATTGCCATTTCAGAAAAAATTTATTAGTTACCATGAAGCACCAGGAAATTCAGCTTTTTGGCCAATTAAATTTTACCTGAAATTCGTATCAAAGTCAATTCATTTAGATTCGATTTGCTTAACACTAATTGCCGTCTATGAGAGAAGAGATCAGACAGGGGAACTTAAAATAACTGTAGCAAAAAGGGAAAAAGGTTTTTAATAATATAAAAAAATAAAAAGATATACAAATTAATCCACCTTTCCCCAATTTAAAAATAAATATAAACAATAAAAATAAAAATCAGTAGCATCATCAGTTCCTAATATGCTCATACTTTTAAAATCTAAAAATAGTTAACCTGTTCAATAAATGGCCCAACAGAAAATAAAAACCTCAATGGCTGATTCACAGTTTGTTTGTTACTTTGCCTCCCAAAAACATTGAATAAAATGTGACCAAAAAGTCTTACATGCTCCAAAATGGTATCAATAAAAACTATAGATTGCCCTGCAAAAATGAGTCCTTACACAGCTCTGTAGACTCAAATATAAAAAAAGTATTGTTTTAAGCATTGACACAAAAAACTATCAAAAGTTGTACTGTTATGATCGCATTGACCCACAGAATGGATGTAACAGGTCAGTTTTATATGGAAAAATTTTTCAGCTTCCCACTACATCATATGCAATATAAAAATATGTTATGAAAAGGTACAGCTTGTCCTCTAAGTCCAGAGTCACAGTCTGCAGTGTACCAGTCAGTGTGCTTCTTTACTGAAGGAGCTCAAGTGCAAAATAATACAGGCAAGAAACTGAGCTGGCTTCTCTAGTCTCCTCTGTGGCAGAAGAAGGTTTCATGCTAAAGGAAAAGCCTGAGCTAGATGACCTTCTCTGTCTCCAAAGGCTGGTATCCTGGCCAAAGGCTGGACACACCCAGCATTAAAGATGGCTTTGCGGTTCGCCCGGCGGTCGTTTTGCTGAGAACTTTGCTTGTTTGCGGTTTGTCGAACGGGCGAACATATGGCGTTGTCCACCGGCGCCATATTCCTTTACATTGTGAAGAACTTTGACCCATGACACATCCATCAGGTGGTACAGGACAGCAAATTGAGACATTTCAGCACATGGACATACCCCATACCTTATAAATAAACCCGATCAGGCTGCAATTTTACATTAAGTCTTTTGCCAGTGTAGGGAGAGGTTGCTGTGTGTAGAGGGACAGGCTGTTAGGGTCACCAAACGCTAGCTAATAGGGCCACAAAAATCCTTTTAAGGACTGGTATGAGTGTGGTATCGACAGGTGTGATTTACTGAGGGGTGTGATATACTTATAATATACTTTCTAAAATAGAAAGTATATTATAGTGCATTTGTATTGTGCAGCAGTTGTGTGCGGTTCTGCTGCTATTCTGCAGCTACACAGAGGGACAAACGCTCTTGGAACAAATAATTTCAACTGGTGTGATATACCATTTGCCCCCCAAAAAACTGATTGAAGAAGGAGTGTGATATACAAATAATATACTTTCTATATAGTGCATTTGGGTAGTGCAGCATTTGTTTGCGGTTCTGCTGTGATACTGCAGCTATAAAGAGGCAAACGCTATTGGAACAAATAATTTCAACTGGTGTGATATACCAGTTGCCGCCCAAAATACTGATTAAAGCAGGGGTGTGATCTAACATTAATATACTTTCTATATAGTGCAATTGTATTGTGCGGCATTTGTTTGCATTTCTGCTGCGTTACCGCAGCTTCACAGAGTGACAAACGGAACAAATAATTTCAACTGGTGTGATATACCAGTTGCCGCCCCAAAAAACGGATTGAAATGGGGGGGGGGGGGTGATATACCAATAATATACTTTCGATATAGTGCATTTGGGTAGTGCAGCATTTGTTTGCGGTTCTGCTGCAATACTGTAGCTATACAGAGGAGCAAACGCTCTTGGAACAAATCATTTCAACTTGCGTGATATACCAGTTGCCCCTGCAAAAAAAAAAAAAAAATATTGAAGCAGGGGTGTGATATACCAATAATATACTTTCTATATAGTGGATTTGGGTAGTGCAGCATCTGTTTGCTGTTCTGCTGCGTTACCGCAGCTACACAGAGTGACAAACGCTGTTGCAACAAATAATTTCAACTGGTGTGATATACCAGTTGCTCCCCCAAAAAACTGATTGATGCAGGGGTGTGATATACCTTCTTCTACAAATACAGCTTTTATATAGGAACTTTTGTCACAGGGTCATTTTGAAAATGACAGGTAGAGGAAGAGGCAGGCCATTCTGCAGGGATGTTAGTGGTCGGCAGGTGCACCAGGCCAGAGTCTAAGTGGGAATTTGAAGAAAGTGCGTGCAATTACGTCAAAGGACACACTTTAGTTGGTTGAGTGGCTCACTCAGCCTTCCGCTTCTGCACCCTCCTCATCTTCTGTTTTGGCACCCTCCTCACTCTGTGCTGTGTGCACCCCCAAAGACACCACCACCACCACCACCATAGCCCCTCCATTCAAGTCAGAGGAATTATTTTCCCTTCCATTCCCAGATGCACAGCCATTCTTGGCTTTGGATGAGGAAGAGGAGGTAGCAATGTCCGCCACCCAGCGGTCTGACGACAGTACCCAGATCAGCCCAAGGAGGGTGGTCCACGCTGTTGCTACCTACACCAAGATCTCTAATGTCAATGGTGATGAAGGTAACAATGATGACGTTTTGATGGACATCACGTGGGTGCCCACAAGAGAGGAAGAGGAGGGGAGTTCAGAGGGAGAGATGGAGGAGCAGATAGGGAGGAGAAGGAGGAGAAGCAGGCAGAACTTGCAGTGCACAGGAGGCAAAAAGCAGACTCCACACATGGCTCAGCAATGTAGGCTTTTTTTTTTACGTGTCAGCTGCTGACAATAGTGTTGCCATCTGCAGCCTGTGCTGTCAACCTATAAGTCACTGTAAGCCCAATGCTCCCCTAGGGACGACTGCCTTAAGAAGGCACCTGGCCTCCCATCACTGAGCCCAGTGGGAGCAACACCATCAGAGCCCACAAAGCCACACTCCCGGCGCTCCACGTCCTGCCTCTTCTTCTCCTCTCTCCTTTCATTTGTCCTCCACTCCACCTTCCACCGTGCCGTCATCGCGTTCATCTGGCAAAAGGCAGGCTTCCGTGGCCAAAGTTTTTGAGTGTAAAAAGATGATGATGCCGGGGGAGGGGGGGGGGGGGGGGCTGAGCCAGCGCTTGAAGGATATGGATGCCCAGTACTGTTGCTCAGTCGCTCACTTCACTCTAACAGCGTGTTATTACAGCATGGCGGATCCACAATGGTCAAGATCGGAGAGTCTAAGGTTGTAGAAACTCCGGGTCACCAGAACACATCGACGAGTGGCGGGGAGATGGAGAAATTTATTAAGAAAGCTGCCGCAACTTATGTTGCCCGTGAATCAAAGATGGCGCCGGCCACACCGCGTGCAGCGGGACACAAGCACATGGAGCAGACAGATGAGGAGCAGGGAGGCAAGGAATAGACAGACAACTTACCTATATCCCGCACATACCTGTAAGAGGTTCTAGCTTCATCACTAGCCTCAGCACTGGAACCGCTAAGCTCTGACATGTCGTCCATCAAACAAGATGTCCGTCATATAGGGAGACGAGTGGAGGTCCTGGAGGAATCACAACACATCCACTTGATTTAATGCAACCATAATTCATTATACAGCGCATTTGAAGATCAGGAGAATAGAGGAAGGTACAATAATTTGTGCATCCGCTGTATCCCAGAAACGGTTGATACGGGTGATATCCCCAACACAGTAGTTAAGATCTGCCTGTCTCTTTTGGGGTCTGATTCAGCCCACAAAGTCATCTTGGAGAGGGCATACAGGACCTTAAAGTCCAAACTTTCACTCAACGAGCCATCCAGAGAGGTGATATGTAAATTTCTGAGTTTCCCTGTTAAAGAAGACATCTTGGCAAAAGCACAAAATGCTCAATCTGTGGAGTGGGATGGACACAACATTTTTATTTTTCTGGATTTCACCCAGTCCACCTTGAAAAAGAGAAGAGCTTTAAAACACCTGAGCGACTGGCTTAGGGCTCTTAAAATAATTTACAGATGGTCGTTCCCATTTGGTTTTTCCTTTATGTATGACGGCCGCAGAATGTCCATCACCTCCTTTCTGAACTTGGACTCAGTGTACGATCATCTAAAGATTGGTTCTCTGGATATTTAAAACTAGGACCATGTCCAGGACTTAACCATCCTCCCGGATTTACCACCAGCTGAACCTCTGGACCATCCCACAGTCGCTTACCCATTGGGGAATAATACAGCTATACAGCTATGCCTGATTCCCAGACGTCAGCCCTAGGATCCCCTTTAGGCCTGAAGAACTGAAACTACTCCCAAAGGGGAAAGCCCCAGGCTCTGATGGCCTCCCAGCCCTATACTACCGCACCTTTAGTAAGTCCCTAATTCCACACTTACTACCCATATGTAACCACTCCCTTCAAAGCTTCCCATTAACAGTAGACATGGCAAGAGCTCATATTACTATCCTCCCCAAAGAGGGCAAAGACCCGGCCCACTGCTCAAATTATCGCCCTATTTCTTTATTGAACCTAGATTTAAAATTACTGGTGAAGATGTTAGCCAACCGCTTATCCTTGTACCTACTGTACCTACCCTGATTCATAGAGACCAGACAAGGTTTATAAGGGACGAGAAGGCAAGGATAATTCGGCTAGAATTTTAAATGCTTTTTACCATGCAAAAAATTACTCTCTCCCCCTGGTGCTTCTTAGCACCGACACAGAAAAGGCCTTCGATAGGGTCAATTGGGATTTTATGCGCCATACCCTGATCAAGTTTGACATCCCTGAGACCTTTCAATGCCATATTCTCCATGTATTCCAATACCTCAGCGGCAGAGTTGATGAATGATAATGTATCTCCTACATTTGGGATTCGGAACGGAACTAGACAGGGATGTCCACTTTCCCCTCTGTTGTTTGTGATGATAATGTAACCATTTATCCAAGCTATCAGACAGGAAGACAAGATAGAAGGCATTAAATTAGGCAACCAAGAACATAAGGCCATAGTTTTGCTGATGATTTGTTGATAATAATGACGAATCCGACGGTCTGATTACCTCATATATATATACATACTTGAACAACTGACCCTATTATATTTCCCAACACTGTCATGGTTCGGGCACAAAAATTTGGTTACTTCATTAGTGATCCCTAGACTTAATTATTTGCAACAAGTATTACCCATACCTATATCAAAAACTTTCTACATAACTCTTATGAAGCAGGTACGCAGGTTTATATGGAGGAAGAAAAGCCCAAGAATAGCTGCAACAACCCTCCAGAGACTTAGGGCTATGGGGGCATAGGCTTGCCTGATCCTCTATTATACAACAGAGCTATCCACATGTCAAGAGCTTTGGACTGGTTCCGCCGACCAGCACATAAATCCTGGGTAGAAATGGAATCCTCAAATTTCCAATCATCCTTTAGAACATTGCTGATAGGGGAAACCAAAAATTCCCCTAATATTCTAGGCCCAAATCTAACAGTTAAAGCTACGCTCAACGTGTGGAAATGGTTTCAGGACCTGGGGGATCCCACTTTCCTCCCCACTTATCCAGGTGAGAGATCTGATAAAGCTGGACCCAATATAGTTGAGACAGAGCCTCCCCTCTTCGCTACGCTTGTCCTAGCTCCACATTCTGTCTTTTTTTAGAGATGAGTGGGGATTGATAAATAGAGAAAATATACTCACTCTTTTACCTCAATCCATGGCATTCCCTTCTCAAACTTCTTTCCTCCATTCTTATATATCCAAGCACATCTCTCATCAGGCCCTAATTGGGCCTATTACATGGTTTGAGGATTGGATGTCATCATGTCCCTCCCTCCAAACCAATCTCACAAATATACAAAACATTCAGCACTCCTATCCTGATGCCAAAACCAGCTTTCGTTGGTCTCTGGGAGAGAGATCTGAAGGTTTCCCTGCCTACATCTGAACAGTCCAAGCTTTTTTTTAGTATCACACACCTCGTCGAGATGTGTGCGTATACAGGAGAATGGATACAATATTCTCACAAGAGAGTGCAAAACCCCAGATATCATGTCTAGATACAATAGCTCGTATTCTGATGTTTGTTGGCGGTGTGGAAAGGAGAGGGGTACTTTCTTCCATGTTTGGTAGTCTTGTCCACCTATTCTAAACTGGGGAGAATTGTTCTGTAAAAGTAATGCTATATGTAGAACATCCATCTCCCCCCTCCCCCTAACTGGCTCTGTTGGGCCTTTCTATATCAGACAAGATCCCTAATGTTCCAACCTTATTCCACAACCTCCTTATGGCGGCCCGGCTCCTCATACCACGCTACTGATTATCAACGGAACTTCCTTCACATGAGCATTGGATAGAAAAAAACAGACACGATATATAGATTTGAAGAAATAGCAGCTTGGGAAGCTTCTACAATACCAAGATTCAGGGGTAGGTGGAGGGACTGGGAGGTTCACAGAAACTTTAAACACCAGTAATGCATTGATGCCTTAGAAGTAAATTGTTCTTACCGTGTATTCAGCTCATTATGTATCTACATCTACTATATTGTTTATGTATATTATCCATGTACAATCTTTGTTGTTGATACTGTACAATATGTTTACATTGTGTGTGTATTCCCATAAGCTCTCAATAAAGCTTATAAAAAAATATATATAAAAAAAAGATGATGACGCTGGATTACCCTCTTGTCCAATGGCTGACTGCCGGCTTGTTGGAACTGCTAGCCCGCCAACTACTGCTATATAAACTGGTTGACTCCGAGGCCTTTAGAAAATTTGTGGCCATTGACACACCGCAATAGAGGGTCCCCAGAAGGGCATCCCAGAGCTATATGGCCACATTCAGCGGCAAGTGAATATATCTCTGGCACACAGTATCGGTGCCAAGATACATCTCACCACAGACACATGGTCTAGCAAACATGGGCAGGGAAGGTACATAACTTTTATTTCCCACTGGGTGAACCTTCTGACGGCTGCCAAACATGCAAACCATGACACCTTTGTGGCTTTGGTGTTACTGCCACGGATTGCATGCAGGCCTGCCTCTTCTTCTCCTCCTCCTACTCCATCCTCCGTCTCCTCCTCAGCCGACTCCTCTTTTTCCACTGTTACTGCCTCTTCCGCTGCGCCCCCCAAGCTCCCCAGAACCTATTCGACGTGCCAGGTGAGACATTGTCATGCTGTGGCTGTTGTGTCTGGAAGCCAAGAGCCACACCGGTCCTGCACTCCTTTCAGCTTTGCGGTCACAGGCCGATCAGTGGCTAACCTCGCTCAATTTGACAGTTCGAAAAGTGGTGTGCGACAATGGTGCCAATCTGCTGAGCACGCTGAAAAAGGGCAAAATGACACACATGTTCGTGCATGGCACACGTCCTGAACTTAGTCGTGCAGCGTTTCATTGCCAAATACCCCAGCGACACTACCTGCCCATCAGACGTCCGATTTGTGACTGCCCGACACGCTGGAACTCCACCTTGTATATTCTTGATAGGCTGCTCAAGCAGAAACGTGCAGTTAACGACTACCTGTACGAACTCTGTGGCAGGACAGGTTCTGGGGAGCTAGTTTTTTTTCAATGTGTGAGTGGCTGCTCATATGCGATGCATGCAGACTTCTGCATCCATTTGATGAGATCACCAAACTGGTCAGTCCCAGCCAGGGCACCATCAGTGATATCCTAAAGTGAATGGGGCGTTCGTCTATCACTACCCAGCATATGTGGCTCAGTTGTCAGGCTGGCTCCCTGGTCACAGGGCCGTTGACCCAGGGTTTGTGGCTCAGCATTCCCATCTGAGCATCTTATTTTGGTCACTCTGGTCACTCTGCTACTAAACACTGGCTCCTATCCGCAGACTAGCAGAGTCTTTTCTAATGAACACTGCAGACAACTAGGGGGTTCTAATTGCTCTTCTTATATATAGTTGCTAGCTGAAATAAAACCTTCTAGTGGGAGGGTAGAGTGGAGAATCACAGCCTAAACATAAACAATGTTACAGTTTTAATCTGTCATTTAGACTTACATAACGTTTCAATGCAAGTCTATGGGAATGACTAAGCAGTTTTTCAAGATATGAACAAGCCATCAGACAACAGAGCTAAACCAGACAGTCAGAAGGACAGGGTGTCTGTGTCTTTACTTTCAAAACATGGCATAGGTGGAAAGTCCCAAAGTCTCTCAGTATTATATGGCAGTGCATTAATCCTTTCCACAGTGCAGTGTCGATATAGTGCAATAACAGCACAAAGTAATAGGATAGATTACAATAAATATATAAAATTCAGTTCAACAATATGAAACAGTATAAGTGCACACAACAGCATAAATCACAGTGCAAGCTAACCCTTCAAAGTGCAATAAAGTAGTAAGCTGATAGTTTTGCATAGTAGCAATAAGGGCACATGTTCACAAGTGTCCTTATTCCAAAGTAAAATCACAGACATATAGTGGCCAATATGGGGGAACTGCCCAAACACCAAACACTGTAGCGTGTTTATCATTGGGCGAGCAGTCCCACCGCATGTGAACCACTAAAATACCGTGGCAAGTATGGGGGAGCTGCTCAAACCCCAAACACTGTGGCGTGTTTCTCATTGGGGGAGCAGTCCCACCGCATGTGGACCGCAGCAAACGACCATCCCGAGCAATTATGCGTACAAAGGAGGACGCCCGCGCGGTCCACATGCACCACAACAGCATCCTACACAGACCGGAGCATTGTGCGGATGACAATACAATTATACAAATCACTGAAGAAAGTGCACCAAACGGATATACCACTGACTATACTAGCTGGTCATACAAGCAGATGTTAAAAGCTGAGACTTTTGCCAATATATTCCTGTCAGGAAGATATCGGAGCCCAACATGCACCACGTCACGGTTCTCAGCATGGCAAAGTACCCTTGCTCTAAGGCCTTATACTGCCAGGATAATGCCCTTAGGGATAGCCCAAAACCAAACTAGTTAGTTGGCACAATGGTTCGACCTCCACTTCCCATTGTAGTATGTAATTATTACTCTTATATTGTATAATGGACTCTCACCTGCTAAGGAAAATTACAGCATAAGTTATCTTGGCTAACTGAATTATTTCAGTTCCCTCTCAATCCTTTTAATTTCCATAGCTCTCCCTGTTTAAACTATAGAATTATCCAATACATTAGTCTGTCTGTAGCATAATCATTGAGCTTCACTTATTCAAGGAAATGTGGCAATTAAAGAGGCAAATAAAGCCATAGAAATCACTGGGTCTTCATGACAAGACATACATTTCCTCTATTGCTTGATCATAGCATTAAAGGGGTATTCCCAAGTTAGACATTTATAAAACACCCACAGAAAATTGTATAAATGTCTGAAATATGCTTATTTCAAAGTGGGGGAAATGGGATCCCTCATCCCTAATCCCATTTTAGGATATTTCATAAATGTCTAAACTGGACTTTTTGCTGAAATTCTGTTTGATTTCTGCTGTTTATATCCAGTTCTGTGTCCACAAGGAATTTCTAAAATGTATGTTTTTTACTACAATGCTGTATGTATGAAATGTATAATATTTATTGTTTTTTAATGTTGCTTATATTTTTACATCTATTACCATAAGGTTTATAATTCTGTCTAAATGAAGGCATGTTATTGTTCCACATTGTACGCATTGACATTTGTCATTGTTGCAGCAAGTTGCTGTCAGACATAGTTCATTCCTGCTGTTTTCAGATAGCAACTTTTTTCTTACCCCAAATGAGTTGCATCGACAAATTGCTTATAAATGAAAGCAGGCATATTTCAAATATACCGTTCTTATCTACTGTCAACACGTTGTCAAGACCAGCAGAATAATGTTTGACGTTTTGCCAACCTCAACCAGCCAGAAATGTGCATGATGCAAAACCTTGATGTATTCCTGTAATTAACAATGTTAACTTGAGTTTCATAGAAAATAGGCTGGAAGAAATGTACAATCTTAATGACTTTTTTGTATATCATAGGAAATGTCATGGATGATGCCCTTTTGATAATAGCTAGAGATGAGCGTATTTTTTAAAAATTTAATTCGGCCAGTTCGGCAAATTTTCTGAAATAATTTGTTTCAATCCGAATTTATTTCAGATAAAAAACGTCTATTTCCTTGCTGCAGAAAGCCTTTATAGTGGTGTATAACACTGTGCCTTGCAGTAACATGCATAGTGAGTGTGCTGTGGTAGTGAAATAATACTGTGATTCAGTATGACATGCAGATGACAGGCGTCGCTCTTACAATCACTGCATACTTCACTTATTTGGACAGTCATGGGGCCAAAACTGACCAAATAACTCAATTATGAACTCAGCCTTACAGGTCGATGTTAGAGTTAAGAAGAAGGGCACTCCTTTTACATGTCAGCTGATTCCACATAGATGTCTACAAAACCTGTTCTATTAAACGCTAATACAAGTAGAGCCCTCCGACAGCGTGGAGAGGGTGTCAGCAGTAAGTTTCTGTTATTTTGCCTTTTCCCCCTTTCTGGTAACTCCACCTACCTCCCTTCCCTTTGCCCCTATAGGGTCTAGTTTGGGAATTGAAGGAACGAAAGGGCTTCTTTTTAGTTTCTTCCGGAAACCCCTTCTTTTAATCTGCAGCCTTTTCCAGGATGGAGTCTAATACTGGTCTAAAGACGTATTCCCCAGAAAACGCTATGGAGCATAGCTTGGCTTTTGATGCTCTATCCCCTCCCCAGGCTTTCATCCACAATGCCTTTCTAGCAGAATTGGTGAGGGCCGCATCCTTAGCGGCGAACCTCACTGATTCAGCCGAGGCGTCCGCCAAAAAGGCAGTGGCAGATCTGAGGAGTGGGATAGAGCTCAATATTTCCTCTCTAGGGGTCTTGTTTTTGATATGCTCTTCTAATTCGTTAAGCCAAAAACATATAGATCTTGCGACCGATGTTGCGGCTATGTTGGTTTTGACCCCAAACATAGCTGTCTCCCAGGATTTGTTTAGGAGCGAGTCGGCCTTCCTTTCCATTGGGTCTTGTAGTTGTGAAGAGTCCTCAAATGGGAGGGAAGTCTTCTTAAGAACTTTCGCTACTTGGATGTCAATTTTGGGGGTTTCGTTAAATAATTTGACGTCCGCTGGATCAAATAACAGCCTATTTCTGAATTCACGGGATACCCCCAGTCTTCTCTCGGGGTCAGTCCATTCGTCTAGAATCATATCCTTTAAATTCTCATTCATTGGGAAAACTTTTAATTTTTTGGCTCTTAGTCCCCCGAACATTTCATCTAAGACGGACCTTGGTTTTTTTCACCTCCTCAATCCCCATGGTTGCTCTAACAGCTCCCAATAGCTCCTCCATATCTTTGGAAGAAAAGAAGTATTTCTTACTATCTTCCATTATTTCACCCTCTGATAGAACGTCAAGATCCACATTCTGTCTAGAGGTGGAGGCCTCCTCGTCCATGACCTCCGAAACAGAGGAGGATGGGGTGGATAATCTAGTTTTTTTTGCCGGAGGTGTAGACGGGACTGATCTGAGGGAGGCCAGAGATGACTTAATTTCATTTTGAATAAGCAATTTGACCTCAGACAAAATTGACGGTTGCTCCTCTTTTATAAGATCTTTTATGCAACCTTGGCAGAGCTTCTTTTTATAATTCTCAGGAAGCCTCTTGCTACAAGTTGCACATCTCTGAACTTTAGATCTTGTTCTGGGCTCTTTAACTCCCTATAAGAGAGGAGAAGCCAGGTATCAATAGATAAACAAGCAAGTAAGTCAAAAATTGATACATCTTTTGTCCTTTCCCCACAGGGGAACTCACTGTTGGAGTAGCTGAGGGTGTTTCAGATTCCATCTGGGCTGTAGAGGCGTCCGGGGCTTCAGGAGCAGACATCTGTGCTGTAAGCGCCAGGAGGAAGATCGGTGTGTGCCACTGCCTGTTTGAAACTGCCGCCACAAGTAGTCAGCACAGCGTCTGACGTCATCACCGTGCGCCCGATCCAAGCTTTGCCCCTTCTGCCTCCAGCCGCCGAGAGCAGGGTGTAATGCTGAGGCTTCCCCCAGAGCCAGCGTGCAGCATGCTCTTGCTTCTCTGCGGTCAGCTTCCTCAATGTAGGGAAGGGGGACCGCACTGTGGGGAGGGAGGAACGAGATCGGCTCCGTATGGATCCCCTGTGCAGCTTTGGACCAGACCGCAGGAGGGCAGGGGAAGAGGACAGAATCCTCAGGTATTTTTAAAATAATAAAAACTTTCTTGACCTCCACCAGGAGGGCTCTCTGTGTGGTTGACCCCGTAGGGACAGGAAACACTGAGGGTGAGAGTGGGTGGTTGCCTTTTAAACTCTGTGTGTTCCTGCCCCTACAGAGGTCAAGGGTCAATCTCATAGTAGAGCCGTCATGGTGGACGAAATGGAAAATATTATCTATTTGAAATAGGCGCTGAATTCAGGTACATATAACGCTTTATAATCCGTACCCTCATAAACCACTGATATTACACTGGTGTATGGGAGTAAGGATCTCACTGGGGTGCAGTGAGCCATGTACTGCACACATCACTGCTCCTGCCTGTCTGCTTTGATAGAGCCGGTGTTCTGCCAGATTTCTATACCTTGCCAAAACGATATACCGGAAGTGACGCGGCCACACAGGAATCAGCTGGAGGAGGGTGTGTACGGCACTGCGCAAGCACACATCCACTAGATTAGCAAATAATCATTGCAGTGCCGCAGGAGAAGTACTTAATGCGCATGCACAAAATCATACACTGCATGTGCGCACTTAAGGGTAGGTAGATTTTCCCAGCGCAAAATGTTCCATCAGATCTCCCTAACCCTGAGTGCACAGAATATCGAGGTCACCACATAGCATGCGCATGAAGTCCTTCTCGCGCCGCGCTGCAATGATTTTTTGCTAATCCAGTGGATGTGCGCTTGCACAGTGCCGCACACACCCTCCTCCAGCTGATTCCTGTGCGGCCTCATCACTTCCGGTGCGGCGCGTCACTTCGTTTTGGCAAGGTATAGTCAGGTTTTGGCAAGGTATAGCGTTGGCAAGATATAGTGTGTTTTGGCAAGGTATGTCAGGTTTTAGCAAAGTGGGCACAGGGAGCCATACAGTAGTATCATCGTTAGCACCCTTAGCAGACTCGCGGCAGCGCGTAACAATATCTCATTTCCTTTGTTAACCTGAAGCGCGTAATAGACTTTAGAGAAAACAAAGGGTTTAATTGTGGTAAGTACACACCAGGTGGCGCTTGGAACTACTGTGGATATTGGTATTTTGCTCTGTATTAATATCACGATCCGGATCCTGATACAGACCGTAGTCATCCCGACACTGTACAGGAGCCAGGCTTTATAGGGGATGGCACTAGGGTAGGTTTGTACCAAACTTTACGGTGTTCGGCACCTGAACATTTCAGTAAAAGATCGGGTTCGGTGTTCAGGCAATATTAATATACCATCAGATCTGAGTTTTCTCCAATCCGATTGTATGTTTTAACTTAAAGCATCCCCATCACCATGGGAACGCCTCTATGTTAGAATATACCATCGGATTTAAGTTAGATTGTGAAAACTCAGATCCGGCAGTATATTCTAACACAGAGGCATTCCCATAGTGATGGGGACGTTTCAAGTTAGAATATACTGAGAACTGTGGACATAACAGCCCCCTGCTGCCTGGCATCACCTGATCTCTTACAGGGGGCTGTGATCCGCACAATTAGCCCCCTGTAAGAGATCAGGTGATGCCAGGCAACAATGTATGTAAGGGAGGAGAGGGGCCCGAGCAGAGGGGGAAGCAGGGCTTATCTGCAGATAGGGCTGTGGCAATGTCATAATACACAACTGGAGACATTGTAGGCGGCGGGGTCTTCTATCAACTCTGGGCCCCCCCCCCTCGGCACAGGCCCCGTAGCAGATGCGTGGTCTGCCTATATTGGCAGTAGGCCACTGTCCTCTGGCTGCTCCTGCTCCTCCTCTCCTGTCACCTGTGTAGAAAAACCACCCATTTCGCTACACATTGCTTGTGCTCCAATGTGCTCCTCCACCAGTACAGCCCCCATTAGGCTCATCTGGCGTGAAGTGTTGGCGCCACGTCTCCAGTCCCCTGACCAGCATCTGTTCCGGGACATCAAACAGTGGAATGACATTGTTCATCCCGTAGTCCTAGCGACTGACAAATAACGTGGCCTTCTCAAAGGGCAAACAGCAGGTGTCACGCATGAGCTGCCAATGGCTGACATCAAAGTTACAAAGAGAAGTACTTCTGTCCACTTGAATCATCTGCCGGGACGGTTCGTGAACCACAAGTTTGCAGATGGTCCTATTCATTTTAATGGCAAGCGAACCTGAAAAACCTTCAGCTCATACTTGCAGCCAAGAAATAATTACAAGAAGTGCACAAATAGTCCCACAACATGGACAGTGACATACCAGATGTATTATTAGAATTTGCAATCTCCATTCAGAATTTTTTTCAATGCAAAATATCGGCAATATAATTTTCACGTACGCACATGCCAAAATGCACTATAAAGAAAGTATATTGCACCCCGCTTCAATCATTTTTTTTGGGGGGCGACTGGTATATCACACCAGTTATAATTATTGTTTCCAATACCGTTTGTCACTGTGTGTAGCAGAGGGAATGCAGAAAAAAGGCAAACAAATGCTGCTGTACCCAAATGCACTATATAGAAAGTATATTATTGGTATATAACACCCCGCTTCTATCAGTTTTTTTGGGGGGCGACTGGTATATCACACCAGTTATAATTTTTTTTTTCTAACTCTGTGTAGCTGTAGTATCGCTGCAGAACCGCTCACCACTGCTGCACAATACAAATCCACTATAATATGCTTTCTATGTTAGAAAGTATATTATACGTGTATTACACCCATCTGTACTGCACACCTATCAATAGTACACCTATACCAGTCCTTAAAAGGACTTTTGTCGACCTATTTGATAGTGTTTTTGTCCATAACAGTCTGTCCCTGCTCCGCACAGTAACCTTTCCCTACACTGACAAAAGACTGAATTTAAAATGGCGGCCAGATCGGGTCTATTTATAAGGTAGAGGGTTTGTCCATGGGCTGAAACGTCTCAATTGGCTGTCCTGTACCACCTGATGGATGTGTCATGGGTCAAAGTTCTTCACAATGTGTGATGTGGCCAGCGTCACATGACCGACAGACAGACAAATCGAGCACCGAGTGATCAGCTCGGTGCTCAAGGCAGACCTAGGAGCAGGGAGCCTCCCAGCTAGCAAAGCTGCCCTGGGAACAAGGCCAAACACAGATCCTTGCTCCCAAAGCTAAGCAGCAGGTCTGCGGCTGATGGGAGACAGAGTGCGCCTTTGGCGCCCCGTGACAGTACTGTCACGGGGTGCCAAAGGCGCACTCGGTCTCCCATCAGCCGCAGACCTGCTTCTTAGCTGGCCTGTTAATCTGTGACGGTCTCCCATCAGCCGCAGAGGCGCACTCGGTCTCCCAAAGGCGCATTCGGTCTCCCATCAGCCGCAGACCTGCTTCTTAGGTGGCCTGTTAATCTGTGACGGTAACGTACACTACACACAGGGGGAGGATAGTCACCACTGCACTCCACCCTCACCCGTGGCCCTGCCTACTTGCCTCGCAAGTCCTAATGACAGGGGACAACTAGACGGCAGTCCCTAACTTAGGATACGTGCTGGGAAGACAGACAAGACAAATAACGGAATGTGAATGAACCGGGTCAATACCTAGAGAGCTACGCAGTACTAAGGAATGAGCAAAGAATAGTCAGGAAAGCCGAGGTCAAATACCAGGAGAGAACTAAAGTACAACAGGAGTCCGCAAAGAATCGTCAGGTGGAAGCCGGGATCGGGATACCAGGAGAGATCCGCAGTACAGGAGGAGCAGGCAGAAAATTGTCAGGGAACACAGGATCAGGTAAGTATGCAGGAACAAAACAATCACCAGATACCTAAAAAATTAACAGGCAACCTGTGGCCAGACAGCTGCCTGTATTTATAGTGGGAGTGAGAGTCATGTGACGTGGCCAGCGTCACATGACCGACAGACAGGCAAATCGAGCACCGAGTGATCAGCTCGGTGCTCAAGGCAGACCTAGGAGCAGGGAGCCTCCCAGCTAGCAAAGCTGCCCTGGGAACAAGGCCAAACACAGATCCTTGCTCCCGAAGCTAAGCAGCAGGTCTGCGGCTGATGGGAGACCAAGTGTGCCTTTGGCGCCCCGTGACACAATGTAAAAGAATATGGCGGACGCGAATATCTCCATATGTTTGCGCGTTCGCGATTTGCCGAACATGCTAAGTTCGCTGTGAACCGACCGCCGGGCGAACAGCAAGGCCATCTTTAATCAAGAAATAATTTATGGCCATTTATGTTCGTACAGTCGGTCCAACATATGGAGGGTGGAATACCAACGGGTGGAAAGGTTTCATATCAGGCTATGTTGGGGGGTGCCGTTCTGCTGCTGCAGCTCAAGGAGGGTATGCTTTGCGGTGTACGAGTGGCTGAAGTGCATGCAAAGTTTCCTGGCCATTTTTAGGATGTCTTGTGGATGGCTGTAAGACTTCAGGAACCGCTTGACAACCAGATTGAACTGTTCTTCCTGTTGTCAGTCACCATGGTTCTTATTTTGAGTTATCGAAAAGAAAGCCAGGATTTGATTTCTTGATGAAGGACACGGAGCAGTTCCTCCCCTGTGTGACTCTGTTCGCCCACCCAAAGGAGGTGCAGAACAGCGTGACACCCTTGTGCCCTGCACATGTGGTATGCTGCAGGGGCACTGTGAATTGTCCCTGCAGTGGAGGATGAGAACACGGTGGAGGATGAGTATGCAGAGGCGGACAATGTCGCAGGACCAAAGGAGTGAGAACGTGGAGGCGGAAGTTGCTGGCCAAATTGCTGGTGTGACTGTACAGGAACCACATTCACCCTGTGGGCTGTAAAGCACATATGTTGTCCCTGACCATAGTCACAGCTCCACACGTCGTCGCTGCCTTGCACTTTGGCAGACACCGACAGGCTCAAGGGCTGGCCCACCTTCTGTTCTAAATGTACAGTATGTGCAGGACTGGTACTGTCTTTTTGGCAAAGAAAAGACGGCTTGGGACTCATCTATCAGTTCTCTGAAAGGTGCAGAGTCTACCATTTGGAAAGGGAGGGACTGCAGCACCAGCAATTTGGACAGGAGCACGTTTAGCATCTGTGCAATTGAATTAGTGCACACATACTGTTGTCTCTTGGCAGAATTACTGACGAGGAGTAGGAGGGTGAGGAGCAGAAGCATCATGACCAGCAGAAGATGAGAAGGACAGATAGCTCCCTTCCGTTGAGGTAATGGAGCCTTGACTGCCTGAAATTGGCTGTGTGCCACTGGGTGATGCAGCGGTTGCTGCGGCAGGCTGGACCACCACATTGGAGGCACGGTTCCACAGGCCACTTTATGGTGACACTGCATATGTTGACTCAGGGCCTTGGTGCCAACATTGACACCCTGGGTACACTTCACCTTCTGCCCACAGATTCTACACATGGCCATTAGAGATGAGCAAATTTTTCAAAAATTCGATTCGGTCAGTTGAACGAATAAAAAAAAAAATTGCTTCGATCCCAATTTATTTGCTGGGAATTTAATTAAAAAACAGCTATTTCCTGGCTGCAGAGAGCCTTTATAGTGGTGTAGAACACTGTGCCTTGCAGTAAGCATGGCAAGTTTACTTTGGTAGTGAAATAATACTGTGAGTCAGTATGACATGCAGATGAGAAGAATCGCTCTTAGAATTACTGCACACTTCACTTATTTGGGCAGTCACGGGGCCAAAACTGAGCAAGTATGAATTCAGCCTTACAGGTCGATGTTAGCACCAAGAAGAAACACACTCCTTTTACACTGTTGTCAGCTGATTCCACATAGATGTCTACAGAACCTGGTCTATAAAACAATTATACATGTAGAGCCCCCCGACAGAGTGGAGAAGGTATCAGCAGTAAGATTGTGTTGACGTCACTGATTATTTTGCCCTTGCTCTGATCTGTCAGAACAATAACCCACAAAAAACGGATCCTGTCTGTTGAGCATCTGCCTTCGCTCAGTCAGCATTTGGTCAGTAATCCATCAGTATTCAATTGTCCCTGCAGTGGAGGCTGAGGACACGGTTGAGGATGAGGAGGTAGGGGTGGACATTGTGGCAGGACCAACAGCGTGAGAACGTGGAGGCGGAAGCATTGTCACCTGGCCAAGTTGCTGGTGTGGCTGGCCAGAAACCACATTTACCCAGCGGGCCATAAAAGACATATATTGTCCTTGACCGTAGTTACAGCTACCGACCGATTTTCCCCAAAAAGGCCGTTTCACAAATAAAATTTCACCACTGAATGGCTAATCGATGTAATTTAGTCCATACAGAAGAAAGTCTCCAATCACCCATCAATTTTTCCCAAAAAAGACTGTTTCACAAAAAAAAATTCCCCAACGAATGGCTAATCGACACAATTCGGTCCGTACAGCAAAAAGAAGTCTACAATCACCTATCAGTTTTCCCAAAAAAGGCTTTCACAAAAAAAATTTCTCTAATGAATGGCTAATCAACGTAATTTGGTACATACAGCAAAAGGAAGTCTACAATCACCCATTCATTTTCCCCCCAAAAAGATGTTTCACAAAAAAATTCCCCAACGAAGGGCTAATCAACATAATTCGGTCTGTATAGCAAAAAGAAGTCTACAATCACCCAGCAATTTTCCCAAAATAGGCTGTTTCACAAAAAATATTCCCCAACAAATGGCTAATTACCGTAATTTGGTCCATACAGCAAAAGGAAGTCTAGAATCACTTATCAATTTTCTCAAAAAAGCTGTATCACAAACAAATTTCACTACTGAATGGCTAATTGATGTAATTTGGTCCATACAGCAAAAGGAAGTCTACAATCACCCATCAATTTTCCCAAAAAAGGCTGTATCACAAAAAAATTCACGCCAAAAAGGGCTTTAGAACACATAACTGCACCACTGACCTGAATATTTTTTTTTATTTTGCCACTATTACATGACAAAAAAGGCTTTAGAACATATAACTACACCACTGAATGGCAAATATATTTTTTTATTTTTCCACTAATACAAGCCACAAAAGGCTTTAGAACATATAACTGCACCACACAAGGGCAAATAAGACATAGAAATATTTCCTTGTAATAAACCCTGTTAATGCCTGTTTCAAACAGCACTTGCGCCCTAATAAGAACGGTTTGCTGAAAATACAGACCTGTATAATGGCAATTTGGGTGCACAGTCAGTGCAGCAAGGTGTAATAGGATTGTTCCTATTACCCAGGGTGTAACTTTCCCTACTGAACCCTGTTCAACATAAATGCTGTGAAATGATTCCTCCCTATCCTTTCCCTACACCTTGAATAATCTTGCCCTGCACTTGTAAATCGTTTTTATAGCACAATTAAGTTTTTTCTAACACTGTCCCTAGCGCCTGCTGACATCGCTCCCTGCTCTAAGTACACTGGTATATGGCAGAATCTAAGATGGCTGATGCTATTTATAGGCATTATTTATATGGGATTATGGGTGATACCGCCTTCCCAGAGTTCCTTTCTCCTTGTCCTCACATGTGTAGCAGCCTTTTTAGGAAAAATGCGATTTGTTACCACGAAGCGCAAGGAAATTTGGCTTTGGTGTGAATCGATTTTTTTTTCCTAAAATTTGGATAGAATTCCACTTTGTCCGCTTCAATTCGCTCATCTCTAGTATGGATGTTACTATATTGTGACAAAATCTAACTTATTTTTAATATAATATGGTTTTATACAAAAAAAAATATTAAATTGGTGTCCTGTGCACTCAAACAGCAATTTATGACCACATATGGCATGTTGCCACATTCAGGAAAAGATGGAAAACAAATTGTGGGGTATATTTTCTCCTGTTATCCCTTATGGAAATTTGGGGTTAAAGTAATCTTTTATTTTCACAGTTTCTAAATTCTATGAAATGCTTGTTGGGTCAAAGCATTCACTTCATCCCTTGATCAATTCCTTGAGTGGTGTAGTTTCCAAAATGGGGTCACTTTTTGGAGGTTTCCTTTCAAGGGCAACATCAGGGTCTCTTCAAATGTCACATGGCACTGACAATCATTACAGCAAAATCTGCCCTCCAAAAACAGTATTGTGCTCCTTTCCTTCTAAGGCTCCTTTCACACTAGCGTTCGTCGGTCCGCTCGTGAGCTCCGTTTGAAGGGGCTCACGAGCGGACCCGAACGCAGCCGTCCAGCCCTGATGCAGTCTGAATAGAGCGGATCCGCTCAGACTGCATCAGTCTGGCGGCGTTCAGCCTCCGCTCCGCTCGCCTCCGCACGGACAGGCGGACAGCTGAACGCTGCTTGCAGCGTTCGGGTGTCCGCCTGGCCGTGCGGAGGCGTACGGATCCGTCCAGACTTACAATGTAAGTCAATGGGGACGGATCCGTTTGAAGATGCCACAATGTGGCTCAATCTTCAAGCGGATCCATCCCCCATTGACTTTACATTGAAAGTCTGAACGGATCCGTACGAGGCTATTTTCACACTTAGCTTTTATATGCTAAAATAATGCAGACGGATCCGTTCTGAACAGAGCCTCCGTCTGCATTATTATGATCGGATCCGTTCAGAACGGATCCGATCGAACGCTAGTGTGAAAGTAGCCTAAGCCCTGCCATGTGCCCAGGAAGAGATTTACAACCACATATGGGGTGTTCCTGTAAAATGCAGAATCAAGGTAATATACAGGTATATTGCAGGTTGTTTTACAGGAAAAATGTATTAAAAATGGAAAATCTGAACAAAAAAATACATTTTTAAAGTTCAACTCCATTTTGCTTTAATTCCTGTGGAACACCTAAAGGGTTAAAAAAGTTAGTAAAATCAGTTTTAATATATGGTGAATGTTAATTAGTAACTATTTTGCAAGGAATCACCATTTGTCTTAGGCCTCTTGCACACGGCCGTATAGCTTTTTCAGTATTTTGCGGTCCAAAAAAAACTGATCCGCCAAAAATACGGATGACGTCCGTGTGCATTCTATTTTTCGCGGAAAGGAACAGCTGGCCCCTGATAGAACAATTCTATCTTTGAATGGAAATATGCAAACGGAAGGTACTTTGTATGCCTTCCATTTCCATATTTCCGTATATTTTTTGTGGATCCATTGAAAAAAATGGTTCCGTGTACGGTCCGTATACGGAACGCAAAAAACGGAACGTAAATGGAAAAAAAAAACGTTCATGTGCAAGAGGCCTTAGATCTAATACACAGCCATGCCCATATTGTGGCGTGCAAACAGCAGGTCCGCAATATGTGGACACCGGCCATGTGCACCCCGCATCATGGATGCGGACCCTTTAATTTGAATGGGTCTGAAATCCAGACGGTCAATGCAGAACGGAGGCACGGAACCGCACGGAAGTACTGTCCTACGCACCGCATAAAATGCATACTATGCGGACGGACCACGAGCCATTCAAGTTGAATTGGTCTGGATCTGTCTGCAGAATCCGCACAGATGTTGCCTGTGCATTGGGAGCCGCAAATTGCATGGAACAGCCGATCAACGGCTGAGTGCATGAGCACTTAAAAGGAGAGAAGTTCAAATTTAGAAAATTGTAAAATTTTCAAAATTTTCGGTAAATATTATTATTTTTTCTATACATAAAGCGAATACATATGAACTCAAATTTACATGAAATGGGATGTGTCAAAAGAGAAGATTCTTAGAATTGCTTGGATAAGTAGAAGCATTCCAAAGTTATTATACCAGATAAAGTGACGCATGTCATATTTAAAAATAAAGCTTCGGGGGGCGGAGCTAGCACCTGTGCTGAATGGCTGCGTCTGGTGGTAGCTCCTGCTTTCAACCTGCTGTGGGGACGGCATTTATGAGCTGACGGTTCACAGAATGGTCAAGTACGGTGGACCCAAGCATAGGGAACCTGCCCCCCAAGCCAAAGTGACCCCTGCTGTGGCGGACATGATTAAATATCTGAAAAAACAACATGTAGCTGGATCAACTAAAGATCCCAAGATGGCTGCCACTCTCAACAGCACCGCGGGCTCCTGCGATTCGGGGCAATCTGACTGCGAGGATGACTGCGGGAAAGCCGGTGAGTCACACAACCTCCCGATCTCCCGCCACTTTATTAACCACTTAAGGACCACAGGTTTATACCCCCCTAGTGACCGGGCCCTTTTTTACAAATCGGCACTTCATAACTTTAACGGTTTATTGCTCCGTCATGCAACTTGGCACCCAAATGAATTTTACCTTCTTTTCTTCTCACAAATACAGCTTTCTTTTGGTGGTATTTGATTGCTGCTGAGATTTTTTGTTTTTCTGATATTGATCAAAATAGAGCGCAATTTTCTCAAAAAGTGTATTTTTAATTTTTTCTGGTAAAATTGTTCAAATATTATTACATTTCTATACAAGTTTGTGTCAGAATTTATTGTGCTACATGTCTTTGATAAAAAAAAAATCCAATAAGTGTATATTTATTGGTTTGCGCAAAAGTTATAGCATTTACAAACTATGGTGCAAAAATGTGGATTTCCGCATTTTGAAGCAGCTCTGACTTTTCTGAGCACCTGTCATGTTTCTTGAGGTGCTAGAATGCCAGGATAGTATAAATACCCCCCAAATGACCCCATTTTAGAAAGAAGACACCCCAAAGTATTCGCGGAGGGGCATGGTGAGTTCATGTATGATTTAATTTTTTTTCACAAGTTAGCGGAAAATGACACTTTCTGAGGAAATGTTTTTTTTATAAAGTTTCCATTTCTGCTAACTTCTGGCAAAAAAAATCATCTCCCACGGACTCACTATGCCCCTCAGTGAATACCTTGGGTTGTCTACTTTCCGAAATGGGGTCATTTGTGGGGTGTGTTTACTGTTCTGGCATTTTGGGTGGGGCTAAATTGTGAGCAACCCTGTAAAGCCTAAAGGTACTGATTGGACTTTGGGCCCCTTTACGCACCTAGGCTGTAAAAAAGTGTCACACATGTGGTATCGCCGTACTCAGAAGAAGTAGGGCAATGTGTTTTGGTGTGTATTTTTACATATACCCATGCTGGGTGAGAGAAATATCTCTGTAAATTGACAACTTTGTATAACTTTTTTTTTAAATGTTGTCATTTACAATGATATTTCTCACACACAGTATGGGTATATGTAAAAATACACACCAAAACACATTGCCCTCTTCTGATTATGGCGATACCACATGTGTGACACTTTTTTGCAGCCTAGGTGCACAAAGGGGCCCAAATTCCAATGAGTACCTTTAGGATTTCACAGGGCATTTTTATGCATTTGGATTCCAAACTACTTCTCACGCTTTAGGGGCCCTAAAATGCCAGGGCAGTATAAATACCCCACAAGTGACCCCATTATGGAAAGAAGACACCCCAATGTATTCCGTGAGGGGCATGGCGAGTTCATAGAAGATTTATTTATTTTTGGCACAAGTTAGCGGAAATTGTTTTTTTTTTTTATCTCGCAAAGTCTCATATTCCACTAACTTGTGACAAAAAATAAAATTTTACATGAACTCGCCATACCCCTGATGGAATACCTTGGGGTGTCTTCTTTCTAAAATGGGGTCACTTGTGGGGTACTTTTACTGCCCTGGCATTTTAGGGGCCCAAAAGCGTGAGGAGTAGTTTGGAATTCAAATGCGTAAAAATGCCCTGTGAAATCCTAAAGGTACTCATTGGAATTTGGGCCCCTTTGTGCACCTAGGCTGCAAAAACGTGCCACTCATGTGGTATTGCTGTACTCAGGAGAAGTGGGGCAATGTGTTTTGGGGTGTATTTTTACATATACCCATGCTGGGTGTGAGAAATATCTCTGTAAATTGACAACTTTGTATAAAAAAATGGAAAAAGTTGTTTTTTACACATTGCCTTACTTCTCCTGAGTATGGCAATACCACATATGTGACACTTTTTTGCAGCCTAGGTTCGCAAAGGGGCCCAAATTCCAATGAGTACCTTTTAGGAGGGCATTTTTAGACATTTGAATTCCAGACTTCTTCTCATGCTTTAGGGCCCCTAAAATGCCAGGACAGTATAAATACCCCACATGTGACCCCATTTTGGAAAGAAGACACCCCAAGGTATTCCGTGAGGGGCATGGCGAGTTCATAGAAGAAAAGCGGAAATTGATTTTTTTTTAGTTTTTTTTCTCTCACAAAGTCTCGCTAACTTGGGACAAAAAGTTCAATCTTTCATGGACTCAATATGCCCCTCAGCAAATACCTTGGGTTTTCGTCTTTCCAAAATGGGGTCATTTGTTGGGTGTTTGTACTGCCCTGGCATTTGAGGGTCTCCAGTCATTACATGTATGGCCAGCATTAGGAGTTTCTGCTATTCTCCTTAGGCCTCATGCACACGACCCTGCCGTTTTTTGCGGTCCGCAAACTGCGGATCCGCAAAAAATGGAAGGCGCCCGTGTTCCCTTCCACAATTTGTGGAACGGAATGGGCGCCGGCAATATAAATGCCCATTCTTGTCTGCAAATTGTGGACAAGAATAGGACATGTCCTATTTTTTTTGCGGGGCCGCGGAACGGAGCCACGGATGCGGACTGCACACGGAGTTGTTTCTTGCGCTTTCAATCCCCCACCTTACTGCAGGTTTCATGTGTACTAACATTTACCCTCCCCCCCTCCCTCCTAACCTTCCACTGCTCCTTGTGCAACTACATTTCATGGTATGCTCCCTTCACCATGGTTATCAGTTTCGGTAGATTTTTTCTTAGTTAGTTATAGTTTCTATATTTGCCACAATACATGTACTCAGCATTGGTTAATGCCTTTGATCAGATTAGATATGGCTGATTTAAATGTGTTTTTTTACAACGTAAAGGGTTTGAGGTCTCCCTCTAAATGTTGCCAAATATTCTCCCTACTGTGAAGGAAAAAAGTTCGGTGGTGTTCCTCCAAGAGACCCACTATAAACATAACAACTACCCCAACCTCACCTTTTCTAAATTTCCAACATGGTACCATTGCAGTGCAAATGGCACAGCTTCACAGGGAGTCAATATTGGGTTTCGTAGGGGCATTCCCTTCACATATTTGAACTATATTCAAGACCCGGATGGTTGTTATATTATCCTGAAAGGCCGTGTAGGCCAATACTGATCAAGCCCGGTGGATTGCTGACCTTCTTTCCTTGTTAGAGATACACAAGGAAGGTATCCTTATTTTAGCAGGTGATTTGAACTTAGCTTTTAATCCTCTGATTGACACCTCCTCGAAGAAGTCTGCTATATCTTTTAGGGTGATCCGAGCTACTCTGGCTAGATTTTTCAGTCTTGGGTTAACTGATGTATGGAGATGTTTGAATCCAAATGTCATTAACTATTCTTTTTACTCGTCAGCTAACATCTCTTGCAGCAGAATTGACTATATATTTGTGTCAAAGGAGCATCTGTAACTCTGTTCCTGAGCTAGAATCAGGGTTATTATGATTTCCGACCATGCACCTATCTTTTTCACCCTTTGTCCTCCCCCTGGACTGGGTAGGTCGTCTTGCTGTAGGCTCAACGAGTCCATTCTCGGTAATGATCATCACAAACATTGGTTATCTTCCCTCTTGAAAGAATACTTCACCCTTAACCAGTCCCCCTTTGTTTCCCCTAATGTACTTTGGGACGCTCACAAAGTTTATATTAGGGGTAAAATTATCAGTCTCTGTTCCTTTATAAAGAGAGAGTACGAAAACAAAAAACTAACCTCCCTACTCTAACGGATTAACTCCTTAGAAAAAGCCCACAAAGTTTCTCTGCTTCAGCTCCATTTGTCTGAATTGATGTCCCTTAAATCGGAACTGAATAACCTTCTTAATGAATGTTCTGCTAGGTTCTATCTAGCTTCCCAAACAATTTTTTTTCGCTCATGGTGATAAAGCCACAAAATTTCAAATGCAGAGAATCAAGCGTAGAAGGCTTGCGAACTATGTCCAAAGCATCACGGCTCCTTCGGGCGCCTCTCTATTTAGATCGTAAGATATTGCAGAGCAATTTAAGCTCTACTATGAATCCCTCTACAATCTACCTCCTCCCCCTCTACCTGACCCTCGTCACGATAAAGAACACAACATTTCTTCCTTTCTCAAAACATTAAACCTCCCGGCTCTTTTGCCGGTCCAACACGCCACACTAGCAGCCCCATTTACCTTGTCAGACTTGGCAGCTGCACTCAAATCCTCCCCTACAGGGAAATGTCCAGGACCGGATGTCTTATTATCGCTCCTTTAATTAACCATCCCATTTCTTTACTAAACACTGACCTCAAGCTGCTGGCGAAAATGTTGGCTAATAGGCAGCAACGACTACTCCCTTCTTTAGTCCACCTGCACCAGGTGGGATTCGTGAGGGGAAGAGAGGGGAAAGACAATGTGATGAAAATTTTAAATGCCCTCTATTTTTCATCCCACAGGGCGATCACATTGGTCATCCTTGGCACAGACGCCGAGAAAGCTTTTGACAGAATTGACAGGACGCATATTAGGCTTAGTTTAGCCAAGTTTAATATCACAGTGCAGTTCTCGAATGCGGTTTCAGCTATGTATTATTCTTCCTTGGCGTCTGTGTCGGTGAATGGCATCTTATATCCCTGCTTCTGTATTCGGAACGGCACTAGACAGGGCTGCCCCTCTCTTCCCTTATTTTCATATTGGTCATGGAGATATTGTTGCAAGCCTTAAGACAACAAAAATACATTGTAGGTCTTTGTGTTGGGGATCGAGAGATTAAACTGGCGGCCTTTGCCGATGACCTCCTGATCCTCACGACAAACCCGAAAAAGTCCCTGCCTGCTATTTTCTCCCTCTTTGGTTCAATCTCCAACTTTAAAGTCAATCCTGCTAAATCCCAACTCCTCATAAGGGTTTCCACCTTGCTGCCCTTAGGTCCCTCCAATCTCTATCCCTGTTTAACTGGCCCACCCAACAGCTAACATACTTAGCGTGAAGCTCTCCCCTAACACTGCAAACTTATAAAAAACTCAACTACTTGCCACTCTTACATTCTATCATGGCCCAGATGGACTCGTTGGACCTCCCGTACCTCTCCTGGTTCAGCAGAAAAAATATGGTATCTGCACTGGTACTGCCGAGATTTACTTACCTAATGCAATCTCTGCCAATTAAGATTCCGAAATCCTTTTTCATTTCTTTCAATAGACTTATCCGTAAATTTATTTGGAGTGGAAGACATTATAGGATCTCCTTCGACACTTTGACCAAGCCTAAATGAATGGGGGGAATTGGCCTACCCGACCCAGAAATGTACATGAGAGCCATACATCTAGCCAGAGAGGTGGATTGGATCAGATCCCCCCTCACAAGGCATGGATCCACATGGAGAATGCTTTTCTCCCTTCCTCCCCTTGTGCTCTCCATCTATCCGGTAAGACCCTCCCACTACCGCAGAAGGTCCCGAACCATTTGATACAGAGCACGCTATCAGTCTGGGATTGGATCTCCTCACACAGTAACCAGTTGACAACATCCTCGCCCCTTCTCACTCTAAGAGATATTATTGATTTAGCTTCTTGTGTTCTAAAGGAGAGCTGCCTTCTCCCAATTAGACTCTCGTCTACGCCCTTATCAGAGTTGTTAGATAACAAAGGATGTGTTAGATCCCTGTCGGATTTCTGTGACGGTTTAGGAAACCCCATAACTCTTACTTTTCTACAGGGTTCCCTTAACTCAGAAATCTTCTCCCTCCTAAGTCACCCCCTTTGCAGCCCCTGTCCTCCTGGTTTGACAAAACACTTGGTGCAAAACACCCTCCCGAAAGAGTCATCTCAGCTTTATATAGTCGCTTAAAAACTCCTGTATCTCTCGTCAAACCAGCAATAATTGGAATTCGGGAGCGGGACTTGGGTCATTCTTTGACTCCCACGGAGATCACTACAGCCTTTTCGACCCCTCACAAAATATCTAGATGTGTACATATCCAGGAGAATGGCTAAAAAAATTTGACCAGAGGGTACAAGACTCCTGAGTCAATCTCGCTCTATTTTCCAACTTATGCTGGAGATGAAGGCTCCTTTTTTCATATTTGGTGGAAGTGTCAATCTATTAATGACTGGTGGTGCACAATAGTGAAAACCTGCAATCACATATGCCAGACGACCCTTACCTGCACCCCAGACCTAACTCTCCTCAGCCTGGGACTCAGGGGTTTGAATAAATGACAGAGATCTCTCTTCCTTATTCTTGTAGCTGCAGCCAGACTTCTGGTAGCATCCTCTTGGCTCTCCCCTGAGGTCTTAGCTGTGGCTAAGTGGTTCCAAATAGTGGACCAGATCTACAGGTTAGAAGAACTCTCCCACTGGGAACTCCGTTCCCTGTCTTTTTTTTCTGGCCATTTGGTCCTCTTGGAAACAATATAGAGGGTTCCACTGACCCTTTCCTGTATCTATGCTTACGATCATGTCTCAGACCGCATAATCTAATTCGTCCTATCTGTGGCAACGTGGCTCGCTTCTTTTAAATCATGCCCTTTTGTTTTGTTTTGTTTAGTTTTCCCTTTTTGTTCTGTACTATGCATATTTTCCTTGTGCTGCCTTTTTGTAATTCAGACATCACCGATGTTGTACTATCATTATTGTGTCATCTTGCATATGTAATGTCTGTATACCAGATGATATGTGCCTCTTATCTCTTTGGTGAATGTCTTCAAAAACAATAAAAATTGTTAAATAAAAAAAATGAAAATAAAAATAAAACTTCAACATTTTGCTGGAAGTGGTAAAGTCATCTTCTACAAGAAAATTATTGATGTTATTGAACTTTCCACTTAATCATTTAAACATCAACATTGCATCTGACACAGTTCTAAAACTTGTTTGTCAACATAAACACTTTAAATAAATAATTGTAATTGCTTTTGATTTCTTAGAACAGCCTTAGTTTTTGAAGTTACGGTAGTTTACCAGCAAGGATAAAACTACAAAGTAGAAAGCATGCACAAACCTCAATTATTTTTCATTTGGATGACTTATAGAAAATATGATAAACCGCAAATTAACATGTCAGAACAACATATATTATTGGCCTTAACAGAAACTTTTTAGAAATTTTGCAAAAAAGTTTAGAAAGTTTAGAAAACGCAGCTCCCGGCCTGACCTCCCAGCGCTGCTGGGGGTCACAGCATGATGCTGCCAGTGTTATCCAATACATGCCAGAACTGTAAGGATTACATAGCATCATAAATCAATATAATGCTATGTGAATTCCATCATCATTGGGATGGCAGGCTGGGTGCTGCGATGCAGACATGCTGCGGGAGGAACGCTCATCTGCAAGGGGCCTAAGACTTCATCTTTAGCTCTAATTTGGTTCTAATGAAACCAATTCAACATAACTGGGATCCTTTATGAAAAAAAGGTCTTTTATGCTGGTCTTTGGTATCTCCTGCGCTGCCAGAGGATGAGTTTGATTTATGACAAGGCATTACTGCATCTCAAAATGTTAAACTATTAAAATATAAACATATTTATCATACCAATGCCATAATGGAAAGAAATTGCCAATTTGCCATTTTTGGCTGTTTGTCTCACAAGAAAAATGTATAAAAGCCTATAAAAAAGTCATACAACCTCAAAAATTGTAAAAAAAATCTTTCCTATAGATTGCTCTGCAAAAAATAAGCCCTCACAAACTCTGTAAACATAAATAAAAAAGTTATATTTTTAAGAATTAAAACACGAGAAAACCTATATAAATTTGGTATTTCTATAATTGTACTGACCTATACAATGAAGGGAATTGTTCAGTTTTACACCTCAGGGAACACTGTAAAAATGAAACCTTAAAATTTATGGCAGAATTGTGTTTTTTAATTTTTTTAATGTCCATTCCTTTTGAAATTTGTTTCCAGCCTCCCACTACATAGTATGCAATCTAAGATGGTGCCATTAGGAAGTACTACTTGCTCCTTCCAATACCCACCTCCCCAGCACAGCAAAATAAAAATGTATGGCTCCAGAAATGCAGGTATTGGGGGGCGGAGCCTGCAGCCGTGCTGAATGGCTGTGTGAAGACAGTGCTCCGTTGTAAAATTGCCCTTACAGCCTGTATTACAGAGTGATTAGGCAGAATCATGGTCAAGATCGGAGGCTCCAAGGCAGGGGAATCCACTGCCCAAGTGAAATCTGCTCCAGCAAGCGGCAATATGGATAAATTCATAAAAAAAGCTGCCGCTACCTACGTTAGCAGGGAAGCTAAGATGGCGCCGGCGTCTCCACATGCGGCCAGCAGAAGACAAGGTGAAGCGATCATAGGCGCGCACGGAGGTGAGGATGACTCTGATACCCTCCCGATCTCCCGCTCTTACCTCAGGGACACTCTGACTGCATCGCTGGCATCTGCTTTAGAACCGATCAGCACTGATATTGGTGCGATAAAACAAGATGTCCGCCACATAGGCCGCAGGGTGGAAGCGCTGGAGGAGACACAAATAGCCCTGTTGGATCATCAAACAGTAGTGGCACAAAAGCTGCAGGCGGTACAAATGAATCTGAATACGATTTATAGCTCCTTAGAAGATCAGGAGAACAGAGGCCGCCGCAACAACCTCCGTTTCAGGGGGATACCTGAAACGGTTAATCAGAGTGACATTCCTAACACTGTGATGCAAATATGCTCTTCCTTGCTGGGCCCAGACTCAGTTCATGAGATTTTGTTAGAAAGAGCTCACAGGGCTCTGAAGCCCAAGCCCAGCACCACCGAGAGATGTCATCTGCAAATTTTTAAGCTTCCCAGTAAAAGAAGCAGTGCTAAATAAAGCCAGAGATATGCAAACGGTGCAGTGGGATGGTTATGAGATCCTTGTCTTTCAGGACTTAGCCCAATCTACACTGAGGAAAAGGAGATCTCTTAAGCCACTAACGGATTGGCTCAGAAGGAACAACATCATGTATAGATGGACCTTTCCCTTTGGCCTTACGTTTGTCTATGATGGCCGCAGGATGTCGATTTCGTCCTATGTGGATCTGGAGGCGGTGTATGAACATCTGAACATAGCTCCACTGGATATCCAGGACTGGGATCCGGTGCAAGATATCTGCGGATTACCTGCTCTCCCTCCTATTGAAACCTGGGACAAACTACATACACCCAAACAGCAGAGAAACAGAAGAGGGAACCAGAAAACCACCCCGAGAAGACTTCCTATGGGAGAATAATTCTCCTCCAGCATAATGAAGGACTCGAGGTCTTGTATTATCCGCACTTCTCCTCTTACTGGGGTATCTCCCCCTTAGTTTCTTTCGCTTACATCCTATTTTCCCCCTTCTTGATATAGATCTTTACACTCCCTCCTTGATCTAACCAGGCCACTTTCTTGTCATAAGGGCACTGAAACTGATCTGTTTTTCTCCCCCCTACTTTACCTTTCCTTCGGGATATTATTTTCATATTCCTACCTCTATCCTATGGTTGTATTTTATTTTCTATCCAAGCCATTATGTTTTCCATTTTATTACCACATGACCTCTTTGCTGATTGTAAAGCAGAAGAGTATGCGGTATAACAGTTACCTGTTATTATTGGTTATATATGTTGTTCTTATAGGTAGAACTACCACTGACATTTTTGATTTGATATATCATTTTAGGATGATGGCAATGCAGTTGATGGCTGCATCTGGGAAGGCACATCTATACCCCTGGCTTCTATGGTCACTCGAGCATTCAATAGTTCAGGCACTCCCACTTCTGAGGTAACTAGATGGCGGATTTAAATATTGTCTCCTACAATGTAAAAGGTTTTAACGCGCCTTCCAAGAGATGTCAGATTCTCTCCCTACTTAAAAAAAAAGACTGTTCAATCCTGCTGCTGCAGGAAACACATTTCAGATTTGATCGTTATCCAAATTTATCCCACTCAAAATTTCCGCTATGGTTCCACTGTGGCTCCAACTCCTCAGCATCCAGGGGAGTCAGTGTGGGAATCAGGGATGATGTGTCTTTCCAATTGTGTTCTCAATTACAGGACCCAGAAGGACGTTACATTTTGATTAAGGGCCGTATTTCAAACCAAGTATACACGTTTATTTATATATACGCCCCAAACACTAACCAACAACAATGGTTTCAAAGTCTCTCCCCAATAATAGAATCCTTTAAAGAGGGTATCACTGTTTTGGGCAGAGACTTTAACCTGGTCATGGACCCCTTGAAAGATACATCTTCCCATAAATCAGCCCTCACAAACAAATTCATAATCAGGACTTCATTGATGTCTGGAGAACCCTTAATCCAGAAACTAGAGACTATACCTTTTTCTCCCAGGCCCATGGTTCATATCAAAGACTAGACCATATTATGATCTCCAGGGAGCATATCCATTTGTGTTCTAAAGCATGGATCGATTCTATCCATTTATCCGATCACTCCCCTATTTTAGTCAACATTTCTACGCCTCAATTGTCCCCAAGGTCTTTTATGTGGAGGCTTAATGAACAACTCCTATCGTCTAAAGAACAAATTCTAGATATCCAGAACTCCATTGAAGAATTTTTCGCGTTTAACGCGCTTCCTGAAACTTCCCCCCATGTAATCTGGAACACCCACAAGGCCTTCATACGAGGTCAGTCCATCAAGGCAGGCTCGATTCTTAAGAAAAAAAGGAAGGAACATATGGACCACCTAATGTTAGAAATCCGTAAATTAGAGACCCTTCATAAAAGGTCTTTGCAAGATTCCCAGCTCACCAGACTTAGCGAACTGAGAGCAGGACTGAAAAATTATCTAAACACACAATCCGCGAAGCTTTTCTTGCATTCTCAGTATAAATTCTTCGCTCATGGTGATAAAACATCTAGATTTATGATGAGTAGAATAAAAAAAAGAAGAGCCCATAATTATATACACAAAATTATCAAGGCTGGAGGTGACCAGGCTTTAACTACAAAGGAGATAGCCCATCAATTCCATGAGTATTATAGGGCCCTATATAATATTCCTCAATTAGCGGGGATGCAGACTCCATATCATCATCTCTATCAATTCAACAATTCCTCGGTCGGATCCCCTTACCCAGCCTTGATGACTCCCAAAGAAGTAAACTTAGCTCTCCATTTACTTCGGAAGAACTTCTGCTCACTATCAAGCAGCTCCCTAAGAATAAAGCCCCTGGCCCAGATGGCTTTCCTGCTCTTTACTATCGTACCTTTAGTGGAATTCTAGCCCCCCACCTGCTGAAAATTTGTAATATGTCCTTAAAAGGCCACCCTTTGACCCCTGAAATGTCCAAAGCGCACATAACTATTATTCCCAAAGAAGGGAAAGATCCCTCCGTTTGCGCTAATTACCGCCCCATATCTCTCCTAAATCTGGACCTAAAGTTACTTGCGAAAATGTTAGCTAACCGCTTATCCCCTCTACTTCCCCTGCTGGTACACAGAGATCAGACTGGCTTTGTTACTGGAAGTGAAGGTAAAGATAACTCAGCCAGACTGCTAAATGCTCTGTTTTCTGCTAAAAAACACTCCACCCCTCTAGTCTTTCTCAGCACCGATGCTGAGAAAGCATTTGACCGGGTCAAATGGGATTATATGACACTCACCTTGGGAAAGTTTGGCTTACCTCCAGAGTTCGTTGACGCAATCCACTCAATGTACACTAGAGCCTCAGCAGCGGTAATAGTTAACAGCTCCCTCTCTCTTCCTTTCTCTATTCAGAATGGAACGAGACAGGGATGTCCCCTCTCCCCCTTCTTGTTTGTTCTGGTCATGGAGCCCCTCCTACAACTTATCCGTCAGGAAAGGAAGATAGAGGGTGTTAAATTAGGGGGTCAAGACCATAAAGTTGCCGCATTTGCGGATGACCTTATGATCACTACAACAAACCCGGAGATATCTCTGCCTATCATCTATAAGATATTGGAGACCTTCAGCCCGATCTCAAACTTTAAGTTTAACCTAAAGAAGTCCAATGTTTTGGCTGTTGGCATGAAACCTTCAGTTAAATTAAAGCTAGCTAGAACTTCCCCCTTTAATTGGGACACGCCTTATATTACATACATTGGCATCAAAATATCCGATGATTTAGATAAGCTTTTCTCCCTTAACTATACTCCTCTCCTTAAATCAATACAGGACCAACTAGCCACGTTACACTCTCCCTTTCTATCCTGGTTTGGTCGTAAGAATATGGTGATGTCCCTGGTCCTCCCCAGACTTAATTACCTTCAACAGGTCCTCCCTATCTCTATCCCGACAAAATTTTATGATGCCCTCTCTAGGGCAATTAGACTGTTTATTTGGAATAAAAAGAGACCTAGGATTTCGTTACCAGCTCTCCAGAAACATAGATCAGAGAGTGGTATAGGCCTCCCAAACCCGCTTATGTATAATAGGGCTATTCTCTTGACGAGAGTCCTAGATTGGTTCATGCAACCTCCTCACAAGTCTTGGGTAGGCATGGAAGTTTCCCAATCCGGTTACTCCTTTAGAGGTCTTTTAGTCGACACCACTAACTTTCCTTTTAAGGATATAATTGCTAGCCCTTCAACTAAAGCGACTCTAGAAGCATGGAAATGGTTTCAGGCTTCCAATATGGGTATTCCCACCCCCTCGCCGTTGGTTCAGATAAGGGACGTTCTTGACCTAGCCTCCAAGGCATTGAAGCAACATATTCCAACAGCTCTCCGCCTTTCAACTACTCCCATCATATCTCTATATACAGAGTCTGGAGTTCTGTTGGAGGGAGATGCTTTTTGTGCGGCCTTGAATGTCCCTTATGCCAACCCTCTCATTATTTCCTTTTTAAAGAATCCTATCACTAGACTTATTCCATTTCATTCTCTTCTAAGACCTATCACATGGTTAGAACATATCATCCAGACTCAATCCCCCCCTGTCAAGCCTATATCACAAATTTATAAAAGGCTTAACTCACCTGTCATGCCACCAAAACCGGCCTTCATAAGCCTTTGGGAGAAGGACCTTGATTGTAGTTTTTCCTCGAGGGAATTGACTCGCATGTACATGACCCCTCACTCCTCATCCCGTTGCGTAAGGATACAGGAGAACGGGTATAAAATATTAACCAGGTGGTATAAGACCCCGGATATAACTTGCAGGTATAAAGAAGGGAACTCGGATATCTGCTGGCGATGTGGCCAAGCAAGAGGTACCTTCTACCATATTTGGTGGCTATGTCCGAATATTTATAAGTGGTGGGTTACAATTTTCAATAAATGCAATCTGATTTGTGGCTCAAAAGTTCCATTGTCCCCCCCTACTTGCCCTCTTAGGTAGCCCTGAAGGTGTCAAACCAATCAAGGTTCCCTTCCTCTTCTACCAGCTAATTGTGGCTGCATGTCTGTTGGTTCCGCAGCAATGGTTGTCTCCAGACACCCCATCGGAGACTTCTTGGGTTAACAAAGTAGATGCCATATACCGCTTTGAGGAGATAGCATCATGGGAAAACAGATCCCATGCTAGATTTAAGACAAAATGGGCGCAATGGGAAAGGTTTAGGAAGTTCTAAATCTGTTTATTTGCCATCTTGCCATTGAAACATTGTCCGTATTGTCCTTTTATAACCTCAATATGCCTACCTGTCAGTCACTTCATACATGCTTTCAATGTGTGCGATATCTACCTATAATTTGTGTTTGTAAATGTTCTGTTCGGCCTAGGTCGACAAATATTTTTTGATATGCAGGTATTAAAAAAAAAAAAAGGGAAAATTGCCGCCACTGCTCTTCCTACCTTGCCCACCGGCCTGGACCCACCTCCTACCGTTTTCTTCTCAGCAGGGACAGCTGGGAAGAAAGTAGTAGGCAAAAAATTCCTCTGTGGACAGGGTGTTCTAATATTCTAAAATATAACTTTTACTAGATATGCCATGAAATAATAAGTCAATAAGATTAAACATAACATCAAAAACTGTGAGCAAATCAAAAAAAGACTGAACCACCATCAGCACACCCTACTATTATCTCGTTATACCATCAAATCCAGTCATAAAATTAGGGCAGATCATAAAATTAGTAATATACAGTCTTACCGCCTCCAGACGTGTAGATTGCAGATAGGTATCAGGTGTGTGATAAAATAGTATCCTTAAAATGCAGTGGCCGAGGATATTGAAGACAGGTGCTCTGCTTGCGAGTGTAAAGAGCAGCTATATAATAGTAAACCTAGTTATGATTCCCTCACAGATGATTCAGAGGAGGGGGGCTAATACATTAACTGCCTAACTGTCACGACCTTGTGTTAAGGTCGTGGGTTCATCTTGTTGCCTGTGGCAACGTTTGATGGTTGCTGCATGTGTGGCTTATGTATGTTTGCCTCACATGAGTCTTCCGTCTCGGCTAGTTGTTTTGGCCGAGGCACGGTTGTCGCGCATGTGGTTGTCTGGTCAACATGCTGTTTACATGTGTGTGTCTTTCCCTTTTAATGGTGTTTTCCCTGCTTTGGTTTGCTCAGGGTTAAACTTGTTGGAGTGTGTTGGGTGTGGCCTCAGGTTTCTTTATATTCTGATGTATTGGAGCCTGAGGTCAGTTTGCTTGTTGTCAGCTTGGTGTGGAGCTCTGCTCCTGGGCTGTTTGTGTACCTTCTGTGTGAGCCACCCTCAGTTGTCATTGTTGTTATCTATGTCCATTGCTTCCCCCTTGGTGTCTATTTCCTGTACCCTTCCTGGTTTTGTTTCATGTCTAGTGTGGTGTGCCATGTCTGGTATTTGTGGTGTTGTGACCAGCATGGCTGCTTGACATGTTCCTTTTGGTGTGTGAATGTTGATCCGGAAGGGGCTTGCTTTCCTGGAGGGGTTTAAGCAAAAGTAAGACTGTGTGCTTCCCAACCTGGATCCTCCATGCATCTTGTAGCCGCAGAGAGGTCCGGGTTGTCGTTTGTGCCATCATTCCATCTTAGCTGCGGCAGGTATGTGTTGATAGCATTTGTTGTGTTGCTGTGCTATTTACCTACTGTACTGTTTCTCTTAAAGTCTTGCTCCCTGGCAGCTACTGGGCCTCTGGAGACGTCTGTCATCCGTGTCATGGATAAACAGGTGTTCTCTGCCCTGTCATCATTTGTAGAGCAATGCAGGGATTCCTAGACTTCTAGGCACGTGGGTATGAGTCCCCTTACCTTTGAAGGGGGCTCATACCGCTAGGAGACTAGGGCCTATTGAGGGAAGTCGTAGGAGGTGACCAGCTCCCTTTTCCCTGCATTGCAGCCTGGTAGCCTAGGACATTGCGTGATGGGCATTTCCCCTACTCCCATCCGTGACACTAACAGACACAGAGCACCCGCCTCGATAGGGGCGACCCCATACGGAACCTGTCCCTAGTTAGGGGCCTATTCCCTATGCTTGCCCTCACTAGATCCCTACATGCCACGTTTCGTCCTTACTACGGGATTCATCAGGGGAATTTATTTAGTGAAGTTCAACTGAGAAACACAAAAGATAGACAACCATAGAACTACCAGTACTCCATTTTTCACAAGATTCAGTCAAATAAACACTATGCAAATAGTGCACATTTAACCACCTCCTACATACTAGTAGAGTATCACATCAACTCCCATACAGGGGTGGACACATTCCAACAGTGCTCCCACTGTGTCTGGATGTAGGCAATGCAATTTTATTAACGCATGGACAGTTTTAAGATAATAAGTCCACTTGGCCTCACATTGGGATCAGAAAATCCTCCAATGTGAGGCTAAGTGGATTTATTATCTTAAAACTGTACAGCCCAACGGACTGAATGAGCAGCAGAACTTTAGCTGCTTCATTTAATGAGGCAGGCATGTGGCATTATCCGTGCAATAATAAAATTGTCCCATATGGCCTCTACAAGGTGATCCCACATCCACCACTACTGTTTGTGAACCCTGAATGGATAAGTGGATTACACATACTTGAAATGTATGTGTGGTTATGTTACACACTTAACACATCTAAATCTCTTTATGATTAAATTAAACAACCATTATTACCCTAAAATACCACTGTAACACATTCTTGGTCTAGACCACCCCTACTGTGAACACAACCCCCCAAAAAAAGGGGGGTGGTTGGTCTAGTGGTACTACTATCTGATTGTGTCTGTGCTATTAACTAGCCTAAGTGAATCTGTTTAGGATCGAGGCAAATTCAATAAGAGGGATGAGATGCAGGTCTGCGCTCTCCCCGCTCGGTTACACCAACGGTGAGGCGGCAAGATGTATGGGACACTTCCCTACATCTAGACACAGCGGAACCGCTGTCGGACTGTGTCCACCCCTGTATGGGAGTTGATGTGATACTCTACTAGTAAGTAGGAGATGGATTAATGTGTACTATATGCATAGTGTTTATTTGACTGAATCTTGTGAAGAATGGAGTACTGGTAGTTATATGTTTCTGGTAGTTATATATTTGTCTGGCTTTTGTGTTTTTCAGTTGAACTTCACTAAATAAATTCCCCTGATGAATCCCGTAGTAAGGACGGAACGTGGCATGTAGGGATCTAGTAAGGGCAAGCATATGGAATAGGCCTCTAACTAGGGACAAGTTCCGTATGGGGTCACCCCTATCTGGGCGGGTGCTCTGTGTCTGTTAGGCAGCTAATGCATTAGCCCCCCTCCTCTGAATGATCTGTGAGGGAATCATAACTAGGTTTACTATTATATAGCTGTTTTTTGCACTCACAAGCAGAGCGCCTGTCTTCAATATCCGTGGACACTGCATTTTAGGGATACTATTTTATCACACACCTTATACCTATCTGCAATCTACACGTCTGGAGGCGGTAAGACTGTATCTTACTAATTTTATGATCTATCTTCAGGCGACTAGACTAGATCTGATGGTATAACGAGATAATAGTAGGGTGTGCTGATAGTGGTTCAATCTTTTTTGATTTGCTCACTGTTTTTGGTGTTATGTTTAATCTTATTCACTTATTATTTTATGGCATATCTAGTAAAAGTTATATTTTAGAATATTAGAACACCCTGTCCACAGAGGAATTTTTTATTTATTTGGAAGTGTGACTACATACCTCGGCACATTCAATTGAAGTGCACTGAGGTTGTTGGATAATTTAAAGACATAGGAAAGGAAGTAGCTTGAGAGACAAGAGGGGCTTGGCTTGAGAACCAATCAGTGAGATCTATTCTCTACTTAATTCCTGCTATCAGATTGATCTTTGCAAGTTACTGACTATTCAACCTGGTTCATGCTAGTTTTCCTGGTGCATTTAGTAAATTTTCTTGTGTTGATGACCCAGTTCCTATTCTGACTACACTCCTGCCTTTAGTTTTTGAGCTGTTTACCTGTCTTGGTTTTGACTCAGCTTGTCTCTATTTTGGCCTCTTTCTGATTTGGCTTTGACCTTTTTTCCCTTCTGGTTAGCACCTTTTTCACTCCACCCGTTAGCATCTACCCAGTGCTTGGAATATAATTTTCCAGATGAAGTGAAGATTATGTTCCCCTGTTTGAACAAATGAAGATTGTGTTCTTAACTGTGTGTCCTCATTTATATCCATCAGAAAGGGCTCTTTTTTTGCAAAGTTATACATCTCTCTGAAAAAGTGGCTACATATTACAAACCTCTTGTGTTTGGAAACCTCTGAAAAACAAGCTACACAACTGACTGGAATATCCGAAGAAACCATAGTTGACCTTTATAAATTTTATCATGAAGTATTTAGTGTCTATTTTCATATGAAAAACAGACAGTGTTCCAATGAAGTGTTTCCTTGGTTGTAACATGCATGAAGCTGCATGATACATACAATCTTTTCAATAGTACATATATTTACCTTTACTCAGAATTTATCAGTGTGAATGTATAACTTTACCAACTGCTTTCAGGTTTAAACCATGAAGGGTTGTTGGCTTGTTCTAACTTTGGGAATGCTATCACACACGGTTAATAAACTTTTATGCAAAAAAAGGTCTTTGTGGTGTGCTGCTCATTTTTTTATTTTGAAATTCAGAAAAATGGGACATTAAATAATTCAACTTGTACTCCTATAATTTTATGTTAATTGCCTTGATGGTCACTACTAGTGTTGAGCGAACCTGAACTGTAAAGTTCGGGTCCGTACTGAACTTTATTTTTGATACCCGGACCCGAACACGAACATTGCTGGAAAAGTTAGGGTTCGAGTTCAGTGTTCAGGCATTTAATAAAGCTTGTTGAAAGGATGCCGGACAGCCAATCAACAAGCTTTTAAGCGGTGTGCCCTTAGAAGCCATCACAGCCATGACTACTAATGGCATGGCTGTGATTAGCTGGTGCATCATGTGACCCAGCCTTTATATAAGCTGGATCACGTGTAGCACTGCCCATCAGCTCTCCCAGCAGTGAAGGGACAGAAAGCAGGCAGCTGAAGTTAGGGAAAGTGTTAGTGCAATTTTTTGTGGGTGCAATGCACCATCTTTGCACCCCTGACACAGAAAGCTCATCATAAATCTGGCTGTTAATTCTGTGGGTGACCTACAGCAATTTTTTTTGTGGGTGCAATGCCACATTGTGCCCCTGACACACAAATATAATAGTTAATCCGTCTGTTAGTAAGGTGCACGTCATATACCCATTTACTGTGTGAAGAACACCTGCACTGCATACGTGATGGGAAATTGATACAGTAAATCCGTCTGTTTGTTAGGTGCACGTCATATACCCATTTATTGCGTGAAGTACACCTGCACTGCATACCTGACAGGGAATATAATATAGTTAATCGATCTGTTAGTTAGGTGCATGTCATATACCCATTTATTGCGCAAAGTACACCTGCACTTTATACGTGGCAGGGAAATTGATATAGTTAATTCATCTGTTAGGTGCACATCATATACCCATTTATTGCGTGAACTACACCTACACTGCATGCGTGACAGGGAAAATAATATAGTTAATCCATTTGTTAGTTAGGTGCACTTCATATACCCATTTATTGTGTGAAGTACACATGCACTGCATACCGTGACAGGGAAATTGATATAGTTAATTTGTCTGTTAGGCGCACATCATATACCCATTTATTGCGGGAAGTACACCTGCACTGCTTACGTGACAGGGAAAATAATATAGTTAATCCGTCTGTTAGTTCGGTGTGTGACCTCAAAGAATAAGGAGAGTATCAAATAAGGGTCGTGGCCCTGGTCTTGGTGCTGCTGGGGTTGGTGGAGCTCCTGTTACAGGGAGAGGACGTGGTCGATCTGTGACAGCTACACGCCCAAATGATACACCTTCCTCAGGTGCACGTAGCGACAGAACATTAAGCATTATATTGTAGGCTTGAATACCGGTGTACGAATGGCGAGGCCAGAACAAGTAGAGGCGCTAGTAGATTGGGTGGCTGACAGTACCTCCAGTTCCTTCAAATTGTCTCCCACCAATTCCCCTGCTGAAAGCACAGAATTGGCACCTGCAGCCCATGGGCATCTGTCTTTCACCTCTCCCCCTTGCAAATCAGCCAAGCAATCTGAGCTCCAAGTCATGCAGCAATCTCTTATACTTTTTGATGACTCTGCTGGCAGGGTTTCCGAGGGCCGTCCACATAGCCCTGGTTCAGAAGTGGAAATGATTGAGTGCACTGATGCCCAACCACTTATGTTTCAGGATGTGGACATGGGAGGACCACCGCAGGAATAATGATGACAAAACACAGGTGCCAACTGTGGCAGCTTTCTGCAGTGTGCAGACTGGCAAGGAGGGCAGGGGTGAAGAGTGGGTGGAAGATCATGTAAAGGATGACGAGGTCCTAGACCCCACATAGAATCAAGGTCATTCGAGTGTCGTGTGCAGTTCGAAGGAAGATGTTGTGGGCACACAGCACCAGCCACACAGATAAAGAGGGTGCAGTGTGCAAAAGCAGAGTGGCCGTCCCCAGAGTGGCATGGCAGTTCTTCAGACAATGTGCTAATGACAAAATGTGAGTGGTTTGCATGCTGTGCAATCAGAGCCTAAACCGAGGCATAAATGTTCTAAACCTGAGCACCACCTGCATGACCAGGTATCTAAATGCAAAGCATGAGCTGCAGTGGAGTAAACACCTCAAAAAACACAAAAGATCTCAGGCTCCTCCTGGTCCCTCTTCTGCTGCAGTCTCGGCCTCTTCCTCCCCCTCTGGAGTGACAGTGGCACCTGCAATCCCACAAACAGAGAATATGGCAGCAACGCAACCAGTAAGTCATCATCACCAAGCATCTCCACAATGTCCCATGGAAGAGTTCAGCTGTCCATCTCTCAAACACTGGAGAGAAAGAGGAAGTACCCCCCTACCCACCTGCGATCACTGGCCCTGAATGCCAGCATTTCAAAATTCCTCTCCCTTGAAATGCTGTCATTCCGTCTGGTGGAGACTTTAAAAAAACTTATGGCAGTGGCTGTCACAGATTACGTAGTTCCCAGCCGCCACTACTTTTCCAGGTGAGCCATCCCTGCCCTGCACAACCAAGTGGCTGATAAAATTAGTTGTGCACTGCGCAATGCCATCAGCACAGCCAGGGAGAAATGACAGCAAGCTGTTTTGAAATGTATCTGTTTGTGGGAAAAAACCCACACCGCACAGCAGCTGTGGACGGGCATGGAACAACAGACCGATGAGAGGTTTGTGCCACTGGGCCTCAAGCCCGGCCTGGTGGTGTGCGATAATGGGAGAAATCTCATAGCAGCTCTGGCCTAGCCCGTTTGACACACATCCCTTGCCTGGAGCATGTGCTGAATTTGGTGGTGCATAGGTTCCTGAAAGATTACCTCGATATGTCAGAGCTGCTGCAGAAAGTGCGGTCTGTCTGTGCACGCTTTTAGCATTCTCATCCTGCTGCTGCTCGCCTGTCTGCGCTGCAGCGTAACTTTGGCCTTCCCGCTCGCCACCTCATATGCGACGTTCCCACAAGGTGGAAAGACAATTCTGGAGAGACTGTGCGAGCAGCAGCAGGCGATAGTGGAGTTTCAGCTGCAGGACGCACAGGTGAGTCGCTCTGCGGAACAGCAACACTTCACTACCAAAGAGTGGGCCTCGAATACTCCACCAACATGGCCAGTGCCGATGACTCAGTCCTCAGCGTTACTATCCCACTTCTATGTCTCCTTAAAAAATGCTTTTGCCGATGATGGAAGAGGATGTGGCACTGGAGGAAGAGGACGAGGAAAAGGGATAATTTCCATGGTTATCAGGCCAGTCATTTACAAGTGGCTCAGAGGGTGGGTTCCTGCACCAACAGAGGTCAGGTTTACAACTGTTCAGTCAGGACACAGTTCTGGAGGATGATGAGGAGGAGGAGGATGATGATGAAGAGGAACCGTGTTCACAGCAGCTCATGGGCATCACTGGAGCATGAGTGGGGGGATACAGAGGACACAGAAGATACACCTTCCACAGAGGACAGCTTGTCGTTGCCTCTGGGCAGCCTGGCACACATGAGTGACTACATACTACAGTGCCTGCACAATGACAGCCGAGTTGCCCACATTCTAACCAGTGCTGATTAATGAGTGGCCACCCTGCTGGATCCCTGCTACAAGGACAACGTGCCATCCTTAATTTCATCACTGAAGCATGATCGGAAGATGACCGAGTACAAGTGCATGCTGGTAGACACGCTGCTGATGGCATTCCCACCTGACAGCTGGTGCTCAGTGGAAGCACAAGGTGAAGGCAGAGGAAGAAGTTGCCAACGCATCTGGGGCACCGCCAGCACCTCAGAAGGGAGGGTTACCATGGCCGAAATGTGGAAAAGGTTTGTCAGCACGCCACAAAAACCAGCACCACCAGCTGATATGGAACATCTTAGCAGGAGGCAGCCTTTTTAGCAATAAGGTGGAACAGTACATATGCACACACCTACACGAACTGACTGATGGGTCTGCCCCATTCAACTTCTGGGTCTCCAAATTGGGCACATGGCCTGAGCTTGCCCTTTACACCTTGGAGGTGCTGGCCTGCCCTGCAGCCAGTGTATTATCTGAACGTGTGTTTAGCACGGCAGGGGGGCGGTATCACAGACAAGCACAGCCGCCTGTCCACAGCCAATGTGGACAAGCTCAAGTTCATTAAAATGAACCAGGCACGGATCCCACAGGACTTGTCTGTGCCTTGTGCAGAATAGACAAGTATACCGGCTGCACCCAGCCATTGTTATACTCCAGCGCACTTTCTCTTTGTTTTCTTTTTTATATTTCCCAATGTTTTGGGGTCTTCCCAAATTTATAAAAACCAAACAAAAAATAAACTACAAAAATAGTGTTGGCTACCTCTTCGTCCTCCACCACCGCTTCCATCTACACGTGCACCGCCTCCTCAACCTTCTACTTCACTTTGACCTCTGCCTCTTAGTTCAAGATCATAATTTTTAACTTTTTTTTATAATTTATGTTATTTAATTCATTTCCTTATCCACATTTTTTTGCAGGGTAATTGTCCTGCTTTTACCCCTGTTTTGCTTCCTTTTGCAGCCCTCTAGCCCATTCTATGACTTTTTTAGAGCCATTTTAGTGCCTGAAAGTTTGGGTCCCCATTGACTTCAATGGGGTTCGCGGTCAAGTTCGGGTCCCAAAATTTTGCGGCGAAGTTCCAGGTTTTCGCTCAACCCTAGTCACCACTTACTCTACAATAAGCTATCAGTATTTAAATGAGGTTCTCTGAACCTGCCATTAAAAATGATTCTGAGTGCCCGCTATTCACAGATAAACGTTGTAGTTTTCATTATATAAACATTGGCCAGTCAATGTCTGGGAAAAGATACAGCTGTCAGATTTCAACACACTTGATCCTTCATCAGAGAATTATAGTGAGGGCTTTCAGGGCTTATAGCCGGTAAAAAAAAAAAAAATACTCATTTGAGCGCGAAGAGACCGCTTGATCTTGATTGAAGACACTGTGCAAAATCTTGCTTAGTGCGTGATGATGTCATCAGGCTGGCCGGTGTGACCATGCAGATGATTTCGCACAGGTTCTTCAATCAAGATGGAAGCGGTTGCCTTTTTTGCATTCAAATGGATGAGGTGAGTATTAGTGTTGAGCGAGTATGCTCGGCACATAGCGGTACTCGGCCAAGTACCGCATGTGCTCGAGCGCAATGCTCTAGTCTCCTCCCCACACATTTTGCGGCTGCTAAGCAGCCAATAAACATGCAGGTAAGTAATGCCGTCACTGTAATGCCAGTAGCCATGTGGCCCCCTGATGATTTCGTGTGCTGTATTATAATGATTATTAAACTCGCAATGGGGAGGAGACGCAGTCTTCTGCTGTGGGAGCCTCCTTCTCATTGGAGTCATTGGGGTACCACAGCGGACGAACGTGGGGGGGCTTTTGAAATAAAAAAAACACCCATGGCATCAGTGGGGGCCACTCTACAAGAATATACCATAATTAGCCTATGTCAAAACTGATTAAAGGTCCTCTTTAAGGACTTTTGTGTGTGACAGCAGCAATATATACCATGTAATAGGCTGCTGCAGACAGTTAAATTTTCCGCGCCACATCTCCTGTTTCAAGTGCATGCATCAGTAAAATATCAGTGACATTCAGTGCAGTTTTTAAGTAGACGGTGTCCGCTGCGGACAGTTAGATTATCTGCACCACATTTCCTGTTTAAAGTATGCACATCCCTAAAATATCAGTGACATCAAGTGTACTTTTTCAGTAGACGGTGTCTGCTGCGGACAGTTAAATTGTCCACGCCACATCTCCTGTTTCAAGTGCATGCATCCCTAAAATATCAGTGACATCCAGTGCAGTTTTTCCACAGAGGGTGTCCCCTGTGGACAGTTAAATTATGAGCGCCACATCTCCTGTCTAAAGTGTGCGCATCTCTAAAATATCAGTGACATCCAGTGCAGTTTTTCCGTAGACGGTGTCCGCAGCAAAATGTTAAATTATCCGCACCACATCTCCTGTTTAAAGTGTGCGCTTCCTTAAAATATCAGTGACATCCAGTGCAGTTTTTCTGTAGACACTGCGAACTGTGACATTACCTGTTGTACCTGTCCTGTATAACGTTTCCTCATCACAAATAATGTTGTAAATTTTTTTGCACATACTGTATACTTCCAAATCCTACGCTACTGTACATGTGACCTACTTTCAAGAATATATCACATTTAAAATGAAGAAGGAGGGGCAGTAGTTGCCGTGATGCTGATAGTGCACGCAGAGACCGTGGCCCTGGGCGCGGAGAAATTGCCTGCTGCCAGAGCACAAGAAAAGCAATTATCCAAGATACCTAGCTTCATGTCCCAGCTTGCAGGGAGGCGCAGGACACAGAGAGAGAAAACTTTATCCAGCTCACCTCCCAGTCTTGTATAACCCCGATTCCGAAACCCTAGGGGTGTGACCCCGTCGCAGGCTGCAGGTAATTTTGAAGAAAGGTCTCAGATTCAAATTGGATCCATGTTAAAACCGCTTCTTTATTGGAACATCATGTGGACATAACAGACTGCCACTTAGTACAACAGAATGGCGTTGACGCGTTTCGGGTACTGGGACCCTTAGTCGTAACGTTGTTGCACAGTGAGACACCCCAATATAAAAGAAAAAGGTAACCATTCCCCCAAACAATCCATGGGAGGCGGCATTGGCCCTATTGGTCGTCTCACTGTGCATCACACCCTGGTTGCCACCCACTCATTACCGAGTTGATGCATTACAGACTGTGCTGGGACTTAACAAAAAGTTAACCCTTGGGGGACTCTGATCCAATTCCCGTGGACATTCAGTAGAAAAGGAAACAGAGAAAGTCCAAAGAAACGCACAGTGTGAACACACCGACTCTTGCAACATATAAAAACATATATTGTACATAACCAATACAGCCTTCACCCTTGTAACAGTATTTTTCTACTTAGAAGACCAATACCACGCTTTGTATTCTTACTATGCAGGAGAAAACCAATAATAATGGCACCAAAAGCTGGGGACTAGAAGGACAGACAAAAGGGGGGAGTGGGGAAGGGGAGAGGGGGGGGGGAAGGAGAAGGAGGAAACACAGAAGAATAGTACACATAGGCACATATATTTTTTATATATCTTTGCTTATTATTGGTATATGTACAGTAGTTCTTTTTTCAAATTGAGGCCATGTGGAACTCTAGCGTTCAGCCTGAAAATCCTAAACGCCTCCCGTAGGAGGAGTTTCTTGCGGTGGTCACCCCCTCTCTTAGGGGCAAAGACCCTCTCTATCGCGAAGGCTTTGAAGCCCCTTACTTGACGATCGTGTATATGTATAAAATGTCTGGCTGCATTCGAGATATTGAGTGCATTGGGGTTGCTGATATAATTTAAATGTTCCAGAAGGCGATTTCTGAACCTTCGGATCGTGCTTCCAACATACATTAGGTCGCAATCCATGCACTGTATGATGTATACCACTCCTGCAGTGTTGCAATTAATATAGCTTTGTATTGGAAAGCTGCAGGAGTGGTCAGATCTGTCAAAAGACTTTGAGGGGGTGACATAATTGCAGGTCTTGCAGGGGTTGCCCCCACATGTGGAGAAGCCCTTGTATCTAAGCCAACTAGACTTCATACTAGCTCCCGTCCTATTAGCCGTAAAGCGGGATGGGGACAGCGAGCAGGACAACGTAGTGGCTCTTCTAGAAACAATTTTGAGGCCTGATTTTAGGGCATTATATAATATTTCATCGTCATACAAAATAGGTAGGCAGCCCTTAATTATGGAGCTAATTTTATTGAACTCCTTGCTATATGCCAGCGATAACGTTGGTACATTGTCCTGGTCACTGTCCCCATACCCCCCCACCTTCCTGGATGGGGTATCCTGTTTGCCTCGTGCTTCTGTTTTGCCAAAAAGCATTTCTCCTCTATTCTTTCTCTGTGCAATAGCTCGGCCCCTCTCTAGCATCCAGGTGGGGTAGTTTCTAGCTTTTAATCTTGCATCTACCTTATTAAATTCCTCATTCAAAAGTGCAGGAAGACTGCAATTCCTGGCTGCTCGTGTGTATTCCCCCACGGGGATCGCCCTGATGGTGTGTATGGGATGATGGCTCCTGGCATTCAGGATGGAGTTCCCAGCCACCTCTTTTCTATATGTTCGGGTGTGCACCACCTCCCCTGGACAACCACGGAGTGTCAAATCTAGGAAGTTGATGGTGGTCTCACTAGATGTACATGTGAAACGCAAATTATAATTATTCGCATTGAGGTACGTCTGGAGGTCCGGGACGGCAGATACACCGCCTGCCCAAATCATGAGCAGGTCATCGATGTATCTGCCGTACCAGACCAATCCATGCTCAAAAGGGTTATCTAAACTATATATAAATTTTTCCTCCCAATATGCCATGGTTAAATTCGCTAACGAGGGCGAGAATTTCGCCCCCATTGACACCCCGCGTGTCTGTAGGTAGTGCACACCATCGAACATGAAGTAGTTGTGAATCAGCAAGAATGCTGTGACCTCACACACATAATCAATGTAGTTGGGGCCACATCCCGTATACCTGTGGAGATGGTACTCCATAGCCATCAGGGCGACCCCGTGGGGGATGGAGGGATACAGAGCTATGACGTCAGCCGTGATCCATATATAGTTGGCTTCCCATTTCAGGCTGTACATGGCTCTCAACACGTCTGCTGTGTCCTTGAGGAAACCCGGCGTGCGCCTGACAAGTGGCTGGAAAATGTTATCCAGCCAACTGCCCAGGCGCTCCGTCAGGGATCCCATGCCAGACACTATGGGGCGAAGAGGGGGGGGGGGGGTGGACACCCTTGTGGATCTTTGGCAGGGCATGCATAATTGGGGTCACGGGCGCATCCACACACAGGTACCTATATTCTGTTTCCGTAAAAACACCCATATCTCTTCCCTTTTGTATTAAGGACATATACTCAATCATATATTCACTGAGTGGGTTGCTGGTTAGTACCCTGTATGTGGATGCGTCCGTTAACATATCCCGCATCTGACTGCCATATGTATCCTTGTCCATGATGACCCAGGACAGGACACCACTCTTAAAGTCAGTGATATATATAAAGATAGGGGGCACTCAACTATCTGGATACAAATAGATAATAAATGCAGTATGGAACTATTGTAAATTTTCAAAAATTTAATTATATTTGATCAAACTACTTAAAATACATCATAAACATATTGCGTCACGTAAAAAGGCGCCAATAAATAAAACACTCAATATGTTAAAATTGGAATCATACACAACACTGATTATTGCACCAGGTCCGACTATCACAATGACTCCAGGTGATTGCAGATAGCGTTATCACCTCAGTATGTTATAAGTTCACTGCAAGTCACCTTGTATCATAGCAATAGACGTGGTATACACAACCTCCAGTCCGTGATCCTATATTTGGATGAATTGATGTGTAAGAATACGTATTAATATAATTAATTACATTTTGGAAAATTTACAATAGTTCCATACTGCAATTATTATCTATTTGGATCCAGATAGTTGTGTGCCCCCTATCTTTATATATATATCACTGTTTCTATTTTACTGCGATCAGGGGTAGGTCGCCAGGGTTGGCACCGTACCCAGGTGATACAGGAGGTCAAGCCACTGTAATATACAAATTTTTCACTCTTAAAGTCATCCCAGTGCGAGAAGGTGATCGGTTGGATTGCAGTAGATAATGCTTCCAGTCGGTTAAGCACCACACTGTCTCAGTCCAGTCTCAGTAGCCAGGAGTCTGGTCCACACAATCCTCACCCTGATCCTCCTTCCTCCCACCATTTACAGTGTGGCCAAACAAGTGATCCCACACTCGGATATTCTGAGGAGCTCTTTTCAGCGCAATTACTTGATTTGGCCCTCTCACCAAGCACGCTTGCAGAGGGACATGAGATCTTGTGCCCTGATTCCCAACCTCTTGAGCATCCACAGTCACAAGAACATGACAGTAGTGAACGACAATTAGAGTTTAATGGAGTGGATGATGATGAGACACAGTTGCCAATGAGTCAACCGCAAATTACTGTCTCAAGAAGTTGGATGAAATGGATGAGACACACTTGGCAATCACTGAGGTTCTGGTTAAGTCAACAAATCAGGGTGAGGAAGTGGAAGAGGAGGTTGTGGACAATGAGGTCACTGACCCAACCTGGGAAGGTGGCAAGCCGAGCGAGTAGAGCAGTACAGAGGGTGAGGGATCTGCAGCACTGCAACAGGCTGGAAGAGGGGGGTGGCAAAAAGGGAGAAGGCAGGACATACCAAACAGGCCAGCAACCACGGAGCACCCCCTTGCGGAAATCTCCTTTGCCAAAGGCAGATGTTCTGCAGTCTGGCATTTTATTGAAGAAAGTGCCATCGACAAAAGAATAGTAGTTTACAACCTGTGCCATACGAAAATGAGCCGGGCATAAACACTAGCAACCCTACCACCACCAGCATGATCCGCCACATGGCATCCGAGCACCGTAATAAGTGGGACAAACGCCTGAGTCCACAATCTGTGTCTGCGGGTCACACCACTGCCTCCGCTTCACCTATGTTACCTGCTAGCAAATCCCCTGTCAAAGGTGCAGGCCCGGATGCCTCCTTCCCTGCACCTGTACCTTCGCAAGCATCATCAGCGACCACATCCACTACTGTGACCCAACGCCGCATCCAAATGTCCTTACCCCAGGCCTTTCAACGTAATCGAAAATACCTAGCCACCCACAGGCCATAGCACTAAATGCACAGCTTTCAAGGTGCCGTGCCCCTTACACCAACATGTGTCCCGTAAAATCACACGTGCCCCGACCAATGCAGTTACTGGTTCTAAGAAACTTTGAGAAATCAACACAGATGGTGAGCGGCGATAATGTTATTATCAACGTAACCATCCCACTTCTGTGTCTACTCAAACGCTCGCTACTCACAATTAAGTACGACTCTTTGCATGTGGAAGAGGTGGAAATGGGGGAAGACATTACACAGGGTGATAGTCAGACCACCCTCAGTTCGTTTTGGACGATGAAGAGAAGGAGGAGCAGGAAACGGTTGCCTCTGCTACAGACGGTAGCACCCATGGAAGTTTAATTCCATTTATTCAGCGTGGGTAGGCAGAAGAGGAGGAAGAGGATTAGGAGATTGATAGTGATCATCCTGATGACGACAGCAGAAGTCTCACCTGTTGGTACTCTGGCACACATGGCTGACTTCATGTTAGGCTGCCTTTCCCGCGACCCACGCAATATACACATTTTAGACAACACGGATTACTGGTTGTTCACACTTCTCGACCCCTGCTACAAAGATAACTTCTCATCTCTCATACCTCTGGTGGAGAGGACGAGCAAAACGGTGCAATACCAGAAGATCCTTGTTAAAACATTGCTCCAAAAATTTCCATCTGACAATGCTGGCGGTAGAGTCTGTAGTTCCTTGGCCAACCAAGGAGGGAAGACAAGGGGAACACATAGCAGTTCCAACAGAGGCAGGGCAACACTCACAAAAGCCTGGGACAGTTTCATGACACCCCGCCAGCACCCTCACCCTGATGTGCGGCCTACTTCCACAAGGAAAGAAAATTTTTGGAAGATGGTGAAGGAGTACATTGCAGACCGTGTCAGCATCCTCAATGATTCCTCAGTGCCTTACAACTACTGGGTGTCCAAGCTGAACACGTGGCACGAACTGGCACTCTACACTTTAGAGGTGATGGCCTGCCCTGCCGCCAGCATTTTGTCTGAGCGGGTATGTAGTGCTGCTGGTGGCATTATAACAGATAAGCGTATCCGCCTGTCAACTGAAAATGCTGACAGGTTGACCACTTTAAAAATGAAGGCCTGGATTAACCATGACTTCTCGACTCCACCAGAGGAAAGCGGCTGAACATAAAGACACTTTAAATGTGTTACTTATAATGTACTGAATACACTGTATTCCCATGCACCCATACCACCACAAACAATGGTATATGGTTGACTCTTCCTTTTTCATCCTCCTCTTCCATCATAGCAACATACTTATTCGTCACATATAATGTCCTCGCATATATGCCCTTCAAATACAATGTTTTACAGGGTCAGCTCACCTGCAGGCCCTCGCATATCATTTTTTTAGAGGGTCAGCTCAGCTGCAGGCCCTCGCATATCATTTGCAGGCCCTCGCATATCATTTTTAGATGGTCAGCTCACCAGCAGGCATTCAAATACAATCTTTTACTGGGTCAGCTCACCAGCAGGCCCGCACCTCAAATATTTAAGAGAGTAAGCTCACCTGAAGGCCCTCAAATTGAATTTTTTAGAGGGTCAGCTCACCAGCAGGCCTTCACCTACAATATTTTTCTGGGTCAGCTCACCAGCATGCCTGCAACTCAAATCTTTTACAGGGTTAGCTCACCTGAAGGCCCTCGCATTGAATTTTTTAGAGGTTCAGCTCACCTGTAGGCCCGCACCTCAAATCTTTTACAGGGTCAACTCACCTTAAGGCCCCCCCATTTAATTTTTTAGAGGGTCAGCTCACCTGAAGGCCCTTGCATATAATGTTTTACAGGGTCAGCTCACCAGCAGGCGCTCCCATATAATTTTTTTACAGGGTCCGTTCACCAGCAGGCCCACACCTAAAATATTTTACTGGGTCAGCTCACCTGCACCTAATAGGTAATTTACGCTCATGCTGCTTGCTTTGATGTCGTAGCTGTAGCCGTTCCTCAGGCTCCCTCTCCTGGATCAAAGACTGATTCCCCATTACCTGTAGTTACAATTGTTTGAACTAAAAATAACATCGAAAATTTACAGGCCATACATCCAAATGGATCCTCTCAGTCACAGGGATGTGAGATCGGCCCCAGGTTAACTAGAGTCACCAAAGCGGCAGCAGGCCCTCACCCATAATGTTTTAGATGGTCAGATCAGCAGGCCCTTGATCCAAATGTTTTTGAGGGTCACCAGCAGGCAATCAATCATAATTTTTCAAGGGTGTGTATGATTCCCTCCTTTATGTGTAATTAAGGGTGTATTGGAGTGCCGGTTCCTTGTAATTTTTGGGAGCCCTTTCACTTATTGTGTAGGCTTTATGAGTGTAGGGGTCCAACTACATGAACAATTGTACCTTATTGTGAATGAAGCCCTCCTTCATGTGATATATAGGTTGTTTCGGAGTGCCTCTTTCTTGTAATTTTTGCCAGCACTTGCACTTTATATACAAGTAAATATATATAGGAAAGAATGTTTCCTATAAATTTTTCCTCTAAAATCAATTTTTTATTCGGTTTTGTGCGTATTATTGTCAGTCTGTGAAAGTGGCGTACTATTCAGACAACATTATTCCCAGCAGCGATCTGCGAGTCCAAGTTGCATCCAGACATCCTCCCAATGCTGTTACAGAACCATTTTGGTGGTGTTTCCATAAATTTCTGACATTTTCCTATGAACCAGGCACCCTCCCCTCTTCAGAGCAGGGGGTACCTGGTTTGTTGCTCGGATTCTCCCATCGATTTACATTATACTCAGGTGCTCAGTCGAGCACCCGAACATCCTAATGTAATCGGCCCAAGCCCCCGAGCACTACAGTGCTCGATCAACATTAGTGAGTATTTTTTATTTTTTTTTTTAACGCCATTTAAGGGAAAATTGATTTGTTACCACAAAGCACAAGGAAATTCGGCTTTGCAGAAAATCAAATTATTCCTGAAATTTGGATTGAAGTCCAGTTCAGATGCTTTGATTTGCTGAACCCTATTAATAAGCATGGCGTTTAGGAGTAATTTTCCATTGACCAAATAGACCCGGCCACCTTATTGTCTTTTGCTGATTCTTTGTGGCTCATTTTTGTAGCTGAGCCTGGACATGCTACAGGATCCTTGGGGACTCTGATAGGTCAGTATGAGCCTATAAGTTACAGCATTTCCCACTTTTCATTGCCATCATTTGCCAGCATGCACTATATCATGAGCTCAAGTGGCAACTGACACAACTTTAGCTACTACAAGCTACTTTAGCTACTACAAGGAAGCTTAGTATTTTCCAGATTTATGATTTTATATTGAAACTTTAAATGTACAAAATATATACTGTACATGTGACTCTTAGGCACAAGAACCCGTAGGACTATATGAAAGTACTTTTTACAGTGAACTTTTGACAGTGAAACATAAAGCTTTGAAAAAAAGAAATAGTTTTGACTCTTTGAGGCTGAAAGGCTGTTAAATTGCTGTAATAAAATTGCAATAACACTAATGCACACTAGCAGCATATGTGACTAACTAAATACCATTTGTAGGATATTTGTGGACACAAAAAAGTCGGGAATTTTTTTATTTCTTATAGCCCAAAATTATAAAGTCATTGAAGAACTACTCTAAAGTGTTCTTTATTAGCATTTATCCCTAATTATTCCATAATTTGAAATGTTTCAAGGCTAAAATAATGTACTGTAGAGCAGACAGCTGACAATAAAAGCTTCCTTTTCATATTTCCTATGTCTTGTTTAATTGTGGACTGTGTAGAATTTTGAATACTTTGTGTGTATATATATATATATATATATATATATATATATTTATACTGTAATTTGAGTCTCCTGGGCCCCAATGCAAGATCTGTTACAGGCCCCCCAAGTGACACTGTGGTAGTGTTTTAGTATGAAAGTATGAGACAATAAATATAAAACTGCAGTTGTAGACATTTTGCCTAGGCACTGAGCCTCAAAAGTACAAAAGGCCATTTTTCCTATTCAATCATTTTAAAGAGGCTCTGTCAGCAAGAGCAACCCTATTAAACCAGGCATATTGCCTGGTAGGGCTCATTATGCTAAATGTTACTGTTCTTTTGTTATATAGTTACATAGTTGTTCAGGTTGGAAAAAGACAATAGTCCATCAAGTCCAACCTGTAATCCTGATATTGATTCAAGGGCAAAAAAAACCCTATGGGATAAAAAAAAGAAAATCCTTCCCCACTCCATGCGTCAATCAGAACAAATCCCTGGATCGGGGGGCGGAGCTAGTGCCTGAGCTGAATGGCAGCGTCCGGCTGAAGCTCCTGCTTTCAACCTGTTGAGGGAACGGCAATCTTCAGCACAGAGATCCAAAGTAAAGTACGGTGGCCAGAAACAAGGGGACCCGGTCCCACAAGCCAAACCATCTCCTGCTGTCTCGGACATGACAAAATATCTGAAAAAACAGCAAGCAGCCAGCCCGGCCAAGGAAACCAAGATGGCCGCGGCTCCCTGCAGCGTACCACGAGGCCGCACCGCAAGCTTATCAGAGGGAGAAGAAGACGCAGGAGAAGAGGGTGAGTCCCGCAATCTCCCGGTTTCACGCCGCTTTATTAAACAAGCCTTAGAGGAGGCGATGCTCCCCATTTATTCCAAACTACAAGAAGTAGCCCAAGACATTCAGCAGATAGGCCACAGAGTGGACTCGCTGGAGGCTACGCAGGCTGCGACGCTAGATCACAGCGCTGCAGTTACCAACTCTCTGTCTGCTTGTCAGTTCCATATAAACCAGCTTTATTCATCCCTGGAAGACCAGGAAAACTGTGGAAGACGAAACAATCTCCGGTTTAGAGGGATCCCAGAGTCGGTCCTAGCCACCGACATCCCAAATGCTATCGCAAAGATTGTTGATTCCTTGCTAGGAGACTTTGATCCAGCCATGCTGATAATTGAAAGGGCTCATAGAGCTCTACGACCGCGTCCAAAGGACAATGACCCTCCCAGGGACGTTATTTGCAGATTCTTAAACTTCCAAGACAAGGAAGCGATTTTAAAAGCATCCAGAATCGCACCCTCGATCCTCCTAGAGGAGGCTCTGATACAAATTTACCAGGACTTATCCCTGTCCACACTGCAGAAAAGGCGATTTCTAAGGCCTCTTACTGCTCTACTTAAAGAAAAGAAGATCTTATACAGATGGTCTTTCCCATTTGGGCTCTCTTTCCTTGTAGCTGGAAAAAGGATCATGATATCCTCTTTTTCTGACCTTTCGGAAGCTTACACAGCTCTGGACTCTCCTCCACTAAACATCCCAGATTGGGATAAAGTACAAGATATTACAGCTTTACCGGCTCTACCTGTTCTCCAGCCATGGGAGCTCACTACAATGCAGAAGAAACAAAGATCCAAGAAGTCTAAGGACTTAATAACACCCAAGAAGACTCACTTCATTCAAGAAGATTCCTGAGATCCCTGCGATTTCTTCCTTTTTCTATTTTCATCAGATAAGATGGAACTCTATATACAACTTTGCTCTTCACTCTAACTTTTTTCCATGTATATCTGCCAAAGCTATACAGTATATGGGACTCACCTATATGTATGCCCGCTACTTCTATTCTCTTATTATTCTGTCTGTCTCTCACTTTTTGTAACTCTTTCTTCTGTGCCCCTTAATACTCTGTTACTTTTGCTGTGCTTCCACCTACTTCTTAAGATCCTAACCTAGGTTCTTATCTCTTATGATTTTATATGTTATCTCTCTTGACTGTTCCCTCCTCGAAACAGGTTACATGTGAATTTGATTCACTTTCCCCCTACTCTTTTGTGGTTGCTATACACGCAACTTCCTATGTTGTTGTTACACCACTCACTGTGGTTCCAAGTTTTTGTTCCCATGTTATTATGTTATAACGCTGGGTTTCCTGCCTTTAATATGCTCATTACATCTAGATATGTTTCCTATCATACAGTAACCAAGACATGTCTGAACTAATAGTTGTCTCATATAACGTAAAACGGTTGAGATCTCCCTCTAAACGCAACCAAATTTTTTCTCTTCTCCTACAAGAAACCCACTTTAAGCAAAATAACTTCCCAGATCTCTCATTCTCTAGGTACCCCACATGGTATCACTATGGAGCAGATGGAGCGGCATCTAGAGGGGTCAGTATTTGTTTCCGGCGTGGCACCCCTTTCACTTATGTAAGCCATAATCAAGACCCTGAGGGTCGTTACATCATATTAAAAGGTAAAATTGGCCAAATATTATACACCTTTGTCAATGCCTACGCCCCCAATACAGACCAAACTAGATGGATTGCAAACCTTCTGTCCCTTGTCGAGAAGCAGAGTGCGGGTATCCTAATATTAGCTGGTGATTTGAATATGTCTTTTAACCCCCTAATAGATACGTCCTCGAAAAGATCAGCTCTTCCCTCTAGGGCAATCCGAGCTACTCTGGCTAGACTGTATAATCTTGGTCTTATAGATGTTTGGAGATGCCTTAATCCTAACAACATTGACTATTCTTTTTTCTCTGCAGCCAATAACTCATATAGCAGAATTGACTACATTACGATATCGAAAGAACATCTGCAACTTTGCACCTCAGCGAAAATAGAGTCCATGACGCTGTCTGACCATTCACCAATTTTTTGCTCCATTCGTCCTCCTCAGGGATTGGGTAATAAAACTGGTTGGAGGTTCAACGAGTCCATCCTGAGTAATGCCATTCATAAAAAGCGAATAATGTCCCTCCTAAAATAATACTTTCTTATTAACCATTCGTCTGACACCTCCCCTAACACCCTTTGGGATGCTCATAAAGCATATATAAGAGGCCAACTAATAAGCCTTTGTTCATATCTGAAAAAGGAGTCTGACAAGAAAGTAAACTCCCTACTCCTCAAGATTAATACATTAGAGAAGACCCATAAAATTTCTCTACTGCAACTCCATCTATCGGAACTACTTATGCTTAAAACAGAGCTAAAAGACTTGCTAAATGAATGTTCTGCGAAGTTCTTTTTAAGTTCTCAACAAACAATATTCACCCATGGCGATAAAGCAACAAAATTTCAAATACAGAAAATAAAGTGTAGAAAAATGACAAGTTTTGTACAAAACATAGCTTCTCCATCGGGCTCTATGTTGTTCAAAACAGAAGAAATCGCAGAACAGTTCAAACTTTATTACGAATCCCTTTATAATCTCCCCACATCTCCCCTTCCTAATCCTGGATTGGATAGAGTGCAAAATATCTCCTCTTTTCTCAGTTCACTACATCTCCCAGCCCTCTCAGAAAGCCGATATACCCAGCTCGCTGCTCCATTCACTATATCAGACATTCAGGAGGCACTAAATTCCTCTCCAGCTGGAAAAAGCCCCGGCCCGGACGGCTTACCTCTGTCCTACTATAGAGCTTTCTCTGATGTTTTATTCCCCCATCTTCTTCCAATCTGCAATAATGCTTTACACAACACCCCTGTATCGCCCGACATGTCCAGAGCCACAATCACTATTATCCCCAAACCTGGCAAAGACCCTTCACTATGTTCGAACTACCATCCTATATCCTTGCTTAATACTGACCTTAAACTATTGGCTAAAATGTTGGCTACTAGATTGCAAAAATTCCTCCCCTCCCTAATTCATCCTGATCAGGTAGGGTTTGTTAAAGGAAGAGAGGGGAAAGATAATGTTATGAAGATTCTGAATGCCTTATATTTCTCCTCCCTCAAAGAGATCCCTATAGTCCTGCTGGGTACTGATGCTGAAATGGCGTTTGACAGAATAGATTGGCTGTATATTAGTCTTACGCTTGCCAAATTCAACATACCTGACCGATTTTCTAATGCAATTAAGGCTATGTATCACTCCTCCTCAGCATCGGTATTAGTTAACGGCACTTTATCCCCCAGTTTTCGTATACAAAATGGCACTAGACAGGGCTGCCCCCTTTCCCCCGCTTATATTTGTACTAGTTATGGAGACGCTTTTACAAGCCCTGAGACAACAAAATGATATTGTGGGACTTAGGGTTGGCGATCAGGAAATTAAACTGGCAGCCTTTGCTGATGATCTCCTGATCTGCACAACTAATCCCAAAAAATCCCTTCCTTCTATACTATCCTTATTAGATCTATTTGGATCACTTTCTAACTTCAAAGTAAACCCCGCTAAATCACAACTCCTACATAGAGGCTTCCCCCCTTCAGCAATTAGGTCTCTCAAACTCCACTCTCCTTTTAATTGGTCAACACAACTGTTAACCTATCTAGGTGTAAAGATCTCTCCTAATACTGCAGACCTATATAAACTGAATTTTATCCCACTTTTACACTCGGTTATTGCTCAGATGGACTCGTTGGACCTCCCATACCTATCATGGTTTGGCAGAAAGAACATGGTATCGGCCCTGATCCTGCCCAAATTAACATATGTCATGCAGACTCTTCCTATAAAAATTCCGAGGTCCTTCTTTAACAGGTTTAACAAAGCAGTTCACAAGTTTATCTGGAAAGGACGTCGACCCAGAATTTCCTTTGATAACCTCACTAAACCAAAACAATTAGGAGGTATTAATCTTCCTGATCCTGAAATATATATGAAGGCCATACATCTAGCCAGAGTAGTGGATTGGATTAGAGCTCCCCCCCATAAACTTTGGGTTCATATGGAAAGCAACTTCCTTCCCTCCACTCCCAGGGCTATATTGCTTTCTGGAAAATCCTTTCCCCCATCTCACCAAATTCAAAACCCCCTGATAAGGTGTTCGCTGACAGTATGGCATTGGTTCTCTTCTCAAAGTAATGTTCTTACCACTCCATCACCACTCCTGACTCTTAAAGATGTGATAGATTTAGCACCTTTAGATCTTAAAGATTTGTGTTACCCCCAGATCAGACAATCTAACTTGCTCATCTCTGAAATTCTGAACGAGGAAGGTAACATCACTCCCCTTCCGCTTCTTTTTGAAAACCTAAAGGAGTCTCTGTCTCTCTCCTTCACACACAAATTTATTGTGTCTGAAGTGTCCTCTATAAACAACTTCCCCCCTAAATCACCTCTGTCTTCTTGGTTTGACGAACTAATAGGGTCTAAACAGCCGCCTCAGAGATTGATCTCATCCCTGTATAAACGGATGAAGTCCCCCGTAACTACTGCCAAACCAGCAATAGTGGGTGTCTGGGAAAAGGACCTCAACCGTTCCCTGACCCCATCAGAGATTAAAGTGATGTTCTCTATGCCCCACAAAATCTCTAGATGCGTTTGAATCCAAGAAAATGGATACAAAATCATGATGAGGTGGTTAAAACGCCAGAAAACATTGCGCTATACTTTCCTACTGTCTCCAATATCTGCTGGAGATGTAAAACCTCCAAGGGCACTTTTTATCACATATGGTGGAGTTGTCCAATTATTCAGAACTGGTGGCGCTATATAGTAAATAAATGCAATAGTGTCTGTGGTACCTCTTTTCAATGCTCCCCCGAACTGACCCTCCTTAACCTAGGGCTAGACAAGACTAACAGAAAGGTTAGGTATCTGCTTCTCATTCTTCTAGCTGCAGCCAGAATTTTAGTAGCTTCTGCATGGCTATCCACTGACGCTCCAGAAGAAGCTAAGTGGACCCAAAAGGTAGATCAATTATACAGACTAGAAGAACTCTCCCATTGGGAAACCCGCACTAGAGCTACCTTTTAAGATATATGGTCTCCCTGGAAGAAATATAGAGCCTTCTCCTGAGGCTTACCCTCCTTCTTCCCCCTCTCCCTAACCACTTTCTCACCCTTCCTTTCAAGTTTAAGTAATGTCTTGAATCTCTATTGTATGTCGATGCATTATACTAGCTATAATATGTACTCAGCCTGGACTTTTCCCACATGTTTAGTCCAAACCTTGTTATCCCCTTTTCCTTTGTGTTAACTTATTGATTTTGAATACTGAATTGCATTCTCATGCTTTACTGGTATGACTGAATACCGTACATCTTTTATTTTGTATCTCTTATGTATGTATTATTTTACTGCTATTTTAAGCTATCTTTTGCTTAAAAAACAATAAAAAATTGTTGATAAAAAAAAAAAAAGTCCCTGGATCAATGTTCATCTTCCTTTAACACCTTCCCGCATAATCACGTAAATGTATGTGAGGGAATGCAGTCTCTTTCCGCATCCTCATGCGCATGTACATGATGTGAACAGGCGGGTGCCAGAACTGCATCCGCCATCATCGCTGTTTCGGGCGATGCCGGCATATTAACGCTTCATGCTGCGGTCAGCGCTGACTGTGGCATGTGTGGGCTTTACAGAGGGTGGGGGCTCTATCTGACTCCATCAGCCCTCCGCACTGCGGTGACATGGGGCCAATGGCTGCTGTAGCAGCTCCGATGCCTTACACAGGCATCAGAGCCTAGCAGCTACTGAAGCCCAGGAGATCAAGCCCCCAGGCTGCGTCTCCTAGGCAACTGTCAGCATCTTACTGTGTAAGATGCTGACGTTTTAATTCAGTACAATACAGAATGTATGTACTGAATTAAAACAGGGACCAAACCCTGAAAAGTATAAGTTCCACAGTGGGACAAATATACAAAGTAAAAAAAAAGTGAAAAAAGTGTTTTTTAATAATAATAAAAAAAAAAAGTTTCAGGTAAAGAAAGAAAAAAAACCTTCACCACAAAATTGTGCATAAAAAATAAAAATAAATAAAAAACTGACATATTAGGTATTGTCGCATCCGTAACGACTGTCACATGATCTACCCCCTAAAGTGAACTGTGTGAAAACAAAAATACTAAAACCTGTGCTAAAGATGCCATTTTTGTCACCTTACATCACAAAAATTGTAGTACCAAGCAATCAAAAAGACATATGTACCCCAATATGGTACCAATTAAACCGTCATCATATCCCACAAAAAATGAGCCCCTACATGAGACAATCCCTCTCCCGCCAAAAAAATATGGCTTTTTAAAAAATGGAGATGCTAAAACAAAAATTTTTTTGTTCAAAATGCTTTTATTGTGTAAAACTGATTTTTTTTTTTTTAAAGTAGACATATTAGGTATTACCACATTCATAAAAAACAGCTCTATGTGAATTCTTTAAAAAAAAAAAAAAAACTGCCAAAACAACCAATTTTCAGTCACTTTGCCCATTAAGGGTAATATAATGTGATAAAAAAAGTACCTAGAAAAATGTCAACTCTTCCTGCAAAAATATAGCCCCTACACAAGTCGATCAGCAGAAAATAAAAGAAATGCATTATGTAGTATTTTTGTTTTTAAAAATGCTTTAGTATGTAAAACTGAAACAAAAATATAAAAAAACACATATTTGGAATTGTCGTGTCCTTATTAACCTGCTCTATAAAAACAACACATAATTTATCCTGTCGGGAGAACTCCATAAAAAAAATCAAAAAAATTGGTGCCACAACAGCCATTTTGTGGTTACCTTGCCTCACAAAAAGCGTAATATCAAGCGATCAAAAATATGTACCCCAAAACAGCACCAATAAAACCGGTCAACTCATCAAGTATTTTCCAAAATAGAGTAAATTTTTGGGCGTTTATACTGTAGGGGTGCATCAGGGGGTCTTCGAACGTGACTTCATGCCTAAAAAACAGTCCAAAATCTGCCCTCTAAAAACTATATGGCACCCCTTCCCTTCTGTGCCCTGCCATGTGACCATTCAGCAGTTTACAACCACATATGGGGTCACGGGAGGACACAGGCAGCAAAGGGCCCCTGCCCCCCCCCCCCCCTCCAAACCACACATACAAATATAAACATATGTGCAAATAAAAAACATCTTGTGAATATGTTTACAATATGTATAGATAAACTTTTCATACTAGCCTCTAACTCTGCCCAAAGCATAACTATACACACCCAGTTCCCTTAATGCTCCCACATAGTAATTATTTCCCCTTTGTGCCAGTACATAGTAGTTATGTCCAGATACAGTATGTGCCCCCTCGCAGTAGTAATGGTTAGATGTGTGCCCTCTTCACAGGAAGTAAAAAAAATATACTTACCTAGTTTCTCATGATTACAGTTCAGCCACTGGCGCTCCACAGCAGTACCAGGATGTAGTATCACATATTGCTCTGCTGGTCTGTGTAGAAGGAGAAGCACAGCAGATTCCCGGCCGCACCGCTCCTCCTCATACATAGACCAGCAGTGTGATGTGTGACTCTACATTCTGCTACTGCTGTGGAGCCAGGTCCATATTTAGATATTTGGATGCTGCCCTAGGCACTTAAGTGCCAGCTTTCTCCCCCCAATGAAGTCCATAGCTGATGGTTAAATTCTCCCTAGGCCTTCAGCTATCCCTCAGGACCCCCTCATACACTTGGACAATTAAAGGACTGAACTGTCACGTGTGCACTTGGCAGCTGAAGGCATATGTGCTGTGGTCCCATGTTCTTATGCGCCTGCATTGCTGAGAAAAATTAGGTTTTATTATATACAAAAGGGGGCGTTACCATTACACCTAGAGGCTCCGCTCTCTCTGTAACTGCCACGCCCTCTGCACTTTAACCGCTTGCCGCCACGCTAACGCCGAAAGGCGTCATCGCGGCGGCTCTCCCAGGTCACACTAACGCCAATAGGCGTCATCTCGCGAGACGCGAGATTTCCTGTGAACGCGCGCACACAGGCGCGCAGCGCTCACAGGAACGGAAGGTAAGCGAGTGGATCTCCAGCATGCCAGCGGCGATCGTTCGCTGGCAGGCTGGAGATCCGAATTTTTTAACCCCTAACAGGTATATTAGACGCTGTTTTCATAACAGCGTCTAATATACCTCCTACCTGGTCCTCTGGTGGTCCCTTTTGTTAGGATCGACCACCAGAGGACTCAGGTAGGTCACTACAGTCGCACCAAACACCACACTACACTACACTACACCCCCCCCCCCGTCACTTATTAACCCCTTATAAACCCCTGATCACCCATGATCACCCCATATAAACTCCCTGATCACCCCCCTGTCATTGATCACCGCCCTGTCATTGATCACCCCCCTGTCAGGCTCCGTTCAGACGTCCGTATGATTTTTACGGATCCACGGATACATGGATCGGATCCGCAAAAAGCATACGGACGTCTGAATGGAGCCTTACAGGGGGGTGATCAATGACAGGCGGGTGATCACCCATATACACTCCCTGATCACCCCCTGTCATTGATCACCCCCCTGTCATTGATCACTCCCCTGTAAGGCTCCATTCAGACGTCCGCATGATTTTTACGGATCCATGGATACATGGATCGGATCCGCAAAACACATGCGGACGTCTGAATGGAGCCTTACAGGGGGTGATCAATGACAGGCGGGTGATCACCCATATACACTCCCTGATCACCCCCCTGTCATTGATAACCCCCCTGTAAGGCTCCATTCAGACGTCCGCATGCGTTTTGTGGATCCGATCCATGTATCCATGGATCCGTAAAACATCATGCGGATGTCTGAATGGAGCCTTACAGGGGGGGTGATCAGTGACAGGGGGGTGATTACTCTGATCACCCCCTGTCATTGATAACCCCCCTGTAAGGCTCCATTCAGACGTCCGCATGCGTTTTGTGGATCCGATCCATGTATCCATGGATCCGTAAAAAATCATGTGGATGTCTGAATGGAGCCTTACAGGGGGGGTGATCAGTGACAGGGGGGTGATTACCCTGATCACCCCCTGTCATTGATAACCCCCCTGTAAGGCTCCATTCAGACGTCCGCATGCATTTTGTGGATCCGATCCATGTATCCATGGATCCGTAAAAAATCATGCGGATGTCTGAATGGAGCCTTACAGGGGGGGTGATCAGTGACAGGGGGGTGATCACCCTGATTACCCTGATCACCCCTGTCATTGATAACCCCCCTGTAAGGCTCCATTCAGACGTCCGCATGCGTTTTGTGGATCCGATCCATGTATCCATGGATCCGTAAAAAATCATGCGGATGTCTGAATGGAGCCTTACAGGGGGGGTGATCAGTGACAGGGGGGTGATCACCCTGATTACCCTGATCACCCCCTGTCATTGATAACCCCCCTGTAAGGCTCCATTCAGACGTCCGCATGCGTTTTGTGGATCCGATCCATGTATCCATGGATCCGTAAAAAATCATGCGGATGTCTGAATGAAGCCTTACAGGGGGGGTGATCAGTGACAGGGGGGTGATTACCCTGATCACCCCCTGTCATTGATAACCCCCCTGTAAGGCTCCATTCAGACGTCCGCATGCGTTCTGTGGATCCGATACATGTATCCATGGATCCGTAAAAAATCATGCGGATGTCTGAATGGAGCCTTACAGGGGGGGTGATCAATGACAGGGGGGTGATCAGGGAGTCTATATGGGTGATCACCCCCCTGTCATTGATCACCCCCCTGTCATTGATCACCCCCCCCCCCCCTGGTAAGGCTCCATTCAGACATTTTTTTTGGCACAAGTTAGCGGAAATTTTTTGTTTGTTTTTGTTTTTGTTTTTTCTTACTAAGTCTCATATTCCACTAACTTGTGTCAAAAAATAAAATCTCACATGGACGCACCATACCCCTCACGGAATCCAAATGCGTAAACATTTTTAGACATTTATATTCCAGACTTCTTCTCACGCTTTAGGGCCCCTAAAAAGCCAGGGCAGTATAAATACCCCACATGTGACCCCATTTCGGAAAGAAGACACCCCAAGGTATTCCGTGAGGGGCATATTGAGTCCATGAAAGATTGAAATTTTTGTCCTAAGTTAGCGGAAAGTGAGACTTTGTGAGAAAAAAACAAAAAAAAAATCAATATCCGCTAACTTATGCAAAAAAAAAAAAATTCTAGGAACTCGCCATGCCCCTCATTGAATACCTTGGGGTGTCTTCTTTCCAAAGTGGGGTCACATGTGGGGTATTTATACTGCCCTGGCTTTTTAGGGGCCCGAAAGTGTGAGAAGAAGTCTGGGATCCAAATGTCTAAAAATGCCCTCCTAAAAGGAATTTGGGCCCCTTTGCGCATCTAGGCTGCAAAAAAGTGTCACACATCTGGTATCGCCGTACTCAGGAGAAGTTGGGGAATGTGTTTTGGGGTGTCATTTTACATATACCCATGCTGGGTGAGAAAAATATCTTGGTCAAATGCCAACTTTGTATAAAAAAATGGGAAAAGTTGTCTTTTGCCAAGATATTTCTCTCACCCAGCATGGGTATATGTAAAATGACACCCCAAAACACATTGCCCAACTTCTCCTGAGTACGGCGATACCAGATGTGTGACACTTTTTTGCAGCCAAGGTGGGCAAAGGGGCACATATTCCAAAGTGCACCTTTCGGATTTCACCGGCCATTTTTTACACATTTTGATTGCAAGGTACTTCTTACACATTTGGGCCCCTAAATTGCCAGGGCAGTATAACTACGCCACAAGTGACCCCATTTTGGAAAGAAGACACCCCAAGGTATTCCGTGAGGGGCACGGCGAGTTCCTAGAATTTTTTATTTTTTGTCACAAGTTAGCGGAAAATTATGATTTTTCTTTTTTTTTCTTTTTTCCTTACAAAGTCTCATATTCCACTAACTTGCGACAAAAAAAAAAAAAATTCTAGGAACTCGCCATGCCCCTCACGGAATACCTTGGGGTGTCTTCTTTCCAAAATGGGGCCACTTGTGGCGTAGTTATACTGCCCTGGCAATTTAGGGGCCCAAATGTGTGAGAAGAACTTTGCAATCAAAATGTGTAAAAAATGCCCTGCAAAATCCGAAAGGTGCACTTTGGAATATGTGCCCCTTTGCCCACCTTGGCAGCAAAAAAGTGTGACACATCTGGTATCGCCGTACTCAGGAGAAGTTGGGGAATGTGTTTTGGGGTGTCATTTTACATACACCCATGCTGGGTGAGAAAAATATCTTGGTCAAATGCCAACTTTGTATAAAAAAATGGGAAAAGTTGTCTTTTGCCAAGATATTTCTCTCACCCAGCATGGGTATATGTAAAATGACACCCCAAAACACATTCCCCAACTTCTCCTGAGTACAGAGATACCAGATGTGTGACACTTTTTTGATGCCAAGGTGGGCAAAGGGGCACATATTCCAAAGTGCACCTTTCGGATTTCACCGGTCATTGTTTTACAGATTTTGATTGCAAAGTACTTCTCACACATTTGGGCCCCTAAATTGCCAGGGCAGTATAACTACGCCACAAGTGACCCCATTTTGGAAAGAAGACACCCCAAGGTATTCCGTGAGGGGCATGGCGAGTTCCTAGAATTTTTTATTTTTTGTCGCAAGTTAGTGGAATATGAGACTTTGTAAGGAAAAAAGAGAAAAAAAAAATCATCATTTTCCGCTAACTTGTGACAAAAAATTAAAAATTCTATGAACTCACTATGCCCATCAGCGAATACCTTAGGGTGTCTACTTTCCGAAATGGGGTCATTTGTGGGGGTTTTCTACTGTTTGGGCATTGTAGAACCTCAGGAATCATGACAGGTGCTCAGAAAGTCAGAGCTGTTTCAAAAAGCGGAAATTCACATTTTTGTACCATAGTTTGTAAATGCTATAACTTTTACCCAAACCATTTTTTTTTTGCCCAAACATTTTTTTTTATCAAAGACATGTAGAACAATAAATTTGGCGAAAAATGTATATATGGATGTCGTTTTTTTTGCAAAATTTTACAGCTGAAAGTGAAAAATGTCATTTTTTTGCAAAAAAAATCGTTAAATTTCGATTAATAACAAAAAAAGTAAAAATGTCAGCGGCAATGAAATACCACCAAATGAAAGCTCTATTAGTGAGAAGAAAAGGAGGTAAAATTCATTTGGGTGGTAAGTTGCATGACCGAGCAATAAACCGCTAAAGTTGTGGAGTGCCGATTTGTAAAAAAGGGCCTGGTCACTAGGGGGGTATAAACCTGTGGTCCTTAAGTGGTTAACATGGCCTGGTGGGATGGCATTGTCACTGCCAGGCCCTGTCAAAGTAGACAGGGAGCGGCAGTTGCAGACACAGCAGAGCCTCTAGGTGAAATGGTAATGCCCCCATTGCTCCTAGAGGATCATTTGCATATATTAAAATATCGTTTTTTTTCCTCAATAATGCAGGCATATATGAACATGGGCCCAACACAGACCGGCACTGATGGGTGGCTTTAGCACTACCCTAGCCATTTTACAGGCTAAGGCAGCGCTGAAGCATGTCCATTAGTGCCAGTGACATCACCGGGCTCACTGCTAGGCGGAAGCCAACCCCAAATAGTACCCCTAGTGGTAATAAGGCTCCCTACTGTTCCTTCAGTATTAATAAGGCCTCCCTATAGGGTACCTCTTATAATCTATAAGATACTTCTATAGAGCCATCAGTAGTAGTAATGCCCTCCACCACTGCCCACAGTATTTATAATGTTCCCTGCAGTGCCCCATGTAATTATAATACCTCCTGCCGTACCCCTCGGAGTTATAATCATTTCTATAGTGCCCCCATAATTTATTATGCCCGTCCTCTCCCTCTAGTCTTCTATACCATGCAGTCCCATGTAAATAACATCAGTTGTCTCCCACCAGTCTTCTATATGATACAGTCCCATGTAAATAACCTATCTTCCTTACACTCTTCTATACCATGCAGTCCCATGTAAATAACACCAGTCAGCTCCCACCAGTCTTCTATATGATAGAGTCCCATGTAAATAACCTATCTTCCTTACAGTCTTCTATAGAATGCAGTCCCATGTAAATAACATCAGTCCTCGCCCTCCAGTCCCATGTAAATAACTTATCTTCCTTACAGTTCTCTATAACATACTATCCAATGTAAATAACTTAAATCCCCTCCTTCACCCCCCTCCAACACATAGTCCCATATAAATATCATCACCCCTTACACGCCAGTCTTCTAAAATATCCAGTCTCATGTAAATATCACCAGTCATCTCCCATCAATCTTCTATAACATACAGTCCCATGTAAAAAACATATCTTTCTTATAATCTTCTATAACATACAGTCCTATGTAACTGGCACCCCTCCCTTCAGCTCCTCTAACATACAGTCATAGTTAAATAACATATTTCCCTCCCACTAAGCAGGGAGGAGGTATAATGGGGAGAACCATATCTCCCAGCATTTCTCTGACACTTACATTCATTCCATGGCATCACAGGTCTCTACTGCTGAGCGCTGCCTCTTTTTGCACTGGTCACATGACAGTGACCTCATCACAGGTTCTACCTCCACTTCCACTGCTGCAAAGATAACATGACTATGATGTCATCGAAGGTCCTTCAGCTATGGAGTGTAGACACAAACAGCAGCAGATTCGCAGTAAGCGCGCCCAAGCCAAAAAAACTCTGCCCCCTCCCAGCTCCTACCTCCCATAAGGTGCCCAGGTTACCCTGTTGGCAGAGGTAGGGAATGAAAAATATGATATTGATAAGATAAAAAAAAATAAACACCTCTGCTGGCACTGGGATGGGGCCCCTTTCTTGCTGGGCCCCCTGTGCAGCTGATTGTCCGCCCCTGTATGGGGTGTTTCTGTAAACTGCAGAATCGGCGTAATAAATATTGAGTTTAGTTTTTCCCTGTTAACCCTTGATGTGTTACAGAAAAAATTGATAGAAATGGAAAATCTGCAAAAAGTGAAATCTTTAAATTTCACCTCCATTTTATTTTAATTCTTCTGGAACATGTAAAGGGTTAACAAAGTTTGTAAAGTCAGTTTTGAATAATGTGAAGGGAGCAGGTTCTAAAATGGGGTAATTTATGGGTGATTTCTACAATTTAGTCCTACAAAGTGACTTCATAACTGAATTAGTACTTAAAAAAGTAGGTTTGGGTTTTATTTTTTTTATGTCAAAATTGCTACTAAAATGTAAAGACTTCTAAAGATTCACAGCCCTTACTGTTAAGAACGCTTGTCACCTCTTATGACTGAATATTTTGTTCTCCAGATGTCTTTTTTTCAAGATTAAACAAATTTGGTTCCTTTAATCTTTGCTCATAACTAAGATCTTCCAAGCCCTTTATTAGTTTTTTTGCTCTCCTTTGCACTTTTTCTAACTACAGGGCACCTTTTATATGAACTGTTGCCCAGAACTGAACCATCTATTCCAGGTGAGGCCGCACCAAAGCTTTGTATAGTGGCAACTAGTGTTCAGCAATGCAAACTTCAGATCCTAGATCTGAAGTCGCTTCGGTCAAAACTTTGTTTGAATACCGTATGGAGATTTGTCTCCATACAGTATTCAAATGTATGGGCTCTGGCAAGATGAAATGAGTTATCACCAAAGTCTTCGGCATTTGTTTATTAAACTGGAAAACTATTTTAAAACAGGTGTCCGAAGTCGGCTTCAGTACCAATTGGTACCTCAATACCGAAGCCGACTTCGGATCCAAGTTTTAAAAGGATTTCAAGTTGAAAAATCAAAACCCGAGACTTTGGTGATAACGAATTTGCCTCACCGGAGCTCATAAATGTTAATTAGAGATTAACGAAGTTCACAAAACTTTGATTTGGCTGCTTAACCAAATTTCACAAAAAAATTTGCTTCATAATGAATTACTTTGTCATGAAGCACATTTCTTTGTGAGTAGCTAGTGCAATGAACGAGAACATCCATGGTGCAGCCCCCACATCATTGAACTCCTTAAATGTTGCGTTCATCACTGATTGTGGCATCTGAGATGACCATTGAGGGCTTTCAGGGATTAATCTTTTAAAAAATAAATAAAAATAGAATAATTTTAATGCTGTATCTAGGATCCGAAGCTCACTTCGATCATCCCTAGTGGCAATATTACATCCCGGTCCCACAAATCCTTACATCTTTTAATACAAAAGAAAATTCTGTTGGCCATAAAGGCAGATGACTGGAATTGAATGCTGTTATTTAATTTATGATCTACTAATACACCCAGATCCTAAAAACAGTGACTCTCCCAGTTTTACTCCCCCTAAGACATATTCTGCATATACGGTAGATTGTTAGGCCCCCAGTTGCATATCTGTACAGTTGCCAAGTGGAGGCCCAAACAGTAAGTTTGTCCAAGTAAGCTTATAAATTATGAACATCTTCCATAGCCTTCATTATATCACAAAGTTTGGTGTCATCTGTAAAAATAGAAACAGCACTATTAATCCCATCCTCTCTGTCATTAATGAATACGTTAAACAATAGCAGAACCAGCATAGAATTTTGGGGTACCCCACTGATAACCGGTGTAGGAAGGTGCAAGGGGCCGTTTTTGACGGAAGGTATGTGTCACCGAGATTCCTGGCCTCGGTGAGGTAAGAGACGGTAATTTCAAGGGTCAGCAGCAGCTAGTGCTGATTAACACTGTTTGCTGTTAGTATGGCTGTAAAGCCGATCCGGGCCGGCTCTTACTGGGAGTAGCCAAAGTGCTGGGTGGGTGGCTGCTCCCTAAATTCCAGGCCAGGTCTTTACTGGCCTATATCAAACCCGGCCAGCAGTCTCAGCTGGGCTTGCATTACTCTTCTCTGACAGTGGAGCGCTGTTAGTCTCTGCGTGTTTGGGAACTGAGAACTTGTGGCGTGCTAAAAGGCTGAGACAGTAGCAAAAAAGAGATGGATTTTTCTGCGACTGTCGCGTCGCAGTTGCAGCATGTCGCATTGCGACGCCATAGACTACCATTATAAAAATTGTCACGCAACATTTGTAGTGATGGACGAACATCGTCCGGGACGGTTCGTGAACGCGATCAAATGTTCGCAAACCGCAAGTTCGCGGCGGGCCCCATTCATTTTAATGGCAGGCGAAACTGAAAAACCTTCAGCTCATATTTGCAGACACCAAATAATTGCAAGAAGTGCACAAATCGTCCCACAACATGGACAGTGACATACCAGATGTATTATTTGAATTTGCGATCTCCATTCATAATTTTTTTCAATGTGAAATATCGGCAATGTCATTTTTGCCTATGTGCAAAATATGCGCGGCCTACTACAGCAACTGGGTTTCCACCAGACGGAAGTTGGATGCGATCAGAAAAGATGGTTGGCAACAATTTTCGCAATGTTGAGGAAGAATTTCTGATCACTTAAGTAATTTGACATTAAAGCAGTGTATTTGATTACATTTCACATGCATGTTATAACAATCGCTGTATATGCCGATCGAGTGTTTAAAAAAGCACCATTGCGAAAATCTCTAATGATGCGATTTATTTTTTCGCGTTACACACAACTTCACATTTTATAAGGTCTCATGAGATATTAGTAATTGGTGCACTAAGTATTGTTGTGAGAACTTGCCACTCCAGTACAGGCCCCAAAAATTAGCCAATAGGCATTCAACTGACAGCACACAACTTTGTAGGATTCTGTGGCTGGAGGTACATTAGGCAGTCACAGGATAAAAATTTAACTGTCGGCTAGTGAATGCCCCAAAAATTAGCCAAAAGGCATTCACCTGACAGCAAAGAACTTTGAATTCTGTGGCTGGAGGTACATTAGGCGGTCGCAGGATAAATATATAACGGCAGGCCAGTACAGGCCTCAAAAATTAGGCATTCAACGGACATAAAAGGCCTTTTATGCCGCTGTATTTACCCAAGACAGGGACCATGATTTTTTCTGGGTGGTAGCGGATATTTGTCGGATGTCATGAGGATTTTCAATCAAACATGGTCCACTCGCCACTTGTGATGAATTCCTCCAAGATCCATGCCTCATTCATTTTTAGAAATGTGAGGTAGTCCACACTGTCATGAGCTAGGTGAGTGCACTTATCGGTCACGATCCCCCCTTCTGCGCTGAACGTCCTTTCAGACAGGACACTGGAAGAGGTGCAAGCCAACAGTTCAATGGCAAATTGTTCCAGCTCTGGCCACAGGTCATGCCTGCACACCCAGTAGTCCAGGTGTTCATCACTTCTCAGAGCGTCCACATCGGCCTTTAACCTGATGTAGTTGGACACCTGTAGGTCTAGGCTTTCCCCGAGACTGGATCCAGAGGACGGCTGTCGATGGGTGGGCTGCAAGAATGATCTCATATCCGAAGTGACCAACACATTTTCAAACCGCCCTCTTCTTCCATGAGCTGTTGGATTGGTACGCACAACTGTTTCTCTGTGAGTGGAAATTCCTCTGCCAGTGCTCGCAACAGCAGAATGCAGCATTTCTCGAAGCAAGGCCTGGAAGTGCTGCATTCTGACAGCCCTCTGTGATGGTGGTAAAATTTCCGCCATTTTGTGTGTGTACCAGGGATCTAAGTACGTTGCCACCCAGTACTGTTCATTGCCCTTTATGCTTTCTATACAGGAATCCCTCTTCAAACACTGGAGCATGAAGACCATAATTTGCACTAAACTGGAAGCGGTGAAGTGGCCTGGCTCCTGCTAATCATCCAGGATAATGTCGTCCTCGTTCTCCTCCCCCCATCCACGGACAACACCAGGGATCCCAGAAACATTTAAAGCATGCTCTTCTTTCTCCTCCTCCACCACAGCACCATCCTCCTCTGACTCCTCTTCAGACCCCTGCTGTTGACTTGTCTCAGATGGAGTAGCCCCCCTAGGAAATCATCCAGCATTGCAACTTCCTCATCTTCCTGCTCCTGCTCCTCGATGGCTTGATCAATGACAGGACACAATGCATGATCCAAAAAGAAGGTGTAAGGTATGATGTCACTGATGGCGCCCTGGCTGCGACTGTCCAGTTTAGTGATCTCATCAAATGGCCGCAGAAGTCTGCATGCGTTGCGCATGAGCAGCCACTGGCGCGGTGAAAAAAAAACAAGCTCCCCAGAACCTGTGTTGCCGCAGAGTTCGTACAGATAGTCATTAACTGCACGTTTCTGATGGTGCAGCCTATCAAGCATATACAAGGTGGAGTTCCAGCGCATCGGGCAGTCACAAACCAGACGTCTGATGGGCAGGTGGTGTCACCGCTGAATGTCAGCAAGGCGAGCCATGGCCGTGTAAGATCTTCTAAAATGGCCAGAGAATTTCCTGACCTGCCGCAAGACGTCCTGGTCCCCGGGGTATTTGGCAACGAATCGCTGCACGACTAATTTCAGGACGTGTGCCATGCACGGCACGTGTCTCATTTTGCCCTGTTTCAGCGCGCTCAGCAGATTGGCACCGTTGTCACACACCACTTTACCAATTGTCAAATTGAGCGGGGTTAGCCACTGTTCTGCCTGTGACAGCAAAGCTGAAAGTAGTGCATAACCGGTGTGGCTCTTGGCTTCCAGGCACAACAGACGCAGTACAGCATGGCAACGTCTCACCTGGCACGTCAAATAGGTTCTGGGGATCTTGGGGGGTGCAGCGGAAGAGACGGTAGCAGCGGAAAAAGAGGAGTCAGCCGAGGAGGAGAGGGAGGATGAAGTAGGAGGAGGAGAAGAAGAGGCAGGCCTGCATGCAATCCGTGGCGGTAACACCAAATATACACGGGTGCCATGGGTTGCATGCTTGACAGCCGTCAGAAGGTTCACCCAGTGGGCAGTTAAAGTTATGCATCTTCCCTGCCCGTGTTTGCTAGACCACGTGTCTGTGGTCAGATGTATCTTGGCACCGACACTGTGTGCCAGAGATACATTCACTTACCACTGTGCGTGACCATATAGCTCTGGGATGCCCTTCTGGGAGAAATATTTCCTTGCGGGGACTTTCCATTCCGGTGTTCCAATAGCCACAAATTTTCTAAAGGCCTCCAAGTCCACCAGTTTATATGGCAGTAGTTGGCGGGCTAGCACTTCTGACAAGCCAGTGGTCAGCCATTGGGCAAGAGGGTTATCCGGCATCATCATCTTTTTTTGCTCGAACATTTGGGGCAAGGAAGCCTGCCTTTTGCCAGATGAATGCAACGACAGCACGATGGAAGATGGAGTGGAGGATAACTGTGAGGAGAGAGGAGAAGGAGAAGAGGCAGGATGGTGAGCACTGGAAGTGTGGCTTTGTGGGTTCTAACGATGTTGCTCCTACTGGGCTCGGTGATGGGAGGCCAGGTGCATTCTTAAGGTGGTCCTCCCTAGGTGAGTGTTGGGCTTACCGCAACTTATACGTTGACAGCACAGGCTGCAGGTGGCAACACTATTGTAAGCAGCAGACACATTAAAAAAAAGCCCACACTGCGGAGCCATGTGCCGGCGTCCTGGGAGCACAAGATGTGACTGTGCATGGTGGATGTTTCGTTCCAGATACATTATCAGCCTGCTTTTTGCCTCTTGTGCACTGTAAGTTCTGCCAGCTTCTCCTCCCTATCTGCTGCTCCGTCTCTCCCTCTAAACTCCCTTCCTCATCCTCTCTTGTGGGCACCCACATGATGTCCATCGACACTTCATCGTCAGATTCGTCACCTTCACCACCACCACTGACATTAGAGATCTAATTAGAGTAGGTAGCAACAGCGGGGAACACCCTCCATGGGCTGATCTGGGTACTGTCATCAGACTGCTGGGTGGTGACTGTTGATACCTCCACTTTCTGATCCGATGCCAAGAATGGCTGCGCATCAGTAAGGTCTTGGAATGTATGGGAAAATAATTCCTCTGACTCTGACTGCATTACCTAAATGCACTATATAGAACGTATATTATTGGTATATAAAATCCCAGCTTCAATCGTTTTTTTGGGGGGGCAACTGGTAAATCACACCAGTAGAAATTATTTCTTCAAATAGTGTTTTTCCCTCTGTGTAGATGAGGTGACGCAGCAAAACTGCAGACAAATGCTGCGCTACCTAAATGCACTATATAGAACGTATATTATTGGTATATAAAATCCCAGCTTCAATCAGTTTTTTGGGGGGCAACTGGTAAATCACGCCAGTAGAAATTTTTTCTTCAAATAGTTTGTCACTCTGTGTAGATGTGGTAAGACGCAGCAAAACCGCAGACAAATGCTGCACTACCTAAATGCACTATATAGAAAGTGTATTATTAGTATATAACACCCCTGCTTCAATCAGTTTTTTTTTGGGGGGGGGGGGCAACTGGTAAATCACACCAGTAGAAATTATATCTTTAAATAGTGTTTGGCACTCTGTGTAGATGTGGTGATGCAGCAGAACCGCACACAACTGCTGCACAATTTCACTATAATATACTTTTTATGTTAGAAAGTATATGATAAGTATCATTTCACCCCTCAGTAAGTCACACCTATCGTTAGCACACCTATACCAGTCCTTAAAAGGACTTTTTTGGCCCGATTAGCTAGCGATTTGTGTCCCTAACAGTCTGTCCCTGCTCCACACAGCAACCTCTCCCTACACTGGCAAAAGACTGAATGTAAAATGGCGCCCAGATCAGGTTTATTTATAAGGTAGAGGGTATGTCCAATTGAACCCCCCACATTTTTTCTTTGTAGTATATATTGGAGGCGTGGCGATCTCCCTGCAGTCATGCACACCTGACCAGTTAGTCTGCCCTGGAGGCTGGTTTTAAAGTCAGTATAAAACTGAGTCTGCTTTTATAGCGCCTACCAGTAGCCATTTGGCTCCAGGAGAAGTATATAGTGGGCTCAGCATGCATGTTGGCACTTGTATCCCTGGATCCGATGGAAGCTGTTATGGCACCGGACAGGGTTAAAAGCAGAGTTTGCCTGGCGTGCATGCTGTACTTGCGCTCCCTGGACTTTGTGTGGCTGTCATGGCCCATAACAGGTAGGAACTAGTGCTAGGGACCACTCATAAAGGCGACCTTGACGTGGTGAGTGGCTTATTACGCTTTGGCCAAAATGTACACTAATGCCTCATTCAACATCCAGCATAGAGGAAGGGCAGAGTGCTGGTTGCAGAGTGCTGGTTGCAGAGTGCCATTGCATTTGTGTTTTTGCCTTTGTATGTGTATTTCGCCATAGCAATGTGCACCTGCATACAGGGTTGTGCTGACTGAACCCCCCACATTTTAACATCTAGCAACCATCAGAGAAAAATGCATTGCATCCGAACTTGCATCCGGTAGCAATACATTTTTCACTGAAGCCACATTCACTTCTATGGGCCAGAGCTGTGTGAAAAACGCAGAATATAGAACATGCTGTGTTTTTCACGCAACGCAGAACTGATGTGTGAAAAAAACGCTCATGTACACAGACCCATTGAAATTAATAGTCAGGATTCAGTGCGAGTGCTATGCGTTCACGTCACGCATTGCACCGGTGCGGAAAACTCGCTCGTGTGAAAGGGGCCAAGTTTGCATTGCGGGAAAACCACACGAGTAGGCACGCAATTGCAGTCCTGGTACCCGAACCAGGACTTCTTTACTGAAGTTTACCTTTGAGTTAAGTGTTCTATTCATTTATTTTTTTCCCTTATAACATGGTTATAAGTGAAAATAATAGCATTCTTAAAACAGAATGCTTACTAAAATGTGGATTGAGGGGTTAAAAAAATAAATAAAATAACTCATCTTATCCAATTGATCGCTCAGCCGGCATTGTCTTCTTGCTTCTTCTTTCAGGACCTGCAAAAGGACCTTTGATGACGTAATCGCGCTAACCACGTGGTTAGCGCAATTACGTCAGTGTTTTGCGGTCCATTTTTTACGGAACCGTTCTGTTTTTTGTTTCCTCTGTATGCGCGATTGTACGGGTGTTTGCAATCGTGCATACAGAGACAAGCGAACGCCCATTGTCGCGCGTTCCCGCTGAAGTCTATGTACGGGAACGCGCGACAAGACGCCCCAAAGAAGCTCCTGTACTTCTTGGGGCGTCGGTCGTTTTACAGCGCGATCGTACGCGCTGTAAAACTGCTCAGGTGAGAACCATTCCCATAGGGAATCATTGGTTCTTGCTTGTTGAGCGTTTTACAGCGCGTAGGAACGCGTTGTAAAACGCTCAGGTCTGAACCCAGCCTTAGACAAAATGTGGTCCTGGGCAAAATCAAAAGTGGGTCTCCAAATCTTGTAATAATTTACTGACAACACAGTTACATTCTGTCGATGCCGGCGCTCCCTCACAGATTTAAACCATGCAAAGCTCCTCACAGTTCTTCACCCTCATGGCCCCAGAATATGCCACATGCCCCCTCACCTCACAGCAATAAGTTCCCTTTACTCACAGCATCTGAGAGTGTTAAAAACCGGAAGCGCGGGATTCCTCTTCAGGCGTGCTTTCCCCCAGAGGAGATCAGGGAAGGCACCCTGTTCTAAAAATGAGTCACAGCCTGTTCTAGGCTTCCAGGCTCATTGTTAGTATATCCCAGTTCAGGCCACTAGATGGCAGCACTGAACTGTGGTAAAGTGATTTCTATATAGAATGATGGAGCAATTTGCATCTGATGATTGTAAGTTGTGGTCCACTTGAGAGACTTAACAAAATAAAAAAGTAAAAAAGAAGCTTTCAAAATATAAAAAACCATAAAAATTTAAATCACCCATTTCCCAAAATAAAAAGAAACAAAAAAATATAGAATTATGGGAACCGCCGCATGCGAAAGCGCTCATACTATTAAATTTTTTTTTTAAAGTTAGCCTTTATGTTGAATGGCGTAACAGTAACACTTTTAACCGCCTCCCGACCACTGTACGCATGGATGCGTCCGGGAGGCGGTTGATTTATTCCTCCTGGATGCATCCGTGCGTCATCTCGCGAGAGGCGAGATTTCCTGTGAACGCGCGCACGCAGTCGCGCGCGTTCACAGGATCGGAAGGTAAGAGACAGGATCTCCAGCCTGCCAGCGGCGATCGTTCACTGGCAGGCTGGAGATGCGATTTTTTTAACCCCTAACTGGTATATTAGATGCTGTTTTGATAACAGCGTCTAATATACCTGCTACCTGGTCCTCTGGTGGTCCCTTTTGCTTGGATCGACCACCAGAGTACACAGGTAGTTCAGTAAAGTACCGCAAAACACCACTACACTACACTACACCCCCCCTGTCACTTATTAACCCCTTATGAACCCCTGATCACCCATGATCACCCCATATAAACTCCCTGATCATCCCTCTGTCATTGATCACCCCCTGTCAGACTCCATTCAGACGTCCGTATGATTTTTACGGATCCACGGATACATGTATCGGATCTGCAAAACACATACGGACGTCTCAATGGAGTCTTACAGGGGGGTGATCAATGACAGGGAGGTGATCACCCATATAGACTCCCTGATCACCCCCCTGTCATTGATCACCCCCCTGTCAGGCTCCATTCAGACGTCCGTATGATTTTAACGGATCCACGGATACATGGATCGGATACGCAAAACACATACGGACGTCTGAATGGAGCCTTACAGGGGGGTGATCACCCATATAGACTCCCTGATCACCCCCCTGTCATTGATCACCCCCCTGTCATTGATCACCCCCCTGTAAGGCTCCATTCAGACGTCCGTATGATTTTTACAGATCCACGGATACATGGATCGGATCCGCAAAACACATACGGACGTCTGAATGGAGCCTTACAGGGGGGTGATCACCCATATAGACTCCCCGATCACCCCCCTGTCATTGATCACTCCCCTGTAAGGCTCCATTCAGACGTCCGCATGATTTTTACGGATCCACGGATACATGGATCGGATCCGCAAAACACATACGAACGTCTGAATGGAGCCTTACAAGGGGGTGATCAATGACAGGGGGGTGATCACCCATATAAACTCCCTGATCACCCCCCTGTCATTGATCACCCCCCTGTAAGGCTCCATTCATATATTTTTTTGGCCCAAGTTAGCGGAATTTTATTTTATTTTTTTCTTACAAAGTCTCATATTCCACTAACTTGTGTCAAAAAATAAACTCTTACATGAACTCACCATACCCCTCACGGAATCCAAATGCGTAAAATTTTTTAGACATTTGTATTCCAGACTTCTTCTCACGCTTTAGGGCCCCTAAAATGCCAGGGCAGTATAAATACCCCACATGTGACCCAATTTCGGAAAGAAGACACCCCAAGGTATTCTGTGAGGGGCATATTGAGTCCATGAAAGATTTAAATTTTTGTCCCAAGTTAGCGGAAAGGGAGATTTCCGCTAACTTGTGCCCAAAAAATGTTTTTTTTTATGAACTCGCCATGCCCCTCATTGAATACCTTGGGGTGTCTTATTTCCAAAATGGGGTCACATGTGGGGTATTTATACTGCCCTGGTTTTTTAGGGGCCCTAAAGCGTGAGAAGAAGTTTGGGATACAAATGTCTAAAAATGCCCCCCTAAAAGGAATTTGGGCCGCTTTGCGCATCTAGGCTGCAAAAAATTGTCACACATGTGGTATCGCCGTACTCAGGAGAAGTTGGAGAATGTGTTTTGGGGTGTCATTTTACATATACCCATGCTGGGTGAGAGAAATATCTTGGTTAAGTGCCAACTTTGTATAAAAAAAATGGGAAAAGTTGTCTTTAGCCAAGATATTTCTCTCACCCAGCATGGGTATATGTAAAATGACACCCCAAAACACATTGCCCAACTTCTCCTGAGTACGGCGATACAACATGTGTGACACTTTTTTGCCGCCTAGGTGGGCAAAGGGGCACACATTCCAAAGAGCACCTTTAGGATTTCACAGGTCATTTTTTACACATTTTGATTTCAAACTACTTACCACACATTAGGGCCCCTATAATGCCAGGGCAGTATAACTACCCCACAAGTGACCCCATTTTGGAAAGAAGACTCCCCAAGGTATTCCATGAGGGGCATGGCGAGTTCCTCGAATTTTTTATTTTTTGTCACAAGTTAGCGGAAAATGATGATTTTATTTTTTATTTATTTTTTCTTACAAAGTCTCATATTCCACTAACTTGTGACAAAAAATAAAGAATTCGAGGAACTCGCCATGCCCCTCACAGAATACCTTGGGGTGTCTTCTTTCCAAAATGGGGTCACTTGTGGGGTAGTTATACTGCCCTGGCATTTTAGGTGCCCATATGCGTGAGAAGTAGTTTGCAATCAAAATGTGCAAATAAAATGGCCTGTGAAATCCGAAAGGTGCTCTTTGGAATGTGGGCCCCTTTGCCCACCTTGGCTGCAAAAAAGTGTCACACATGTGGTATCGACATACTCAGGAGAAGTTGGGGAATGTGTTTTGGGGTGTCATTTTACATATACCCATGCTGGGTGAGATAAATATCTTGGTCAAATGCCAACTTTGTATAAAAAAAATGGGAAATGCTGTCTTTCGCCAAGATATTTCTCTCACCCAGTATGGGTATATGTAAAATGACACCCCAAAACACATTCCCCAACTTCTCCTGAGTACGGCCATACCAGATGTGTGACACTTTTTTGCAGCCTAGGTGGGCAAAGGGGCACACATTCCAAAGAGCACCTTTCGGATTTCACCGGTCATTTTTTACAGATTTTGATTTCAAACTACTTCTCACGCATCTGGGCCCCTAAAATGCCAGGGCAGTATAACTACCCCACAAGTGACCCCATTTTGGAAAGAAGACGCCCCAAGGTATTTTGTGATAGGCATAGTGAGTTCATGGAAGTTTTTATTTTTTGTCACAAGTTAGTGGAATATGAGACATTGTAAGAAAAAAAAAAGAAAAAAATCATCATTTTCCGCTAACTTGTGACAAAAAATAAAAAGTTCTATGAACTCACTATGCCCATCAGCGAATACCTTAGGGTGTCTACTTTCCGAAATAGGGTCATTTGTGGAGTGTTTGTACTGTCTGGGCAATGTAGAACCTCAGGAAACATGACAGGTGCTCAGAAAGTCAGAGCTGCTTCAAAAAGCGGAAATTCACATTTTTGTACCATAGTTTGTAAACGCTATAACTTTTAACCAAACCATTTTTTTTGCCCAAATTTTTTTAATCAAAGACATGTAGAATAAATTTTGTGAAAAAATTTATATATGGATGTAGTTTTTTTTACAAAATTTTACAACTGAAAGTGAAAAATGTCATTTTTTTGCAAAAAAATTGTTAAATTTCGATTAATAACAAAAAAAAGTAAAAATGTCAGCAGCAATGAAATACCACCAAATGAAAGCTCTATTCGTGAGAAGAAAAGGAGGTAAAATTTATTTGGGTGGTAAGTTGCATGACCGAGCAATAAACGGTGAAAGTAGTGTAGTGCAGAAGTGTAAAAAGTGGCCTGGTCATTAAGGGTGTTTCAGCTAGGGGGGTTGAAGTGGTTAAAAGGCCGTTTCAAGTTTTTTTTTTCATCACTTTACCTCAACAAGAAAAATAAAAAATAAGTGATCAAGTCATACACAACCCAAATGGTATTGTCAAAAACAACAGATCGTCCCACAAAAAAATAGCCCCCACACATCTCCATGGACATAATTATAAAAATGTTATGAAGGGTAAGAAAATCACGATGAAAATTTTTATTTTTATTTTTTTAATGAACTGAGTCCTGATGAGGCTTAGCTTGCTGCAGTGAGCGGGCCTATGAAGGTCCTGAGTGTGGGGGAAAGGGGGGGGGGGCTGTTAAGATTTCTACTTTTCCCAACAAAAAATACTGGCTACACAAGTTAGTATGGGTTAATATAGGTGTTATTTGATCATATTTTACGTTTTGCTCCATTTATTTCCTCAATAAAGTCAAATTTTTCACGTTTAGGAACACCCTGTGTATTTAAGTTTATTCAGCCTTTAGTTTCTGTAGGAATTTTAACTCACAACCTTCTATATTAAAATTCAGAGCCTGAACCACTAGGCTATAGAGCTCAATGCTAATCCAGTGCTGAAAAACCTCATAGAAGTTTCTCTTCTGTTAAAAAAAGTATAGAAGTTTCTCTTGTATTATATTTAGAGCCTTAGAGCTCTATAGCCTACTGGTTAAGGTTTTTACCTGTAATGTAGAAAGTTGTGAGTTCGAATCCCCACAGAAGCATTCTTCATATATTCACAAATTTGTATATTCTACTTTTTTTTTTTGTTATGTGAAAATCAGCAAGGTAATGATCTCGTAATATGCAAATATTGCACACTAAATACAGGTGTGGGTCAAAAAGAAATATATAGGACTATAGAATATAGTGCTATATAATCGTTTTTAGAATATTCATGATTTTTTTCCATCTGAACACGATTCCTCCCTGCTTAAGTTGCTTGTGGGCCAATGACTCATTGGCCCACAAGCAAGAAGCAGGTAGAAATCATATATTCTATAGTGCTATATATTAATTTTTTACCCAAGTCTGTATTGACCACACAATTTTCGCATATTACGCGATCATTACCTTGCCGATTATAGCGTAACAAAAAAAAAGTAGAATATAACAAATATACAAATTTGCAAATATATGACAAATATTTTACAAAATATTCAAAAAATATCACGAATTTGATTATGATCCCTGTGTCATGCCCTGCTCTGACTATGTGCAGAGGTCGGCCAGAATAGCAGCACGGGTTTAATGTTTTGTTTTGGAGCCTTGCTGGATCCGCCTCCCATCAGGTGCACTGGGTAGGGTCATTAGTTTAAATAGCACTCTAGCCCAGTGCTCTGAGCGGGTTATAGAAATCATTCTGGCCTTGGAAGCAAGGAAGGAAGGTTGTCTGTTCCAGCTCAGAAAAGATAAGTGTGGTTTCAGTTTTTGTTGTTTGCTATCTTGGTTGTGTTGGTGTCATCTCTCCCATCCAGGTTCTGTGCGAGCAGGCTGCTCCTATTCCCATTTTCACCATCTCAGGGAATCTAGGGTGTTTTAGCCGAGGCACGAGGACACATCATTCCTACCATCTAGGTCTGAATGTGGGCTGAGCAGAGCAGGGAGAGAAGTCAGGGATTTGCTAGGAGGTGACCCTTCCCCTACTTCTCTCCTAGAGCCTAGTTTGCTGGTTTATCTGTATGTCTGATATCCCGTCCGGGCGTGACATTATAACCCGCCATACTTTGACTGTCATTGCTCAGCGTTTTTTTGTGATTACGTCAATTGATACGTTAGTTAACCGCATGCAGGGGCTATCCCTAGAGGTTGCGGAGTGTCAGAATGCTCTGGCATCAGGAGGAGGTCAAATTTATGTGGAGCCTAAAGTTGCTCTTCCTGATCGATTTGCAGGGGGTATGGATGATTTTATCCGTTTTAGAGACTTGCAAATTATATTTTTGGCTGTGTCCATCGTCTTCTGGTGATGAAAGTCAGAGGATAGGTATAGTCATTTCTCTGCTTAAGGGGGACGCGCAATCCTGGGCCTTTTCTCTGCCGCCCGGTTCTCAGGCCCTCCGGTCGGTGGAGGAATTTTTTAAGGTCCTGGGATTGATCTACGATGACCCAGACCGGGACTCGATGGCGGAATCGAGATTACGTAATTTATTTCAGGGTGAACATTCTGCAGAGGCTTACTGTGTTGAGTTTAGGAGATGGGCGACCGAATCAAAGTGGAATGATCCTGCGTTACGTAGTCAGTTTTGTCTGAGAGATTGAAAGATGCCCTTGCTTTTCATGAGTACCCAGATTCTTTCGAGAATGCAATGTCTTTAGCAGTATGGTTAGATAGATGTATCAGAGAAAGGAGTAGGGCTCCCTCCGCGCAAGGGATCCCTTCTGTGAGTGGTTTCGTCTTGACTGCCTCCCCCAGGTGATGTTACAGGTAACTCTGGGGTAGCGGAGGAACCCATGCAGCTGGGTCAGGTTTCTTGCCGTTCTGATAGTAGAAACTTTAGGAGATTGCACAAACTGTGTTAGGATAAGGATGGATCGCTGAGACCGTGTTTGGATTTCCAAGAATTGAACCATATTACGGTCCGGGATCCATATCCCCTGCCTTTGATCTCTGACCTTTTCGATCAGATTGTTGGGGCCAAGGTGTTCTCCAAGTTGGATTTGAGAGGGGCCTACAATCTGATCAGAATCAAAGAGGGGGATGAGTGGAAAACGGCCTTCAATACGCACAAGGGTCATTTTGAGAACCTGGTTATGCCTTTTGGGTTGACTAACGCACCAGCAGTATTTCGGCGATTCGTCAATGACATTTTTTATCATTTGGTGGGGAGGTTCGTAGTAGTTTACTTGGATGACATTTTAATTTACTCTCCTGATCTGAAGACCCATCAGGTTTATCTGTATGTCTGATATCCCGTCCGGCGTGACACCCTGTCGCTCATCAGTACTTGGGAATACCCCTTTCATGTTCATAACATTGACTCCATATGAGGACATATGCATATATGGAGTCAGAGCAGGGACTCCAAAAATGGGGAAATTCCCCACTTTGGATTCCTGACTGTTCTACCTTCTGCGATCTGCAGACTGAAGCAGGGGGCCCCTTAGAGGATCGGGGTCCAGTTTGCCCCCCTAATGCTGGCCCTGCTGTTGCAGAATAGGTCTTTTTTGACTTCCCTAATGTCTTCTTCAGCTTAATAATCCCTCTCTTCAGCTGTACAGCTAAATTAATTTCTCTCAGAAGCAGAAGTGTCCCTTCTGTTGAATCTTCTAGCACTGTACTGCTATGAAGTCCTTTCCCTTACTTCACACTATGTTTGTTTTCATCTCTGAAGCTGATCCACAGAACACTTATGCATGTGTGAATGGACCCTAACATGGTAAAATGTTTTTGCTACACAGTAAGGGCTCATGGCTATTCTGCAAAAAATAGAACAGGTCCTATTATTGTCCACATTACAGACATGGATAAGATTGTCCTATTAGGGGCCGGCCCTTCTGGCCCACAAAATGCGCAAAGCACAAGAAATAATATCCAATATCCAACAGTTGTGAGCATGAGTCCTAAGTTGGTGGACAGAAAAGAGATAAAAGAATGTAATAAGGTATGGCAATTCAAAGAGCCTTGTAGGTATCTGACATTTAAAATGCATGCTGAAAAATAGCCAATGCAATGATACAGGGTAGACTCTATTATATAATCACTACACTCAAATATCAAACTTGTTTTCATGTTCATGATGTGTTAATAGGAAAAATATTGCTTAGAATTCCATACTCAAGGGAAAGTATTGGATTCATTCTAAATAAAAATAAGATCAGATTTATCATTTTTTGTTACTTTTCCAATTCCTTTTTAGGCTACTTTCACACTAGCGTTCGATCGGATCCGTTCTGAACGGATCCGCTCATATTAATGCAGACGGAGGCTCCGTTCAGAACGGATCCGTCTGCATTATATTGGCATATAAAAGCTAAGTGTGAAAGTAGCCTCGGACGGATCCGTCCAGACTTTCAATGTAAAGTCAATGGGGGACGGATCCGCTTAAAGATTGAGCCATATTGTGGCATCTTCAAACGGATCCGTCCCCATTGACTTACATTGTAAGTCTGGACGGATCCGCACGCCTCCGCACGGCCAGGCGGACACCCGAACGCTGCAAGCAGCGTTCAGCTGTCCGCCTGTCCGTGCGGAGGCGAGCGGAGCGGAGGCTGAACGCCGCCAGACTGATGCAGTCTGAGCGGATCCGCATCCATTCAGACTGCATCAGGGCTGGACGGAAGCGTTCGGGTCCGCTCGTGAGTAGTGTTGAGCGCGAATATTCGAATATCGAATTTTTTTCGCGAATATCGGCACTTCGCTAATTCGCGAATATTTCGAATATAGTGATATAAATTCGATATTTCGAATATTCGTTTTTTTTGTTTTTTTTTTATTGTTATATTTTTTTCTTTCCCACTTCCCTAAAGTTGTTCTTACCTGTCCTTTGGATTCCTTGCTTCCTGGCTGCTCCAGTCAGTGCCCGTTGCCGCTTCTGCCGACTTCCATGCTCATGGAGCGTCCCCATCACCATGGGAACATCTCCATATACTAGAATGTACTGTCGGATTTGAGAATTACGTTGAAATCGCAATTCGATTTTTTCAAGTTATAATAATCGAATTTCGATTTTAACTTAGCACTGCTATATGCCATATTAGGCTAACTAATATGGCATATAGCAGTGCTAAGTTAAAATCGAAATTCGATTATTATAACTTGAAAAAATCGAATTGCGATTTCAACGTAATTCTCAAATCCGACAGTACATTCTAGTATATGGAGTCGTTCCCATGGTGATGGGGACGCTCCATAAGCATGGAATATGGCTTCAATGGCTTGGTAGAATTAGCGAATTGACGAATATATTCGTTATATTCCACAAAACGAATATAACGAATGTATTCGTCATATTCCACAAAACGAATATAACGAATGTATTCGTCATATTCCACAAAACGAAGATAACGAAGTATTCTGCATCTTCATTTTAGCTACCTATTCATCAATTTCGCTAATTCTAGCAATCATATAGGAAAGTTGACTATAGAGACAGCTAAGTATAATTCGCTATGCGATTATATGACTGCTTTTTTTTATAAATAGTATAATTATAATAATTATCAGGTATTATAATTATTCTATTTATTTAAAAAAAAGCAGTAATATAATCGCATAGCGAATTAAACTTAGCTGTCTCTATAGTCAACTTTCCTATATGATTGCTAGAATTAGCGAAATTGATGAATAGGTAGCTAAAATGAAGATGCAGAAGTTTTGTGGAATATGACGAATACATTCGTTATATTCGTTTTGTGGAATATAACGAATATATTCGTCAATTCGCTAATTCTACCAAGCCATTGAAGCCATATTCCATGCTTATGGAGCGTCCCCATCACCATGGGAACGACTCCATATACTAGAATGTACTGTCGGATTTGAGAATTACGTTGAAATCGCAATTCGATTTTTTCAAGTTATAATAATCGAATTTCGATTTTAACTTAGCACTGCTATATGCCATATTAGTTAGCCTAATATGGCATATAGCAGTGCTAAGTTAAAATCGAAATTCGATTATTATAACTTGAAAAAATCGAATTGCAATTTCAATAGGAGAGTAGCCTGTAAGTTAAAATCGAAATTCGATTATTTAAATCGCATATTAATCGCGATAACAAGAATAATGACGAATATTCGATTTTGACGAATATAAAACGAATATTCTATCGAATATTCGCGAATTTCGTCGAAATCGAATATGGCACCTGCCGCTCATCACTACTCGTGAGCCCCTTCAAACGGAGCTCACGAGCGGACAGCCGAACGCTAGTGTGAAAGTAGCCGTAGACTTTAGGTTTTGGTTTCATATGTCTGTTTTTGAGTCTTGTATTTAGTACCAGGTGGTGGAAATCAGACAAATGCTAATGCTAGATATTTGTTTGGAGGAACCAAAATATATTTGCTTCAGATGGACTTGTTAATTTACACCCACTGTTATTGCATGAAACATGCAGTAATCAAAGCTAGTGTTGGGCGAGCAGGTAGAAGGTTGTGGGTTCAAATCCCATCAGAAACGCTTTAGAAATAGAGGCTAAATGGGGCGGAGCCAGCGCCGGTCTGAGATGGCCGCTTGACTCTGAGCTCCGTGTCACAGACAGCTTACAGCACCAGCAATCTTTAGCTTTCTACCTGAAAATGGTCAAAATCGGAAACCCCAAAGCAGGGGAACACCCGAGCGTCACCAAAAGCCACGCATCTGGCGGCGACATGGACAAATTTGTCAGGAAAGCGGCTGCCTTGTTCGTCGCCCGAGATTCCAAGATGGCGCCGAACCAACTCCAGAAAGCAAGCCTGCATGACAAGTCTGATGAAGACAGCGACGCTGAAGAACCGCAAGGTAGGGGGGCCCTCCCGATTACTAGGTCTTACTTGAAAAGCACCTTGAACAAAGCCCTCGAGCCCCTGCTCTGTGAATTCGCTGCCCTGCGCCAGGATGTTAGACAGGTGGGCGATCGCGTTGAAGCGCTGGAAAGTAACCAAGCCCAGATACTGGACCATCAGAGGGCTACCTCCAGTTCGCTTCGAAAATGCAGCACTTACCTGTCTGAGCTTCAGAACGCTCTTGAGGATCAAGAAAACAGAGGCCGCCGAAATAACTTGCGCATAAGAGGGATCCCTGAGTCCGTTGCGCCTGGAGACATTCCGGCTGCGATTCTCTCCCTCTGCTCTTCGCTCCTAGGCCCAGAATTTGCCACTGAGATCGTATTGGAGAGGGCCCACAGAGCCCTGCGACCCAAGCCCAAGATAGAGGAACCACCAAGGGACATTATATGTAAGTTCCTGAACTTCCAGGTCAAATCAGCAGTCCAGGAGGCTGCTAGAAATCAACCTGACATCATGTTTGGAGGTGCCCGTATCTCAATCTATCAAGTTTTGGCCCCCTCCACCTTGAGGAAGCGCAAGTCTCTCAAACCATTGACGGAATGGCTGCGGGCTAACAAAACCCTTTACAAATGGAACTTTCCTTTCGGTCTTTCTTTTTCACAAGGGGGCCGCCGCTTCAATATTACCTCACACACCGATTTAGAAGCCGTCTATGACCACCTGCAAATCTCTCCTCTGAACAAAGCCCTCGAGCCCCTGCTCTGTGAATTCGCTGCCCTGCGCCAGGATGTTAGACAGGTGGGCGATCGCGTTGAAGCGCTGGAAAGTAACCAAGCCCAGATACTGGACCATCAGAGGGCTACCTCCAGTTCGCTTCGAAAATGCAGCACTTACCTGTCTGAGCTTCAGAACGCTCTTGAGGATCAAGAAAACAGAGGCCGCCGAAATAACTTGCGCATAAGAGGGATCCCTGAGTCCGTTGCGCCTGGAGACATTCCGGCTGCGATTCTCTCCCTCTGCTCTTCGCTCCTAGGCCCAGAATTTGCCACTGAGATCATATTGGAGAGGGCCCACAGAGCCCTGCGACCCAAGCCCAAGATAGAGGAACCGCCAAGGGACATTATATGTAAGTTCCTGAACTTCCAGGTCAAATCAGCAGTCCAGGAGGCTGCTAGAAATCAACCTGACATCATGTTTGGAGGTGCCCGTATCTCAATCTATCAAGATTTGGCCCCCTCCACCTTGAGGAAGCGCAAGTCTCTCAAACCATTGACGGAATGGCTGCGGGCTAACAAAACCCTTTACAAATGGAACTTTCCTTTCGGTCTTTCTTTTTCACAAGGGGGCCGCCGCTTCAATATTACCTCACACACCGATTTAGAAGCCGTCTATGACCACCTGCAAATCTCTCCTCTGCCGATAGACGATTGGGACTCGTTCCAAGACCTCTATGCCCTACCTGATATACCTGTGATTCCAGCCTTTAACCTGCAGCACACTCCTAAGGCTCACAAAGTGGGGAAGAGGAATCGACAGCTGACACCCAAGAGACTAGCTCAAGATTGATAAGCTTGAACTCTCGGCTCCATTCAACATACAGGGAATCGCTCCTTCTCAGGACTATGTCGGATCTATCCAGATAATTTGCTTTATCCGTTAGCTAGTTCTTTTTTCTGCTAGTAGATCCAAACTATGATTGAGTGAAGTCATGTTTTTGATATACATTAATACTTAACACCATTTCTTACAGGTTCCACCCGTCTCCCCTCCCTTTAACATATACTTGTATTCTTACAGGTTTCCTATGGTTCTCTAGGCCAGAGACCCGCCTTAATTAGTTCAATTTGACCTGTACTCTTCCCCACTGGGTTCTGATAGTTACCTTTCTGAACATGTTCCCCCTTTCAGGTGGCAATACAATGTGCTGAAGTGTCTTGTACACCGGTCCTTGACCAATTTCCCCCTATGTTTTACATAACTGGGTTAACCCATACCCCAAGTTATTTCTTGGTTCCCTCCAAGATGACTAGTTCAGGGGCGACCCTATGCTTGAAATGTTTTTCCCCTGTTCTAATGTTTTCCTTTTTTCCCCGGTTTGTTCTAAGGTACATGATTCTATTGTCACAACTCAATAGAGGTCTCTACTCCAGCTTATGGATCTCATCCCTTTCTTCTGACCAGCTGACTGACGCCTCTCTGGTAAGTGCTCTCCCCTGGGGGACTGACACACTGATACGCCTTGATCCCCACTCACTATACAACCATGGCTGACCTACAAATTGCCACCTACAATGTGAGAGGTTTCAACTCCCCTTCTAAGAGAAGCCAAATCTTGGCAATGCTACGTAAGGAGGGATCAGATGTGTTACTTCTCCAGGAGACACACTTCCGGTTCAACCATTACCCCAACCTGGAATTTTCACATTACCCTGTGTGGTTCCACTGTGGTGGTAATTCGTCGGCTTCCGGAGGAGTCAGCATCGGGTTTAAAAGAAAAATCCCTTTTAAATACTCTGAACATACTCAAGATCCAGAGGGGAGATATCTCTTAGTGAAAGGGAACATAGGCCCTCAGACATATACATTTATTAATTTGTACGCTCCCAACAACAAACAAACATCTTGGTTCGCCAGCATATATAAACTCATCGAGTCCTTTAAGGAAGGTATTGTTGTACTGGGAGGCGACTTTAATATTGCGCTTGACCCTCTGCTAGATATATCTTCCCATAAATCAACTCACTCCCTGAACTCACTGAGAAGGGTGAGAGAAGGTTTCTGGAACTTGCACCTGGTAGATTCCTGGCATTCCCTACATCCTAGCGATGTAGACTACACCTTTTTTTCGCATGTACACAATACGTACCATCGCATCGACTACCTTTTTGTGTCCAAGGAGCACCTCCAGCACTGCTCAGAGGCCAAGATTGGATCTATCCATATATCCGATCATGCACCTGTCTTTCTCAGGGTCACGTCCCCCACACGCAATACCTCGTGCTTTACCTGGCGCCTAAATGAATCCATTATTGGAGACCCTAAAATCATTACAAAAATCTCTTCCCTACTAGAGGAATACTTTGAACTGAATACTGACCCTTCTCTGTCCCCTCAAACTCTTTGGGATGCACACAAACCCTTCATAAGGGGACACTTCATTAGTATTGGATCATACATCAAGAAAATCAGGGAGCAAAAAATAGCATCTCTTCTCATTAGAATTAAAAAACTGGAGACCCTACACAAACGTTTCTTAGCCGATTCTCAGCGTCAAGACCTCTCTAGTCTTAGAGCAGAACTGAAAGCTTTATTGGATGCTAAATCCGCCAAATATTATTTAAATTCGCAGCATAAATTTTATGCTCATGGCGATAAGACTACTAAGTTCTTGATGAATAGAATTAAGGCAAGAAGGGACAGCAATTACATACATCAACTAAGGTCCCCTAATGGTGATACCATTTTTGCCACAAACCAAATAGCTAATCAATTTAGATCATTTTATGAAGAGCTTTACAACATCCCGCCTCCTCCATCCTCTGAAACCCATTTGTCCTTAATCTCCTCTTTTCTAGAGGCGAACACCCTCCCTCAGCTCTCCGATGATCAGAGAACCCTATTGGCAGCTCCCTTCTCAATAGAGGAGCTTTCTGTAGCTCTCTCCCAACTGCCCTTGGGGAAAAGCCCTGGCCCTGACGGTTTTCCATCATCATATTATAAAACCTTTAAGACCCAGCTACTCCCACACCTTCTTGATGTATGCAATTCAGCGTTACAGGGTAATGCCCTATCTAGGGATATGACGACTGCTCACATAGCACTGATCCCCAAGGAGGGAAAGGACCCCAAGCTATGCGTAAATTACAGACCCATTTCCCTTCTGAATTTGGATCTTAAACTGTTAGCGAAAATGTTGGCCAACCGGCTGGCAAACTTCCTTCCCTCTTTGATACATGGGGACCAGGTGGGCTTTGTCCGCAATAGAGAAGCTAAAGACAACACTACGAGAGTTATCAATGCGATGTGTCATGCCAAACACACCTCCTCTCCTCTTCTTCTACTTAGCACCGACGCAGAAAAAGCGTTCGACAGAATCAACTGGACATATTTGAGACAAGCTCTGCTGGGCTTTGGCCTACCTGGTCCCTATGTTCAAGCGATCTTTGCTATGTATACACAGGCCACTGCCTTGGTAATGGTCAATGGTAGTCTTTCATTACCATTTAGCATACACAATGGCACCCGCCAAGGTTGTCCCCTGTCCCCTCTCCTTTTCGTTTTGGCAATGGAACCTCTCCTGTCCACATTTAGGACAGATCATAATATCAGAGGCTTTACTTTGGGAGGAAGAGACCACAAAATTGCGGCGTTTGCTGATGACGTTATGATTATGACGACAAACCCCGTCACTTCCTTGTCTTATATACAAGATCACTTACAACGATATGGCTCCATCTCAAACTTTAAGATTAACACTAGCAAATCGCTGATTCTTACGTTTGGAATAGCCACTCATACTAAGTCCCTATTGATGAATAACTCCCCCTTCAATTGGTCTTCCCCAACTATCACCTATCTAGGAGTCAAGATCAGCCCCCAAATTTCAGATCTCTTCTCCCTAAACTACATTCCCCTTAAAAACTCTCTAATTACTGCTATTGACAATTTGCAGACCAGGGCGCCTATGTTATCCTGGTTTGGGCGTAAAAACCTTCTCACTTCATTAATCCTACCACGCCTAACATACCTACAACAGGTCCTCCCAATCCCTATACCCAATTCCTTTTACACATCCCTGAAACAAAAGTTTAGAAACTTTATATGGAATGGAAATAAGGCCAGACTTTCCTACAAATTATTGGCCCATCCACGCCAGCTAGGCGGTATTGGCTCTCCCAGACCCCGAACTGTATGGTAAAGCGATACTATTAGCTAGAGTAGTTGACTGGCTCCGTAACCCTACTGATAAACCTTGGGTAAGCCTAGAACAAAATATTCTAGATATTCCTTTTCGGACAGCTTTGCTAGGTCACCAATTTCCCCCTCACATATCACTGCCCAACTATCCAATACTAAAAGCTACACTGGATGCCTGGAGATGGCTGAACTCCTCCCATTGCTCAATCCCTATCCTGACGATTGCAGACATCTTAGGCACATCCTCTCCAATATTATTGCAATCTTCCTCTAAACGTATCAAATCCTCTTCTTTGCCCGTTAGGAACCTCTTGGACCTTCCGGGAAGGATCCTAGAGCCCGACGCCATGAATACCTTTCTTAACCCAAGCCCATGTGACCTTACCTTGATCCCTCACATTAGGTCCTTTTTAACAAGAAACAATACTAAAGGTGAACTCCTTCGCCCAATAGGCTGGTTTGAGGCCCTCATCATCAATCCTAAACCCCCGAGAAAATTAATATCACAAATACATAGTAAATTGCGTACCCCACCACTTATCGCCAAGCCATATTTTATACACAATTGGGAAAGAGATACTGGGTTAACTATATCTTTCAATGATCTGCCCGACTTATTTAACACCCCCCATAAGGCTTCCCGATGTGTGCGCATCCAGGAAAATGGATATAAAATACTGACCCAATGGTACATCACCCATTCTAGATCCGCACTTTTCGCTGTATCGTCCTCGGACAGGTGCTGGAGGTGCTCCGAGGAGACTGGGACCTTCCTCCATATATGGTGGAGTTGTCCAATTATTAGCAAATGGTGGACCGCTTAAGCAACCAAATATGCCGTGAATCTGTAAAGATGTCTCCACTTGGGGCATTGCTGTCCCACTATAAAGACGCGAATCAACCCCCTCCTAATTATCTCTTCAAACAGCTCTTGGTTGCAGCTCGTTTACTCGTCCCTAAACACTGGCTTCAGACCTCATTACCTACAATTGAACAATGGAAGCTTAAGGTAGACCAGCTCTATCGTTTTGAAGAACTATCTGCTTGGGAGTCTCGCACACACCCAGCCTTCTTGAAGCGTTGGTCACTCTGGTCTGCGTTCAGGTTTTCCAATAGCACATAGGCACATTCCCCTCCCTTCCCTGGCTGGTTATATATACCTCCTATCTCTGATGCTCTAATAATATACCTCTCATAAGACCCGAGTTCTCTAAGCTTAGATAGGCCTTTACTCCTAGGTTTGTCTCCGACACCTAAGCTCAGACAAAATCTCTGCTGCTTAGGAATAGGCACGACCGCACTTAGGTATAGACCCTTAAATCTGATAGGAGTGCTTTTTCCGCATATAACTTGTTATGAGTATGGACAGAATAATAGTACATTGTACCTGATTTGCACCTGCTGCTCACTTAACTACGTGCTTCCTCTATATTGATACCTGAATCGTACGTTATTGAAGATTATGTACCTTTTCCATGTTACATTTTACCCTGTAACCTACTGTCGTGATTTACGGCTTTGAAAGTAAAATAAAAAAGTTTATAAACAAAAAAAAAAAAAAGAAAAAAAAAGAAATAGAGGCTAAATGAAATTTATATATATTTTTTTTAGTAATTGTAAATGTGTAATTACAAATATATATATATATATATATATATATACATATATATAGATATATATATAGATATATATATATATATATATATATAAATAATAATAATAATTAAAAAATAATAATAATAATAATATATATATATATATATATATATATATATGTATATATATATATATATATATATATATATATTACTTCTGATATATATGAATGCATAATATGTGGGAAACTACTACTGATGTTTTAGCCCTAATATATTTACAAATATAATATATTATATAAAATTATGTATATTATGGCAAAAAAAAATTGTGTGTGTATATATATATATATATATATATATTATTATATTATGGATTTGCTCTGGTATGCAGGGTAAGCGAATGCAATACAGAGGCAAAACCACAGTTGATAAACAAAATTCTGTGTTTATTCACACAAAAAAGGCAGGAAAAAAACACAATACTAGGCAGGTCCCTGGTGTTAATTCACACTGCAGGAATCCACTTGATGGCCAGGCACTCTCTCTCCACTATACTGTACCGGGTCTCCGCTGGAGTGACCTTACGACTGAGGAAGGCAATGGGATGCTCCTCACCGTTGACTTCCAGAGACAGCACCACACCGAGGCCCACTTCGGAGGCATCAGTCTGTACCACAAATTCTTGAAGTCGGGCATCACCAAAACCGGGAACCCACACAGGGCCGACTTCAAAGTGGAGAAAGGCTCTTCCGCCTGTTCATTCCAGCGGACTATCACGGACTTCCATCCCTTTAAGAGCACTGTCAACGGAGCCACTAAAGTGTCAAAATGGGGGTAAAACTTCATGTAATAGCCCACCATTCCCAGGAACGACTTTACTTGTCTAGAGGTGGCAGGTCGGGGCCAATTCCGTATTGCCTCTATTTTGCTCACTTGGGGTTTAATGACTCCGCGCCAAATGACATACAAGGTATTTAGTCTCCTCTAACCCTATTGCACATTTCTTTGGGTTAGCTGTTAGTACCGCCTTTCAAAGCGTGTCCACTACGGCCTGTACTTTGGGCATGTGACTTTCCCAGTCGGTACTGTGAATGATAATATTGTCCAGGTAAGCCGAGGCGTACCGCCGATGTGGACGAAGTACAATATCCATTAGACGTTGGAAAGTGCCGGGGGCGCCATGCATGCCAAAGAGTAACACTTTATACTGGTACAGCCCCTCTGGTGTAATGAAGGCAGTTTTCTCTTTGGCAGCCAGTACTCTTTGGTGAGGTCCAGAGCAGAAAAATACCTGGCTTGACCTAATTTCTCAATTAGTTAATCCACCCGAGGCATTGGATATGCATCAAACTTTGATATTTTTTTTAATTTCCGAAAATCGTTACAAAATCGCAACGTCCCCTCTGGCTTGGGAATTAAGACTATAAGACTGGCCCACTCACTTTAGACTCCTGAATGACATCCAGCCGCAACACTTGCTCTTCCTCCGAGATGGCTTTTCGTCGAGCCTCAGGTACTCGGTATGCCTTTAACCAGATTTTTGCCTGAGGCTCAGTGACAATGTCATGTTGGATTACGGAAGTGCGTCCAGGGAGGTCTGAGAACACATCCGTATTCCGACTAACGAACTCCCTGGTTTCCTGAGCCTGTTTAGAGGAGAGACTGTCCAAGAAAGCCCAGCCACGGACTGTCTTCCATACAAGTTTCCCTATCCTTCCAAGGTTTTAGAAAATTAACATGGTAAATCTGTTCTGGCTTTCGCCTCCCCGGCTGGTGTACCTTGTAATTTACCTCTCCAATTTTTTGGGCGTACCTCGTAGGGCCTCTGCCACCTGGCTAGGAACTTAGTGTCCACTGTCGACACCAGAACCAAAACCCGATCACCCGGGTTAAAGTTCCGGACCTGAGCCTGCCGATTATAGATCCGACTCTAGGCTCGCTGAGCGGCCTCCATATGTTCCCTGACAAAAGGCAAAACGGTCTCTATCCGCTGTTGCATCTTGGTAACATATTCAAGGACGCTTTTATGCTGAGTGGGTTGTTGTTCCCATGCCTCTTTGGCTACATCCAACAAGCCACGAGGATGCCATAAAGCAATTCGAAGGGCGAGAACCCAGTAGAGGCCTGGGGGCCTGGGTCACCTCTTGCACTGCGAACATGAGATAAGGTAGAAGAATGTCCCAATCCTTTCCATCTTTGGTCGCCACCCTTTTTAACATAGTTTTTAGAGTTTTGTAAAACCTTTCAACCAGTCCGTCTGTTTGTGGATGGTACACGGAGGTCCGTAACTGTTAAATACGCAGCAACATGCAGAGTTCCCTCATGACCTTGGACATAAAAGGGGTCCCCTGGTCAGTCAGGACCTCTTTAGGTAGCCTTACTCGGGAGAACAACTCCATTAGCTCTTTAGCTATAAGTTTTGCCGATGTATGTCGCACTGCCTCCGGGTACCGAGTAGCATAATCAAGGACAACCAAAATGTGTTGGTGTCCCCTAGCGGACTCGCTGATCGGGAGCGGTACCAAGGGACTGTGAAAAAGGTGTTTGGGGCTAGTTGCCTGGCAGGTCGGGCAAGACTTACAGAACTCGTCCACTTCTTTAAACACACTGGGCCAGTAAAACCGTTGTAGTATCCGGTCCTGTGTTTTCTGCATTCCCAGATGACCCCTAAAAACATGCTGGTGGGCTAACTCTACCACGAGTTTGCGATAAGCCTGGGACACCACCAACTGTTCAACGGTTTCACCTCGCAGCTGATTTACCTGATACAACATATCCTGATGAACCACAAAACGGGGAAACACCAACTCTGCCCCTGGTTCCTGTGGTTCACTATCTATTATTAGTACATTTTCCCAGGCTCGGGACAACGTTGGATCCCGGTGTTGCGCGGTACCAAAATTATCCCCGGAGACATTGAGGTCTGCCAGCTCCAGCCCCTGTGGAAAGTGCTCCATGTCTCCCACCATTACACTCAGCATAGTTATCTTCTCCTCTTCCACCGAAGTGGTGGTCACCCCTACCGCTGGACCGTCGGACTTGGTTCTGGTCTCCCCCTGAGCTGTGCCTCTCTGCTAGGGTTACATCTCACGCGTATCAGTCACTCTTGGAACAGGCCACAGTGCTGTGAAACCCGGGAAGTCTCTCCCTACTATAAGTTCATAGTGGAGGTGGGTTGCAACAGCCACCTTGTGGAGCCCCCTGCCGGAAACCGTAGACAGAGACAACACCATAGCAGTAGGGTAGTCTTTTAAGTCCCCATGGATACACATGACTGCGACCTTAAGGCCGGTGTACTCAGTGGAGCTTACCAGGGAAGCCCCTTACCAGGGTCACCAAACTTCCTGAGTCCAACAGAGCCTCTGCTGGAGTGGGGTAGAGAATCTGACTGCCCCCTCCCCAACAGAACTCCCCTGTAGGTTCCGGGTAGCCTCATAGCACTCCATTAGGTCGACCAGTGCATTACCTGGGGAGACCTGGCCAATCCATTTCTGGAGAGGAGATGGCAAAGCCCTCCAGAACCTGTCTGCTAACAACCGGTCCAACATAGCAGTGGGGCTCAACACGTCAGGTTGTAGCCACTTTGCAACAGGTTAAGCAGGTCATAATACTGGGGTCTCACGGGCTCCGCCGGGTTGAACCGCCACTGATGCACCCGCTGGGCCCGGACCAGCACATTCACCCCCAGTCTTGCCAAAATTTCCCCCTTTACCTTTGGGTAGTCGGCCGCTTGATTGTCCGGCAAGTTGAAAAACACCCGCTGGGACTCTGATGTCAGAAAAGGAGTGAAAAAGTGACCACCAGCTCTTCCCTGGTGGCCACTTTTTCATACATCGCCAGGTAGGTTTCAACGTTGTCTGCAGGGGTCATTTTAGGGATCGCTGCACGTACTGCTTTCTGGGCATCGTGTATGCTTGGGGTTGCTCCTGCTGTCTGCAAATCCATTACATGTTGTAGCAGCAACTGGTTGGTCTCCTGCTGCTGCTTATTAGTCTCGCATTGCTGCAGGTTAGCCTCCAAGAGGGCCTTCTTAACAGTTTTCATTTCGTCACGTGACACCGGTTTGAATCTAGCCGGTTTGATAAATGACATACAACCGTGTGCAAACCAAAATTTTTGGGCGTTCATGACAGCCTCACTGCGCTTGCATGCATCCTCCAGGGATTTGCTCTGGTAGGCAGGGTAAGCGGACGCAATACAGAGGCAAAACCACAGTTGATAAAAAAAAGTCTGTGTTTATTCACACAAAAAAAGGCAGGAAAAAACACAATACTAGGCAGGGCCCTGGTGTTAATTCACACTACAGGAATCCTCGTGTTAATTCACACAGCAAAAGTCCACAGAACTCAAAGAAACACGTCACCTAGCAGTCCGCAGCAGGCTTTAGGGTGCCTGGCGTCCAGCTGGCAGCTCTCATGCAGCTTTGTAGTATGGTAGAACTCCTCAGCTCCCAAAACACAGAGCTCCACTATCACCTGGAGGTTCATTCCACACCCAGCTGAGTTGCTGGGTGGGTTTTTAAACCCCAGCCCAAAACCTGGCCTGGACTTGGGGAACAGCCATCCACCTTGCTCTTTGGCTGCTCTCAATAGGAACCGTCCCTGGATCAGCTTTTCAACCACACTAAGAAAAAACTGTCAGCGAGCACTAGCTGCGACTGACACACAAAATAACCGGTTCCTAATGACGGACCCTTGCGCCTTCCTATAACATATATATATATATATATATATATATATATACATACAGTACAGGCCAAAAGTTTGGACACATCTTCTCATTCAAAGAGTTTTCGTTCTTGTCATGACTATGAAAATTGTAGATTCACACTGAAGGCATCAAAACTATGAATTAACACATGTGGAATTATATACATAAGAAAAAAGTGTGAAACAACTGAAAATGTCATATTCTAGGTTCTTCAAAGTAGCCACCTTTTGCTTTGATTACTGTTTTGCACACTCTTGGCATTCTCTTGATGAGCTTCAAGAGGTAGTCACCTGAAATGGTTTTCACTTCACAGGTGTGCCCTGTCAGGTTTAATAAGTGGGATTTCTTGCCTTATAAATGGGGTTGGGACCATCAGTTGCATTGTGGAGAAGTTAGGTGGATACACAGCTGATAGTCCTACTGAATAGACTGTTAGAATTTTTATTATGGCAAGATAAAAGCAGCTAAGTAAAGAAAAACGAGTGGCCATCATTACTTTAAGAAATGAAGGTCAGTCAGTCCGAAAAATTGGGAAAACTTTGAAAGTGTCCCCAAGTGCAGTAACAAAAACCATCAAGCGCTACAAAGAAACTGGCTCACATGCGGACCGCCCCATGAAAGGAAGACCAAGAGTCACCTCTGCTGCGGAGGATAAGTTCATCCGAGTCACCAGCCTCAGAAATCGCAGGTTAACAGCAGCTCAGATTAGAGACCAGGTCAATGCCACACAGAGTTCTAGCAGCAGACACATCTCTAGAACAACTGTTAAGAGGAGACTGTGTAAATCAGGCCTTCATGGTAGAATATCTGCTAGGAAACCACTGCTAAGGACAGGCAACAAGCAGAAGAGACTTGTTTGGGCTAAAGAACACAAGGAATGGACATTAGACCAGTGGAAATCTGTGCTTTGGTCTGATGAGTCCAAATTTGAGATCTTTGGTTCCAACCACTGTGTCTTTGTGCAAAAAGGTGAACAGATGGACTCTATATGCCTGGTTCCCACCGTGAAGCACGGAGGAGGAGGTGTGATGGTGTGGGGGTGCTTTGCTGGTGACACTATTGGGGATTTATTCAAAATTGAAGGCATACTGAACCAGCATGGCTACCACAGCATCTTGCAGCGGCATGCTATTCCATCCGGTTTGCGTTTAGTTGGACCATCATTTATTTTTCAATAGGACAATGACCCCAAACACACCTCCAGGCTGTGTAAGGGCTATTTGACCATGAATGAGAGTGATGGGGTGCTGCTTCAGATGACCTGGCCTCCACAGTCACCGGACCTGAACCCAATCGAGATGGTTTGGGGTGAGCTGGACCGCAGAGTGAAGGCAAAAGGGCCAACAAGTGCTAAGCATCTCTGGGAACTCCTTCAAAACTGTTGGAAGACCATTTCAGGTGACTACCTCTTGAAGCTCATCAAGAGAATGCCAAGAGTGTGCAAAGCAGTAATCAAAGCAAAAGGTGGCTACTTTGAAGAACCTAGAATATGACATATTTTCGGTTGTTTCACACTTTTTGTTATGTATATAATTCCACATGTGTTAATTCATAGTTTTGATGCCTTCAGTGTGAATCTACAATTGTCATAGTCATGAAAATAAAAAAAACTCTTTGAATGAGAAGGTGTGTCCAAACTTTTGGTCTGTACTGTATATATATATATATATATATATATACAGTTTCAAGAAAAATTATGTGAACCCTGGAATGGTATGGATTTCTGCACAAATTGGTCATAAAATGTGATCTGATCTTCATCTAAGTCACAAGAATAGACAATCACAGTCTGCTTAAACTAATAGCACACAAAGAATTAAATGTTACTATGTTTTTATTGAACACACCATGTAAACATTCACAGTGCAGGTGGAAAAAGTATGTGAACCTCTAGACTAATGACATCTCCAAGAGCTAATTAGAGTGAGGTGTCAGTCAACTGGAGTCCAATCAATGATATAAGATTGGAGGTGTTGGTTACAGCTGCCCTGCCCTTTAAAAAACACACACAAGTTCTGGGTTTGCTTTTCGCAAGATGCATTGCCTGATGTGAATGATGCCTCATAAAAAAAGAGCTCTCAGAAGACCTACGAATAAGAATTATTGACTTGCATAAAGCTGGAAAGGGTTATAGAAGTATCTCCAAAAGCCTTGCTGTTCATCAGTGCCAGTAAGACAAATGGTCTGTAAATGGAGACAGTTCAGCACTGCTGATACTCTCCCTAGGAGTGGACATCCTGTAAAGATAACTGCAAGAGCACAGCGCAGACTGCCCAGTGAGGTGAAAAGGAATCCTAGAGTGTTAGCTAAAGACTTACAAAAGTCTCTTGCATATGCTAACATCCCTGTTAGCGAATCTACAATACGTAAAACACTAAACAAGAATGGATTTCATGGGAGGATACCACAGAGGAAAAAAAACATTGCTGCACGTTTACAGTTTGCACAAGAGCACCTGGATGTTCCACAGCAGTACTGGCAAAATATTCTGTAGACAGATGAAACCAAAGTTGAGTTGTTTGGAAGAAACACACAACACTATGTGTGGAGAAAAAGAGGCGCAGCACACTAACATCAAAACCTCATCCCAACTGTGAAGTATGGTGGTGGGGGCATTATGTTTTGGGTCAGCTTTGCTGTGTCAGGGCCTGGACGGATTGCTATCATCAAAGGAAAAATTAATTCCCAAGTTTATCAAGACATTTTCCAGGATAACTTAAGGCCACCTGTCCACCAGCTGAAGCTCAACAGTAGATGGGTGTTGCAAAACGACCCAAAGCATAGAAGTAAATCAACAACAGAAGTGGCTTAAACAGAAGAAAATACACCTTCTGGAGTGGCCCAGTCAGAGTCCTGACCTCAACCCAATTAAGATGCTTTGGCATGACCTCAAGAAAGCAATTAACACCAGACATCTCAAGAATATTGCTGAACTGAAACAGTTCTGTAAAGAGGAATGGTCAAGAATTACTCCTGACCAATGTGCACGCCTGATCTCAAACTACCGGAAACGTTTGGTTGAAGTTATTGCTGCTAAATGAGGTTCAACCAGTTAATAAATGCAAGGGTTCACATACTTTTTACACCTGCACTGTGAATGTTTACATGTTGTGTTAAATAAAAACATGGTAACATTTAATTCTTTGTGTGTTATTAGTTTAAGCAGACTGTGATTGTCTATTGTTGTGACTAAGATGAAGATCAGATCACATTTTATGACCAATTTGTGCAGAAATCCATATCATTCCAAAGGGTTCACACACTTTTTCTTGCAACTGTATGTTTAAAATAAATTTATCCTCTACTTTTGATGGGATTCGAACTCACAACCTTCTACCTTACAGCCCAGAATGGTAATAATCAGTATTAGGCAGAAATAAGTATATGGCACCCCTCAATAAGTATTTTGTGGAAGCAGGTGTATCACAGCCCTCAATCGGTATTTTGTGGAAGAAAGTATATAGCACACCTCAATCATTATTTGGCAGAAAAAGGTATATAGCACCCATCAATCAGTATTTGGTGGAAACAGGTAAATGGCACCCCTTAATTTCACTTTAAATGAGCTCCGTATAAGCTCCAACTTTTTGAACTTCAAAATTATGTCTAGTGAACAGATTGTCTGGTCATCACCCATCATTAAAATTGTGTGCCAGACTTTTTTCACATTTCTGATGCACGTTGTTGCAACATCCATCATCCCCATCCCACCCCTTTGCTGGACTACAACGGTTAATATGTATCATGCAAAACATGTATGCCAGCTTTATTGGCGCAAACCAAGCCAGGATTCAGCCGCATTTTGATTAATAAATCTTCCCCAATATATTTGTCCTCAACTGAGCTCTTTTATGCACAAATTTAACACTTTACAGTAAAAACAAAAAATGCTTCAATTCATTTAACTTACAATGTAGGCCATCAATTTCAAGAATATGACACATGCCAAGTCTGCACAATCACATGCATGCCACTTTCCAATGCTGTAACCTCAGTGGGAAACCGAGTACAATATTGTGTGGGAAGACTATAGGTTTGCTGTAGCCTTCTTTGTAACGCTTTGCAAGTGCATGCTATTCTCTCAAAGCTGCAGTATTTAGATAAGATTTATTTTTATGTAAATGTGGTTATTTTCTCTCCAGCATAGCTAGCCCACTTCAGATATTTTAATACTTTGGTTTGATATCTAGGGGGTTACAGTATATTACTTTCTATGTATCACAAGTAATTGAAAGTTCTTTCACTACAGTGCCTGCCAACAAAAAGCCTATTGAAATGTACTTTTATTACCAAATATATCCTTGATTGTGAAAGTCTTACGGCAATCTCAAAGGGATAGAGAAATGCTAAGGAACCAGACAAAGATCTCCCAATACAGGAAACAATGAGTAAACTGACTATTGTTTTTTGATTTAGTAAAAAAGGGCTTACGCTTATGAGTCTTTCTGTAATTAAGAGATTTCATGTTTACACCGAACAAGGTTCTTGAAAAAAGGGAATATGAGTGATATAAAATTCATTTACTGTAATTGTACTTGTTTTAAACACAGTAATAAGACTCAGTGCTTATATTATACAGGGAGTGCAGAATTATTAGGCAAGTTGTATTTTTGAGGATTAATTTTATTATTGAACAACAACCATGTTCTCAATGAACCCAAAAAACTCATTAATATCAAAGCTGAATATTTTTGGAAGTAGTTTTTAGTTTGTTTTTAGTTTTAGCTATTTTAGAGGGATATCTGTGTGTGCAGGTGACTATTACTGTGCATAATTATTAGGCAACTTAACAAAAAACAAATATATACCCATTTCAATTATTTATTTTTACCAGTGAAACCAATATAACATCTCAACATTCACAAATATACATTTCTGACATTCAAAAACAAAACAAAAACAAATCAGTGACCAATATAGCCACCTTTATTTGCAAGGACACTCAAAAGCCTGCCATCCATGGATTCTGTCAGTGTTTTGATCTGTTCACCATCAACATTGCGTGCAGCAGCAACCACAGCCTCCCAGACACTGTTCAGAGAGGTGTACTGTTTTCCCTCCTTGTGAATCTCACATTTGATGATGGACCACAGGTTCTCAATGGGGTTCAGATCAGGTGAACAAGGAGGCCATGTCATTAGATTTTCTTCTTTTATACCCTTTCTTGCCAGCCACGCTGTGGAGTACTTGGATGCGTGTGATGGAGCATTGTCCTGCATGAAAATCATGTTTTTCTTGAAGGATGCAGACTTCTTCCTGTACCACTGCTTGACGAAGGTGTTTTCCAGAAACTGGCAGTAGGACTGGGAGTTGAGCTTGACTCCATCCTCAACCCGAAAAGGCCCCACAAGCTCATCTTTGATGATACCAGCCCAAACCAGTACTCCACCTCCACCTTGCTGGCGTCTGAGTCGGACTGGAGCTCTCTGCCCTTTACCAATCCAGCCACGGGCCCATCCATCTGGCCCATCAAGACTCACTCTCATTTCATCAGTCCATAAAACCTTAGAAAAATCAGTCTTGAGATATTTCTTGGCCCAGTCTTGACGTTTCAGCTTGTGTGTCTTGTTCAGTGGTGGTCGTCTTTCAGCCTTTCTTACCTTGGCCATGTCTCTGAGTATTGCACACCTTGTGCTTTTGGGCACTCCAGTGATGTTGCAGCTCTGAAATATGGCCAAACTGGTGGCAAGTGGCATCTTGGCAGCTGCACGCTTGACTTTTCTTAGTTCATGGGCAGTTATTTTGCGCCTTGGTTTTTCCACACGCTTCTTGCGACCCTGTTGACTATTTTGAATGAAACGCTTGATTGTTCGATGATCACGCTTCAGAAGCTTTGCAATTTTAAGAGTGCTGCATCCCTCTGCAAGATATTTCACTATTTTTGACTTTTCTGAGCCTGTCAAGTCCTTCTTTTGACCCATTTTGCCAAAGGAAAGGAAGTTGCCTAATAATTATGCACACCTGATATAGGGTGTTGATGTCATTAGACCACACCCCTTCTCATTACAGAGATGCACATCACCTAATATGCTTAATTGGTAGTAGGCTTTCGAGCCTATACAGCTTGGAGTAAGACAACATGCATAAAGAGGATGATGTGGTCAAAATACTCATTTGCCTAATAATTCTGCACTCCCTGTACATTATGTGTGCCTTCCTATGTTTACAAAACTTAAAAAGAAAAGACTTATCAAACACAAATCATATGAATTTCAGTCCACAACTATATCTGTTGGCCAATAACTGCATATATGGAAAGACAAAAAATCTTTGCTTATATCATTTTGGCACAATATGTTGCACAGGTTTGATTCTTTGTTTCAAAAATCGACAGTTATCATCAGTCATTGTCCATTTTTAGAAGAGCACCAAGATCCAAAGGCTCAAGAACTGTGTTCACAGTCTAATTTATTGTGTCACCTAACACAATTTATTGGACAATGCATGACAAAGCACTTCTCAATCCGCCTTTATTGAAGATTACCATAAAAATGTATCTGTAAAATTGTTCTTGCATTGCATTGATAGACATTTTCCTGTAACGGTGCCTTTACCCTTTCAATAGCTTTCAGTTGGCAGGTTTGTTCTGTTAACCCTTTTCTCTACCACCTTCTCCATACACAATAACGCTTGGTTTGACAAAGCATGTGTGTGTTTTCAATTGGGATAGTGGAGAAAGCCACTGCTAGACACTGATGACTTACGTCCATGAAGAACAAAAGGATCAGGTATTAAAATTCAAAGCACCCAATCCTTCTCTCCCCAACATCATCTGTTGGGGGAGAGTTGGGAGCACCCCATACATATTAAACTATCAGCTGGTCCCACTGAAAATGGCATGTTTGAGTCTCAATAGTCAATGTCAAACTGTGCGCCCTTGGACACACCAGAGGAAATTTTTATCAAGTCCTAACCCTATTATAATCAATAGTGTCAAACGGTTTTTAAATCAAATAAATAAACTTTAGTGGCAACTGATTGGCTCCAAAGGCTGTCAAATAGTATTTTCTTCTCCTGGATCTTTGGGGCCGATTATAATATCAGAGCCTGGGAGCACCTGATGATCCTCTGGTACTCTGGTGGGCCACTCCAACCATGCCAATAGTATAATTTTTATGGTAGAGAAAGAAGAACTCTCACAAAAACGTTTATTCTCTGACCTGTTAGAAAGAGGTATGATGTAAACTGCAGTGAATGTAATATTCTCACCAGTGAATGTATTTGTGAGCTATCCAGTCTCTTCTAATTTTTAGCTGTATCATGTGACCAACTCTCTGATCTCCAACTGACACAGGACAGGAAGTCAGTTACTTTTCAAATCATTACTACGAGACTGAGAGAATGGCTCCCATAGGAATGCATATAAAAACTGACATCCTGACCACACATAAGATGCCATGTTATTTAGAGAGTCTGATTGCTGATCACATGACACAGTCGAGAAGCAGAAAGAGGGGATAACTCACAAATACAGACGCTGATAAGATTACATCATTCATTACAGATTACAATCATGTACCTTTCTAACAGGTCAGAAAAAAAAAATATGCGGGAGTTCTTTTTTAAGTTAAAGAGATTGTCAAATGCTCCAGAATACAGGTCTAGGACAGGGGTAGACAGTGTGAATACCCTCTGCTGACTACATGCATGAAAATCAGGTAAACATATTCTATTATGGCCGTAAAGAAGAGCGAATCGAAGCTGACGAAGTTGAATTCATTTCAAATTTCTGATTTTTTTTTATTCTGAACGAATTTCCTCACGCTTCATGGTAACAAATCGCATTATTTCCTACAATGGAGGGAGGCTAAATGGCATCTAAAATAGTGGCTATGTGTGTGATGACATGGGTCCAGGAACTCTGGGAAGGCGGGATGACCCATAATGCCATGCATGCAGCCAATCAGAAGCCAGCCAGCCCGGTGATGTCACAGCCCTATAAATATGGTGGCCATCTTAGATGCTGACATTTACCATCGTACATTGGTCAGGGACAGACGTGTATGCAGGAGCTAGGGAGAGTAAAAGAAAAACTAATTGTTAAAAAATAAAAGGAAAGATGCGATTTTCTAGTGCAGTGAAAGGCTAGTGAGAGGAATCATTTCATAGGCAGGGAGAGACGTGTGCAGATGCTAGTAGGGAAAATCATTGGAATTTCCTCATTGTGAAAACCAGCGATTTAGGCTACTTTCACACTCATGTTTTGGCTTTCCGTTTGTGAGATACTTCATGGGCTCTCACACGCGGTCCAAAATTGATCAGTTTTGCCCTAATGCATTCTGAATGGAAAAGGATCCGCTCAGAAAGCATCAGTTTGCCTCCGATCAGTTTTCCATTCCGCTCTGGAGGCGGACACCAAAACGCTGTCTGCAGGGTTTTGCTGTCCGCTTGACAAAACTGAGCCAAACGGATCCATTCTGACACACAATGTAAGTCAATGGGGACAGATACATTTTCTCTGACATAATCTGGCACAATAGAAAACGGATCCATCTCCTTTCAACTGCCGTCTTGGCTATGTTACAGTTAATACAAACAGATCAGTTCATGATAGATGCACGCGGTTGTATTATTGTAACGGATCAATTTTTGCAGATCCATGATGGATCCACCCAAAACGCGAGTGTGAAAGTAGCCTTACAAGTGCAGGGAAAGGACAGTGAGAGGAATCATTTCACAGTCAGAGAGAGACATGTGCAGATGCTAGGGAGAGTTATAGTAAATTCCTTATTGTGAAAACAATCGATTTACAAATGCAGTGAAACATTACATGGGGATCCAGATAGTCTCATAATACCTCTCTGTCATTCCAGCAATTAGTTATTGGGGTGCAAGTGCTTTGTTGAAAAGCCTTTAGTGGCTTTTATCTGTGGAAAAAGATAAATATATGCGCAGGTCACTTTTGCCGTTAACTGCGCTGATATCATTTAGTGGCCTATTTCAATACAATACAAGAAATATATACGCAGGTCACTTTTGTTGTTATTTACGCTAAAATCATTTTATGTCATTTCTGGTGAAAGAGTATAGGGCGGTATTTCAGTAATATACAAAACATTTAAACGCACTGCACGGTTGCATTCATTTCTGGTGAAAGAGTATAGGGGCTTATTTTATTAAAAAAATAAAAATATAAATGCACTGCTGTTGAAAGTGCATAGTGGTCTATTTTAGTCCAACATAAAAAAAAAACATTTTCAGGTCACTTCTGCAGTTATTTCTGTTGAAAGCGTATAGGGACGTATTTCAGTAAACAAAGAAAAAAAGATACGCACAGAACTGTTGCAGTTATTTCTGGTACAAGAGTATAGTGGCCTATGTATTTCAGTCCAACAAGAAATATATTTTCTCAGGTCACTTCTGCAGTTATTCCTGGAGAAAGCGTATAGTGGCTTTATTTCAGCAATATAAGAAAAATATATACCCACTGCACTGTTGCAGTAATTCTGGTGAAAGCGTATAAAGGCCTTATTTCAGTAATTTAAGAAAGATATATACCCACTGCACTGTTGCAGTAATTACTGGTGACAGCGCATAGGGACGTATTTCTGTAATACAAGAAAAATATATACCCACTGCCCTGTTGCAGTTATTTCAGTTGAAAGCGTATAGAGCAGTATTCCAGTAAAAAAAGAGAAATATATACCCACTGCACTATTGCCATTATTTTTGGTGAAAGCATATAGTGGCCTTATATCAGTAATACAAGAAAAATATATACCCACTACAGTGTTGCAGTAATTTCTGGTGAAAGCATATAGTGGCCTATTTCAGTTCACCAAGAAATATATTTACTCAGGTCTTTTCTGCAGTTATTTCATGCACATAGTTGACATTTGATGTTATTTGCATTCAAACCATTTATTGCCAGTTCAGTACAATAAGAGAAAAATATATGCAGTTCACATTTTGGTGTTATTTGCGCTAAAAGCGTTTATCACCAAATGTAAGAAACAAAAGTGAAAAATATACACAGTTAACTTTTCCTGTTATTTATGCTAAAATCATTTATTGGCCTTTTTCAGTCGAATACGAGAACTATATATGCAGGTCACGTTTGTTTTTATTTCTGTTATAATAATTTAGTGGCCTATTTCAGTCCAAAACGAGAAATATATAGGCTGTTTATGTTTACTTGTATTTGTGCTAAAAGTGGTTAGTGGTCTATTTCTGTCTAAATATATATAAAATATATTCTGGGCTTTTAGGGTTGTTTTAATTTTCTTTTAATTATTTTAGTTCAGCTAAAAATATGTCAGACAGAGAAGTGCCAAGACATGCACAGAGAAGTGGCAAAGGCATAAATGTTTCTGGTGCGGGCAGAGGTTGCAGCAGATTAAGGGGCTGTGGCAGCAGAAGTTGCAGCGAGAGGCCTGAGCTCCCTGTGTCATCTACTGGTCGTGTCTTGACCAGCAACCCAGCGGTTATTGATTGGTTAACTTGGTCATCCAATTCATCTCAAGTAACATCGGACACCCCCAGCCAACAGTTGGTGGGTTTGTCAGACACAACCCTTAGTTTGCATGGCCCGGGATCAGGCCTTGTGCCCTCACCTGTCCTCAAACTGCCTCTGTCCTTTGCTGTTCCCTCAGCCACAGAATAACTATCTGCTGTGGGCTCAGCTCTACTATTCAGCGATGATGAGCTACTCGAGGACAGTCAGCAGCTAATGCACAGCCAATATTTGGAGGAGACATCCGCCGCTTCCTCTGCTAGGCGGGCATGTATTGATGAGGAGAGTGGCGTGAGAGGTGGTGTTGAGAGCGATAAGGCTCCTGATCCAGAGAGCGTTGAGGAGGACACCAGTGACTTGCAGACAATACTCGATGATGATGAAACCGATCGCACTTGGGAGTCGGGTGAAGAAGGGGCTTCATTATCATCGAGAAAAGAGGGTGGCAGCTTGCCCACGAGGCAGCGGCTGAGCCAGCAACGTGGTAGCATAGCTCAGAGTCAGCAAGGTGGCAGCAGTAGGAGGTCAGCAGCCAAACGGGCCCGGGGTAGACCACCCGCTTCACAGCAGCCTAGCTGTACAGAAAGCAGTGGTGCACAGGTTCACGCAAGCAGCGGCACTAGCAGTCAGTCAGTGCAGAGTTTTGGGGGGAAAATGAGCTACTTGGCAGTGTGGCAGTTTTTTGTCAAGACTCCGGAGGAGATGAACATGGCCATATGTTGAATCTGTGGGCGGAAGGTGAGGTGTGGCCAGGGGGCCCATGTTGGCACCACTGCCTTGCGACAACATATGCAGCAACACCATAAAGTGGCCTGGGACAATCGTGGCTCTGATGTGGTGGTCTAGCCTGCCGCAGCCACCACTGCATCACCTAGTGGCAGGCACCCTATTTCAGGCAGTCAAGGCCCCACCTACTCAGCAGAAGGGAGCTGTCTGTCTGTCCTATTGTCTGCTGGTCCTGAAGCTCCTGCTCCTCCTCCTTCTACTCATCGTCAGTCATTCCGCCAGCAATCAATCACTGAAGCGATTGCCAAAAGAAAGCAGAATGCATGCACGCATCCAACGGTGCAGCAGCTGAACATGCTTCTGGACAAGTTGCTGGTGCTGCAGTCCCTCCCTTTCCAAGTGGTTGACTCTGCACCTTCCATAGAACTCTGCAGAAAAGACCGGCACTCGCTGTAGATAAAATCTTGCTGCTTTTATTAGTCACATATACAGTAAATAAGTGACGCTTTTCGGTGCTACTGCACCTTCATCAGACTTATCATCATACAAGAATAAAGCATGTTTAAATAGACCGCCAAAACACAGGGAAACCCTCCCACCAATCAGTGATAAATCAAAACATATAAACAAAACGAAATCAAGCCTTGCTGCGGCATTATTTTTAAATCCAATAAATTAAACATTATTCATTTTCCTTATTGTGTTCTGCTTTTTCTTTAATTCCGCTATGGAAAAAAATAAGAGAAAAAAATATTTTCAAAAAGATTTATTTTTATAAATTGTAATCTTTATCACAAAAATGTTAATTAGGGTACTCTATCATAGGAAGCTCTGTACATTATATTCATGATTGAGTCCACGGGGCTCAATTGTTTGTAATCAGTGTATCCAATAAGCCTCCCTTTTAAGTAATAATTTATTTCTATCACCACCCCACCGAGGTAGGGGTACACTCTCAATGATTTGATAACGTAGTTGTGCTACTGTGTGTCTGTGCTCGTGGAAATTAAATGGTACAGGAAATAATAAATTTTGTTTTCTAATAGTGGATTTGAGATTACTCAATCTATTTTTCATCCTTGTAGAGGTTTCTCCCACGTACAATAAACCACAAGGGTACTTCAAAATACAGGCAACAAACTGGCTATCACATGTGAAAAAGACTCTAATTGGTATGCGTCCACCCGATTGTGGGTGTGTAAAATGTGTACCACTGGAACAATGTACACAATTTAAACAAGGGAAAGTTCCCATTTTGGGGGTAGTCAATACTCTCTCTATGGGTCCAGTTTTATTACTGCCAATATCTGCCCGCACTATCCTGTCACGCATATTGTTTGCCCCTTTTAAAACACATCATGGGTGGTTGCTGAAATTCTACAACTTGAGGATAATATTTTGATACCACATGCCAATGTGTATTTATGAAATTCTATGTATATCAAAATGCAAAGTGAACTGTAATTCAGGCCAGACAGAATTGAGGTGCAATGTAAATTGTTAAAGGGATCGAACGTCGCCATGCCTCACGCAAAAAATTTCATTGATGAAACGACGCCAAAAATTGCAGTGTTCCTTATAAAGATCATTAGTATAGACAAATTCTGTCTCAAATTGCGCCATATAACAATTTGCGTATGGCGATGCGACGTTCAATCCCATTGCAGTCCCACGCCGCTGCTGATAAAAAGGATCCTGAAATAAAAAATAATTTTTTTCAAGCACAATCCTCAATAATGTCAGGAAAAATACTCGTTCTGTATTTTTACAGTATAATGACTCGATGCTATAAGCATCTGTACCGCTTTCAAACCTTTTTCATGTGATATGGATGTATATAAGTTACATACGTCAAAAGTAACAAGTATATCATCTTTGCCCGATTTTAAAGATTTAATTTCCAGTAGGAAATGCTTGGTGTCACGCAGATACAAGGGAGACATTTTGGTGAACAGTGTTAGTATCTTTCAAGAAAGACTGCCAGGGGTGAGAGGATCGAGTCAGTTGATGCCATAGAACTGATGTCTTGTGCCGAGCCGAGGTGGAGAGTCCCAAGCCTTCATGTCTTTTGACAAAAGGCAGTACCAGCCCCGCAGACATGTAGAACAGAAGGTGGGCCAGTCCTTGAACATGTCTATGTCTGCCAAAGTGCGCGGTAGCGCCATTGTGTGGAGTTGTAACTACGGTCAGGGACAATACATGTCCTTTATGGCCCACTGGGTGAATGTGGTTCCTGCACATCCACACTAGCAACTTGGCCAGGTGACGACACTTCCACCTCCATGTTGTCACACCATTTGTCCTGCAACAATATCCGCCTTTGCCTCCTCATCCTCCACCATGTCCTCAGCCTCCACAGCAGGGACAAGTCACAGTGTCCCTCCAGAATTCCACATGTGCAGGGCATGGCGGTGTCACGCGGTTCTGCACCTGGTTTGCCTGGGCAAACGTAGTCACATGGAGAGGAACTGCTCCATGTCCTTCAGAAAGAAATCGACTGCTGGCTTTCTCAGCGACAACTGAAAATTGGAACCATGGTGACAGACAATGGGAAGAACGTGTTGTCGGCGCTGCGTCAAGGAAGGCTGAGCCATGCGCCCTGCATGACACACCTGTTCAATCTGGTTGTCAAGCAGTTCCTGAAGTCTTACACCCATCTGCAAGACATCCTAAAAATGGCCAGAAAACTTTGCATGCACTTCAGCCACTCATACACCGCAAAGCACACCCTCCTTGAGCTGCAGCGGCAGAACGGCATTCCCCAACATAGGCTGATATGTGATTTTTCCACCCATTGGAATTCAACCCGACATATGTTGTACCGACTGTACGAACAGAGAAAGTCCATCAACGATTTGTTGATGTTCCAAGCATATAGGAGTACTCCCCTTTGCAATTTCGATGTCATCCAGTGGAATCTCATGTGTGACACCTGTCGTTTGCTCAGGCTGTTTGAGCAGGCCACGTTATATGTCAGTCGCCAGGACTACGGGATGAATGCCATAATTCCACCGCTTCATGTCCTGAAACAGATGCTGGTGAATATTGCTTGTCAGGGGACTGGAGACATGGCGCCTAGATCTCATGGCCACATGAGCCCTGTGGGGCCTGAACTGAAAGAGGAGGAGGGTGAGGAGGACATTGGAGCACAGGTAATATGTAGCCAATTGAGTGTTTTTTCTACTGTGGTGACAGGAGAGGAGGAGCAGGAGCAGCCAGAGGAGCAATAGGGCGATGAGGAAGACCCAGACACACCATGGCAGTAAGTGACTCCTTGAGAGTCACTTGCACAAATGGCCTGCATGCTCGCTTGTTTGTCTAGCAACAGCAGAATTGTCACCATTCGGCAGAGGGATGACTTCTGGCTCTCAACCATGTTGGACCCTCGCTATCGTTACAAAATGGGGGTCTTTTTGGACCCACTGAAACCAGGGACAAACTGAAGTACTACAGAGACATCCTAAATAGTCAGTTGGCCTCTGCCATTGTCCATCCTCTCGCAAGTCTGCACTCACATTCCACTGCCATGGCTGCTGGGGAGGGGTGCAGTGGCAGGAACAGTAGCAGCTCCATCAGCAGCAGCCCGAGTCTATGTCACTGTGCAACTCTGTGGTATCATGCTGCTGCTGTTGCTGCCATCTCAACACTATGTCACCATGCCACTATGTGGCCTCCTAATGCTGCCCTCTCCCCACTATGTCACCTTGCCACTCATTTTTATCATCAAGCTTCTGCTGCTTAAAAGGCCTTAGACTGATCACCTACCCCACAATCTAATTTAGGTTTTGGAACTGACAAACCCAACTTGCTTTTGAGGGCTGCATTAATCTGCAGGTTACTGTCATACAGTTCTACAGAAAACTTTCCATCTGCATCTTTCTCAACAATCTGTGCCCTCAGTCTTTTATCCAGACTCTGTCATTGTGCCACTCTGTGGCCTCTTCATGCGGCCGCCACCTACAGAATCTGTCATTGAGCCACTCTGTAGCCTCCTAATGATTTTGCCAACTTCAGACTTTTTTATTGTGTCACTCTGTGGCCTTCTCATACTGCTGTGAACTTCACACTGTGTCGTTGTGCCACTCTGTGGCCTCCTCATGCTGCTGCCACCTCCACACTCTGTCATTTTGCCACTTTGTAGCCTTCTTGATGCTAACATGGACCTGTAAGACTGAGTTAATACTTAAGTTATTTGGTCAGTTTTGGCCCCATGACTGCCCAAATAAGTGAAGTGTGCAGTGATTCTAATAGCGACGCCTGTCCTCTGCATGTCATCCTCACTGACAGTATTATTTTACTAACCCAGCAGACTCCCTATGCGTGTTACTGCAAGGCACAGTGTTCTACATCCATATAAAGTCTCTCTGCAGCCCAGAAATAGCCATTTTGAATGTGATTCACCGCAAATAAATTCTGATTGAATAAAAAAATGTAGGAAAATTCGGCAAACCAGCTGAATCAAATTTTTGAGAAATTCGCTCATCTCTAATTATGGGTTTCCAAGTGGGCAGTGCAAGTGGTATTTTTGAGGGACTATAGTAAAGGTTTTTTTACACTAGGCAATTTTAGATCCTGACTGAGTGTTGAGCGAACAAAGTCGATTTGTGCTCATTTTTATCATGGCTTGATGCAAGCTGAAGAAAGAATTATTGCTACTACAGCTGGATGTTCCCCGTTCAGTTTGCCTATTGTCAGCAGCATATCCAAAGGTCAAAGTGCTGGCAATAAATTATTATTTTTGGTGCCTTGTGAAAGATGCAACCACCCATTTAACTTTAGTTTGCTTGTTTGTCTGGTAATCAGCCTCATGTTTACCACGTATTACATTGTTTAGATTGTCTTTCAACCTGGATTTTTCTCACTAGGAACTAAGAGGACACACTATCCTGACTGCTTGCTTAAACAGGACCTGTCATCACAAAATGTAATGTAAGCCATAGGCAGCATGTTATAGAACAGGAGAAACTGAGCAAACTGGTATATAGTTTTGTGGATAAGAATTTCGTAAAATAGGTACAAAATAGGTATTTTAAACATTTAAACATACATGTATGCTCTTTCTATACCTAAGAGCAGCTCTGACTGACTGGATCCCAAAATCACTGGCCCCCATCAAAAAGTGATACATAAAGATGTGGCCGAGCTAAACTTGATGGTTAATAGCGATGAGCGGCAGGGGCAATATTCGAATTTGCAATATTTCATGAATCAGTGGTAGAATAATCGTCATATATTTAATCTCGTATTCGAGATTAAATCTGCAATGTAAAAATTGCGTAAGATTATTTAAGTGATTCCAAAAAATATGCAATGTAAAAAATCGCGTACTGCGAAGTGGGTCAAAAACGAATATATAGCACTAAAGACTATAGTACTATTTATTCGTTTTTTAGAATATTTGTCATTTTTTTCCATCTGAAGTCTTGATTCCTCCCTGCTTAAGTTGCTTGTGGGCCAATGGCTCATTGGCCCACAAGCAAGAAGCAGGGAAGAATCATGTTTTAAGATGGAAAAAAATGACGAATATTCTAAAAAACTAATAAATAGCACTATATTCGAAATATTCGCAAATTCTCGAAGTTGCGATATTCGCAATAAATATTCAGAATTTGAATATTCGCGCTCAACACTTTAATGCTTTAAGTAATGCTTTAATGCTTTAAGTAAAAAATGGCACAAAAAGGTTATCTAGCTTTTTCAATGTATTTCAATGGCTTTTGTCACAAGATGGCACCAGTTAACAATGTGATGTGTTATCAGAGTCAATTTTAGCTTGGCTTATTTTTTTTTAAAGAATTAAAAGATAAAAGGTAACATAATTTTTTACTATACTGTGAATGCCATAAAAATGTAATCTGTAAAACCATGACACAATAGCGTTTTTTTTCATCCTATTGCTAGTTTTCCAGCTTTCCATAAAATTCATAGTGTGGGACATTAAATGGTGCCACTAGAAATAACAATGTGTCTGGTAACAAAAAAAAGGCCTCATACAGCTATTTAAAAGGAAAGAAAATTAGTTATGGTTCTTAGAAGGCAGGAAGAAAAAAAAAAAAAAAAGATAAAATATTTATGGTGCCAAGGTATTAAAATGTTTCAGCAGTCTCAAACGGAATAAAAACATGCATCTCACACTGCTCTAGTTCCAATGGATGCCTGGTCTCCCAATGTCCACTACTTCCTCCTGCACTGATGATACAGGATTTGTGATTCTGCAACCATTAACTCTTTACAGCCAGTGACTGGCTGCCGAGGTAATATTTCCCTCTGAAGTAATGTCAGAACAGGAGCAGCAGGTGATAATCGAGCTGAGGATACAGTACATTTTATAAAATAATTTGATCTTACTGAGGCCTCAAATATTTTTCTCAGAAAAAAAACAAACCTTTACATTTTCTAATGTATTGTATCTGTATCAATTTATGGTTTTTCAAGGTTTCTTCATTCTCTCTTTCAAAGTTAACCTTCATGGTTTAGTTCCAAGTTGTAAAAAGCTGTCCTGGCTATATGATGGACATGTACGTAGGTGTATGACTCATAAAAACTAACAACACAGTTATCGAAGCTGTGAATTCTAACAAGCTCTGCACCTGTGTGTGTAAATGAAGAACCCAATTAAATGTCTTCAAGCATCAATAATAAAAACTAAGGTTTTAGGCAGGTGTGTAAGAAATGTTACAAAGTAAGAATACTTTCAAAAATAGAAGTGTTAATAGGTTATTGTTATCAAATAATAAAATGAAAAGTGAATGAATGAAATAGAAATCTAAATATTTGGTGTAGGCATCCTATGCCTTCAAAGCAGCATCAATTCTTCTAGGTACACTTGCACACAGTTTTTGAAGGAACTTGGCAGGGAGGTTGTTTCAAACATCTTGGAGAGATAACCACAGAACTTCTGTGGATGTAGACTTGCTCATTTCCTTCCGTCTCTTCATCTAATCTCAGACAAACGCAATTATGTCAAGATCAGGGTTCTGTGGAGACCATATAATCACTTCCAGGACTCCTTAGGGGAGATTTATCAAGACAGGCACTTTCTGCACCGGTCTTGATATTCCCTATACTACTGGAGGATGGACCACATTTATGACAAGTCGCAGGCCTCATCATAAATTAGGTGCATCCTACTGTAGTTCATGCACCTAAACAGAAATCTATGACAGCTCAGTGGATTTCTGGCTTCATTTGAACCAGAAGACTGGCATAAATGAAGATAAGTTTGCCTCTGATGTTGACCACGCCCCTTTCCTGCCCTTATTATGCCCCCTTTTGGAAAAGTGGTAAGAGCGGCATAAAAAGAGGAACTTACAAAAAAGTTACATTTAAGAAATCACAAACACACTGTTTCTGAATTTTTAAAGACACTTTTTGAGTGCACGGGAGAGAATAAACCTCCCCTTGTTCTTCTTTACAATCAAGATAGTTGTTAATGACATTGGCTGTATTTTTGGGATCACTGTTCTGCTGCAGAACAAATTTGGAACCAATGAGAGGTTTCCCTGGTGGTATTACGCGATGAGTAAATATTAATCCTGCCCAAGTCTTTACCTCAATTTGCTGAAAACTTAGTGCAGCAGATGAAAGACACATCATTAGGGATGAGCGAACCCGGACCACCACGTTCGGGACCATACTGCACATTTGGGTGTCCGTGTATCGAGTCAGTGTTTCCAGTCCATGTCCTGGTTCGTTGTTCATACTTTAAATAAAGCTTGTTGAAAGACTTCAAAGCAGCCAATCAACAAGCGATTAAGCTGTGGGCACTTGGAAGCCTTCACAGTCATGCCTAGTATTGACATAGCTGTAATTGGCTGGCGCACCATGTGACCCTGCATAAATAAATGCTGGATCACAGTGCTGGCGCCAAATAATATATATAGTTGGGGTATGTCTAGTTTAGAGGAGGTTATGTTAGAGTCAGAGACAGAGAGTAGAAGCAAGTTCATAGAGAAGAGAAACAGACCTAAATAAAGATGTAATTGTTTTCCTTTCCTCTGGGCCCTGATCAAGCCTGGAGAAGACAACCACAGCAACCAAGCACCAGACAGTGAGTCTATGTCTAAATATGAAGCAAGCCTAGTAAGGGTTATACCTGAATCTAGCTTATGGACCTCATCAGCACAAGTGTCTGAGAGCAACTTTCCAAATGCCGGGACATGAATGGATAATTAGTGCACAGAATTGTCCTTATTCACTAGAAGTCTTCCGGGATATAGTGGAAAACCTAAACCATTTTTGGAGAGCATCCTGCAAATAGATGTAGCAGAAGTCTGATGCCTGCCACAAGGGAGAACACCCTTATTGGATAGCTCAAGATAGGTAGAATAGAGTATATTTTGTACCAGAGTGCAATAGTTTGGACTTAAAATAATTGCAGAAGTCTTGCCTGTAAAGTGTCAACAACTGACTCTTCATTACTACTACTACTACACTCAACATTTGCACCTTACGGTGCTGGCATCATGAACACAGGGGGCCAGCCATCAAAGCACCTTAAACACCTACACCATCAAGGGCACCTCAACCAGGGCCGGCCTTAGGTGTTCAGGCGCCCTGTGCGAGATAACCTTGTGGCGCCCCCCCCCCCCCAAAAAAAAAAAAAAAACACTGCTTGTTGCTGGCATCATGGCATAGGCTGGCTGACTATCCAACCAAGTAGTTACCAGCCCTCACACCCCAAAGGCCGGTGTAATGTTATACTTCCCTAGTTCGTGAGATTTCCCTACCCTCGTCACTTCCGGTCGCACCGGACATGACGTGAGGAGGTGTGCAGCGCCGCGCAGGCGCACAACGACAGGTTAGGGAAATTTCACAGCAGAGTGCGCATGCGCCAGGAGCCTCGCCGGCGGTTAGGGTAGGGAAAAACTATGGGCCAATGCGCAGGCGCAGTGATCGGATGGATGTTCTCAGCTGAACACCGGCCGACACTGCGCATGCATCGGGAGCCTCACCAGCGGTTAGGGAAGGGAAAAATTACGTACGGGCCAGTGCTTTTTCCCTACCCTAACCGCTGGTGAGGCTCCCAGCGCATGCGCAGTGTCGGCCGGTGTCCAGCTGAGAAAATTCGTTTCCAATGTAGTATTAATAACTAAACAATTAAATAATAACATATTGCATTGTCTACTTACCGCCAGGACAATTAGATGATCTGGACTCTGGCTGCAGTCTGGCTCTGGGGACTCCATTGTCACTCTCTTCCCCCCCCCCTCCCTCTCTTGTCACTCTTTCCCCCCCCCTTCCCTTGTCACTCTCATTATCCCCCCTCTCCCTTGTCACGCTCATTATTTCCCCCCCCCCATCACTCTCATTATTTCCCCCCCCCCATCACTCTCATTATTTCCCCCCCCCATCACTCTCATTATTTCCCCCCCCCATCACTCTCATTATTTCCCCCCCCATCACTCTCATTATTTCCCCCCCCATCACTCTCATTATTTCCCCCCCCCCATCACTCTCATTATCCCCCCCCCCCCCCATCACTCTCATTATCCCCCCCCCCCATCACTCTCATTATCCCCCCCCCCCATCACTCTCATTATCCCCCCCCCATCACTCTCATTATTCCCCCCCCATCACTCTCATTATTTCCCCCCCATCACTCTCATTATTCCCCCCCCCATCACTCTCATTATTTCCCCCCCCCATCACTCTCATTATTCCCCCCCATCACTCTCATTATTCCCCCCCCCCATGTCACTCTCTTTCTTTCCTCCCCCCTCGTCACTCTCTTTCTTTCCTCCCCCCTCCCCCCTTGTCACTCTCTTTCTTTCCTCCCCCCTCCCCCCTTGTCACTCTCTTTCTTTCCTCCCCCCTCCCCCCTTGTCACTCTCTTTCTTTCCTCCCCCCTCGTCACTCTCTTTCTTTCCTCCCCCCTCCCCCCTTGTCACTCTCTTTCTTTCCTCCCCCCTCCCCCCTTGTCACTCTCTTTCTACTCCCACCTCCACCTCTAGTGTAGCGTGGCCGAGCTCTGTTCGATCCGCGGTACAGGAGCATTTGTTTCCTGTACCCGGCCGGACTGAAAGGAAGTGCACACTAAGTGAGCACTTCCTGTCAGTCCGGCCGGGTACAGGAAACAAAAGCTCCTGTACCGCGGACCTAACAGAGCTCGGCCACGCTACATTAACAGGCGCAGGATTCTTTAGAGCGGCAAGCGCTCAGCCTCAGCCACTCAGGCGGCGCAGAATGAGGGGCGCCGCCAGCCGCCCCCAACTTATATAAGCAACTTTTTTTTTTAAACCGCAACGGGCGCCGTGCGCCCCCTGCTGAATATAGGAGGAGGAGGAGGGGGGGGAAACATAAGTGCCGCCTCGCCTGCCCATATTACATTGCGGGCTGTCGGCCGCCCGGCGCCCCTGTTGCTATGGCGCCCTGTGCGGCCGCACAGCCCGCACACCCCAAAGGCCGGCCCTGACCTCAACTTCCATCTGGCTTGTGTTCCCTGCAATCGAGAGTGCCCCAGAGGATTTCATGCTGTCTTCCTCATCACTGCACGCCGACTCAGGGAGGCTCTGCTAACAGTGAGTACATGAATTACTACACTCCTCGGCCAACCCTGAGCCTCACATGTTTTCCCCTGCTGGTCTGGCACACTGCATAGAATTGGCGTCACAAACGGGATGCACTCCTCTGCGCCAAAATCCCTTGTGCCTTATGTGAACAGGAAACAAACTCCTCTGCGCCTTATGAGAATTAGCCCCACTTATTTAATTGAGAGACTTTTGCTTTTTGCACATTTTATTGAACTGGAAAACTGTTTAAATCGCTTGAAACCTACATGGGCATGGCATACTACATGGGCATACTATACAAGTTACCTGCTTTTAAATCGCAGTGTCAAAAGTACAAAAAATGATTATTTTTGTGTCACTATCAATGTTTGCTGTCAGTGAATAGACTGTCATTACTGAACCTAAAATGGCTGCGGGAGGCCTTCTTGATTAATTTTCTGCGCCATTACTTTAAGCTGCGCCCTGCTAGCAGCTGGAAAATTGAGGTACACCCACTTCTGAGCAGGAAAATCTATTGTGACACCCCTTTATGCAAAGTAATTAATAATGTGCCTCCCACCTCGTCCCACTATCATCCCAACAATGCCAGCGCCTCCCCTATGCAAAGCGGACCCAGGGGGAGGGTCGCGCACCAGAAGAGCGTGATGTATGTGCGCACGCTGAACACGTTAGTAGACTTAGTGCAAGCAGCAGAGAAGACGCCTAGAGAAGTGATGGAGAACGAAGTGGATTAAAGCATGGCCGAACGGGACACAGAATAAGTGCCAGAGGCAGTGCACGCCATAGAAGAAGAGAAGGACCGCATGGCTGAGGGCGAGCATGATCACGAGCCATAAATACAAGTTGAAATCGCACCGGGAGCTGCAGCCAGGGAAGCAGAGAGTACTTTCACTGTCACTCCAGATATGGAGGAGGTTTGCCCAGTAGCATTAGTGATTGGGACCCAGTCTGTTCCTGTGGTGAGCGCCGATGGGGAGCACTGCTAGCCTGCATACGGGCACTGTGGGACAGCCAAGGGGGAGAGCAAGAGGTAGACCCTCCACCAAAATCGCCAGCCTACCCCACAGGTTAGCTATCCACCGGAAATAAGACCCATATCCTTAAAGGGATTCTGTCATGCAGCACAACTTACCTTGAATAGGCTGTGCTCTTCTATCTTTTAATCCGTCCAGTAGTTTATGTGAAAATCAACTTTTATGGTTATGCAAATTAGCCCTGAAGGTGCCCAGAGGGGCGTTTTGTTCCCCTTAGTGAGCCCAGTAACGCCCCTCTTACAGTGCCCAGCCCGCCTTCCTTGCGACTGTCTAACCGCCCCCAGCCTCCCACAGCCTTTCATCCCTCTCCTCCCCCTCCCTCACGGCCGAACGAACTCTCGCACAGGAGCAGTACCCACTGAGGGCTGCGCCAGTGCAATCTGCAGGAGACTGAGGGCAGGAGCTTCATCCTCGTCACTGGGCATGCGCCAAGCCCAGTGACGTCCGATGCTCGCTCTTCCCTCATTCAGCAGAACATATGCAAAATGTTGTAATTCCTGCACCGTTCACCTGATTTGGATGTAAATACCCTCAAATTAAAGCTGACAGTCTGCTATTAAAACACATCTTGTTTGTTTCATTTCAAATCCATTGTGCTGGTGTATAGAGCCAGAAATTTTAGAATTTTGTCGATGTCCCGATATTTATGGACCTGACTGTATATATGTGATAAATTGCCTATTCTGTATTGTTGAGCACAAACCATTATTACAGGAGGTTATCAAAGTGTCATAATAGTACTTTGCAATAAACATATGCATATTTGTGTATGGAGCGTATTTGGTGTATTTCAGGATATGTAGAGATCCATAGATTCAGTCACTGCAAACGTCGAGGACGACTTATCTTTCAGCAGTGGAGTATGCAGCGCCCCATATATGTCTGAAAGGGACACTTTCAACATCTGCTTATTTATGTATGTATCTAATGTATGGTATTTCACATTATCAGTCTGGCATTGTTATTTAGAGATGGCCGACATTTTACATTCAGTCTTATGCCAGTGTAGGTAGAGGTTGCTGTGTGGAGCAGGGGCAGGCTGTTAGGGACACAAAACGCTAGCTAATAGGGCCACAAAACTCCCTTTAAGGACTGGTATAGGTGTGCTATCAATAGGTCCGACTTACTCAGGGGTTTAATATACTTATAATATACATTCTAACATAGAAAGTATATTATAGTGAAATTGTATTATGCAGCAGTTCTGCTGCGATACTGCAGCTAGATAGAGGGACAAACGCTCTTGGAACAAATAATTTCTACTGGTGTGATTTACCAGTTGCCCCCCCAAAATATTGATTGAAGCAGGGGTGTTATATACCAATAATATACTTTCTATATAGTGCATTCGGGTAGTGCAGCATTTGTTTGCAGTTTTACAGCATTACCACATCTACACAGAGTGAAAAACACTATTGGAACAAATAATTTTTTCTGGTGTGATTTACCAGTTGGCCCCCCTAAAAAATTTATTGAAGCAGGGGTGTTATATACCAATAATATACTTTCTATTTAGTGCATTTGGGTAGTGCAGCATTTGTTTGTGGTTTTGCTGCGTTATCACATCTACGCAGAGTAACAAACGCTATTGGAACAAATAATTTCTACTGGTGTGATTTACCAGTTGCCCCCCCAAAAACTGATTGAAGCAGGGGTGTTATATACCAATAATATACTTTATATATAGTGCATTTAGGTAGTGCAGCATTTGTTTGCGGTTTTGCTGCATTTCCTCAGCTACAGATAGGGACAAACGACATTGGAACAAATAATTTCTGCTGGTGTGATATACCAGTTGCCCCCCACAAAAACTGATTGAAGCAGGGGTGTTATTTACCAATTTTATACTTTCTACATAGTGCAGTTGGGTAGTGCAGCATTGGTTTGCGTTTTTTCGGCGTTACCTCAGCTATAGATGGAGACAAAAAGCCATTGGAACAAATAATTTCTACTGATGTGATATATCAATTGCCCCCCCCCCCCCCAAAAAAAAAAAAAAAACTGATTAAAGCAGGGGTGTGATATACCAATTATATACTTTCTATATAGTGCATTTGGGTAGTGCAGCATTGGTTTGCGGTTTTGCTGCGTTACCTCAGCTACAGATAGCGACAAACGACATTGGAACAAATAATTTCTACTAGTGTGAGATACCAGCCAGTTGCCCCCCCCAAAAAAAAGTTATAAAAAAAGTGGGCTACAGTAAAATTGTTATTCAGTGACTGCATAATGTACCTTGAACCACATAATCACAATTTCTTTTATGTCGGTTGAATGCCTAATTTTTAAGGCCTGTACTCCTGTGGCCTAAAATAAAATGTTTCTAGGCTCCAACAGGGCACATTTCAGAGAATTTCCCTTTAAGATGCTGTGACGAATACCACACCTTGTGCCCGCTTGACGTCACCTACGTCGAGCTCATGAGACGTGGTATGGTTACGGGTTACCAAAGCGTGATGTTACGCCTTCCAGAGGAGCAGGTAAGGTCAGCTTGGTACAGTTTACACACACACCTCCTGTCCACACGGGCACAGAGAGGCAACAAGCTGAGAGAGCCTTTTTGCTGCCGCTGTGAAAACAGCGCTGTCTCAGCCCGAGTATCTGCCACCAGCTTCTCTTTTGATATAAGCCTGATCCGCTAACTGGATTATATAGGGTGAGAAACCAACCCGTGGTAGCTTATAACTAGGCCAAAACATGGACGTGGGGATTCGTGATCGAGATACAAGATAGCACAAGATTAAATTATATATTTAATCACCTTAAGGGCACACTAGCTATAACACTATACAAAGAGAATATATACATTGGTCTGATTTTACAGTACAAACAGGGTTAAGCAGAGCAAAATTCAGTTACCGGGTAAGATGAAAGTTCCTTTCGGTTGTGGTGTGTTCTTTGCTGTAGTCACATAAAGCGGAGTGATCTCAGCTAGTTCCTGGGTCCCCCTAAACACATTACACTATGTGACCCTTCTTCAGAGAAAAGACAAGCCGCCTTGCTGGCACAAGCCTTTTAACCTGTAGCTGGTCCCTTCCCTCCTGGTCCACTCCCCCTCTGCTGGACTGGCTGCAAATGACCCACAAAACCCTTTAGGGTTCATAGCGCTAGTCCAGAAAGTCACAGGGAGATGGTTCTGGAACCAACGGACCTGCCTGGGTTCCGGCTACAACTAGAGTCCAAACATGGTAGCGTTTGTTGGTTTCTGTGGGGAGATATGTATGTCTCTCTTCCCTTCACCTTTATTTCACCAAAATCAGTGACGTTTTAACCTGTTATGTCTTTATCAAGCTCATAAATACTTACCAATAGTGAACATATATATAATCACCCAACTCCAACAATTGGTCAGACTTAGCTCCACCTTAATTAGATATAGATACCTCCCCCTTCATGCTAAAAAATGTATCCTTTGTCAACCACATCACTTAGTAGACATTTCCTGTCTTTTAACTGATCCCTCACTCCATTTCTTACCCCTATCCCAGGCATTGGGACACATCCATGGGGGGTACACTGCGTGCTCTATTCACTCATTTCTCCTACACCTCACGTGGTGTGTTTAGCGTCCTCTTCCTCCCTCTGCACATGCGCCGCTACATCATCAGTGACGTTTACCTTCTCGATCAACTAACTTCATCGTGTACGGTCCTTCTCTGGTTCCGCCCTCCTCGGTCACATGACCGGAAGTAGGCGATAAGCTCCTTCAGGTGCTGGACGGTGGTGAGCTCCAATCCTGTGGTCCATTTGTAGTGTCCCACTAGGTAGGAGTGGGCACTACACAAGGGTCAATTGGGTAACGTTTTACTTCTGCTCACAAGGGACAGTGATATTATATTGATCTATGCATGTAATGTATTTTCTGTGTGTTTTTACATTTGTATGTTTCCCCTGTTAATGCTTAGCCGGCCTATTTGGGTGTAGTTAGACATCCCAGACACTAGAGGAAGATAGGGAGCCCCTAGTATAAATGTCCAGGCCCAGACAGGGAGGGGTTAGGTCATAGTCAGGAGTCTGTGGAGACAGAAGTGAGAAGGCACCAGCCAGAGATATGCTGAGGGCCTCCTCCTGACATGCAGGTGGATAGTCCAGGCTTCTAGTTGTACCAGGAGGCTAGAGAAGGAGTACAGCCTGCCTGGAGAACAGTAAACCCAGCTAGCACAGATGAAGTAACCCCAGTAGTAGGAATGGACCTCCTGTGAGAAACCTGCAGCAACCCAGCACAGGAACAGAACTACCAGCTCAGATTAGTAAGCTAATGGCCGGAGGTACTTGAATATAAAGCAAGGGTCAATGCTGGAGGAAGATTTATATACCAAGGATTAAAGCCAGCATTTAGGCATCCGGGCCTTGGGATCCAGCCAGCTAGAATAGCTGAGGGGATAGTGCAGCATAGTTCTGCGAAGCATTCACTGTTTGCCCTCCAAGTACCTTGCAAGATTTATACCTGCCATATTGTGAAGTGAACCTGCTGTGCATATGTGACATAAGGGACTGCATCATCATCAATTGTATGTACAAAGTTGGACTGTTTCTCCAAGTAAAGCAACGTTTGGTTTACCATACCATCTGTGTACTCCATTACTACTCCTATAAATTGGTGTGCCACAGTTACAGGCACTGGCGTCACGATCCTTAAAGAGACCTTGCCTCAGGCACTCAAAATACCTGCAACATCCAGGGCACCTCACACACCATCAGGTCTGGTCCCTAGATCCAGAGTGTGCCCCAGAAGAACTTGTGTCTACCTCTCCTTCACTGCCGCATGCCTGCCCAGGGTTCCCCTCTAAAAAGTGAGTAACCCTTGATTGCCCATAACCGTGACCTCACTATTGCAATACCCTGCAGGTCTGGCGTGCTGCACATTGGTCGACCGCTCTCAGCAAGGCCTGCATGTGATCCAGCTCTGGGTAGAAAACTGCTGCAAATTCCTGAGCTTTTCCGGTACGACTCAGGGGTTAAGTTATACTGCCTGACCAGAGCCTGCTTGATGTCCTCATAGCTCAGGATGGTCTCGCTGGGCAGGTACCTGAATATTTCAAGGGCTTTTCCCCTGAGCCGTAGAGTGAGGAATCTGACCCACTGGTCCTCTGGCAGCTTGTACTGATGGCAGGCCATCTAAAATGCCAACAAAATGGTGTCCAGGTCCCCATCGTTGTCCAGTATGGAGAAAGTCCTCCGTCCGCAGTTTGGGAATCTGGAGACTTACATTGGGCTGGGGAGGGCTGCTGGAATTGTAGCTTCAGCTGAAGTATTTGTAGCTGGTGCTTACACTCTGCAGCTTCAGCTTTCTCCCGACGTTTTGCAGCCGCCAGGAGGAGCTCAGAGGCTGCCTGGTCTCCAGCCTGGAGATGGTCTAGGGCAGCCTGTAGGAGAGCAGTTGAGCCTGCCAGGCTGGGGGGATGGGCAGGTGGTGTGAGGCCCACCGCGGACCTCACCTCTGGCAACTGGATCCTTGGAGAGCTTTAGTAGAACAGAAGATGGTTGATGTGAACTGCTGGACTAGAGCAGCGGTGTCCTTAATAGGGTAGGTTCAAATTCCTTAATACAAAAATAAAACAAAGTACGGGTACCACGCTATATCTAAAGCAGTGTATGAAAGTGGTTATCGTATAGAACCATAAAACGCAGAGAGTCAAGTGAGTAATTTGCTACAGAGGTGGCGATCGCAAGTCCGTGATTCGCATATACAAAGACAGCTGTCACAAGTCTATACTCCACATGTGATTTTCAGCAGCAATTTCCTTCGCTTCGCATATACAGAGGCAGCTGCCACAAGTCTATACTCCACATGCGATGAACCTGTTATCCACCTCCAGCATATAATCGGATCTCGCCTTGAGCCACCGACCGCCCACTCCAAACCGGTCAGGATTACCTTCACAAAAGGACAAAGAGATGGTGCAATACCCTGAACACTTAGAGGTAAGAAAAGTTTTATTCTACTCACAGATTTTGCAGTTTTTACATGCGTATAAAATTGCCCGACCCGGGTTTCGCACTGAGCTTCGTCAGGGGCTGCGGTCTCTGTGTTTTATGGTTCTATACGATAACCACTTTCATACACTACTTTAAATATAGCGCGGTACCCGTACTTTGTTTTATCCTTGGAGAGCTTTGGCTGTGCCCCCCCTCGCCTTGAATAAAGCTGCCTTCTACCTCCTATCGGCCCCCTATCTGGACTGCGTCCTTCCCGCCATCATTGATAGCCTCAGCCATCTCCTTAGCCTTGCTTCGTGTGTAACTGGCCATCATCGCCATGGATGGTCACTGACACAGACCACATTTTGATGCACACACACCTTATTGTATTTGCACTCAGATTGTCTAGTGTTGAGCTGATCCTAAGACTCCAGCGGCAAAATCTATCGCTGGTCGTCTTTAGTGTCTGGGAGTATGGGTCTCACACTCACACACACTAGTATCTCGATCCCACTTTGCTGCCACCAATATGTGACGAATACCACACCTCCTGCCCGCTTGACGTCACCTACGTCTAGCTCACGAGAAGCGGTATGGTCACGGGTTACCAAAGCATGACGTTACGCCCTCCAGAAGAGCAGGTAAGGTCAGCTTGGTACAGTTTACACACATATCTCCTGTCCAAGCGGGCACAGGGAGGCAACAAGCTGAGAGAGCCTTTTCACTGCCGCAGTGAAAACAGCGCTGTCTCAGCCCGAGTATCTGCCACCAGCTTCTCGTTAGATATATGCCCGATCTGCTAACTGGATTATATAGGGTGAGAAACCAACCCGTGGTAGCTTATAACTAGGCCAAAACACGGACGTGGGGATTTGTGATCGAGATATAAGATAGCACAAGATTAAATTATATATTTAATCACCTTCCGGCTACAAATAAAGTCCAAACATGGTACTGTTAGTTGGTTTCTGTGGGGAGTAATAAATATACCCTTCCCTGGCATCCCACCATCAAACCAAGAACATGGGCACATTCATCGTGGCCACTGGGACACAAATATGTATCCGGTTTTCACCTGCGATGGTCGGGCGATTCATAATTCCTTATGAAATGTAACATGTCTGGGCGGTAGTATTGATCCTGGCAAGGGCTTATACCTTCTGCTGGTTTTTTTTTCTGCAGGATCCCTCCTGTCTGACTGGAGGCATGAAATGTAACAAAAGGTGGCCTGCTAGGAGTTTTCTACTAACTGGCTTCAGCTTTGAAGCAGGGCCCCCCTGTGTAGCTCGATTTCCTCTACCATATTTCAGCAAATAGTGGGTGTGAGGACATGGCTGACAGTAAATATGAATCCATATTCATTACAAATGCATTAAAATGTCCCCTGAATAAGATATATATTTTTTGTTGGAATTTTTGTCATTGATCCCCCTCTGGTATGTCACTGTCCATGTAGTGGGACTATTTGTACACTTCTACTATGTATTTGGTGGCTGCAAATATGACCTGAAGGTTTTTCAGGTTTTCCTGCCATTAAAGTGAATGGGGTCTGCTGTGAACTTGCGGTTCGTGAACATTTGATCGCGTACGCGAACTGTCCCGATATTCGTCTATCACTATTGTTATTTCAACTATTTGCCCCTAGATGGTGCTAGATATATATAGTTTGGGTATGTCTAGTTCAGAGGAGGTTATGTTAGAGAAGGTTATGTTAGAGTCAGAGTGAGCGTGTGAGAGTAGAAGCAAGTTCATGGGGGAGAGAAACAGGCCTAAATCAACACGTAGCTGTTTTTCTTTCCTCTGTGCCCTGATCAAGCCTGGAGAAGACAAGCATAGCAACCAAGATCCAGACAGTGAGTCTACGTCTAAATATGAAGCAAGCTAGTGAGGGTTATATCTGAATCTACATTACAGACCTCATCAGCACAAGTGCCTGAGAGTAACTTTCCAAGTGCTGGGACACAAATGGATAATTAGTGCACAGAATTGTCCTTATTCACTAGAAGCCTTCTGGGATATAGTGGCAAACCTAAATATTTTTAGTAGAGCATCCTGCAAATAGATGTAGCAGAAGACTGATGCATGCCACAAGGAAGAACACCCTTATTGGATAGCTCAAGATAAGTAGAAAACAGTAAATTTAGTACCAGAGTGCTATAGTTAGGACTTAGAATAATGTTTGAAGTCTTGCCTATAAAGTGTCAACCTTAAAGAGAACTCCTTAACTGACAATTGCCTAAAACTGATAAGTGGAATACAATTTAATTATTATTATTTCTGAGACATCACTTATGCCATATGAATGCAGCCCAGCCACCAAAACACCTTAAACACCTACAGTCGTGGCCAAAAGTTTTGAGAATTACATAAATATTGGAAATTGGAAAAGTTGCTGCTTAAGTTTTTATAATAGCAATTTGCATATACTCCAGAAGGTTATGAAGAGTGATCAGATAAATTGCATAGTCCTTCTTTGCCATGGAAATGAACTTACTCCCAAAAAAACCTTTCCACTGCATTTCATAGCTGTCATTAAAGGACCTGCTGAGATAATTTCAGTAATTGTCTTGTTGACTCAGGTGAGAATGTTGACCAGCACAAGGCTGGAGATCATTATGTCAGGCTGATTGGGTTAAAATGGCAGACGTGACATGTTAAAAGGAAGGTGATGCTTGAAATCATTGTTCTTCCATTGTTAACCATGGTGACCTGCAAAGAAACGCGTGCAGCCATCATTGCGTTGCATAAAAATGGCTTCACAGACAAGGATATTGTGGCTACTAAGATTGCACCTCAATCAACAATTTATAGGATCATCAAGAACTTCAAGGAAAAAGGTTCAATTTTTGTTAAGAAGGCTTCAGGGCGTCCAAGAAAGTCCAGCAAGCGCCAGGATCGTCTCCTAAAGAGGATTGAGCTGCGGGATCGGAGTGCCACCAGTGCAGAGCTTGCTCAGGAATGGCAGCAGGCAGGTGTGAGCACATCTGCGTGCACAGTGAGGCAAAGACTTTTGGAAAATGGCCTAGTGTCAAGAAGGGCAGCAAAGAAGCCACTTCTCTCCCCCAAAAAACATCAGAAAATATGGTGAATGGACTGCTGAGGACCGGGGCAAAGTCATATTCTCCGATGAAGCCTCTTTCAGATTGTTTGGGGCATCAGGAAAAAGGCTTGTCCGGAAAAGAAAAGGTGAGCGCTACCATCAGTCCTGTGTCATGCCAACAGTAAAGCATCCTAAGACCATTCATGTGTGGGGTTGCTTCTCATCCAAGGGAGTCGGCTCACTCACAGTTTTGCCCAAAAACACAGCCATGAATAAAAAATGATACCAAAATACCCTCCAACAGCAACTTCTTCCAACAATCCAACAACAGTTTGGTGAAGAACAATGCATTTTCCAGCACGATGGAGCACCGTGCCATAAGGCAAAAGTGATAACTAAGTGGCTCGGGGACCAAAACGTTGACATTTTGGGTCCATGACCTGGAAACTCCCCAGATCTTAATCCCATTGAGAATTTGTGGTCAATCCTCAAGAGGCGGGAGGACAAACAAAAACCCACTAATTCTGACAAACTCCAAGAAGTGATTATGAAAGAATGGGTTGCTATCAGTCAGGAATTGGCCCAGAAGTTGATTGAGAGCATGCCCAGTCGAATGGCAGAGGTCCTGAAAAAGAAGGTCCAACACTGCAAATACTGACTCTTTGCATAAATGTCATGTAATTGTCGATAAAAGCCTTTGAAACGTATGAAGTGCGTGCAATTATATTTCACTACATCATAGAAACAACTGAAACAAAGATCTAAAAGAAGTTTAGCAGCAAACTTTGTGAAAATTTATATTTTGGCCACGACTGTACACCATCAAGGGCACCTCAACTTCCATCTGGCTGGTGTTCCCTGCAATCAAGAGTGCCCCAGAAGATTTAGTGCTGTCTTCCTCATCACTGCACGCTGGCCCAGGGGGGCTCTGCTGACTGTGAGTACATGAACTACTACCCTCATCGGCCCACGGTGAGCCTCACGTGTTTTCCCCTGCGGGTCCGGCATGCTGCAGTTATCTAGCTGGTTAATAGGGACGGTGTGTCCTACCTTTTTTTTGTTTTAAAATACACTTTACTTGCCAAGGTCAAAGGGAATATATAACAGTTATCCAGCGAGTTAATTGGGTCTATGTGACCTACCTATATATATTTTTGCTTTAAAATACACTGTACTTGCCATGGTCAAAGGAAATATATTATAATTATTCAGCCATTTAATTAGGTCGCTGTGACCTACCAATTGTAAGGGATCGCTCTCTCACATGGGGTCGAAATGACAGACTTCTCCTCTGACGATGGGATTCAAGTCCAAATGGTCCTTTTTTTTGGTACTTTAGCACCAGCACAAACATAAATCCAAACCAAAATAAACATCTGCCCATCTGGGCCCTAGCTAATAAAGAGGTCTTCTCCCTGACTCACCTCTAAAGCGCAGTTTACCCACAGGGTCTTAGGCTCCAACCTTTAGCAGCTCACCAAACATAAGTCCAGGGGAGAGATCCGGCTTCACTAAGCCATACGGTCTAGCAGCCCACCTGGCAGTGACCACACAAGCCTCTCAGGCTTCCCTCTCTGTAGGGTCACTTCCTCTCACCTAGACTCATACACTGAGGGTTGACCTATACCTCCTTGATTAACCCAGCTGGCCTCACCTGGGGCCAGGAAACCTGTAATGGATTAAGGTTGTTGACAGGAAGACTCCCACTGCTAACCTGTCTCCAAGTCCAAAGAAATCCAGCCCATACAACTTTAAATTAAATAATCTCCAGCAAGCTACAGTTGCAAGAAAAAGTATGTGAACCCTTTGGAATGATATGGATTTCTGCGCAAATTGGTCATAAAATGTGCTCTGATCTTCATCTAAGTCACAACAATAGACAATTACAGTCTGCTTAAACTAATAGCACACAAAGAATTAAATGTTACCATGTTTTTATTGAACACACCATGTAAACATTCACAGTGCAGGTGGAAAAAGTATGTGAACCCTTGAATTTAATAACTGGTTGAACCTCCTTTCGCAGCAATAACTTCAAACAAATGTTTCCTGTAGTTGCAGATCAGACGTGCACAACTGTCAGGAGTGCTTGACCATTCCTCATTACAGAACTGTTTCAGTTCAGCAATATTCTTGGGATGTCTGGTGTGAATCGCTTTCTTGAGGTCATGCCACAGCATCTCAATCGGGTTAAGGTCAGGTCTCTGACTGGGCCACTCCAGAAGGCGCATTTTCTTCTGTTTAAGCTATTCTGTTGTTGATTTACTTCTATGCTTTGGGTTGTTGTCCTGTTGCAACACCCATCTTCTGTTGAGCGTGGACAGATGGCCTTAAGTTCTCCTGCAAAATGTCTTGATAAACTTGGGAATTAATTTTTCCTTCGATGATAGCAATCCGTCCAGGCCCTGACGCAGCAAAGCAGCCCCAAACCATGATGCCGCAACCACCACAGTTGGGATGAGGTTTCGATGTTGGTGTGCTGTGCCTCTTTTTCTCCACACATAGTGTTGTGTGTTTCTTCCAAACAACTCAAGTTTGGTTTCATCTGTCCACAGAATATTTTGTCAGTACTGCTGTGGAACATCCAAGTGCTCTTGTGCAAACTGTAAATGTGCCGCAATTTTTTGGGGACAGTAGTGGCTTCCTATCTGGTATCCTCCCACGAAATCCATTCTTGTTTAGTGTTTTATGTATCGTAGATTTGCTAACAGGGATGTTATCATATGCCAGACACTTTTGTAAGTCTTTAGTTGACACTCTAGGATTCTTCTTCACATCATTGAGCAGTCTGTGCTATGCTCTTGCAGTCATCTTTACAGGATGGCCACTACTAGGGAGAGTAGCAGCAGTGCTAAACTTTCTCCATTTATAGGTAATTTGTCTTACTGTGGACTGATAAACAACAAGGCTTTTGGAGATACTTTTATAACCCTTTCCAGCTTTATGCAAGTCAACAATTCTTAATTGTTGGTCTTCAGAGAGCTCTTTTGTGCGAGGCATCATTCACATCAGGCAATGCTTATTGTGAGAAGCAAACCCAGAACTGGTGTGTGTTTTTTAAAGGGCAGGGCAGCTGTAACCAACACCTCCAATCTCATCTCATTGATTAGACTGCAGTTGGCTGACACCTTACTCCAATTAGCTCTTGGAGAGTCTCTTCATTAGTCTCGGAGTTCACATACTTTTTCCACCTGCACTGTGAATGTTTACATGGTGTGTTCAATAAAAACATAGTAACATTTAATTATTTGTGTGTTTTTTAGTTTAAGCAGACTGTGATTGTCTATTGTTGTGACTTAGATGAAAATCAGATCACATTTTATGACCAATTTGTGCAGAAATCCATATCATTCCAAAGGGTTCACATACTTTTTCTTGCAACTGCCTATCTAGCTGAAGCAAAACCATATCTAGATTTCAGTTATCTCACCCAGCTAAACTGAACAACTGGGTGAGATACAAACCCCCCAGCATACCTCTAAAATGCATTTTACTGTACACATTACCACTAGTGATGATCGAGCGCCAAAGTATTCGGGTGTTCGGCCCGAACACATTGCTATATTCGTATGCTTGACCGAGCACCCGAGTATAATGGAAGTCAATGGGAGACAACCAGGCACCTCCTACTCTGAAGAGGGGAGGGTGCCTGGTCCATTGAAAAAGGTCAGAAAGTGACAGAAACACCACCAGAATTGATCTTAAACACCCTGGGGACAATGTCTGGATGCATCTTGGACTCCCAGGTCGCTGCTAGGAACCATGTTGTCTGAGTTGTACACCACTTTTACAGACTGACAAAAATACGCACAAACCCCCCCCCCCCAAAAAAAAAAAAAAAATCTGTATATTCAATTGTATATAAAGTGCAAGTGCTGTCAAAAATTACAAGCAAGAAGCACTCCAAAACAGTTTGTATATCACATAAAGGAGGGCCTCATTCACATTGTGGTACAATTGTTCAGGTAGTGGGACTCCTACACTCATAAAGCCTATGCACTAAGTGAAAGGGCTGCCAAAAATAACAAGGAATCGGCAGAATAATGCACTATTTAATACACATAAAGGAGGACATCTTACACACTCTTGAAAAATTATGATTGGTGGCCTGCTGGTGACCCTCAAAAACATTTGGAGAAAGGGCTTGCTGATCTGACCATCCAAAACATGAGGGGCGAGGGCCTACTGGTGAGCTGATGCTCTAAAACATTATATGCAAGTGCCTGCTGTTGAGCTGACGCTCTAAAACATTATATACGAGTGCATGCTGTTCAGCTGATGCTCTAAAACATTATATGCGAGTGCATGATGTCCAGCTGACCCTCTAAAACATTATATGCGAGTGCCTGCAGGTGAGCTAACGCTCTAAAACATTAAAGTGTAAAATATATATGCGTCACGCCTTGCCCTATGAATGTGCGGAGATCTGTCAGACTGGTAGCATATGTCTGACTCTTCTCTTTGTTTTGGTTTGGGTTTGAGCTGGATCCACCTTCCCTCAGGTGTACTGGGTTGATTTTTAGTGAGGCTATTTATTCCTACTTCTCCCAGGGCCTGTGCGGGTTATAGTTAATTCCTGTTGGCTTTGGATGTGTTCTGGATCATCTGCTCCAGCTCAGCTCAAGATAAGTTCTCTCTGTTTCTTCCTTGATCTCTTTTATCTAGGCCTCTAAAACCATATATGTGAGTGCCTGTAAATGAGCTGATGTTTTAAAACATTATATGCGAGTGCATGCTGTACAGCTGATGCTCTAAAACATTATTTTCAAGTGCATATTGTTCAACTGATGCTCTAAAACATTATTTGTGAGTGCCTTCAGGTGAGCTGATGCTCTAAAACATTATATGCGAGTGCATGCTGCTCAGCTGACATTCTAAAACATTATATGTGATTGCATGCTGTTCAGCTGACCATATAAAAAAATTTGAGTTGAGGGCCTGCAGTTAAGCTGACCCTAATAAACCGTATGAGTTGAGGGCCTGCAGTTGAGCTGACCCTATTAAAAAAATTAGAGTGGAGGGAATATATACAATCTGGATGAGGAGGAGAAAACAAGATTCAACCATATACTCTTTTTTTTTTTGTAGTGGAAAAGGTGCGTGGAATACACTACAGTAGATTGAGTACATTATAAATGATAGATTGAAATTGCCTTTATGTTCATCATCAGCTCAGCTCTCCTTTGGTGGAGTTGAGAAGTCAGGGGCAATCCAGGCCTTGTTAATTTCTATCTGAGTCAACCTGTCAGTATTGCCAGTGGACAAGCGGATACGCTTAGCTGCTATAATGCCACCAGCAGCACTAAATACACGCTCAGACAAAACGATGGCGGAAGGGCAGGCCAGCACTCCAAGGCGTAGAGCGCAAGTTTGTGCCATGTGTCCAGCTTGGACATCCAGTAGTTGTAAGGCACTGAGGGATCATTTAGGATGCTGACACGATCTGCTATGTATTCCCTCACCATCCTCCAAAACTTTTCCCTCCTTGTACCACTAGGCCACGCTTCAGGGTAAGGTTGCTGGCGGGGTGTCATGAAAGTGGCCCATGCCTTGTAGAACGTTGCCCTGCCTTTATTGGAACTGCTGTTTGTTCCCCTTGTCTTCCTTCCTCGGTTGCCTAAGGAAGTACAGACTCTGCCGGCCGCATTATCAGATGGAAAATTTTGGAGCAATCTCTCAACAAGTACCTTCTGATATTGCACCGTTTTACTCGTCCTCTACACCACAGGAATGAGAGATGAGAAGTTCTCTTTGTAGCGGGGGTCAGGAAGGGTGAACACCCAGTAATCTGTGTTATCTAAAATGCATATAATGCGAGGAAAGGCAGCCTAACATGAAGTCAGCCATGTGTGCCAAAGTACCAACAGGCAAAACATTGATGTCGACATCAGCATGACTCTACATCTCCTTATCCTCCTCCACCTCTTCTGCCCATCCTTGCTGAACAGATGGAATTAAAGTTCCATGGGTACTAACCTCTGTAGCAGAGGCAACCGTCTCCATCTCCTCCTCCTTCTCCTTCTCTTCATGGTCCAATTCGCTCTGAGAATACAAACTGTGGGTGGTCTGGCTATTATCCTGTGTAATGTCCTCCCCCATTTCCTCGTCTGCCACATTCAAAGAGTCGTCCTTAATTGTGAGTAGCGAATGTTTGAGTAGACACAGCAGTGGGATGGTTATGCTGATAATAGCGTTATTGCCACTAACCATCTGTGTAAATTCATCAAAGTTTTTTAAAACCTCAGAGGTCTGACATCAATCCCCACTCCTCGCTTGTGAAAAGTGGCAGTTGACTCGAAAGGCGACAACAATGTTGCAGCTGGTATTCCATAACTGCCTTTTGCTGCTCACAAAGCCTGGCCAACATGTGGAACGTAGAGTTCCAGCGCGTGCTAACGTCGCACAACAGTTGGTGAGCTGGAAGCTGCAAGCACTGCTGCAGCTTTGACAGACCGGCTGAAGCTGTGGACAACTTGTGGAAATGAGCACACACGCGGCGCGCCTTTACAAGTAGCTCTGGCAAATTGGGATAGGTTTTGATAAACCACTGAACCACTAAGTTTAAGACGTCGGCTAGGCATGGGATGTGTGTCAGGTTGCCGAGCTCCAAAGCCGCCACCAAGTTACAGCCATTGTCAGACACAACCATGCCTGGTTGTAGGTTGAGTAGCACAGCTCGGTCTGGTCCCTTATACCCTGCCACAGCCCTGCGGCGGTTTGCTGTTTGTCCCCTAAGCAGATCAGCTTCAGCACAGCCCGTTGACGCTTACCCACAGCAGTGCTACACTGCTTCCAGCTAGCGACTGATGGCTGACTGCTGCTGGAGGAGGAGGTGGCGGAGGTGAAGTGGGGGTTGGAGCCAGTATTATAGCTGCTGGCGGAGGCCCTGATGGACGCAGGGCCCGCAATCCTGGGCGTGGGTAGCACCTGTGCCATCCCAGGGTACGACTGACTCCTGGCCTCCACAACATACACCCAGTGTGCGGTCAGGGTAATGTAGCATCCCTGACCACCAGCACTGGTCCATGAGTCTGTGGTAAAGTGGACCTTCCCAGTAACTGCGTTGGTCAGGGCACAGGTGATGTTCTGGGACACATGCGGGTGTAAGACGGGCACGGCACACCTTGAAAAATAGTGGCGGCTGGGGACTGCGTACCAAGGGACGGCCGCTGACATCAGGCTGCAGAAGGCCTCAGTGTCCACAAGCCTAAATGGCAACATTTCAAGGGCCAGTAATTTCGAAAGTTGCACATTTGGTGCTATGGCCTGTGGGTGGGTGGGTATTTGTGCTTGCATTCAAATGACTGTGGAAGCTGCACTGGGACAGAGAAGTGGATGTTGTTGCTGATGGTTCACGCGAAAGTCCAGGTGCAGGGAGAGGGGCATCCGGGCCTGCGCCTTTGACAGGGGATTGGCCAGCAGTGCGTAACACAGGGGAAAAGGAGGCAGTGGTGCGACCCGCAGACCCAGATTATGGACCCAGGTGTTCGGCCCACTTAGTAAAATTTGGCACAGATTATTGGAATTTGTAATAAAGACACTGTTTTCTGATGTAGTACAGTATTGGTTACAGAACACCACAGATTATGGACACTATATAAGGCCCAGATTATTGGAATTTGTAATAAACACAGTTTTCGGTTGCAGGACATTATGACACAGAAACCCACAGCATATGGACACTAGATTAGGCCCAGATTAGTTAAATTTGCCCTAATGAAACAGTTTTTAGATGGCGTACTGTATATGTCACAGAAAACAACACACTGTAGACACTAGGTTAGGCCCAGATTATTTAAATTTACACTAAAGAAACAGTTTTCGGATGGAGTACTATATACAGTCAGGTCCATAAATATCGGGACATTGACACAATTCTAACATTTGTGGCTCTATACACCACCACAATAGATTTGAAATTAAATGAACAAGATGTGGTTTAACTGCAGACTGTCAGCTTTAATTTGAGGGTATTTACAACTAAATCAGGTGAACGGTGTGGGAATTACAACAGTTTGCATATGTGCCTCCCACTTATTAAGGGGCCAAAAGTAATGGGACAATTGGCTTCTCAGCTGTTCCATGGCCAGGTGTGTGCTTATTCCCTCATTATCCCAATTACAATGAGCAGATAAAAGGTCCAGAGTTCATTTCAAGTGTGCTATTTGCATTTGGAATCTGTTGCTGTCAACTTTCAAGATGAGATCCAAAGAGCTGTCACCATCAGTGAAGCAAGCCATCATTAGGCTGAAAAACACAACAAACCGATCAGAGACATAGCAAAAACATTAGGCGTGGCCAAAACAACTGTTTGGAACAATCTTAAAAAGAAGGAACACATTGGTGAGCTCAGCAACACCAAAAGCTCGGAACCACGGAAAACAGCTGTGGTGGATGACCGAAGAATTATTTCCCTGGTGAAGAAAACACCCTTCACAACAGTTAGCCAGATCAAGAACACTCTCCAGGGGATAGGTGTGTCAAAGTCAACAGAAGACTTCACCAGAGTGAATACAGAGGGTTCACCACAAGATGTAAACCATTGGTGAGCCTCAAAAACAGGAAGGCCAGATTAAAGTTTGCCAAACGACATCTAAAAAAGCCTTCACAGTTCGGGAACAACATCCTATGGACAGATGAGACCAAGAACAACTTGTACCAGAGTGACGGGAAGAGAAGAGTATGGAGATGGAAAGGAACTGCTCATGATCCTAGGCATACCACCTCATCAGTGAAGCATGGTGGTGGTAGTGTCATGGCGTGGGCGTGTATGGCTGCCAATTGAACTGATTCCGTTGTATTTATTGATTATGTGACTGCTGACAAAAGCAGCAGAATGAATTCCGAAGTGTTTTGGGGAATATTATCTGCTCATATTCACCCAAATGCTTCAGAACTCATTAGACGGCGCTTCACAGTGCAGATAGACAATGACCCAAAGCATACTGCAAAAGCAACCAAATAGGTTTTTTTAAGGGAAAGAAGTGGAATGTTATGCAATGACCAAGTCAATCACCTGACCTGAATCCGATTGAGCATGCATTCACTTGCTGAAGACGAAACTGAAGGGAAAATGCCCCAAAGACAAACAGGAACTGAAGACAGTTGCAGTAGAGGCCTGGCAATGCATCACCAGGGATGAAACCCAGCGTCTGGTGATGTCAATGCGTTCCAGACTTCAGGCTGTAATTGACTGCAAAGGATTTGCAACCAAGTATTAAAAAGTGAATACTTTTGGTCCCTTAACAAGTAGGAGGCACATATGCAAAGTGTTGTAATTCCTACACCGTTCACCTGATTTGGATGTAAATACCCTCAAATTAAAGCTGACAGTCTGCAGTTAAAGCACATCTTGTTCGTTTTATTTTAAATACATTGTGGTGGTGTATAGAACAAAACATTTTAGAATTGTGTTGATGTCCCAATATTTATGGACCTGACTGTATGTCACGGATGTGTATTAAACGCACACTATAGACAATAAATGTGGCGCTGATTATTTGAGTATACTCAAAAAGACAGTCTGCGGATGATGTACAGTATATATCACTAATTGGTATTAAAGAAAAATATCTTGCTGCTGTCAAACACACACACAGTAGTACTAAAAAGGACTTTGGGGTCTTTGAAGAGCTTTTGGTAGAAAAAACTGCAAATTTCTCTCCCTGCACTATCTGTCCCTTCCTCAGCACACATGTCCCTGAGACTGATCAATTTAGCACAGGTAAAAATATATTGCTGCTCTAAAACACACACCCACACAGTAGTCCTAAAAAGGCTTAAAGCTTTCTTAGAATAGTAACTGTAAATTTTGCTCCCTACACTGCCTTTCCCTTCCTACGCTCTGCTCTCCCTGACTATTAGTGATCCGAGCACGTGTCATAAGGTGTAGGCCTTGTATTCACCCCATAAGATGCACTAGCATTTTCCTCCTATTTTGGGGGGAAAAAGGTGTGTCTTATGGGGCAAAAAATACGATTTATATATAAATATATTGTGGGGTTTTGTTTTGGTAGACAGATGCAGTATAGAGGTAATCACAATGTCTTTAACTTAAACAGTTTGGTGTTTATTCACACAGGAAACACAAAATGACCGTTCACAGTCTTGGTGTTTGTTCATACCATACAATGTCCATAGAACTAAATCTTCACCTGGTTAGCAGTCTTTCCCCCAGCCGTCCACAGCAGGCTTTAGGTGCCTTTTTACCTTTCAAGCCTTTAGCACGGCACCAATTCACAGATCCCAAAACAGTCTCCACAGCTTCCCTATCAGATGGAGGATCATCCACACCCAGCTTTGACTGCTGGCTGGGTTTTATATAGGCCAATAAAGACCCAGCCTGGAGCATGGGGAGAAGCCACCCACCCAGCACTTCGGCTACTCCCAGTAAGAGCCGGCCCGGATCGGCTTTACAGCCATACTAACAACAAACAGTGTCAATCAGCACTAGCTGCCGTTGACACTTAAAACTACCAGCTCTTACCTCAGGATTTCGGTGACACATACCTTCCATCAATGATGGCCCCTTGCACCTTCCTACATACCTTCCCCCCTTTGTTCAACCCAGAGGGGGTGAACACCTGCCAGACAGTGTACCTGGGACAGGGCATCTGCGCTTCCCTGTAACCTGCCTGCCCTATGTTCCACAGAAAATTTTAAGTTTTGTAATGACAAGAACCACCTGGTGACCAGAGCATTCCTCTCTTTGGCCTGGCTCATCCACTTGAGATGGGAGTGGTCGGTCATTAAATGGAACTTTCTCCACAACAGATAAGACTCGAGTGCCCATTTGATGGCCAGGCACTCTCTCTCTCCACTATACTGTACCTATGTACACTGTCTCGGCTGGGGTAAGCTTTCGGCTCAGGAAAACAACAGGATGTTCCTCCCCATTGGTGTCCTGAGAGAGTACAGCTCCGAGGCTTACTCTAGAGGCATCAGTCTGTACCACAAACTCCCTCTTTAAGTCAGGTGTCACCAATACAGGGGACCCACACAGGGCAGACTTCAAAGCAGAGAAAGACTTTTCCGCCTGCTCATTCCACTGAACTGTCACTGACTTGTGTCCCTTCAAAAGGCCTGTCAATGGTGTGGCGACTGTAGCAAAATTTGGGACAAACCTCATATAGTACCCCACCATACTCAGGAACTACTTTATTTGGCGAGTATTGACAGGTCGGAGCTAATTCCTAATTGCCTCAATTTTGTTCACCTGAGGTTTGATAATTCTGCGCCCAATTACATACCCCAGGTACTTGGTCTCTTCTAATCCTATCACACACTTTTTTGGATTAGCGGTTAAGCCAGCCTTTCTAAGGTAGTTCACTACCGCCTGTACTTTAGGTAGGTGACTTTTCCAGTCAGTGCTATGGATAACGATTTCATCTAGGTACGCCGAAGTGTACCGACAATGTGGACGGAGTACAATGTCCATTAGCATGTTGAAATGTGGCGGGAGAGCCATGTAGACCAAAGGGTAATACCTTGTACTGATACAGCCCCTCTGGCTTGATGAAAGCCGTTTTTTCCTTGGCAGCCTCTGTCAAGGGTACTTGCAGTACCCTTTGGTGAGGTCCAACACAGAAAAATATTGGGCTTGGCCCAACTTCTCAATAAGCTTATCCACTCGGGGCATGGGATATGCATCAAACTTGGACACCTCATTCAGCTTGCGCAAGTCGTTACATAACCGCAATGTCCTGTTCGGCTTGGGTATTAAAACTATCGGACTGGCCCATTAACTTTTTGACTCCTCAATGACACCTAGCTGGAGCATTAGCTGCACTTCCTCCGCAATGGCTTGTCGTCTGAGCATTGGGTACCCGGTATGGTTTTAACCGGACTTTTGCCTGAGGCTCGGTGATAATGTCATGTCGGACTATGGAAGTGCGTCCAGGAAGGTCCGAGAACACATCTGTGTTCCGAATAATGAACTCCCTTGCTTCCTGAGCCTGTCGATTATAGATCTTACTCTGGGCTCGCTGCGCTGCCTCTATATGCTCCCTAACCAGAGGTAAAACTGTTTCCATCCGTCCTTGCATCTGGGTGATGCACTCAACAACACTTATTTGCAGTGTGGGTTGTTGGCCACGTCCAACAGACGGCGAGGGTGTCTGCCGTATAGCAGTTCGAAGGGTGAGAACCCAGTAGAGGCCTTGGGCACCTCTCGCACTGCGAACATGAGATAGGGCTGAAGAAGGTCCCAGTCCCTCCCATCCTTAGAGACCACTCTTTTTAGCATATTTTTTAATATTTGATTATTTTTTATACACGGACGTCGGTAGCTGTTTTATGTGGAGAATCTTACAGAGTTCCCTCATGACCCTAAACATAAACGGGGTCCCTTGGTCAGTTAGAACCTCCTTACGCAGACCCACAGAAGAAAACATCTCCATTAACTGCTTAGCTATGAGTTTGGCTGATGTATGCCACAGTGGCAGCGCCTCCGGGTACCAAGTGGCGAAGTCGAGGATGACCAAGATGTGTTGGTGTTCCCTAGCAGATTTTGGTACTGGGCCTACGATATCCATAGCGATTCACTTGAACTGGTACCCGGGAGGGGTACCAGGGGACTACGGAAATGTGGCTGGGGGCTAGTTATCTGGCAGGTTGGGCAAGACTTACAATATTCTTGTACCTCTCTGAACACACTGGGCCAGTAAAACCGCTGTAGAATCCGATCCTGCGTTTTTTGCTATCCCAGATGACCTCTGAGAACATGCTGGTGGGCTACCTCTAACACAAGTTTGCGATAAGCCTTAGGCACCAACAACTGGTCAATGGATTGACCTCGCAGCTGGTTTACTAGATACAACATCTCTTGATAAACCACAAAATGTGGAAACACCGTCTCTGCCCCGGTTGTTGTGGTTCACCATCTATTATTAATACATTTTCCCAGGCTCAGGATAGGGTTGGGTCTAAGGACTTTGGACTCAGGTTCCCAGGGTTCTGGTCTTTCCCCTGAGCCGGGCCACTCTGCTAGGGTCACATCTGTCTCACGGGCCGGTTTCCCGGCCATAGTGCCGGGAAACCGAGGAAGTCTCTCCCAATTATTAGTTAATACGGTAATTTTGTGGCGACGGCCACCTCATGAGTCTAACTGCCGGCCACCGTTGATAGAGAGACCAGGGCGTTGATAGAGAGACCCATGAATGCACACAACACCGACCTTTCGGCCAGTATACTCGATGGGCCGCACCAGGGCAGCTCTTACCAGGGACACCAGGATCCCTGAGTCCAGCAATGCCACTGCCAGAGGGTCCCCCACTTCCACCTGGCACAGGTGGCTATTGTCTACAGTCTCTGAGGTACCTGTGGCAAACAGCTTCCTGGCATGTTATCTATGGGTTCACCCCGATGGGGACAGTCAGCCCTTATGTGTCCAGGCTCGTGACACCACCAGAAAACCATCGTGGCTGGGTCTGCAAGGGATACATCCCTGGTGGGCTTGGCTGGCGCCGGGTCTGGGGTCGAGATTTCCGGGGTTAGACTGGCCTCCTCCCTAAAGCACCCCCCTGCAGATTTCTGGTGACCTTGTAGCGCTCCACCAGGTCAACCATCTCTAAAGCATTACCAGGCGATACCTGGCCGATCCAGTGCTGGAGAGGGTATGGCAAAGCCCTCCAAAACACATCTGCCAACAGATGGTCGAGCATAGCAGTATGTGTCAATATGTCAGGCTGCAGCCACTTCTGCAACGGGCGTAGCAGGTCATAATATTGTGGTTTGGCAGGTTCAGCCGAGTTAAATTCCCACTGTTGCACCCGCTGAGCCCGGACCAATACATTTACCCCCAGTCACGCCAGGATCTCACATTTTACAGTCGAATAGTCGGCCGCTTGATCATTGGGGAGATCAAAAAAACTGTTGCTGGGGTCCAGACGCCAGGAACGGAGCGAAGACCTCAGCCCACTGGTTTAGGGGTAATTTCTCCCTCACGGCCACCTTTTCGAACATTGCCAGATAGGTCTCGACGTGATCCAAGGGGGACATCTTAGGGATCGCCGCATGGACAGCTTTCCGGGTATCGTGGACGTTCTGGGATGCTCCGGCCGCTTGCAACGCCATTACATGTTGTAATACCAGCTGTTTAGTTTCCTGCTGCTGCTTGTTAGCCTACCGCTGCTGCAAGTTAGCCTCCACGAGGGCTTTCATGTCCGCTTCCATTTTGTCAGGGGACACGGGTCGTAACCTTGCCGGCTTAATATAGGACATGCACTTGTGCCCGGGAAAAACTTAAAAACTTTTTGTCTTTTAGGCCTGCCTCTACCGCTTCTGCCCGTATCTGACACCAATTGTAGGGTTTTGCTCTGGTAGACAGGCTAGCGGACGCAGTATAGAGGCAATCACAAAGTCTTTAACTTACTGTAAACAGTTCTGTGTTTATTCACACATAAGGAAACACAAAATGACCACTCACAGTCTTAGTTTGTTCATACTATGCAATGTTCATAGAACAAAATCTTCACCTGGTTAGCAGTATTTCCTCCAGCCGTCCACAGCAGGCTTTAGGTGCCTGTTGTCCAGCATGCAGCTTTCAAGCCTTTAGCACGGCACCAATTCACAGATCCCAACACAGAGTCTCCACAGATTCCCTATCAGATGGATAATAATCCACACCCAGCTGAGACTGCTGACTGGGTTTTATATTGGCCAATGAAGACCTGGAGCGTGTGGAGAAGCCACTCACCCAGTAGTTTGGCTACTGCTAGTAAGAGCCGGACCGGATTGGTTTTACAGCCATACTAACAACAAACAGTGTCAATCAGCACTAGCTGCCATTGACACTAAAAACTACTGACTCTTACCTCACCGAGGCCAGGAACTTCGGTGACACATACCTTCCATCAATGACTGCCCCTTGCGCCTTCCAACTATATATATATAAATCTCCATATACATACAGTATATATATTGAATTCAATTTTAGTTAGGTAGTGTTAGTGAAGATTTATGCAACATCTTTGTGCGTGTGTGCATCAATAAATGTTATTTTAAATTTTTTTCTCTACTCCTTTTCTCTATATTTCAAATGTATTACAAGCCCCTTCACATGTGAAAACACAACATACACACCGCTCACACTAAATTAAGGTTTACACATTTCACACCCCAATAAAATCAAAATGGCCCATCCGTCCCAACAAAAATACTCAGCTGCAGAGGCATACGTCATGCTTGCCTCTGATACTGCCAGTGAGGGAGAAGAGGATGCCACTTTCCTCTACTCCTCTACCCCCTCATCATCATCCGCTGATGAGGGACCCTCTAGAAGGCACCCCAGAACAACAGCTAATGCAGCCCCCCAGAGTGAGCCCATATGGACCCCACCCCCTGATCATTTTCAGCCCTAAATTCTGGATTTTGAGGGCAGCTCCGGAATACAGATTGTGCAGGCTTCACTGAACTAGATTTTTTCAAAATCTTCTTCTTCTCTGAAGATTTTGTAAATTGAATGGTGGCCCAAACCAATTTATACGCCCAACAATTCATTGATCAGAGCCCTATATTAGCATACACTAGACCCCTAGGTTGGACCACAGTAAGTGTAGCAGAGATGATGACGTTTTGGGGACTCGTGCTGCATATGGGCACTGTAAAAAAGCCAAACGTTAGACAATATTGGAGTTTGGACATTTTCTACCAGACTCCAATTTACAGTAAGATCATGACCCAGATGCAATTTGAGTCAATTTGTAAATTCCTACACTACAACGACCATACACAGATATTTGAATGTCTGTTCAAGGTTAGGCCTGTCATTGACTACTTTAACACCAAGTTTGTTGAGGTGTACAACCCTGATAAAAATGTCAGTGTAGATGAGTCCCTATTACTTTTCAAACACGAAAAACAAGTGTTGTACAAAAAGCTGGCCGTACACATTGTACAGATGGCAATGTGCAATGTGTACGCGCTATTTTAATCTGCCGGCCACACAGGAACTTTCCTTCAGTTCCAAGAGGTGTTATCAAGGCCATAATTTTTCAAACGCAGGTCAGGGAGGGTCCAAGTACTTCAGGAAGTCATGGTGCCTGTGTTGTACTAGGGCAACTTTTCCAGGTCAAGTCCCCCAGACAGCAAGGAAGGGAAGGACCCAAAAAGATGCAGGGTGTGTTCCAAAAGGGGGAAAAGGAAAGACACCATTTACTACTGCAAAACCTGCCCTGAAAAACCTGGCCTGTGCATGCAGGAGTGTTTTAAAATCTAGCACTCATCCATGGAGTATTAATTTAATTTCATCCATGATGTACCCTGTAGTTTTACCACCTTATATCTCTGATTTAGTCCGCATAGCTTTTTTTCGCCAACCACTGCTAATTAATTTTAGCGAAACACCTGTTAGGTCAAAATTGCCATTTCCAGGGCGGAGCTTGGCCACAGAGCGAGACGCACATGCTTGTGTGAGCTCTGCTGCAGACACAGTGAAAGCGAGCTTAATCAGCACATTCAGAGCGGAGAAAATGGGGAAAATCGGGCGAGACAAATCCAGAGATAACCCCGGACCACGGGGATCAAACCCAGTCCATGGAGAGATGGAGAAATTCTTTAAGAAAAGCGCTCAGAGACCCCGCGCTGAATCCAAGATAGCGCGGGAGAGAGAGTAAGCAGTAAGAGACGAGCAGGCAGACGCATCTGCAGACTCGGACGGAGGTAGGGAAAGCAAAGCAGAATCCCTTCACACTGGGGAAAACCTCCCGGTCTCCAGATCTTTTATAAGAAAGGCTTTAGGAGTCGCATTAGCTCCTTTAAAACAGGACTTACAAGAAATTAAGAGCGACCAGAAGCAACTCAGAGAACGTGTGGAGGTGCTAGAGGCCAGTCACGAGGAAGCAATGGCTTTTAACACCGCGGCATCCCACAGCTTTGAACACACACAGGCTCACATTAACCACCTGTACAGCCTGGTCGAAGACCAAGATAACAGGGGACGGAGACACAACCTCCATATTAAGGGCATTCCAGAGACTGTATTGCCTGAGTCTATCATGCCGGCATTGAAAGAGCTGTTCCTAAAGCTACTAGGCCCCGAGGCCACAGATGACCTCACTACGGATCGAGCTCACAGGGCGCTTCACCCACCTCCCAAGCCACAAGAACCTCCATGAGACATAACTTGCAAGCTGGTCAGTTTTAGCACCAAAGAAAAGTTGCTTAAAGCGGCGAGAAAAAGACACCTACTTTCTTGCTTTGGGTCCACTGTTTCTTTATTCCAGGATTCATCACCAATGCCATTACAGAAAAGAAGAGCGCTAAAACCTCTTCTAGGTGGATTGCAGCAGAAATTTATCACCTACCGTTGGCTCCATCCGTTTGGTTTATTGATTAACAACCCGGGGCGCAAGCTAATGATCAGATCTCCCTCTGACCTTCCCCAGGTATACAGCACCCTGGAGATCGAGCCGCTGGATAAACCGGATTGGTACATCGTTAAAAACCGGACTTACCTGCTATACTTTTGTTGGAACCTTGGACCCCGAGTGCTTCCTCCAGAGCCCAGCGCTCACAGAGAAGGATGATGAAGACAACCCCAAGAAGGATTTCCCTGGACCCAGATTGACTCTCCACAGGAAGATTACCTGATTCCTGCTACTCTTCCACTTGAGGGAACCTCCACTCCTGGTCCACAATTAGTCCTTCACCTGAAGTCTTACTAGCTAAAGTCATAAGTTGATACTAAGTTCACTCTGTTCTCCCTTACTAAGTTCTAATTTTCTGAACTCTGAATCTATCCAGAGTTTTATTTCTTATTTCTTATCTCTATCTCCACTTCCCTAAATTCTTTTTCTCAAAATATCCCCTAATCTACCCCCTCCATATGGATTTGTAGCACTCTAGAACACCTAAGAAGCTTTGCGGAAGGAGAGGTTATCTTAGGTGGTGGCTTAAACTTGGCATTATTCCCACAACTAGACTGGAAAAACTAGTAAAAACAAATACTGGATCTGTCTAGGCAAATCCAGAAACTTGAAAATATACATAAGAAACATATATCTGATGGGACCCTAAGCCAACTCACACTGTTAAGTTAAGATCTACCCTTAAGAACACTCATAATGTCCGCACAGCTAAACTATTTTTGTCAGCTAAATATAAGTACTTTTCACATGGCGACAAAGCCTCAAAGTTTATGCTAGCACAGATTAAAAAAACGAAAACCAAATCCTATATCCATATGAGCCAGTCACCCTCTTCACATCCTTTGAGAAACACTGATGAGATAGCCTCCCGGTTCAAAGACTTTTATGAAAGTCGATACAATATCACCCCTTCTCTTTCATTGATAAAAGTAGAAGATAAGGTTACGGCAATAGATAACTGGTTGGCTACCCTCAGTCTGCCCTCTCTCTCTGCAGAAGGGTCCAGGTTTTTACTAAAACCGTTTTACAATCCACGAATTGAATGAAGTACTAAAAAAATACCCCTCCCCATAAGAGTCCGGGCCCAGATGGTTTATCGATGTTATACTATCGTACTTTCCGTACTAACCTATTGCCTAGGTTTCTGGACCTATGCAACGGGGCACTAAAAGGAGAACCTTTGCCGTCCCAGATGTTGATGGCTCATATCACAACCATACCTAAAGAGAGCAAGGACAACTCTCTCTGTGCCAACTATAGACCTATATCACTCCTTTACACCGATCTCAAAATGTTCGCCAAACTCGTAGCCCTTCGGCTAAAACCGATTCTACCCCTTCTCATCCGAAGTGAACAGGTTGGATTTGTGGCTGGGAGAGAGGGCAGAATGAACACCACTAGACTGATCCATATCATAAATTGCGCTAGTAGCCGTCATGTGCCCCTAGTGTTACTGTCATGGAACCATGAACCAGACGTACAACAAGAGATAAGTGGAAATAAGAAGGCTTTATTGAAAATCAAGCTGTGAGCAAAAGTCCAAACGGATGGCTAAACCGAAGCAGGGTCTTGCGTAGACAGAGGTCAGGAACCAGATGGGTAGTCAGACGAAGCCTGGATCAGGAACCAGCAGGGTAGTCAGACGAAGCCGGGATCAGGAACCAACGGGGTAGTCAGACGAGGCCAGGATCAGGAACCAGAAGCAGCAGCAGTCTTAGAAGCATGTGAACACAGGAGGACCAAGCAAGGAACTGAAGCCACAGACCTCCTATATATATGAGCTAGGCATCCAGCTCCTCCCAGTGGGAAGGAGAAGCCGCAGGGTGGGAGGCTACAAGAAACCCAGAAACCAGGATGGCCGCCAGCACATGTCAAACGAAGGAGAACAGTAAGAAGGTAAGACCATGACAGTTACTAGGCACTGACGCTGAAAAGGCATTTGACCGTATTGATTGGATGTTCATGAAGAGAGCGCTCGACAAATTTGGTATACCGGACCAATTTATCTCTACCATCATGGCAATGTATAATAAACCCACAGCCAGGGTCCTAATAAATGGCACTTTATACCCCCCTCTGCAGATCAATAATGGGACCCGACAAGGATGACCCTTGTCTCCTCTACTATTTGTCCTCACAGTAGAATGCTTGTTTCAGGCAATTAGACAGGACGATAGAATAAAGGGTATTGATCTGCAGGGGGTACAGCACCACCTTGCCGCATTCGCGGATGACCGCTTGGTAATAATAACAAATCCAGATTCAGCATTCCCCGCTATACAGAATATATTTGACCTTTTTGGGAAATTATCTAACTTCCTTATAAACCCAAAGAAAGACAATAAAGGGGGTCAGTAAGCGCATACCAAACCGCAGGAGCACATTGCTATGGCAGGGAACAACATTAAAAGACAAAACATGCAATGCGACAACTCACTGCAATATAGAGTACAAAATTGCATAATAATTACAAGTGCTACACTATAAGTGAGAGATACTTGGCAAATCGTTTTGTACAAAATTATTTGAGCCCGTCTGCCGCACGTCAAGGCGATCTCTGTTAGACGGGTTCCTAACACTAAATTCTACCTGTTAAGTGCCATGACGGCTACCATACACTTCAGGGAGTGTGGGTTCCACATGCATACTTGGTCTGCGTCAATAACTGTCATTTTGGATGCCAAAATGGCCTCCACTGTATCCAATGAGTGCAGGTACCAACATGCATGCAGGCCCACTCCACAACACCCCCGGCGCCAAATGGCCACCAAAGACTGCAGTGGAGTGTATTGGAGGTGTGGCTGCCTCCTCAGTCATGCACTCCTGACCACCTTGTCTGCCCTGTAGGCTGATTTTAATTAGTGTGAGTGTATATAGTCAGGCCTGCTACCCCCCACTCACTGAAGCCATTTGGCACCAGGAGTGAGATAGTTTGTGGACTCTCACTGCAGTCTTTGGTGGCCATTTGGCGCCGGGGGTGTTGTGGAGTGGGCCTGCATGCATGTTGGTACCTGCACTCATTGGATACAGTGGAGGCCATTTTGGCACCCAAAATGACAGTTATTGAAGCAGACCCAGGATGGAACCTACACTCCCTGAAGTGTATGGTAGCCGTCATGGCACTTAACAGGTAGTATTTAGTGTAAGGAACCCGTCTAACAGAGATCACCTTGACGTGCGGCAGACGGGCTCAAATAATTTTGTACAAAACGATTTGCCAAGTATCTCTCACTTATACTGTAGCACTTGTAATTATTATGCAATTTTGTACTCTATATTGCAGTGAGTTGTCGCATTGCATGTTTTGTCTTGTTCCTTATAAACCCTGCCAAATCCCAAGTTCTAAACGTGACATTGGATTTACTAACCCAAAACAGATTACAACTAATTACACCTTACCAATGGTCCAACATCTCCCTAAAATTCCTGGGAATTTGGTTAACAGCTCACCCAAAAGATCTATATAAAACAAACTTCCAGGAACTCCCCAAAGCTTTAAGCCAAACCATTAATACTTGGGACATCTAATTCTCATCCTGGTTTCGGCAGACACTCTTTAATTAAAACAATATTACTGCCTAAGATACTATATTACCTACAGACCTTACCAATACCTCTTCCCAGATCTTTCTTTACGCAAATTCAGACCATCCTCTCCAATTTCCTGTGGCATAAGAAAAAACCTAGACTTAAAAAACAGTACACTATACTACCTTCTCTTCAGGGTGGGATGGGAGTACCGGATATACGTAGTTATTATATAGCTATACAAGGAGTACAGTGTCTAGACTGGCTCCGCCAGTCAGAGGCCCAACTGGACATACAAGCTGAGCAAGCAATCAACCGCATCTCACTAAGATCCCTCCTATTATCGGACAAACTTTTGTCCCATACAAAGCTTTTTAGCCTCCTAACATAAAACAAGGTTAGAATATGGAATCACCACCTAAAACACTTTCTGATTTCTACCCCTATATCTCCTTTACTACAAATAAGAGAAATACTATGGGATGCGCCACCTCAATTCCTCCAGACCCTTCCAAGTTGGCTTTGACGTCTTACCACTCCAATCATAGACCTGCTGAATTCGCAGGGATATTTACTAGAAAATTGGGAACAACCCTTCCACGTACCCTCTTTATCCTACCTCCATTTGTCACATGTCAAAAACTCTATGAAAGCATTACTCCCAGCAAAATATACAACTCCGACTCAATTTGTGGCAAAAGTATTACAATTAAAAGAGCCAACTAAAAAGATAACTACTATATATGCCGAGTTACTTCAACATAACAAACCTGAAACCCTATTGTTTATGATAAAATTGGAAAAGGACCTACAAATGACACTGTCACAAAAGTCCCTCAACAAATGTTTAGCGCTCACTCCGAAGATCGCCTCATGTGTTTGTCTGCAGGAGAATTATTATAAGGTACTCACACGTTGGTACTACACCCCGGAGGTCCTTCACAAAATATACCCAGACATCAGCCACCTATGCTGGTGTTGTAAACAAGATTCCGGTACATTTATTCACATATGGTGGCAATGTAGCCATATAACTTCCTTTTGGAATACCATATGTTCCTCGATTAGTGAGATATGTAAAACCAAAGTTCAGCCAACACCACAACTATGCCTATTTAACCTGTTGGATCTGATACCACTCCCTAGACATGCAAAGAAACTGATAACCGTGCTGGCCTCTGCTAGGATACTTATCGCCTCTAATTGGAGATGTGACTGACCTCCCACATTAGCTATGTGGCTTAATCAATGTGACGATATCTATAGAATGGAGCAGATAGCTGATTGGGAAGCCAGATCCACTCACACTTTTCAGAAGACCTGGTACCCTTGGGTATCATTTAGAGGCTTTGATAAACAAGTGATATCCAGTAATATTACACAAATCCCTATAATAGACTGAATTTTCCAGATGGCTGCATTCCAGACTTGACGACTTAACAAGCTGTATACCCTACACACCCCCTCCCTTTTTCCCCATTGTCTACCTAATTGTCACCACCAGACATCTGAGAAGCTCTGACAGATGCCTTTCAGAACCTTCTCCTTGAGCTTCCTTTGTTTTGCTTTCAGTTCCTCATCTCGTTAGCCTCTCTCAGCTGTCATGTAGTTGTACTGATTGCATCCCTTTAAATTCCTCCCCATAGTGCATCAGTTTGCGGTTTATATTACTTCCTGGAGTGTGTGTGCATGCTGATCCTACTTCCCAGTCTTCTACAAGATAAGTGTTGTGCATTAATTTGTGTTTTTCTGTTTGCTGGATCCCAGGTGACCCTGACTCCCTCCGTTTCTAGTGTAGGGAGCCGGTGGTCGTGTCCCCTCACTATTATAGGGTGTTCATGTGTTATACAGTCGAGGTACGAGGATATGCTATCATCTACCATTGGGATTTTCGCATAGGCTGAGCAGTCAGGGAGAGTGCCAGGTCTGATGCAGGGGTCTCCCTTTTTGTTCCTTAGTTTTGGATCCAGTGAGTCGTATATTCATTTTGTGTTGTCTTGTTTCCTGTACACCTTCCGTGACATTATAAACCGCCAAAACCATCTTAAGCATGAATCCTGTTTAAACCTTGATTGACCGCATGCAGGGTCTTTCACTGGAGGTAGAAGATCTCCGGAAAACTGTCTCTCAGTTTGAGGTGACCGTTTCTGCTTACGTTCATGGAGTTTGTTCTGAGCCTAAGATCTCGCTTCCGGATACGTTCTCCGGGGGTAGTGAGAATTTTGATCGTTTTAGAGAGGCGTGCAAACTCCATTTTCGTCTACTTCCCCATTCCTCTGGTGATGAAGAACGGAGGGTGGGGATCATTATATCGCTGCTCAGGGATAACGCTCAGTCCTGGGCCTTTTTAGCTGCCGGTAACTGCACGGCCCCTCCGTTCAGTGGATGAATTATTTTTAGCCCTGGGTAAGATATATGATGATCCGGATCGTATTGCTTTGGCTGAATCTAGACTACGTCTGTTATGCCAGGGTAAACAATCCACAGAGATATACTGCTCAGAATTTCGGAGATGGGCAGCTGATACTGGTTGGAATGATGCTGCACTCCGAAGTCAATTTTGCCATGGTCTTTCAGAGGGATTGAAAGATGCATTTGCCTTTCATGAGAGGCCGACCTCCTTGGACTCTGCCATGTATCGGGCCGTTCGTATTGACAGGCGTCTTAGAGAGAGAGGAGAGATCACTCCTTCCTGTCATACTCAATCCCAGGACAGTGCAGCGGTCACATTCAGTGCGCAGGGGTCTCAGTCGCTGTCAACCCCTTCTGAGCAGGAGCCCATGCAGCTGGGGTTGATTGCCTCTGACAATAGAAGATTCAGCCTGCATGGGAAGGTTTGTTTTTGTTGCGGAGGTATAAATCATTTGGCAAATGTTTGTCCCTCTAGGAGATTCAGGCAGTTTTTTGGGAGTAATAAAGAAACAAAAAGGAAAAAATCCTTTAAAAATGTTCCATCTGTTAACATTGGCAGGGTTGAGGCGGAAATGGAAGGTTTTCCGTTTGCTTGTAGTTCCTATTTAGTCCTGCTTGCCAGGGTGGCGCTAGAGAGCAAGAACATTTTTTGTGAGATTTTTGTAGATAGTGGAGCAGCTGTCAATATCATTGATAATCAATTTGCGATAACTCATGGTTTCCAGGTATGCACTTTGGGAAAGGATATTCCTGTTTTTGCTATTGATTCCGCTCCACTTTCTCAGAAATCATTAAAGGGCATAGTTCACAATATCCGTTTAATTGTGAGTGATGCTCATGTTGAGGATATGTCATGTTTCGTCCTTAGCGGATTGCCTACTCCTCTAGTGTTGGGGCTACCCTGGCTCACTAAACATAACCCCACCATTGATTGGCAAGCGAGGCAAATAAATGGTTGAAGTGACTTTTGCAGAGAGAATTGCCTCACGACATCTGTTTCTGAGGTTTCTACTAAGACTGTACCATCTTTTCTCTCTGAATTTTCGGATGTCTTCTCTGAGAGTGGAGTTCAGGATTTGCCCCCGCACAGGGAGTACGATTGCCCTATTAATCTCATCCCAGGCGCCAAGCTGCCTAAATCTCATTTATACAATCTCTCCCAACCTGAAAGGGTCGCTATGCGTGCTTATATCTCTGAGAGTCTGAGAAAAGGACACATACGACCCTCAAAGTCACCTGTTGCCGCTGTTTTTTTCTTTGTTAAGAAAAAAGATGGATTTCAGGGAGCTGAACAGTATCACAATTCGTGACCCTTATCCGCTTCCTCTGATCCCGGACCTGTTTAACCAGATTGTTGGGGCTAAAGTTTTTTCCAAATTAGATCTAAGAGGGGCATGCAACCTGGTCAGGGTCAGAGAAGGAGACGAATGGAAGACAGCCTTCTATACCTCTGAGGGCCATTTTGAGAATTTGGTTATGCCTTTTGGTTTGATGAATGCTCCAGCTGTTTTTCAGCATTTCGTGAACAGCATTTTTTATCATTTAATGGGGAAATTTGTATTAGTGTATTTGGATGACATTTTGATTTTTTCTCCTGATTTCAAGACTCATAAGGAACACTTACGTCAGGTCTTGCTCATCCTGCGGGAGAATAAACTATACGCGAAACTGGAAAAATGTGTGTTTGCGGTTCCAGAAATTCAATTTCTGTGGTTTCTTCTCTCCGCTTCTGGTTTTCGCATGGACCCCGAGAAGGTCCGCGCTGTGTTGAGTGGGAGCTTCCTGAGAATCAGAAGGCGCTGATGCGTTTTTTGGGCTTTGCCAATTATTACAGGAAGTTTATTTTGAATTATTCCTCTGTTGTTAAACCACTCACTGATATGACCAGAAAGGGGGTATATTTTTCTTCCTGGTCGGTAGAGGCGCGTAAGGCCTTTTCTAATATCAAGGAGAGTTTTGCTTCAGCTCCCATCTTGGTACCACCTGACATTTCTCTACCCTTCATAGTTGAGGTCGATGCTTCTGAGGTGGGTGTGCGTGCGGTCTTGTCTCAGGGTTCCTCTTCTGCCAAATGGCGACCGTGTGCCTTTTTCTCGAAGAAACTCTCCTCCGCAGAGAGAAATTACGATGTGGGAGATAGGGAGTTGTTGGCCATCAAGTTGGCTTTTGAGGAATGGCGCCATTGGCTAGAGGGAGCCAGACACCCTATTACCGTGTTTACTGACCATAAAAATCTGGCCTACTTGGAGTCAGCCAAGCGTCTGAACCCGAGACAGGCCAGATGGTCTTTGTTCTTTTCAAGGTTGAATTTTGTTGTCACGTTCCGCCCTGGGGTTAAGAATGTGAAGGCAGATGCCCTGTCACATTGTTTTCCGGGAGGTGGGAATTTTGAAGACCCGGGTCCAATTTTGGCTGAAGGTGTGGTGGTCTCTGCTCTTTATCCTGAATTGGAGGCAGAGGTGCAGGTAGCCCAGTCACAGGCTCCTGATCTTTGTCCTCCTGGGAGGTTGTTTGTGCCTCTCGCTTTAAGACACAAGATTTTTAAGGAACACCACGATATGGTCCTTGCTGGGCACCCGGGGGCAAGAGCCACAGTGGATCTCATCGCTCGGAAATTCTGGTGGCCGGCGCTTCGTAAGTCGGTTGAGGGTTTTGTGGCAGCCTGCGAGACCTGCGCTCGTACCAAAGTCCCTCATCCATGGCCATCAGGTCCTCTCCTTCCCTTACCCATTCCTTCCCGTCCTTGGACACATCTGTCCATGGACTTCATAACGGACCTGCCTCGTTCCTCGGGGAAGACTACGATTCTGGTGGTGGTGGACCGTTTTAGCAAAATGGTGCATTTCATCCCTTTTCCTGGCTTGCCCAATGCTAAGACGCTGGCGCAGGCATTTATTGATCATATTGTCAAATTGCATGGTATTCCTTCAGACATAGTCTCTGATAGGGGCACATAGTTTGTTGCAAGATTCTGGAAGGCTTTCTGTTCTCGCTTGGGGGTTCGGTTATCATTCTCTTCTGCTTTCCACCCGCAGTCGAATGGCCAGACAGAGCGCGTCAATCAGAATCTGGAGACATATCTGCACTGTTTTGTGGCGGAGAATCAGGAGGATTGGTTTTCTTTTTTGTCCCTTGCTGAGTTTGCTTTAAATAACCGTCGCCTGGAGTCCTCTGATAAGTCACAATTTTTTGGTGCATATGGGTTTCATCCACAGTTTGGGACATTCTCGGGAGAGGGGTCTTCTGGTTTACCTGATGAGGACAGATTCTCCTCGTCTTTGTCATCTATTTGGCAAAAGATTCAGGATAATCTGAAGAGCATGAGTGAGAGATATAAGCGTGTGGCGGATAAGAGACGTGTGCCTGGTCCGGACCTGAATGTTGGGGATCTGGTGTGGTTGTCTACTAAGAATATCAAATTGAAGGTTCCCTCCTGGAAGTTGGGTCCTAAGTTTATTGGGCCTTACAAAATCTTGTCTGTCATCAATCCTGTTGCCTACAGTCTTGATCTTCCTCAGACTTGGAAGATAAATAATGTTCTTCATAAGTCCTTATTAAAACCTTATGTCCAACCCATTGTACCCTCGTCTTTTCCTCCTCCTCCGATTATGGTTGATGCTAATCTTGAATTTCAGGTCTCTAGGATTGTGGATTCTCGTGTTGTCCGCGGTTCTCTCCAGTACCTCGTTCATTGGGAGGGTTATGGTCCTGAGGAGAGGATGTGGGTCCCAGTGACGGACATTAAGGCCACTCGTCTCATCAGGGCTTTCCATAGGTCCCATCCTGAGAAGGTGGGCTCTGAGTGTCCGGAGTCCACTCGTAGAAGGAGGGGTACTGTCACCACCAGACATCTGAGAAGCTCTGACAGATGCCTTTCAGAACCTCCTCCTTGAGCTTCCTTTGTTTTGCTTTCAGTTCCTCATCTCGTTAGCCTCTCTCAGCTGTCATGTAGTTGTACTGATTGCATTCCTTTAAATTCCTCCCCATAGTGCATCAGTTTGCGGTTTATATTACTTCCTGGAGTGTGTGTACATGCTGATCCTACTTCCCAGTCTTCTACAAGATAAGTGTTGTGCATTCATTTGTGTTTTTCTGTTTGCTGGATCCCAGGTGACCCTGACTCCCTCCGTATCTAGTGTAGGGAGCCGGTGGTCGTGTCCCCTCACTATTATAGGGTGTTCAGGTGTTATACAGTCGAGGTACGAGGATATGCGATCATCTACCATTGGGATTTTCGCATAGGCTGAGCAGTCAGGGAGAGTGCCAGGTCTGATGCAGGGGTCTCCCTTTTTGTTCCTTAGTTTTGGATCCAGTGAGTCGTATATTCATTTTGTGTTGTCTTGTTTCCTGTAAACCTTCCGTGACACTAATGTTTATTCTTTGCATTATATGTGATTATTCATTATCCTCATTTTTCACTTTCTGTACAATAATTATTGCACATTTGACATTTTAAGGAAAAGTATTACTCTTTTACTGAAATAAACAAAAAATAAAAAAGAGACAAAATACTTTAATGATCTATACTCTTCAATAAAAAGTGTTATAAAATTAAAAGTGCCCTTTCCACCCCTAAAATGTTTGTACGAGGGTGCTCTTTCCAAAATGGGGTCACTTCTTGGGGTTTTTTTATTTCTGGGGACCTCAGGAATTTTTTATATGTGATATGGAACCTAAAATCCATGTCTGCCAATTCAGGCCTGTCAGCAAAATCCATATTTTGCTTTTTGCCTTCTGTGCGCCCATACACATATGAGGTGTTTCCTGAATGGGGAGAAATTGGGGAACACATACTTGGGTGCATTTTCTCCTTTAACCCCTGAAAAATTGGGGTCTGATAGTAATTTTTCATTTTCATAAATGTGTGCCTTGAAATCCTTTAATAAGTATTTCTGCCTTTTGTGAGACACCTGTTTGCTAAAAAGGACCCTTTCCACCACTTGAAAGGTTCGTACAGGGATACTCTTTCCAAAATGGGGTCACTTCTTGGGTTTTTTAATTTCTGGGGACCTCAGGAATCTTTTAAATGCAACATGGCACCTAAAATCAATGTCTGCCAATTCAGGTCAGCAAAATCCATATTTTGCTGTTTGACTCTAGAGCCCTGCTGTGCGCCCATAATAATTTTTTGAGAACGTATGGTGAGTTGCCATATTCAAGGGGAAATGGGGAACAAAATGTGTGGTGAATTTTGCCCTGTTAACCTTTGGGAAAGTCCCAAATGCGGGTGTAAAACTACTTTTATGCGGAAAAAAAAATATAATTTTTAATTTTCAGTGCCAAGTGTTTTCCTAATTCTAGGAAACATCTTTGAGGTCAAAGTGCTCACTGCACACCTTGAAAGATTCCTTGAGGGGTGTAGTTTCCAAAATGGGGTCACTTTTTAGGGGTTTCAACTGTAGTGCCACCTCAAGTTGTCTTCACATGTGACTTAGCACCCAATTAACATTCCAGCTAAATCCGCTCTCATAAAGCCATATAGTGCTCCTTCCACTCTGAAGCCTGCTGTGCACCCATACATCATTTTTGAGCACACATGGGTTATTGCTGTAAACTCCAGATTCAGGGTAATATATTTTGAGTTTTGTTTGGCTGTTAACCCTTGATATGCTACAGAAAAAAATAGATTAAAATTTAAAATCTCAAAAAAAGTGAAATTTGGAAATGTATTTCCCATTTTCCTTTAATTCTCGCGGGGCACTTACAGGGTTAACAAAGTTTGAAAAATTGAAAAAGTTTTCAATAGCTTGACGGGTGTAGTTTCTAAAATGGGGTGATTTATGGGTGATTTCTAATATGTACGCCCCACAAAGTGACTTCATAACTAAAATGGTCCTTAAAAAATGTTTTGGGGGAAATTTTCTTAAAAATTTTAAGATTTGCTTCTAAACTTCTAAACCTTCTAACATCCCCAAAAAAATAAAAATAAAATGTCATTTTCAAAATGATCCAAACATGAAGTAGACATATGGGGAATGTAAAGTCATAACTATTTTGGGAGGTATTACTATCTATCCATATATACCGTATTTTTTGCCCTATAGGACGCACCGGCCCATAAGACGCACCTAGGTTTTTGGGGAGGAAAATAAGAAAAAAAATATTTTTAACCAAAAGGTGTGCTTTTGGTGGGTTTGGAACTAATGGTGGTCTGTGGGTGGCACTATTACTGGGGATCTGTGAAGGACACTGTTATGGGGGATCTGTTGATGACAGACACTGTTATAGAGGGGATCTGTGGATGACGGACACTGTTATGGGGGGGATCTGTGGATGACGGACACTGTTATGGGGGGATCTGTGGATGACGGAAACTGTTATGGGGGGATCTGTGGATGACGGACACTGTTATGGGGGGATCTGTGGATGACGGACACTGTTATGGGGGGATCTGTGGATGACGGACACTGTTATGGGGGGATCTGTGGATGACGGATACTGTTATGAGGGGATCTGTGGATGACGGACACTGTTATGGGGGAATCTGTGGATGACGGACACTGTTATGGGGGGGATCTGTGGATGACTGACACACTGTTACAGGGGGGGGATCTGTGGATGGCACTGTTACAGGGGGGGGGATCTGTGGATAGCACTGTTACAGGGGGGATCTGTGGATGGCACTGTTACAGGGGGGATCTGTGGGTGGCACTGTTAGATATGTGCCATCCACAGACCCCCCACCCCATAACTGTGCCATCCACAGCCCCCCAGCCCATAACAGTGCCATCCACAGCACCCCAGCCCATAACAGTGGCATCCACAGACCCCCCCCCCCCTTAACTGTGCCATCCACGGATCAGCTCGATCATCCAATAGCCCACCCCCCCCCCCCGCCGCCGCCCCCGCCGCCTGTATACTAATATTAAATGTCTTATTCAATTAAATTGTATTAGATATGCCCCCTCACTCCTATATTGCTAATCGAACCTTAAATCCTTTTCCTAGGTGCTGTAATGCAGGCCGGGCGGCCGGCGCGTCACTCGCTGACGTCACTTGCCTGCGCCGCCTGCTTCATTCATAAAGTAGGCGGCGCAGGCACGTGACATCAAGGAGTTACGCTGCCGCCCGCCCAGCCTGCATTACAGCACCTAAGAATAGGATTTAAGGTACGATTAGCAATATAGGAGTGAGGGGGCATATATAATACATTTTAATCGAATAAGACATTTAATATAAGTATACCGGAGCGGCGGGGCGGGGCTATAGTACATTAATTGCACCGCCCCGCCGCTATTCCCGGCCCCCAGCTCCTCCTCCCAGTCCCTCCCCCGGCCCCAGCTCACGCTACATCGCATCCAGCGATGTTAAATTGTCAGCATTCGCCCCATAAGACGCAGGGGCATTTCCCCCCGATTTTTTGGGGGGGAAAAGTGCGTCTTATGGGGCGAAAAATACGGTATATATATATAAATATATTTAAATATATAAATATATATATATATATATATATATATATAGTATATATACAATATATATAAAAGGACATATGTATGTATGTTCCTCGAAAACTCAAAAATGCAACCATACATTTCAACAAAACTTGATACACATCCCTTGCTACCTGGAAAGAAATCCTGCGGGGGTCTGAGCTCTCCAGGACGTACCGTTCCCTAGATATTCCCAAAAAATGACCTGCATTATCAAATACAAGCCTGCCAGCCTTTCACTTAAATCCTAACTGCCATGCACACGGTCACATGTCCCTTATCAGCCAATAGAAGCTTGCAGGTCCTACTTCAGGTTGCCATAACAACTGATCACAGGTTTTAGCAGTTTGCAGGTCCTGAAATATTCAGTCATATGACGTATGACGGCACAACTACAGGGAGTGCAGAATTATTAGGCAAGTTGTATTTTTGAGGATTAATTTTATTATTGAACAACAACCATGTTCTCAATGAACCCAAAAAACTCATTAATATCAAAGCTGAATATTTTTGGAAGTAGTTTTTAGTTTGTTTTTAGTTTTAGCTATTTTAGGGGGATATCTGTGTGTGCAGGTGACTATTACTGTGCATAATTATTAGGCAACTTAACAAAAAACAAATATATACCCATTTCAATTATTTATTTTTACCAGTGAAACCAGCTCTGAAATATGGCCAAACTGGTGGCAAGTGGCATCTTGGCAGCTGCACGCTTGACTTTTCTCAGTTCATGGGCAGTTATTTTGCGCCTTGGTTTTTCTACACGCTTCTTGCGACCCTGTTGACTATTTTGAATGAAACGCTTGATTGTTCGATGATCACGCTTCAGAAGCTTTGCAATTTTAAGAGTGCTGCATCCCTCTGCAAGATATCTCACTATTTTTGACTTTTCTGAGCCTGTCAAGTCCTTCTTTTGACCCATTTTGCCAAAGGAAAGGAAGTTGCCTAATAATTATGCACACCTGATATAGGGTGTTGATGTCATTAGACCACAGCCCTTCTCATTACAGAGATGCACATCACCTAATATGCTTAATTGGTAGTAGGCTTTCGAGCCTATACAGCTTGGAGTAAGACAACATGCATAAAGAGGATGATGTGGTTAAAATACTCATTTGCCTAATAATTCTGCACTCCCTGTACATTGCTACATGCATGGAGAGCAGGGGACACTATTAAACAGACGGGCGCTGTGGAGTTCACTGTTAAAGGATCGGGCACTGTGGTGTTCACTGTTAAAGGGACGGTCACTGTTAAAGGGACGGCCACTGTGAAAGTCACTGCTAAAGGGGCGGTCACTGTTAAAGGGGCGGCCACTGTGAAAGTCACTGTTAAAGGGGCGGTCACTGTTAAAGGGGCGACCACTTTGAAAGTCACTGTTAAATGGGCGGCCACTGTGGAAAGGTGCGGCCATTATGAAAGTCACTGTTGAAAGGGTGGTCACTGTTAAAGGGGCAGCCACCGTGAAAGTCAACGTTAAAGGGGCGGCCACTGTGAAAGTCACTGTTAAAGGTGCAGTCATCGTTAAAGGGGCGCCCACCATCAAAGTCACTGTTAAAGCGGCATTCACTGTGAAAGTCACTGTCAAAGGGGCGGTCATGTTAAAGGGTCGGTCACTGTGAAAGTCACTGTTAAAGGGGCGTTCAATGTTAAAGGGGCAGCCACTGTGAAAGTCACTGTTAAAGGGGCAGTCACCATTAAAGGGGCGCGGCCACTATGAAAGTCACTGTTAAACATGCAGTCACCGTTAAAGGGGCAGCCATTGTCAAAATCACTGTTAAATGGGCGGTCACCGTTAAAGGGGTAACCATTGTGAAAGTCACTGTTAAAGGGGTGGTCACTGTTAAATGGCTGGCCTCTGTGAAAGTCACTGTTAAAAGGGCAGCCACTATGAAAGTCACTGTTAAAGGGGCAGTCACCATTTAAGGAGCGGCCACTGTGAAAGTTACTGTTAAAAGGGCAGACACTGTGAATGTCACTGTTAAATGGGCGGTCACCGTTAAAGAGGCGGTCACTGTATAAGTCACTGTTAAAGAGGCGGCCACTGTGAAAGTCACTGTTAAAGGGGTGGTCACTGTTAAAGGGGCGGCCATTGTAAATGTCACTGTTATTTAATATAAAAATGCAACAAATACCCAAGCAATGCCGGGTCATCAGTCAGTCTATTATAAAAGTAGAGAAATAGAAATTTGTAAATTTGGTATTTTTTCTTTTTTTGTGTGCAAATTTTGAATTTTTTTATAAATAAAAATGAAATATTTTGACTCAGTTTTACCATTGTCATGATGTACAATATGTGACGAGAAAACTGTCTCAGAATGGCCTTGATAAGTAAAAGCGTTTTAAAGTTATAACCACATAAAGTGACACATTTCCCATTTCCTAAAAATGGCCTGGTCCTTAAGGTGAAAAATTGCAGGGTCCTGAAGGGGTTAATGGTAAATCTAATATTGGTTGTATTGTTTCTGTTTGGTGAAGCAAACTCTAACATTCAGAATACTTTTTGATTTTCTTATTTTTCCTGGGAATATTATGTTTTTCACAACAATGCAGCTCCAAAGCTGTAGCAATCCATCACAAATGTAATATATTTTCAACCTATTATTAAATATAAGCTCAATGACTAGATGTATTTTTGAGCTTCACTGCTCTGCTATATCAACAAATAATGTATGCTGTAGTTAGTCTCTGAAAAGTGCAGAACTGAAATTACAGGATCTAAAATCATACCTATGGTTATTGTGAAAAGGTAGCTTGCAATGTATTGAATCAGTTTGGCATAGTGGAACACCTAGTAGCAGCCATCTAGGCAGTGGTGTAGCTGAAAATGACTTGGACCCACAGCAAATTTTACTGCGAGCCCCCCACATGGATGATTCTAGCTCTTCTGCTGCCTGAGGCAAATATTTTAATGGCACCCCCTCCCATTAGAAAATTGTATGAAAAACAAGTAGCCACCGAACTCCGAGACTGTCCTGCCATATCTGGGACAGTACAAGTACCGATAATGTTATTGATATCACCTTCAGTCCTATGTAACACCACAGATAACACAGTGATGGCTATCTGAGTACAGAAAATGCAGTAGTGTTATCTGCAGTCCTATGTAAAACCACAGATAACACTAGTGTAGATCATGTGGTAGTGTTTTCTACGTCTTTAGTGTGCCTCCCTGTGCCTCTCCAACAGGACTCCATACTGGCGGCACTGCCTCCTCTTCCTTCTTCTTGCCCTACATAGAACGTCCTGATGCAGCTGCATCAAGACCTAGGAACACTGTGGGCATGGTGATGGTGATACATACACACAGAGACAGACAGACACACACACACACACACACAGGGACAGACACATCTGTGTCCCTTTCACAGTAGTAATGTCCCTTGTGCCCCCTTCACAGTAGTAATGCCCACTCTGTGCCCCCATAATAGTTATGCCCCCTCACAGTAGTTATGCCCTCTTTGTGCCCCTTCACAGTAGTAATGCCCATTGTGCCCCCATTACAGTAGTAATGCCCTCTGTTAGCCTTCACAGTAGTAATGCCCATTGTGCTCTCTTCACAGTAGTAATGCCCATTGTGCCCCTTTACACTAGTAATGCCCATTGTACCCCCTTTATACTAGTATTGCCCTTTGTGCCCCCTACATAAAAGTAATGCCCTCTGTGTCCTCTTTATAGTAGGTGGAGGACTAATAAAATCTATTAGTCCTCCACCTTGGTCAGCCCCTCTTGAGTTCAGGCCCCATTGCAGCTGCTTCCTATAACTACACATCTAGGGTATCTGTTGTACAGAGAGCTTTTGCACTTACCTATGGCATTGAAATAATATGCCAGGCAATTGTACAACTATGTGATCCTTGCCTTACCCGTTTCATTGCTCAACCTTCATAATCCCTCCTTAGACAGCAGTAGATGTATATTAGATGTATATTACTTTTAAAATACACATTAATAATGTATTAAACATTCATCTGTTCCATTTTTTCCTTCCTTCTATTAGTTTCTGTAAATGTACAATTTCTCCCTTTATGATTGCTTAGAGAATGTCTGTTTTATGGTTTTGTGCTGTTTGCTAGGGGTCACTCAAAATTCCCCCCATTGCTCATTTTTCCTACTAAGCATGCAGTCTCAAAGGCACACTAAAGAGAGTCTAGAGCTGAATCCCTCTCATCCCCCTCCTTCCTGCATACTATAGAATTGCAGACAGAATTTCTGAGGACTAAGAAAGTTTTCATACATTTGTAGAGAACCTGTAGAGAGGAAAATGGGAACTACAGGCTCTTGGACTATTATTCCCATAATAATTTCCATCATAATAGAAAGTGTTATGAATTCACATAGGTACTAGTGTTAAGCACGATTATTCAAATAGCAAATTTGTATTGCGAATATCGCCACTTCGAGAATTTGCGAATATTTAGAATAAATTTGTTATATCAAATATTCAGCATTTTTTTTCCATCTGAACACATGATTCCTCTCTGCTTCTTGCTTGTGGGCCAATGAGAAGGAAGCACTGTCAAGTTCACAACAATACTTAGTGCACCAATCAGTAATCTGTAGTCAGACCTGCTAAAATGTGAAGTTGCACGTAGTGAGAAAAAATATTCTAATCACTGCTGAGTAGCGCAATCGTGAATATATTTGCCTTTATATCGCGTTACGAATTCGCATTCCACAATTTTTACATTGCCGATTTTTCGCATTCAATAAAATAATCTTGAATTCTCGAAATTTGCAAATATATGACAAATATTCTACAAAATATTTGTGAAATATCTCAGATTCGAATACAGCCCCTGCCGTTTATCACTAATAGGTACCCCTTACGTAGAACAGTTTTTCTTCTGTTCAGTCAGTTGATGTAGCTTTATGTGGCTTTGCTTTTCATGGGACTAGTTTTCTTTTTGCAATTTCAGATACATATATTCTAAGTTAACATTCAATTATTATGGGTGGAATACCTATGCTAGGAGTGAGCGAAGCAAGCTTTGGATCCAAGATCCCAGGTCGCTTCGGTCCAAACTTAGTTTTAATTCTGTACGGAGATCCATTTCCATACAGCATTGAAATGCATCTGCTCCAGCATGGCAACGTGAGTTTTGACTGAAGTCTTGCAAAACCAAGGTGAATAACTTTGGGATTTAAATTTTCAATTTGAAAACCATTTTAAAACTTGATTCCAAAGACGGCTTCGGTGTTGAGGTATTAATTGGTTTCCAAGGTTAATAATCAAATACCAAAGTTATTTACCCCTGTCCCATGATACTTTGGTGAAAACTCAGTTCACCTCGACGGAGTCCATACATACTTGTATTAATGCTGTATGGAGACGGGTCTCCATAAAGCATTAAAATGTAGTTTGAAGCGAAGCAACTTCGGATCTTGGTTCCGAAAGTCACTTCACTCATCCCTAGCCTACACCATAAATCAATCATCATCTAAACACATTAGGACATGCACTGATGAGCAAAAGGGTAACAATGTTTTGAACTCATCATCCACTACAGCTTTGAAGTTGGCACTACCATCATTTTATAGACATTCATCTTGGCTATCTCATACATAAATTGGACTTGCAACTATTTAGCATATGATTAGTAATGCTGATTCTTCTCATTTAACTGCATTGTTACTGTTTTGCTCCTGGTGGTGGAACAATCTTTTGTTTTCCCTAATAGCTTGGCGTGGTACTAGATTGATTCCCAAGCAAAAGGTGACTAGTTCTAATCCAGGAGCAGTAAACGCTAAATTGAATTATGGAAAGTCTAAAAAGATATATCTTTAATGATATCAATTTAAAATGATAGGCTCAACAATTATTGTGTAATATCACAAACCTCTCCTGGAGGACAAAAAATTCCCTGCCAACTACAGTGAACTGGTCGGGTTTAAAAAAATGTGGAGCCAGGAGGTGTGAACACTGGCCCACTCGGAGGAGTGAGTTTAGGAAAACAAAAGTGATAGAAATAAAGAGAGGGAGACAGGTACTGGGTCTCAACCCCTACATATATCCCTGTGTTCTGTCATAGGCACTCCATCCGTCTGACCCTAGATGGCCCTCACACCTATTGTTTGACTGCCCAGCTTCGTCGGAAGTAAAAGGACCAATCACCTCTAGAAAGGTCAGATGCAAGGAAGAGAAAAAAGAAACACTGTCCCTACGCGTTTCACTGGCTTGCGCCAGATCATCAGGGGACTCAGATAAAACCAGGACCACAGGTAGATAGTGACAGGCAGTATGTGCCTATCTCAGCATTCCATATATGGCTGAGGCAGCAAAGGATACAATCCTAAACAATGTGTGAGGATGTACTTAGCTTGCTGGGTCATCTACTCGGGTCCAGAGTCCGCACCTATCCTGCGTGTGGCAGTGGGAGCGGGTCATTCGCGCTGGCGTCCTTTTTAAAAACGCGCACGTCATCTAGGCTCCTCCCCCCCGTACCATGTGATCGGTCATGTGACGTATGACGTATCGGGTCGCGTCACTCGTTGTCGTCACGTGATCGAGGGCGGTAACAGGCCTCAGCCATATATGGAATGCTGAGATAGGCACATACTGCCTGTCACTATCTACCTGTGGTCCTGGTTATATCTGAGTCCCCTGATGATCTGGCGCAAGCCAGTGAAACGCGTAGGGACAGTGTTTCTTTTTTCTCTTCCTTGCATCTGACCTTTCTAGAGGTGACCGGTCCTTTTACTTCCGACGAAGCTGGGCAGTCAAACAATAGGTCTGAGGGCCATCTAGGGTCAGACAGATGGAGTGCCTATGACAGAACACAGGGATATATGTAGGGGTTGAGACCCAGTACCTGTCTCCCTCTCTTTATTTCTATCACTTTTGTTTTCCTAAACTCACTCCTCCGAGTGGGCCAGTGTTCACACCTCCTGGCTCCACATTTTTTCAAACCCGACCAGTTCACTGTAGTTGGCAGGGAATTTTTTGTCCTCCAGGAGAGGTTTGTGATATTACACAATAATTGTTGAGCCTATCATTTTAAATTGATATCATTAAAGACATATCTTTTTAGACTTTCCATAATTCAATTTAGCGTTTATATACCTTGGGCGTCATTATATATAAGTGTGACCAGCTTTCCATTTAGGTTGTGTTCATATACAATTCTTACTCTTAGGGTATGGCAGGTATCTTGGCGACAGGTTTGGATAGGAATTCTTGGTTAACAGAGGCTAGTGATGTATTTTCCGAAAAAACATTGACCTTGAAAAGATATACTCCCTCCTTTAAGACAGCCGTCAAGGAATTGACTAAAACCTTTAAGGAACAGATTAGCTCTTGGTGGGAGATTCTGTCCCTGGAGAATTATCTGAAACATGAGATAGTTCCCAGGGGTCTCAGAATCTCGCTCACTCCAGCCAATAGATGCAGAAGTTCGGCACTAATGGTTAAATGGGAGGAGGAAGCCACCAAAAGCTCTTTGAGGTTTATGACACTCCTATTGGAGGAAGAACGAATCAATCTGAACCTACTGGACAATAAGCTTAAAGAACAGATTGAGGTGACTAAAAAACTTAAACAAGAACCAGACTTTGCGAACAAGGAGGCACAACTCAAGACCACGCTAGAGAAGTTTCAGTTTCACCTAAAAGAAAGAAAGCACCGCCAGTTCAATAGGGATTTTCAAGACTTTCGTGAAAACAGGGTCTATATCACTATTGAACGCGGTCCCCAAAAATCAACAGGGAAACTAGATTCTGACATCTCTTCTAGTGAAACTGATATTTCTGAAGGCGAAAAGGAGGGTAGCCAATCGAATCGAGGGAGAGGTCTCGGACACAGAAGGGGTAGAGGACCACGGGGTACCTATGAAAATAATGGACCACGTGGTTCGTACGACAACAGCGGTGTACGTTTTTTAGATCAAGGAATTCCCTATTACCTGCGAAACCGCAACCAACCTGCAACTCCAACGACATCCAGTCAAAACAGTGTGGGCAGATATTGAATCTGTCATCACGTAAACTTGAGCAGGCAGAAATGGCAATTCTTGGCAAAGGGTTGTCATTTGTACCAACATCTTTCTTCAATCTATTTAATTGGATCAAGGATTTGAGTTTGTTTGCCAGAAAACTCAAATGGCATAAACACTTTTCCTTGATCAGCAGACGAGAGAGTAAAGAATTAGGAATCCCATCTGATATTTTACAAGACGTGAAATTGTTGTTTAACCTGAGTGACTGTACAATGCAGGAGGGTAAAGGGCCCTTTACTACTTTGAAAAATAGAAGTACTAAAACACCACCAATTGGGGATCCCTCCTGCATTGATGTATTCTTAAACCAAGTGTCGCGAGATCTGGAGAAAATGACCCTGGAGAAACCCAGATTCAATTGCTCCAAAGATGAATACAGGGCGATAGAAAATCTGGCAAGTGACAAGACCATCACAATTAAATCCTCCGATAAAGGTGGTAATGTGGTGGTTCTGGACACTTCAGATTACAAAAATCTATGCCTTGATTTGTTAAAGGATAAAGACACATATGAAAGACTTAAAAGTGATCCCACAATTAGTTATCAAACAACACTGAAAAACATCCTGGGTGAGGCCAGATCTGCTGGCTTAATCTCAGGAGAAGAGTTTGATTTCCTTTCTAAAAAATATCCCATGATCCCGACTTTCTATAGTCTTCCCAAGGTTCACAAGGGAACAACACCACTCAAGGGGAGACCTAAAGTGGCCGGGGTGAATAGCTTGGGACAAAATGTGGGTATCTACCTTGATTTTATCCTGGCCCCTTTTGTGAGGACTTTGCCGTCTTACATTAGGGACACTAGTGACCTTTTGGGGCGTTTGGATGGAGTGTGTATTGATGGTAACACCTGGTTGGCCTCAATAGACGTAGAGGCGTTATACTCCTCAATCCCACATCGATTGGGCTTGAGAGCAGTTGAGACTTTTCTTATGACTAGGGGCCGACAATTCTATGCTCATAATGACATGGTCATTAAACTCTTGGAATTCACGTTGACATCTAACTATTTCCTTTTTGATGGGGTATTCTACCACCAGCTCAGGGGCACGGCGATGGGGAGCCCATGTGCCCCATCGTACGCCAACTTGTTCCTGGGCTGGTGGGAGGAGAATATTGTTTTCGGTGATTCCCTGACCCATGTCGTCACACAGGTGGGGACGTGGGTCAGGTTCATCGACGATATATTTCTATTGTGGAATGGGGAGGCTGATCAGCTACAACACTTTGTTGACAGTCTCAACATTAATGATGTGGGACTACAGTTCACGTCAGAGGTCCAAAAGGACACTTTACCCTTTTTGGATGTTGTCATCATGAGAGGGAGAGAAGGGGAGATTCATACTAAAACCTACAGAAAACCCACTTCAACCAATGCCCTCCTCAATTGGAACAGTCATCATCCCCTCCCGCTCAAAAGGGGTATCCCCATGGGACAGTATTTGAGAATGAGGAGGAACTGTTCCAGTATGAGAGATTTCAAACTACAAGCCGATGACTTACGGACAAGATTTAAGGAAAAGGGCTACCCCGACTCGACCCTTAGGGCAGCATATCAGAAGGCTTGCTCTAGGAGTCGATCTGAATTGCTGCACCCAAATAAGACAGACAAAGGTGATAAACAAATTCGCCTGATCGTAACTTTTGATGGGGCAGCCAAAGAGGTACGGGAGGTCATTTCCAAACATTGGAACATCCTGTTACTTGATCCAGATGTCAAGGATGTGGTTGCACCCTCTGTTAACATTACCTACCGTAGGGGTCGGTCGATACGTGACAGACTTATACGCAGCCACTTCAGCAAGACCAACGACCGAACAGACGGCTGGTTAAAACTGCCGGTGGGTTGCTTTCGCTGCAGTGGCTGCGTGGCTTGCCCCTTCATTAAAAAAGGGTGCACCTTCAAAAGCAACAATACTAGTAAGATCTACAATATCAAGAATTTTTTGAATTGTAGATCTCAGGGTGTCATTTATAAGGCCACTTGCCATTGTGGATTAGAGTATGTGGGTAAAACCACAAGGGAATTTCGTAGGAGGGTGGGGGAACACCTCGGAGACATCAGGAACAAAAGGGATACCCCCCTCGCCAAACACGTTGAAATTAGCCATAATGGCAACTTTAAAGGCATCACCTTCATGGGTATTGAATCAATTCCCCCGTTGAAGAGAGGGGGCAACTGGGACAGGAGGATATTACAGCGGGAGACGTGGTGGATCTTTGAGCTTAGGACTTCCTATCCTGCAGGCCTCAACGAGCAGCTTTCATTCAGCTCGTTCATTGAGGAATCTAGATCCACGCACTAGCTCGAACTATCTCCTGCTCCCCAAGTGACACACCCTTACTGATCGTTCTAGATCCACCATGTCTACAGAATGTACTGATATCTATACTTTGCCAGGAGGTCCATTCCAGCGACACCCCTCATATTGTATCTCCACATACACAACTGCACTTGTCATTTGAGATCTCTCCATCTGTGCGTCACTTTGTATGTACATATGGAGACATTACTTGTTGTGACCCTTGACTACAGCTGCAGAGCTGTTTTATACATATATATAATTATTTACGTTCCTGTCCACACTGTATATTTTTGGTCATTCATCTCTACACCACCTATATATGGCCATTCAAACTGCAACATTTTTAACTTGCCTTTAAGTACCCTAGGTAGCGCCTCCCATGATATTAAGGAGCGACGCACCTTTACCTGACTAGTCAGGAATATGGGTTAATGGTGGGGAGTGGGAGTGGCTCACCTCCGCATCGCCACCAGTCCAACCCGTAGACCCACCCCCTCCTACTGCGCGACCAATCACCTTTGAGTGACGCGGCCGCATTAGCATGGACGGCCTGTTACCGCCCTCGATCACGTGACAACAACGAGTGACGCGACCCGATACGTCATACGTCACATGACCGATCACATGGTACGGGGGGGAGGAGCCTAGATGACGCGCACGTTTTTAAAAAGGACGCCAGCGCGAATGACCCGCTCCCACTGCCACACGCAGGATAGGTGCGGACCCTGGACCCGAGTAGATGACCCAGCAAGCTAAGTACATCCTCACACATTGTTTAGGATTGTGTCCTTTGCTGCCTCATTCGCGCTGGCGTCCTTTTTAAAAACGCGCGCGTCATCTAGGCTCCTCCCCCCATACCATGTGATCGGTCATGTGACGTATGACGTATCGGGTCGCGTCACTCGTTGTCGTCACGTGATCGAGGGCGGTAACAGGCCTCAGCCATATATGGAATGCTGAGATAGGCACATACTGCCTGTCACTATCTACCTGTGGTCCTGGTTATATCTGAGTCCCCTGATGATCTGGCGCAAGCCAGTGAAACGCGTAGGGACAGTGTTTCTTTTTTCTCTTCCTTGCATCTGACCTTTCTAGAGGTGACTGGTCCTTTTACTTCCGACGAAGCTGGGCAGTCAAACAATAGGTCTGAGGGCCATCTAGGGTCAGACGGATGGAGTGCCTATGACAGAACACAGGGATATATGTAGGGGTTGAGACCCAGTACCTGTCTCCCTCTCTTTATTTCTATCACTTTTGTTTTCCTAAACTCACTCCTCCGAGTGGGCCAGTGTTCACACCTCCTGGCTCCACATTTTTTCAAACCCGACCAGTTCACTGTAGTTGGCAGAGAATTTTTTGTCCTCCAGAAGAGGTTTGTGATATTACACAATAATTGTTGAGCCTATCATTTTAAATTGATATTATTAAAGACATATCTTTTTAGACTTTCCATAATTCAATTTAGCGTTTATATACCTTGGGCGTCATTATATATAAGTGTGACCAGCTTTCCATTTAGGTTGTGTTCATATATAATCCAGGAGCAGCCATGAAGATGATTTCCCAAGAAAAGAGAAACAGCATCATCCAGCTCATTGATAGAGCTCATTGATAGTGGTATCTCAGCCAAGAAAATTGCCAAACTTCATCCTATGAGTGCCATTACAGTGGAAAGAATACAAAATGAAGTCTGTTCACCCACTCCAAAGCCAAGAGGTGGACGCCCAGGCAAAATATCGGAGTCAACAAACAACAAGTCAACTCATCACAAGGTCTATCAGTTCTGGCGCAACAGACATGGCAGTGGAGGTGGCTCGTATGCTTCGCAATAGTGAGATCACAGATGTCCATGCAAGCACCGTGTGACACACATTACACAATTGTTGAATAAAGGCCCAAAAAAAGGTGAAGAAGCCTCAGCTTTAATATTGTCATAAGAAGCATCAGCTTGAGCTTGCAAGTACAAACAGTAGAAAACTGGAAACAGGTGATTTAGTGCAATGAGATTAAAGTTAATAGACTGAGCTCTAATGGGTGCAAATGGGTCTGGAAAAAAACAAGGGAAAAGGGGGCTAATTGATAAATTGAAATAGCTGTCATGCTTGGTGTAGGAAGCCTAATGATATGGGGTTGTTTCACAGCATTGGATACTTGACCATGATTGATGGTGGTCCCAATGCTGAGCTATATGTGAGTATCCTACAAGATAAGCTACTTCATACACTTAGGTTCTATGAGTATGAAAATAATAACACAGTGTTCTGGCAGGACAACGACCAGAAGCATACGTCGAGATTGGCGAAGAAATGGTTCAATGACAATGAAGTAGAGGTGCTGGATTGGCTCCCAAAGTCCCCAGACCTGAACCCAATTGAACACTTGTGAATAGGAGTTGGAGAAAAAGCTGCATTCGTACCCAAGTGAGTTGACCAATATGCACCAACATTGGGAACAAGTAGAATAGACCTGGGAACAGATTTTGGTTGAGACATGCTTGAATCTGATCATGCTCAGAAGGATTCAGGCCGTGTTGAAAGCCAAAGGGGGATTTCCAAAATACTAAAAAAATAAAACTAAATAAAAATTACAATTTAGAATTTTAGGAGCAAAACCATAACAATGCAGTTACATTAGAAGAATCTGCATAACAAATCAGATGCTAAATAGTTGGAAGTCCAATTTATTTATGAGATGATCGTCTATAAAATGATGGTAGTCTCACATTTGAAGCTGTAGTGGATGGTGACATATGGAGCCTGAATATCAAAAGTTCAAAACATTCTTACCCTTTGGCTTGTCAGTGTATTTATGAAAACAGTCTAAGGGCTCATGTACTCAGCTGTAGCAGTTTTTGCGGTCTACAAATTGCGGATCCACAAAACACGGATAACAGCTATGCGTGTTCCGCAATTTGCGGAACAGAATGTCCGGCCCTCTATAGAACTGTCCTGTCCTTGTCCGTATTATGCACAAGAATAGGACATGTTCTATGTTTGAGGGTACTGTGGAAAGAACATACGGATGAGGACAGAACACAGTGTTTGCGGCCTCATTGAAGTGAGTGGGTCCACATCCGACCAGCAAATAATACAGATTGGATACGGACAAAAACAATGGTCGTGTGCATGAGCTCTAAAAGAAAAACTGATTTTGTTGTCCATAGCAATAAAATACATACAGCATTCTGTATTTATATGTATGAGCTTTCAATAAAAGTGCAGATACTTTCATTGGAAGAAATAATGCAAGTCATCTGTACATACTAAATGGTAAAACACTGGATAACACAGACATAGGAATTTTAGTAGAAAACAAACTTAACTGTAGAAAACTGTGTCAGGAAGTTGCTGCCAGGGACAATACAATTATAGGGTGCATCACAATGTGCATAGATGCACGTGACGAAAACATAGTCCTACCACAGTACATTCACTAGTCAGACCACACATGGAGTAAAGTGTACAGTTCTGGTCTCTTTTCGTAAGATAGAGATAGCAGAGCTGGAGAGGGTTCAGAGGAGGGCAACTAAAGTAATGACTGGAATGGGAAAACTACAGTACATTACCAAAATTAGGGTTAATCAGTTTAACTCAGATGACTGAGGGTAGATCTAATAACTATGTATAAATATATGAGGGGGCCATACAGAGATCTCTCCCATCATCTCTTTTTTTTCCAGGACTGTGACAGTGACAAAGGGATATCTTCTGCGTCTACAGGAAAAAAAAGGTTTGTACACAAACATAGAACAGGATTCTTTACGGTAAGAGCAGTGAGACTATGGAACTCTCTACAGGATGAGGTGGTGATGGTGAACTCATTAAAAGAGTTCAAGAGGGGCCTGGATGTATTTCTGGAGTGTAATAATATTACAGGTTATAGTTATTAGATTTCTAGAGAAGGGCTGTTCATCCAGGGAGTTAATATGATTGACTAATTGCCTAAAATGAGGCATATTGGCTTCCAACTCATGTTTTTTTTTTCCTTCCTTAGGATCAACTTGCAGGATAACAGTACCATGTAAAGCTTACACAATTGTCTAATTTATATTACATAATTTACAAACTGCTTCTCAAAATGCTACATTTCTCAAACACTAAGCTTAATCCCATAATGTTATGTTCAGTGTAGACATGAAATTCAAGATAAAAGTAGTTGCCTATTAAATTGGAGTTCTCACAGCTGTAGTCTTTTGGTTCGTATTAGCAAATTGTTGGTTACTAAACAGGAACATTAAAACTGCTTAAAAATTACTAATACAACTAGTGATGAGCGGCAGGGGCAATATTTAAATTTGCGAATTCGAGAATTTACCATTATTTTCTTGATTGTGAAAATCAGCAATGTAATATGCGCCTATTGCGCGTGCAAAACAGGCGTGGGTCACTTTTCCTAAATTTGTCAAGAAGTTTACTGAGACTGGAGAAAATGGTTGGCACGGCAGAACATTGCAATAGCTTTATATGCAGATAGAGTGCTCTAATATACACTCACCTAAAGAATTATTAGGAACACCCTACTAATATGGTGTTGGACCCCCTTTTGCCTTCAAAACTGCCTTAATTCTATGTGGCATTGATTCAACAATGTGCTGATAGCATTCTTTAGAAATGTTGGACATATTGATAGGATAGCATCTTGCAGTTGATGGAGATTTGAGGGATGCACATCCAGGACACAAATCTCCCATTCCACCACATCCCAAAGATGCTCTATTGGGTTGAGATCTGGTGACTGTGGGGGCCATTTTAGTACAGTGAACTCATTGTCATGTTCAAGAAACCAATTTGAATTGATTCGCGCTTTGTGACATGGTGCATTATCCTGCTGGAAGTAGCCATCAGAGGATGGGTACATGGTTGTCATGAAGGGATCGACATGGTCAGAAACAATGCTCAGGTAGCCCGTGGCATTTAAACAATTTCCAATTGGCACTAAGGGTCCTAAAGTGTGCCCAGAAAACATCCCCCACACCATTACACCATCACCACCAGCCTGCACAGTGGTAACAAGGCATGATGGATACATGTTCTCATTCTGTTTACGCCAAATTCGGACTCTACCATTTGAATGTCTCAACAGAAATCGAGACTCATCAGACCGGGCAACATTTTTCCAGTCTTCAACAGACCAATTTTGGTGAGCTTGTGCAAATTGTAGCCTCTTTTTCCTATTTGTAGTGGAGATGGGTCGTACCCGGTGGGGTCTTCTGCTGTTGTAGCCTATCCGCCTCAAGGTTGTGCGTGTTGTGGCTTCACAAATACTTTTCTGCATACCTTGGTTGTAACGAGTGGTTATTTCAGTCAACGTTGCTCTTCTATCAGCTTGAATCAGTCAGCCCATTCTCCTCTGACCTCTAGCATCAACAAGGCATTTTCGCCCACAGGACTGCCGCATACTGGATGTTTTTCCCTTTTCATACCATTCTTTGTAAACCCTAGAAATGATTGTGCGTGAAAGTCCCAGTAACTGAGCAGATTGTGAAATACTCAGACCGGCCCATCTGGCACTAACAACCATGCCACGCTCAAAATTGCTTAAATCACCTTTCTTTCCCATTCTGACATTCAGTTTGGAGTTCAGGAGATTGTCTTGACCAGGACCACAACCCTACATGCATTAAAGCAACTGCCATGTGACTGGTTGACTAGATAATCACATTAATGAGAAATAGAACAGGTGTTCCTAATAATTCTTTAGGTGAGTGTATTTGTGATTGTGCAAATCAGCAATTAATGATGCGCATATTTTGGCGCAATGCATGCAACTTCACATTTTAGCATGTCTGACTACATATTACTGATTGGTGCACTAAGTATTGTTATGAACTTGTGACATAACAGCACTATGTCTGTAGCATGTATGTATGGACAGCAGAACCTACAACTACACTATATAACTATCTAACATACACTGACTATCTCCCACTAACTGTGTTATATATATAAGCTAACTAACTAACTATCTAATGTAATGACTCAGCAAAGCACAGAGCACAGCAACGACACTGATGTCTCTCTCAGAACTGCAAAAACTGTTGAAAATAGCTGCTGGGGAGGTTCTTATATAGAAAGGGGTAGGCAACTTTCCTATTGGTTGCTAGGGATGTTGCTAAGCTCAAAGACATTGCAGCCTTCTCATTGGCCCACAAGCAAGAAGCAGAGAGGGATCATGGGTTCAGATGAAAAATAATCTAGAATATTAACAAATACGAATATGTACATAGCACTATATTCTAAATCTTTGCAAATTCTCAAAGTGGCAATATTTGTGATCAAAATTCTTGATTAGAATATTCGCGACCAACACTAAATACAACACATTCTTCTATGTTAGCAACCTAATTAATGAGCAATCTGGCTAACCAACCAGACAAGTAACTCACTAAAGACTCTCTTCATACTAGCATCAAGATTTTTGTTTCTGCAGGTTCATGACAAATATGATGGATCTGTTTTGCATCATTATGATCTGTTGTTGTTGTTTTTTTACTGGATAGAATACAGTACTGTCACATTTTATTCTATCCCCCCCCCCCCCCAAAAAAAAAGTAAGAGAACGGGACAGATTTTCATCTATGGGATAATTATAATACACAGCACATTTTCATCTGTTAGGACAGATGAAAGTAACAGATCATCCCGTGAAAAAATAAGCTTTCATGTAGCTCCATTTGACAGAATTATAAAAAAAAGTGATGGGGTCAGAATATTTTTTTCCCAAAGTTTTTTTTCCGGTATTAAAACACAAGAAAAACTATGTAAATGCTGAATTGTTGTAATCATACTGACCCAGAGGATGAGGGGCACAGATAAGTTTTACCCCATAGGGAATGATGCAAAAACAAAACTCATAAAACTGTGGTGGAATAATTGTTTTTCCAATTCCAGTCATTTAGATTTTTTATTTTTTTTTGCAGCTTCCCACTATATTGTATGCAATGGTAAATTGTACAAATAAAAAATACAACTTACAAAGAAAGCTCTTATGTGGTTATCTGAATGGAAAAATAAAAAAGTAATGGCTCTGGGAATGCAGAGAGTAGAAAACAAAAACACACAAAATTGGAAGGTCATGAAAGGGTTAAATAAGTAAAGACAGATAAACCTATTGTAGTCATTCCCTTGTCATGGCCCCATTCCCACAACTATATTTTTGGTCTTAATCAAATCCAAATTTTTTGCATCTTACACACAGTCTTTCATTACTAAGGTCGGGGGTGGGGGAAGGGGGGGAAACAGCACACTGTGTGCTGTCTGCATCCTTATGCCTGTTCCGCAGCCCCACAAAAAATATAGAACATGTAAAGTTCGGGTTCGTACAGAACTTTGTGATTTTTTTGACCCCGGACCCAAAACTGAACGTTTCTGTAAAAGTTTGGGTTCGAGTTCGGTGTTCGGAGATTTAATGGTGCTTTCTGAAAGGCTGCAGGGAAGCCAATCAACAAGAGTTTAACTTGTGTGCCCTTAGAATCCATCACAGCCATGCTTACTAATGGCATGGCTATGATTGGCCAGTGCAGCATGTGACCCAGCCTTTATATAAGCTGGAGTCACGTAGTGCCGCACGTCACTCTGCTACTGCTAGTGTAGGGTTAGGATGCTGCTGCTGTGAGGGAGAGAATAGGAAAGAATATAATATCAGAACTTGTTGCTAACTCTGCGATCTACAGCTATTTTATTTTTGTGGGTGCAGTGCAACATTTTTGTACCCTGCCCTGAGCACAGTGACACAGAAAAATAGGTTTATCCGTCTTTTAGTTAGGTGGGCGTTGGCAGCCATTTTGTGCAAGTTTAGTGCACTAGCACTGCATATGTGCTAGGAACAATAATTTAAGCCTGTTCTTTTAGTTCAGTGGGCAACATATACCCATTTTTTAAGTGCACCTGAGCCACATATGTGCCAGGGGAAGGGAAAATAATATAGGTAATCAGTCTGTGAGTTCAGGGACCCAAGGGGTGACATATTCACATTTTTTTCTGTAAAGTACCCTTGTGCTGCATATGTGAGTGTAATCAATTCAGTAAATCCATCTGTTTAATTGTGGGTGAAAAAAATAATATATTTTTTTTCCATAAAGTACCTTTGCGGAGTGCACTGCAAATGTGATAGTAAAATATAATCAGTGAATACAACTGGGACATTGTTGGTCAAAAAACACTTTTTTGGGGGGCCATAAAGTACCTTTGCGGCCTGCACTGCAAATCTAAAATAAAATAAGTAAATCCATCTGCTGTGGGTGAGAAAAATCATAAGTTTTTTTTCTCTTCCATAAAGTACCTTTGTGGCCTGCGCTGCAATTCTGACAGTCCATTAAAACTGTTAAATACTGCTGTTATATTGTGGTTTGAAAAAAACACCCTTTTTTGTGCTAGATAGTACATTTGCAGCCTGCTCTGCATTTCTGACAGTCCAATAAAACTGTTAAATACTGCTATATTGTTTTTTGGAAAAAAAAACACCTTTTTTTGTGCTAGATAGTATATTTGCGGTCTGTGCTGCATTTCTGACAGTAAATACAACGTTAAATAATGCTGTTATATTGTGGTTTGAAAAAACACCCTTTTTGTGCTAGATAGCACTTTTGTGGCCTACGCTGCATTTCTGACAGTCCAATAAAACTGTTAAATACTGCTGTTATATTGTGGTTTGAAAAAAAAACACCCTTTTTGTGCTAGATAGTACATTTGCAGCCTGCTCTGTATTTCTGACAGTCCAATAAAACTGTTAAATACTGCTGTTATGTTGTTTTTTGAAAAAAAAAAACATCCTTTTTGTGCTAGATAGTACATTTGCGGCCTGCGCTGCATTTCTGACAGTCCAATACAACCGTTAAATAATGCTGTTATATTGTGGTTTGAAAAAACACCCTTTTTGTGCTAGATAGCACTTTTGCGGCCTGCGTTGCATTTCTGACAGTCCAATACAACCGTTAAATAATGCTGTTATATTGTGGTTTGAAAAAACACCCTTATTATGAACATGAAGTAATTGTATTAAATTCGCCTGTCACACTGTTGTGTGACCTCAATAAATTTTTTCTCTCTATAACACTGGCACAGCCTTACTTTCAGTGAACTTAATTGTTCACTTTTGGCAGTTACATTGTCGCCTGACATAAACCATCTGTTAGTTTGGTGGGTGAACACAAAGAATGAGGAGAGTGTAAAATAAGGGACGTGGCCCTGGTCATGGTGCTGCTGGTGTTGATGGAGCTCCTGTTGCAGGGAGAGGACGTGGTCGTTCTGTGCCAGCTACACGCACAAGTGAAACACCTTCCTCAGGTGCGAGTAGGAGACAGAACCTTCAGCGTTATTTGTTAGGCCCGAATGCCGCTCTACGAATGGTGAGGCCAAAACAAGTACAGGCGATAGTAGATTGGGTGGCTGACTGTACCTCCAGTTCCTTCACATTGTCTCCCACACATCTGAAAGATCAGAGTTGGCACCTACAGCCCATGGCCATCTGTCTTTCATCTCACCCTTTTGCAAATCAGGCAAGCAGTCTGAGCCCCAAGTCATGCAGCAGTCTCTTATGCTTTTTGATGACTCTGCTGGCCATCCACATAGCCCTGCCCCATATGTGGAAGAGATTGAGTGCACAGATGCCCAACCACTTATGTTTCAGGATGAGGACACGGGAAGACCACCGCAGCACGTCTCTGATGATGACGAAACATAGGTGCCTACTGCTGCGGCTTTCTGCAGTCTGCAGACCGACAAGGAGGGCAGGGGTAAAGATTGGGTGGAGGATGATGAGGTACTAGACCCCATATGGAATCAAGGTCATGCAAGTGATGTGTGCAGCACAGCAAAAGAGGGAGCAGGGTGCAAAAGCCTATGTTACATTCTTGGGTGACATTTTACCATTTTTGCCGTGAAAAAACCCCTGCTCTGCATAGGTGACAGGAGCCTAATTTTTGTAAAATTGTCTGTTCAATTGGTGGGTGACATATACCCAGTTTTGCCGTGAATAAACCCCTGCTCTGCATAGGTGACAGGGAACATTCTCAGGTGACATTTTACCATTTTTGCCATATACAAACCCCTGCTCTGCGTAGCTGACAGGGCCTAATTTTTGTAAAATCGTCATTAGTGGGTGACATGAACCCAGTCTTGCCGTGAATAAACCCATGCTTTTCATGGTTGACAGGGACCGAAATTTTAAAGAATTGTCTGTTCCATTGGTGGGTGACATTAACCCATTTTTACAGTTGAAAAAACCCTGCTCTGCATAGGTGACAGGGACTTCAATTTCTAAATTTTTTCTATAATTGACAATCGCCTTTTCCGCTTTAATATCTTGTCCCACATTTCCGCCCGATCACATTTCAGCCATTGATCTCCCTTAGATGTGGTATCCCTTTCTCACGCTCCCTCTCCATTATGGAACCCTGATTCCCCGTTACCCTTGATCACCATGGTAGGCACATAAAAGAACATCGAAAGTTGATAGAGAAGATATCCAATTGTATTGTGGACGTCACAAGGAAGTGCAATCAGGCAGAAGTTATCTAGAGTCAACAAAGCGGCAGCAGGGCTTCTCCTGTCTAACGTTTCCTAATCCAAAATACTGCAGTGACATTCCCTTTCATTTTTTATTACTCATTCCAATAACAGGGCATCTTAAGAGTCCTGTATTGTTATTTGTCATCACTACCTCCGTGAGTTGGGAGTGGGTTATTGCCCCGTGCCTCCTCATTACTTGGATGCTTCTGCCTCAATAACTTGTAAAAAGAAAAAATTCACCCGATCACATTTCGGCCATTGACCTCCCTTGGATGTGGTATCCCTTTCTCACGGTCCCTCTCTGGCATGGAACGTGGATTCCCCATTACCCGTGATCACCATGGTAGGCGCATAAAAGAACATTGAAAGTTGATAGAGAAGATATCCAATTGGATCCTGGACGTCACAGGGATGTGCAATCATGCAGAAGTTATCTAGAGTCAACCCTTTTTTTTTTACAATATCTGCACGCTTAATGGGCATTTTCTTCTGGTCCTTGATCAGCAGGTACTGAACCAGCTCTCCAACCTTGGCCTCTCCTGTATAACGTTTCCTAATCCAAAATACCGCAGTGACATTCCATTAAATTTTTTATTACTCATTCCAATAATAGGGCATCTTAAGAGTTCTGAATTGTTATTTGTCGTCCCTACCTCCCCTAGTTGAGAGTGGGTAATTGCCACACGCCCCCTCCTTTACTTGGATGCTTCTGCTTCAATAACTTGTCCCACATTTCCGTCTGTTCACATTTCAGCTATTGACCTCCCTTGGATGTGGTATCCCTTTTTCACGCTCCCTCTCCGGCATGGAACCCTGATTCCCCGTTATCCGTGATCACCATGGGAGGCGCATAAAAGAACATCAAAAGTTGATAGAGAAGATATCCAATTGGATCGTGGACGTCACGGGGACGTGCGACATGGTGAAGCAGTATGTATACACATGCCTACACGTACTGACTGATGGGTCTGCCCCATTCAACTTCTGGATCTCCAAATTGGGCACATGGCCTGAGCTTGCCCTTTATGCTTTGGAGGTGCTGGCCTGCCCTGCAGCCAGTGTATTGTCTGAACGTTTGTTTAGCACGGCAGGAGGGGGTTATCACAGACAAGCGCAGCCGCCTGTCCACAGCCAATGTGAACAAGATCACTTTCATTTAATTGAACCAGGCAGAGATACCACAGGACTTGTCTGTACCTTGTGTAGAATAGATATGTTACAGGTATACCGGCCTCCCCCAGCCATTGTTGTACTCCAGCGCACTTTCTCATTGTTTTATTTTGTATATTTCCTAATGTTCTTGGGTGTACCAAAATTTAAACAAAAAAATAAATAAATAAATAAATAAAATAAAAAACAAAAAACAGTGTTGGCTACCTCCTTCTCCTGCACCGCCACTTCCACCTACACCACCACATCCACTGCCTCCTCAACCTCCTACTCTATATGGACCTCCTTCTCCTAGATCAAGATTATTATTTCTTATTTTTACATATTTTATGTTATTTGAAGTCATTTCCCTATCCACATTTGTTTGCAGAGCACTTGCCAAGCTCTTAACCACATTTTGCTGCCTGTTGCATCCCTCTAGCCCTTTCCATGACTTTTTTAGAGCCCCATTGAATTTAATAGGATTCAGGGTCAAGTTCGGGTCCTGAACGCGAACATTTTTGTGAAGTTCGTCCGAACCAGTTGTAACCGAACATCCAGGTGTCCTCTCAACTCTAGGGGCAACTGGTATATCACACCAGTTGCAGTTAGTTATTCCAATGATGTTTGTCCCTCTGTATAGCAGCGGTATCTCAGCAGAACCGCACACAAATGTTGAACAATACAAATGCACTATATAGAAATTATATTATAGGAATATCAAACCCCTGCCTCAATCAGATTTTTTTAGGGGAAACTGGTATATCACACCAGTTGCAATTAGTTGTTCCACCATAATTTGTCCCTCTGTATAGCTACGGTATATCAGCAGAACAGCACACAAATGCTGCACAATACAAATGCACTATATAGAAATTATATTATAGGTATATTAAACCCCTGCCTCAATCCGATTTTTTTGTGGGCAACTGTTATATCAGATCAGTTGCAATTAGTTGTTCCAATGACGTTTGTCCCTCTGTAAAGCTGCGGTATGTCAGCAGAACCGCACACAAAGGCTGCATAATACAAATGCACTATATAGAAATCAAATTATAGGTATATTACACCCCTGCCTCAATCAGATATTTTGAGGGGCAACTGTTACATCACACCAGTTGCAATTAGTTGTTCCAATGGCGTTTGTCCCACTGTATAGCTATGGTATCTCAGCAGAACCGCACACAAATGATACACAGTACAAATGCACTATATAGAAATTGTATTATAGGCAGTGGCGTAGGGATTGCCATAGCAACCATAGCAGTGGCTATGGGGCCCTACGCCACTGGGGGCCTGCCCGGGCCCTTATTTTTCTACATCCACTTGCCGGTCCGTCCGTGGGGGGTCCGCAGCCCGGGCCGGCTCGGGCCTGGCTGGGGACAGGGAGAAGGAGTCAGGAGAGAGCAGGGTAGTGAAGGCACGACAGGGCCAGGCAGCAGATGAGAGAGGCCGCGGTGGAGGGGGTCGGGCCGGGGTCATGGGGGTGTGTACTATACCTGGCCTTAGAGTCTAGGAGGGAGTGGCCTCGATTCCTGCTGCAGCAGTGTCTGAGACTGACTGAGAGTGTCAGTCTCACTGCTGCCAGCCTCTGCCTCAGCTCAGCCTGCGCCTCAGCTCAGCCTGCCTGCGCTGTGGTGGGACCGGTGACCGGTCCTAGTCTGACCCTTCTCCAGTCTGCTCCCTCCTCCTCAACTGGTCAGTGGTCTCCACTCCACTCCGGCGTCCACTCCACTGTCTCCAGTCCTGCCTCTGTGCCTGAGGCTGCCAAGTGCATGCTGTAACAGCTGCCCTGCTTCTGTTCTGACTGTGCCAGTGTGCCTCAGTCTAAAAGTAAGTGATTAAGAGAAAAATAATTGTGAGAACTTAGAACTAAGGTTCAGAAGATTATGATGATCAGTACAGTATTGTGATGATGTTGAACTTGATAATGATCTGAATTCTAAAGTTAAAAGAGCTGCCTGCAGACCTGAAGTGAATCAGGGTGTAGGGGCCCCTGCCCCCTTCCTTCTCTTGGGGCCCCAAAGAGAAGCAAGGGGGCAGGGGCCCCCGCACCCTCCTTATCATTGCAGGTATGCAGGCAGCTCTTTTTAACTTCAGAATTCAGATCATCAAACTCTTCCTAATTACAAATTTACAGCACACACACCCCTGTAGTGTCCACCATCAGACGGGGGGGGGGGGGGGGGGGGAAGAAACCCCAGAACTAGAGTGTGCCCCCCCCCAACTGGGGTTTCTTCCCTCCCCTTTCAGATGGTGGACACTACAGGGGTGTGTGCTGTAATTAGTAAGTGAGAGTCTAATGATCTGAAGTTAAAAAGAGATGCCAGCAGTGATAAGGAGGGCGCCCTTCCTTCTTTTGGGGGGCACACTCTAGTTCTGGGATTTCTCCCCCCCCCCCCCTCCTTATATGACAGGACGGATCTGCGGCAGGACGGATCTGTCCTGCCACTATTTCGCTGGAACTCTGCTCTGTCCCCATTGACTATAATAGGGATGAGGGTGGAGCTCCGGCGCAACTCATGGCGGTGGGAGATCTAGGATCGGTGTTCGGGTGGGAGCTCTGGAAGGGGTGATGGGAGGCCCGGTAGATATGTGGGGGTGGGAGATGGGGGGGCCCATGAATTTTTTTTGCTATGGGGCCCATGCATTTCTAGCTACACCCCTGATTATAGGCATATCAAACCCCTGCCTCAATCAGATTTTTGTGGGTGACTGTTATATCAGACCAGTTGCAATTAGTTGTTCCAATGATGTTTGTCCCTGTGTATAGCTACTGTATCTCAGCAGAACCACACACAAAGGCTGCATAATACAAATGCACTATATTGAAATTATATTATAGGTATGTCACACCCCTGCCTCAATCAGATGTTTTGGGGGGCATCTGGTGTATAAAACCAGTTGCAATTAGTTGTTCCAATGACTTTTGTCCCTCTGTACAGCTGCAGTATCTCAACAGAACCGCATACAAATGCTACACAATACAAATGCACTATATAGAAATTATATTCTAGGTATATTGCACCCCTGCCTCAATCAGATTTTTTGGGGGGCAACTGTTATATCACACCAGTTGCAATTAGTTGTTCTAATGACGTTTGTCCCTCTGTATAGCAGCGGTATCTCAGCAGAAACGCACACAAATGCTGAACTATACAAATGCACTAGATAGAAAGTATATTATAGGTATATCACACCCCTGCCTCAATCAGATTTTTTTGGGGGCAGCTGGTATAGCACACCAGTTGCAATTAGTTGTTTCAATAGCGTTTGTCCCTCTGTATAGCTGCAGTATCACAGCAGAATCGCACACAACTGCTGCACAATACAAATGCACTGTAATATACTTTCTATGTTAGAAAGTATATTATAAGTATATCACACCCCTCTGTATATCACACCTATCGATAGCACACCTGTACCAGTCCTTAAAAGGTCTTTTGTGGCCCTATTAGCTGGCATTTGGTGTCTCCTCTGTCTCTGTAACAGTCTGTCCCTGCTCCACAAAGCAACCTCTCCCTACACTGGCAAAAAGCAGAATGCAAAATTGCAGCCAGATCGGGATTATTTATAGGGTAGGGGGTATATCCATGTGCTGAAATGTCTCAATTGGCTTTCCTGTCCCACTTGATAGATGTGTCATGCGTCAAAGTTCTGTACAATGCAATGAATATGGTGCCGGCGGACATCGCTATATGTTCACCTGTTCAGCGAGCAGCGAACTAGCAAAGTTCGTACCAAAATGACCTCCGGGCGAACCGCAAGGCCATTTCTACCAGGAAACACTATGTATGTGGCTTGCTGCAGCTTTCGGCTAGCAGACACCTGCTGCCAGTGTAACTGACTAAGAGACCCCTTTTTTCTCTGTTCAGAGCCACCCACCTCCAACCTTCTGTGCTACCACAAGCAGCAGAAGCTGCAGCAGCCATTTCAGTAGGATACCAGAGTTTTTTTTCCGTTTTTTCATTTTCATTTTTCTTCCCTATTTTCTGTGAGCCATAACTTTTTTATATTTCTAGTCACATAGCTGTATGAGGGCTTCTTTTTTGCGGGACAAGTTGTACTTTCTAGTGCCATTAATTATGGCATAAAATGTAGTGGGAAGCGGGAAAAAAAATTTAATTAACATAATAACACAGTACATAAGGCCGAAAAAAGACATTTGTCCATCCAGTTCGGCCTGTCATCCTGCAAGTTGATCCAGAGGAAGGCAAAAAGAAACTGTGAGGTAGAAGCCAATTTTCCCCACTTTAGGGGAATATAAAATTCCTTCCCGACTCCAATCAGGCAATCAGACTAACTCCCTGGATCAACGACCCCTCTCTAGTAGCTATAGCCTGTAATATTATTACACTCCAGAAATGCATCCAGGCCCCTCTTGAATTCCTTTATTGTACTCACCATCACCACCTCCTCAGGCAGAGAGTTCCATAGTCTAATCTGTATTAGTCAGTGTGCAATTTAACCGCCTCCGGACCGCCTAACGCAGATTCGCGTTCCGGAAGCGGCAGCCCTGCGCAGAGTCACGCATATATGTGTCATCTCGCGCAAGCCGAGATTTCCTGTGAACGCGCGCACACAGGCGCGCGGGTTCACAGGATCGGAAGGTAAGCGAGTGGATCTCCAGCCTGCCAGCGGCGATCGTTCGCTGGCAGGCGGGAGATACGATTTTTTTAACCCCTAACAGGTATATTAGACGCTGTTTTGATAACAGCGTCTAATATACCTGCTACCTAGTCCTCTGGTGGTCCCTTTTGTTTGGATCGACCACCAGAGGACACAGGTAGCTGTGTAAAGTAGCACCAAACACCACTACACTACACTCCCCCCGTCACTTATTAACCCCTTATTAACCCCTGATCACCCTTGTTCACCCCATATAGACTCCCTGATCACCCCCCTGTCATTGATCACCCCCCTGTAGGGCTCCATTCAGACGTCCATATGATTTTTACGGATCCACGAATACATGGATCGGATCCGCAAAACACATATGGACATCTGAATGGAGCCTTACAGGGGGGTGATCAATGACAGGGGGGTGATCACCTCATATACACTCCCTGATCACCCCCTGTCATTGATCACCCCGTCATTGATCACCCCCCTGTAAGGCTCCATTCAGACGTCCGTATGATTTTTACGGATCCACGGATACATGGATCGGTTCCGCAAAACACATGCGGACGTCTGAATGGAGCCTTACAGGGGGGTGATCAATGACAGGGGGGTGATCACCTCATATACATTCACTGATCACCCCCTGTCATTGATCACCCACATCATTGATCACCCCCCTGTAAGGCTCCATTCAGACATCCGTATGATTTTTATGGATCCACGGATACATGGATCGGATCCGCAAAACACAAACGGACGTCTGAATGGAGCCTTACAGGGGGGTGATCAATGACAGGGGGTTGATCACCTTATATATACTCCCTGATCACCCCCTGTCATTGATCACCCCCCTGTCATTGATCACCCCCCTGTAAGGCTCCATTCAGACGTCCGTATGATTTTTACGGATCCACGGATACATGGATCGGATCCGCAAAACTCATACGGACGTCTGAATGGAGCCTTACAGGGGGGTGATCAATGACAAGGTGGTGATCACCCATATAGACTCCCTGATCACCCCCCTGTCATTGATCACCCCCCTATCATTGATCACCCCCCTGTACGGCTCCATTCAGACGTCCGTATGATTTTTACGGATCCACGGATACATGGATCGGATCCGCAAAACGCATACGGACGTCTGAATGGAGCCTTACAGGGGGGTGATCAATGACAAGGGGGTGATCACCCATATAGACTCCCATATAGACTACTTCTTACGCATCTGGGCCCCTAAAATGCCAAGGCAGTTTTTTTGGCACAAGTTAGCAGAAATTGATTTTTTTTGTATTTTCTCACAAAGTCTCCCTTTCCGCTAACTTGGGACAAAAATTTCAATCTTTCATGGATTCAATATGCCCCTCACGGAATACCTTGGGGTGTCTTCTTTTTTTTTATATGGGTGAAATCAAAATCTGTAAAAAATGACCGGTAAAATCCGAAAGGTGCTCTTTGGAATGTGTGCCCCTTTGCCCACCTAGGCTGCAAAAAACTGTCACACATCTGGTATCGCCGTACTCAGGAGAATTTGGGGGATGTGTTTTGGGGTGTCATTTTACATATACCCATGCTGGGTGAGAGAAATATCTTGGCAAAAGAAAACTTTTCCCATTTTTTTATACAAAGTTGGCATTTGACCAAGATATTTATCTCACCCAGCATGGGTATATGTAAAATGACACCCCAAAACACATCCCCCAACTTCTCTTGAGTACGGCGATACCGGATGTGTGACACTTTTTTGCAGCCTAGGTGGGCAAAGGGGCACACATTCCAAAGAGCACCTTTCGGATTTCTCCGGTCATTTTTTACAGATTTTGATTTCAAACTACTTCTTACGCATCTGGGCCCCTAAAATGCCAGGGCAGTATAACTACCCTACAAGTGACCCCATTTTGGAAAGAAGACACCCCAAGGTATTTTGTGATGGGCATAGTGAGTTCATGGAAGTTTTTTTTGGTCACAAGTTAGTGGATTATGAGACTTTGTAAGAAAAAGAAAAAAAATCATAATTTTCCGCTAACTTGTGACAAAAAATAAAAAGTTCTATTAACTCACTATGCCCATCAGTGAATACCTTAGGGTGTCTACTTTCCAAAATGGGGTCATTTGTGGGGGGTTTGTACTGTCTGGGCATTGTAAAACCTCAGGAAACATGACAGGTGCTCAGAAAGTTAGGGCTGCTTCAAAAAGCGGAAATTCACATTTTTGTACCATAGATTGTAAACGCTATAACTTTTACCCAAACCATTTTTTTTTTTACCCAAACTTTTTTTTTTATCAAAGACATGTAGAACAATAAATTTAGTGAAAAATTTATATATGGATGTCGTTTTTTTTTTGCTAAATTTTACAACTGAAAGTGAAAAATGTCATTTTTTTGCAAAAAATCTTTAAATTTCGATTAATAACAAAAAATGGAAAAGTGTCAGCAGCAATGAAATACCACCAAATGAAAACTCTATTAGTGAGAAGAAAAGGAGGTAAAATTCATTTGGGTGGTAAGTTGCATGACCGAGCAATAAACGGTGAAAGTAGTGTAGTGCAGAAGTGTAAAAAGTGGCCTGGTCATTAAGGGGGTTTCAGCTAGGGGGGTTGAAATGGTTAAGGTAGAAATACACCCATAATTTTCTGGGGGTTGAAAAACACACTTTTTTTTTTTAAACAGTATTTTCCAGATCTGCAAGTGTTAAATTCAAGTTTAATATATACAGCTTTCATATTCTGTTAGCAAAAAATTAGGCATTTGAAAATACAGCCATTTGAAATACAGCCATTTTGTGCAAAGATATATTTACTTCAGGCCTACAGAGGTTCAGGCCCACTGAGATACCACCTCTACATACAGGGGCTTGATTCCGGCATTTGAAATACAGCCATTTGAAATACAGCCATTTTGTGCAAAGATATTTTACTTCAGGCCTACAGAGGCTCAGGCCCTCTGAGATACCAACTCTACATACAGAGGTTTGAAAAAGGCATTTGAAATACAGCCATTTAAAATGCTGCCATTTTGTGCAAATATATATTTACTTCAGGCCTACAGAGGTTCAGGCCCTCTAAGATACCACCTCTACATACAGGGGTTTGAAAATACAGCCATTTGAAATACAGAAATTTTGTGCAAAGATATATTTACTGCAGGCCTACACTGGTGTATTATACCCCAGGCCCATAGTCACCATCCCTGTCCGAGGGACAGGCCTAGCCGATGGCGCACATAGCAGAGCCTGCAAGTCTTGCTGTGCTGCTAAAGAGGACACACCTAGCCGGTGGTAGACGCAGCAGAGCCTGCAAGTCAAAATACTGCGCCGCAGTCCAGTACAGTAAGGCCTAGCAAAACATGTAACATGTAACCCTAACTATCTAACTGCGATAAGGCCTAGGCTAGTCTCTGTTACTTCAGGCGTCACATAGTAGAATACAATCAGTAACCAGGTAACTGACCTGCGTCCGTTTGGGGCCCGAGGATGCCACTTGCCCAGGATGGCCACTAACCTCTCAGCAACCATGCGGCCTTGCTTGATATTAACACTTCTGCCCACACTCTGTACACTGTCTTCCTGGAACAATCTCTCTTTCAAAGAGCCGGATCCAGTAAGGGGACAACAGCTAATCTCCTTCCTCTGCTTGTCCATTCACTCCCAGACTTCCGCAAGCCAGGATGGAATCGGATTCAGTCTCTCAAAGATCAGTGCTTCCACAATGTCAGATCAGCACTTCCTGGTTTTCAGAAGCAGGAAGCATGAGTCATCATCTGCTTTGCATATGTAGATCCCAGAGTGTACTGACTGTGCTGCAAAACAGTGGCCTCTAGTGCCCGGAATGCCAAATGACAGTTCCAATACAAATTAAACATGAACATTATACAGGCAGAGTTTATCCACAATCTCACATGCCACCCCACTCGAAGTTGTCGTCCTCGTCAACTCTCCCCATACAAACTCTTCCTGAGCATAGCGCTGTGGATGCACACCAGCATTGGGCCTCGCTGACCTTCTCAGATTGAAGGTTTCAGAAGTACTGGGGACATCAGGCAAATTTGACAAGAGAAGAGCTGTTGACTGTTCAGCATTGCACCTGGGTGGCAAACCTGTCACAGCCAGAACCTCGGTGGACACCTGGGCAGGGACAACCCACCATTCCTCCTCTTCCTCATCTGAGGGACTTTCCTCCATACTCAGAGCGTGAGGAGGCACCCCCTTCATGCACACCGGCTCATCAAAATTGCAACGTCTTAATATATTGCGGTATAAGTTCCGTGAGGGTCCCCCTGTCCCTACTGGCTCTACCTCATAGACCGGAATAGCAGGGTCTACCCTTCTCTTCACCGTGTATGGAACTGCCTCCCACCGTCCATCCAACTTCCCAGATGGCTGTTTGGCTTTGACCATCACCCGATCACCCGGGACATACCCATCTTTCTGCACTGGTCTTGGGTTAGGGTGTATCATCTGTCCCAGGCGCTCCCCCACAAACTTGTGGACCACTCTCAGCCGGCAGCAGTGCTCCTGCACCCATGCGGTGGTACTTCTCGGTTGGGGCTCCATCGGGTTGGGCATATGGAGATCTTCAATTTCCCGTCCGGCTCGTCCAAACATGAGCATATGTGGAGAGTATCCGGTGGCACTGTATACTCTGTTGTTATAGGCCCACATCAACTCAGGTAGGTGCGCGGGCCACTGGGCTTTTTCACTGTCTTCCAGAGTCTGCAGCATCTGAAGCAAGGTGCGATTGAAACGTTCACAGGCCCCGATTCCTTGTGGGTGATACGGAGTGGTGCGGGAGCGTTCAATCCCATACAGTTGGTACAGTTCATTCATTAGAGTACACTGAAAGCATGCTCCCTGGTCAGAATGTATCCTCCGTGGACACCTGAACACCTGTATAAAGTGTTTACAGACAGCTTCGGCGGCCAACTCTGCGGTTTGGTCTCTGGTGGGCACAGCCACTGCATACTTGTTAAAGTGATCTGTCATGACTAGACAGTATGAGTGTCCTGAGGTAGAGTACCCAATCTGTACATAATCGATCAACAGAAGATCTAGGGGCGCTGAGGTGTGGATGGTCTGCTCAGGAGCCCACTGTTCAGTACTCTTACTCAACCCACAGAATCGACACTTGAGACATGCCACGGCCACCATGTCGGCCAGATCTGGACAGTATACCAGCCGTTGGAGCCACTTGAACGTTTTGTCGCTCCCAAAATGAGCTCCCTTTTCATGAGCTTCCCTGGCGGCCTCCGGTCCCAACGACATGGGAATGACAATCTGTTGCTGGTACTGCAGCTCTGACTGTAAATATATGATCCGGCACAGGAGGCCCTGTGTAATTGTCAGCTTGTCCCACTGCCTTAACAACTTCTGACCCTCTGGGTTCAGGAGGGCTCGTTCTTCTGGCCGAGGCCAGATCTTGCTCCGAACCCACTCTTTCACTTTCCACAAATCCCGGCAACTATCCTGGACTCTCTCCCAATCAGTCAACGTTTTCCCCAGCACTAGCGTCATTCCAGATGCCACCCCATTTGAATGTGCCACATCCGGAAACAGAGGTAAGGGACAGGTCAGGAGTTTCAGTATCCTCTAACTCCTCATCGGCAATCTGAGTCGACTGTCCTACTGGAACTTGAGAGAGTGCATCGGTGTTGATGTTCTCCCTACCAGATCGGAACTTGATGTGGTATTGGTACTTAGAGAGGCGGGCCAACAATCTTTGCTCGAGTGCATCGAGCTTGGCATTCTCCAGGTGTGCCAACGGGTTGTTGTCCGTCATCACGGTCACTTCTCCACCAGTCAGGTATTCTGCAAACCTTTCGGTCATGGCCCACACCAGTGCCAGTAGTTCCAGTTTAAAGGAGATATAGTTATCAGGGTTGCGTTCTGACTCTCTTAGGGACCGGCTCCCATAGGCGATGACTCTCTCCCGTCCATCCTGGACTTGGGACAATACGGCCCCCAGACTATGTAGGCTTTCATCAGTATACAGCAGGAATGGGGTATCAAACCGCGTGTAAGCCAGGATTGGGGCATTGGCCAGCGCCTCTTTCACCGCTTCAAAGGCCTCTTGTTACCGGGGCCCCCAGTCGATAGGGAATTTCTTCAGGCCCCCAGCCATGCCTCTTAGCAACTCATTTAACTGACCCACTAGATGAGCGAATTTGGGTATTAACCTCATGTAGTAACCGGCCAGGCCCACAAATGCCCGTACCTCCCGTAGCGTACTTGGCCGGGGCCACTTCTGAATGGCCTCCACCTTGCTGGGGGACGGTTTTACCCCCTCCTGGGTAACCACATGTCCTAAGTACTCTATCTGCTGTTGGAACAGCTGGCATTTTATTGGCTTGATCTCGAGCCCATGGTCTCGTAGCCGTCCCAAGACTTGTCGCAGCTTCTGGAGGTGATCTTCAAAGGAAGCCCCAAACACTACTATGTCATCCAGGTATATCAATACTGATTCGAAGCTGAGGTCCCCCAGACAGTGTTCCATCAATCGCTGGAATGTCCCCGGAGCATTGGAGAAGCTGAAGGGCATCCGGTTGAACTCGTAGAGTCCCATAGGTAGAATGAAGGCCATCTTGGCTTTGTCCTTCTTGGCCACCGGCACTTGCCAGTACCCACTAGCCAGGTCAAGAGTTGAGAAGAACTTTGCCTGGCTTAGGGCTGATAATGACTCCTCGATCCGTGGAAGGGGGTAGGCATCCCGGACGGTCTGAGCATTCAGCTTCCGATAATCCACGCAGAACCGGAGACTCTCGTCTTTCTTCCGCACCAAGAGTACCGAAGCAGCCCAAGGACTTTGATTCTCCTGGATCACCCGGTTCTCCAACATGCTGGCCACCATATCTTTCACCTCCTGATACATCTTACGTGGGATCTGCCGGTAACGTTCCCTGATCGGTGCAGCATTGCCGGTTGGGATTTCATGTTTGATAGCAGTAGCGCACCCAAAGTCCTCATCATGTCTTGAGAAGGCCTCCTGAAATTCCCAGAGGGTGTCTTCCAGCAGCTTTTTTTCCCCCGGGGTCAGGGTTCTGCAGTCCACCTCCATACGGGCCATGATCACTCGACCGTTCCACTCCGCTGTCGGGGTTTCCCTTGAATGGATCTCCACAGCATAGGTCCAGGCTGATCTCCTATCCAGCTGCAGCGTGAAGCCCCTTCGTCGAGCAATACCCCCTTCGGACACATAAACTTTGGCCAGCAGGGTATTTGCGGGGACGGTTAACTCGCAGTCCTCAACATTACAGCAGCTTATAGGCACACATCCATCCTTCACAATGGCGAGGGCCCGGGCTACCAGTGGGTGAATCTGCGCTTCTTCTTGATAAGCGGGTTCGATTAGGACCTCCAGTCCATTCTATCGCCGTCCAGCCCCCCACTGGCAGCATCAATATTCGCTCTTGTAGAGGTAGGATCTTCAGCGGGGTCCTCCGGAGCACCCTCACATCTCCAATGGCCCGACCGGACAGGTTACTCTTTTGCAGGCTACAGCTCCTCACCATCTGTTGTAAGACCTTTTGGGTAGGCCAGTGTGCTGTGGCCCGTTGCCAGTACTTTGGCCCTTCCTTGGCATAGAGTTGATGGTCTAGGTCTCTCAGTATATTCATTCCCAGGGTCACGTCCATTCCTTTCCGGGACGAATGGTCTACCAGCACGACCCCTTTCTTGCCGATGTCTTACCCAAACAGTCGGACCCGCATCCAGACTATCCCTCGGACATCCATCTCTCTATTATCGGCAGCCGTCAGCCTGATGACGCTCCCATCTTTGGGCTCCTTCATATGCCCGAAGTGCCTCTTGAAGAACTCCAGAGGCATTAGGGTACACTCTGACCCTGTATCAACTAGGCAGCAGACCTTTCAGCCTTCCAACTCGGCTTCTAATACGGGGATGCTGGCATACAAGTCACGCTCTTCCCACAGAGGGCTTAACTTCGGGTGCACTGCCGCAGGACGACCAGCTACTGCAGTGGTCGGAAGTTTAACGTTGGCTCAGACGCTACCTGTTCTGGGCACTCTCTGGCCATATGGCTGTACTTTCGGAAAGCCCAACAGAGGGGCCCTTTTCTGACCGGCTGCCTCACCAGGATTGTTCTGGGTGGAGTGGCACGAGGTGTGGGGACCATTTCCGGACACTGGGATGGTTCTGCCTTCATCTGGGACACTTCCAGCCGAATCTCTTTCAATTCAGCCTGCAGGGTCTGGACCACATCCTTTAAGGACTCTTATTCTTCAGACCCTGGCCGGTCCCTTGTAACATGCGTGCTATTCACCACTCTTGCTGCCGCAGGTATGGGCTCTTCCTCTCTCTCTACGGCGGCTAAGTAGACACTGTAGAATGTTATATTGGCCATTGTTCGGGTCATCTCTTACAATTTATCTTGTAAGAATTTGTTGGAGCGCACCGCAATAAACTGATCTTGTAGAAGCCGATCCACCTCCCGGAAGGCACCCATGGCCTCAGGGTCTCGTCATTGTAACTCATTCAGCGTCTCCTGTAGAGCATTCGAATATTGCATCAGAGTCTCTGCCTCCCGCTGGGGTCGGTTAAAGAAGCAACTCCGTAACTGTACCACTTTAGCCCGCCCACCCTTGGGCTCTCTCTAGCAGGAAGAATATCTTCTCTAGGGTATCTCTCTCGGAGTCAGGCCTTACCATCACTGTCGGCCTGACGTCACCCTCTAGGGCTTCCAACACAACCTCGGCCCGCAGTTCGGGGGTCAGGTTACACATTTTAACCGCACGTCGCAGCCTTTCAGTCCAGTCCTGCAATGTCATGTTTCTACCGTCATACATTGGCAGATGATGCAGCAGTTCCCCTACAGGGATGTATCCTACTGGGGTAGCCATATTGTTGGGGGCAAGTTTGACTTGCGCCTGTGCACCTTGGGACCGTGGGACCATCTCCCGCCGAGTTCCCGTCCATAACAGTCGCTGTATCCTGCCGACTACGCCAAGTTGTAAGCCGTGTACCAGGGTGGGGTCCCCAGGATACAGCGAAGTCACAGACAAGAAAAGCGACACTGACAACAGCTTTATATGCAAGAACAGAAACTTTACTTTAACAATAGTGAACACACAACAATATAAGTATACACCGACTAAACTATACCCCAGGCCCACAGTCACCGTCCGGTCTGCTAAAGAGGACACACCTAGCCGGTGGCGGACGCAGAAGAGCCTGCAAGTCAAAATACTGCGCTGCAGTACAGTACAGTAAGGTCTAGCAAAACATGTAACCCTAACTATCTTACTACGATAAGGCCTAGGCTAGTCTCTGTTACCTCAGGCGCCACACAGTAGAATACAATCAGTAACCAGGTGTACTGACCTGCGTCTGTTCGGGGCACGAGGATGCCGCTTGCCTGGAATGGCCACTAACCTCTCAGCAACCGAGCGGCCTTGCTTGATAATAACACTTCTGCCCATACTCTGTACACTGTCTTCCAGGAACAATCTCGCTTTCATAGAGCCGGATCCAGTAAGGGGACAACAGCTAATCTCCTTCCTCTGCGTGTCCATTCACTCCCGGACTTCCGCAAGCGAGGATGGAATCGGATTCAGTCTCTCAAAGAGCAGTGCTTCCACAATGTCAGATCAGCACTTCCTGGTTTTCAGAAACAGGAAGCATGAGTTATTCATCTGCTTTACATATGCAGATCCCAGAGTGTGCTGACTGTGCTGCAAAAGAGTGGCCTCTAGTACCTGGAATGCCAAATGACAGTTCCAATACAAATTAAACATGAATATTATACAGGCAAAGTTTATCCACAATCTCACACTGGTTCAGCGCCTGTGAGATACAACCTCTACATATAGGGGTTTGAATTAGGCATTTGAAATTCAGCCATCTGAAATACAGCCATTTTGTGCAAAGATATATTTAATTCAGGCCTACAGAAGTTCAGGCCCTCTGAGATACAACCTCTACTTACAGAGGTTTGAATTAGGCATTTGAAATACAGCCATTTTGCGCAAAGATATATTTAATTTAGGCCTACAGAGGTTCAGGCCCTCTGAGAAACCACCTCTACATACAGGGGTTTGAATTGGGCATTTGAAATGCAGCCATTTTGTGCAAAGATATATTTACTTCAGGCCTACAGAGGTTCAGGCCCCTGAGATACTACCTCTACATACAGGGGTTTGAATTAGGCATTTAAAATACAGCCATTTGATCTACAGCAATTTAAAATACAGCCATTTTTTGCAAAGAAATATTTACTGCAGTACTAAACTGGTTCAGGGCCTGTGAGATACCAACTTTTAAATACAGGGGTTTGAATTACGCATTTGAAATACAGCCATTTTGTGTAAAGATATATTTATTTCAGGCCTACAGAGGTTTAGGCCCTCTGAGATATCACCTCTACATACAGGGGTTTGAATTATGCATTTGAAATACAGCCATTTTGTGCAAAGATATATTTACTGCAAGCCTACAGAGGTTCAGGCCCTCTGAGATATCACCTCTACATACAGGGGTTTGAATTATGCATTTGAAATACGGCCATTTTGTGCAAATAAATATTTACTTAAGGCCTATAGAGGTTGAGGCCCTCTGAGATACTACCTCTACATACAGAGGTTTGAATAAGGCATTTGAAATACAGCCATTTGAAATACAGCCATTTTGTGCAAAGATATATTTACTTCAGGCCTATAGAGGTTCGGGCCCTCTGAGATACCACTTCTACATACAGGGGTTTGAATTAGGCATTTGAAATACAGCTATTTGAAATACAACCATTTTGTGCAAAGATATATTTACTGTAGGCCTACACTGGTTCAGGGCCTATGAGATACCACCTCTACATACAGGGGTTTGAATTAGGCATTTGAAATACAGCCATTTGAAATACAGACATTTTGTGCAAAGATATATTTACTTCAGGCCTATAGAGGTTCGGGCCTTCTGAGATACCACTTCTACATACAGGGGTTTGAATTAGGCATTTGAAATACAGCTATTTGAAATACAACCATTTTGTGCAAAGATATATTTACTGTAGGCCTACACTGGTTCAGGGCCTATGAGATACCACCTCTACATACAGGGGTTTGAATTAGGCATTTGAAATACAGCCATTTTGTGAAAATATATATTTACTTCAGGCCTACAGAGATTCAGGCCCTATGAGATACCACCTCTACATACAGTGGTTGAATTAGGCATTTGAAATACAGCCAATTGAAATACAGCCATTTTGTGCAAAGATATATTTACTACACACCTACAATGGTTCAGGGCCTGTGAGATACTACCTCTACATACAGGGGTTTGAATTAAGCATTTGAAATATAGCCATTTGAAATACAGCCATTTTGTGCAAATATATATTTACTGCAGGCCTACACTGGTTCGGGGCCTGTAAGATACCACCTCTACATACAGTGGTTTGAATTAGGCATTTGAAATACAGCCATTTAAAATACAGAAATTGTGTGCAAATATATATTTACTGCATGCCTACAGAAGTTCAGGGCCTGTGAGATACCACCTCTACATATAAGGGTTTGAATTAGGCATTTAAAATACAGCCATTTGAAATACAACCATTTTTGGCAAAGATATATTTACTGCAGACCTACACTGGTTCAGGGCCTATGAGATACCACCTCTACATACAGGGGGTTGAATTAGGCATTTGAAATACAGCCAATTTGTGCAAAGATATTTTTACTGCAGCTCTACATTGGTTCAGTGCCTGTGAGATACTACCTCTACATACAGGGTTTTTTATTAGGCATTTGAAATACAGCCATTTTGTGCAAAGATATATTTACTGCTGGCCTACACTGGTTCAGTGCCTGTGAGATGCCACCTCTACATACAGGGGATTGAATTAGGCATTTGAAATACAACGATTTTGCGCATATATATATTTACTGCAGGCCTACAGAGGTTCAGGCCCTCTGAGATACTACCTCTACATACAGGGGTTTGAATTAGGCATTTGAAATACAGCCATTTGAAATACAGACATTTTGTGCAAAAATATATTTACTTCAGGCCTACTCTGGTTCAGGGCCTACGAAATACGACCTCTACATACGGAGGTTCGAATTAGGCATTTGAAATACAGCCATTTAAAATACAGCCATTTTGTGAAAAGATATATTTACTTCAGGCATACAGAGGTTCAGGCCCTCTGAGATACTACATCTATATACAGGGGTTTGAATTAGGCATTTGAAATACAGCCATTTGAAATACAGAAATTTTGTTAAAAGTTATATTTACTGCAGGCCTACAGAGGTTCAGGCCCTCTGAGATATTACCTCTACATACAGAGGTTTGACTTAGGCATTTGAAATGCAGCCAATAAAAATGCAGCCATTTTGTGCAAAGATATATTTACTTCAGGCATACAGAGGTTCAGGCCCTCTGAGATGCTACCTCTACATACAGGGGTTTGAATTAGGCATTTGAAATACAGCCATTTTGTGCAAAGATATATTTACTGCAGGCTTACACTGGTTCAGGGCCTTTTAGATAACACCTCTACATACAGGGGATTGAATTAGACATTTTAAATACAGCCATTTTGTGCAAAGATATATTTACTTCAGGCCTATAGAGGTCCAGGCCCTTTGAGATACTACCTCTACATACAGGGGTTTGAATTAGGCATTTGAAATGCAGCCATTTGAAATACAGCCATTTTGTGCAAAGATATATTTACTGCAGGCCTACACTGGTTCAGGTCCTATGAGATAACACCTCTAAATACAGGGGTTTGAATTGGGCATTTGAAATGCAGCCATTTTGTGCAAAGATATATTTACTGCAGGACTAAACTGATTTAGGGCCTGTGAGATACCACCTCTACAAACAGGGGTTTGAATTACGCATTTGAAATACAGCCATTTTGTGAAAAGATATATATACTTCAGGCCTACAGAGGTTCAGGCCCTCTGAGATACCACCTCTACATACAGGGGTTTGAATTAGGCAATTGAAATACAGCCAATCGAAATACAGCCATTTAGTGCAAAGATATATTTACTACACACTTACAATTGTTCAGGGCCTGTAAGATACCATCTCTACATACAGAGGTTTTAATAAGGCATTTGAAATACAGCCATTTAAAATACCGAAATTTTGTGCAAACATATATTTACTGCATGCCTACAGAAGTTCAGGGCCTGTGAGATACCACCTCTGCATACAAGGGTTTGAATTAGGCATTTAAAATACAGCCATTTGAAATACAACCGTTTTTGGCAAAGATATATTTACTGCAGACCTACACTGGTTCAGGGCCTATGAGATACTACCTCTACATACAGGGGTTTGAATTAGGCATTTGAAATTCAGCCATTTTGTGCAAAGATATATTTAGTTCATGCCTACAGAGGTTCGGGCCCTCTGATATACAACCTCTACATACAGGGGTTTGAATTAGGCATTTGAAATACAGCCATTTGAAATGCGGCCATTTGAAATACAGACATTTTGTGCAAAGATATATTTACTTTAGGCCTACAGAGGTTCAGGCCCTCTGAGATACCACATCTACATACAGGGGTTTGAATTAGGCATTTGAAATACAGCCATTTTGTGCAAAGATCTATATACTTCAGGCCTACAGAGGTTCAGACCCACTGAGATACTACCTATACATACAGGCGTTTGAATTGGGCATTTAAAATACAGCCATTTGAAATACAGACATTTTGTGCAAAGATATATTTACTGCAGGCCTACAGAAGTTCAGGGCCTGTGAGATACTACCTCTACATACAAGGGTTTGATTTAGGCATTTAAAATACAACCATTTGAAATACAGCCATTTTGTGCAAAGATATATTTACTGCAGGCCTACCGAGGTTCAGGCCCTCTGAGATACTACCTCTACATACAGAGGCTTGAATTAGGCATTTTAAATACAGCCATTTGAAATATAGCCATTTTGTGCAAAGATATATTTACTTTAGGCCTACAGAGGTTCAGGCCCTCTGAGATACCACCTCTACATACAGCGGTTTGAATTAGGCATTTGAAATACTGCCATTTGAAATGCAGCCTTTTTGTGCAAATAAATCTTTTAACTGAGGCCTAGTTTAGTTCAGGCCTTATGAGATACACACTTTACATAATGTCATTCTTTTCTACTATTAATTAAACACCCATTTATGGCAAGATCCTAAATTTGAAAAATATGAGAACGTCAAATAAGGGACATGGCCCTTGTTGTGGTGCTGCTGGTGGAGCTCCTGTTGCAGGGAGAGGAAGTGAAACCCCTTCCCCAGGTGCGAGTTGGCGATAAAACCTGCAGCTGTATTTGGTCGGGCCTAATGCTGCTCTACGAATAGTGAGGTTTGAACAAGTAGAGGCGATAGTAGATTCTGTTGCTGACCGTGGATCCATTTCTTTCACATTGTCTCCCACCCAGTCTCCTGCTGAAAGACCGCAGTTGGCACCTGCAGCTGATATCCATCAGTCTTTCACCTCACCCACTTGCAAATCAGCCAAGCAGTCTGAGCCCCAAGTCATGCAGCAGTCTCTTTTGCTTTTTGATGACTCTGTTAGCAGGGTTTCCCAGGGCCATCCTCCTAGCCCTGCCGCAGAAGTGGAAGAGATTGAGTGTACCGATGCCCAACCACTTATTTTTCAAGATGAGTACATGGGAGGACCATCGCAGCACGTCTCGGATCATGACGAAACACAGGTGGCAACTGCTGGGGCTTTCGAAAGTGTGCAGACTGACAAGGAAGTCAGGGGTGAAGACTGGGTGGAAGATGAGGTGGAGGACGATGAGGTCCTCGACCCCACATGAAATCAAGTTCATGCGTGTGACCGATGTAGTTTGGAGGAAGAGGCGGTGGTCGCACAGAGCTACCAGCACAGCAGAAGAGGGAGCAGGGTGCAAAAGAGGAGCGGCCGTCCTCTAGACACTATGCCTCCTACTGCCCACCGCAGCAAAGGACCGAGCTCACCAAAGCCAGCTCCAAGGAGTTTCCTGGCGTGGCAGTTCTTGAGACAATGTACTGACGACAAGACACTCTGTGCAATCAGAGCCTGAAGCGAGGCACAAACGTTCTCAACCTGAGCACAACCTGCATGTCCAGGCATTTAAGTGCAAAGCACGTGCTGCAGTGGAGTAGACACCTCAAAAACAAAGAAAGGTCTCTGGCTCCTCCTGCTTCCTCTTCTACTGCAGTCGCGGCCTCTTCATCCACCTCTGGAGTGACAGTGCCACCTGCCACCCCGCAAACAGAGGATCTGCCAGCAACACCAACACTTGGGTCACCCAGCATCTCCACAATGTCCTTTGCAAGCATTCAGCTCTCCATATCCCAAACGCTTGAGAGGAAGAGGAAGTACCCCCCTACCCACCCGCGATCCCTAGCCCTGAATGCCAGCATTTCTAAATTACTGGCATTTCAAATGCTGTCATTCCGTCTGGTGGAGTCGGATATTTTTAAAGTCCTTATGGTGGTGGCTGTCCCACAGTACATCGTGCCCAGCCGCTACTACTTTTCAAGTCTAGCCATCGCTGCACAACCAAGTAGGGGACAAAATCAGGTGTGCACTGCGCAATGCCATCTGTGGCAAGGGGCACCTGACTACGGATACGTGGACCAGTAAGCACAGTTAGGGCCGTTATATCTCCATAACAGCACTCTGGGTAAATGCAGTGGCGGCTGGGCCTGAGGCGGATACAGTTTAGCGCATGTCCTTCCACCACCGAGGATTGCAGGGCGCTTCAGTTTGCCTCCTGTTGCTTCCTCCTCCTACTCTGCTTTCTCATCCTCTACCAGCTCCTCATCTGGTCAGCGTAACACCCTCACCACCAACTCCAGCACCGCGCAAAAGCTGTGGACGGGCCTTGAACAACAGACTGATGAGTGGTTTGTGCCAGTCAGCCTCAAGCCCGGCCTGGTGGTGTGCAATAATGAGCGAAATCTCGTAGCAGCTCTGGGACTAGCCGGTTTGACGCACATCCCTTGCCTGGTGCATGTGCTGAATTTGGTGGTGAAAAGATTCCTTAAAAATCATCCCGACATGTCAGAGCTGCTGTATAAAGTGCTGGCCATCTGTGCGCGCTTTCGGCGTTCTCACCCTGCTGCTGCTCGCCTGTCAGTGCTGCAGCATAACTTCGGCCTTCCCACTCACCGCCTCATATGCGACGTGCCCACAAGGTGGAACTCCACCTTTCACATGCTGGCTAGACTGTGCGAGCAGCAGCAGCCGATAGTGGAGTTTCCACTTCACCACCAATGACTGGGCCTCCATGCGAGACCTGTGTTCCTTGTTGCTCTGTTTCGAGTACTCCACCAACATGGCCAGTGCCGATAATGCCATGCTCAGCGCTACTATCCCACTTTTATGCCTCCTTGAAAAAATGCTCCTGGCGATGATGGAAGAGGATGTGGCACAGGAGGAGGAGGAAGAGGGATCATTTCATAGGGTTTCCGGCCAGTCATTCCCAAGTGGCTCTGAGGGTAGGTTCCTGCACCCACAAACCCAATGTACACAATTGTCCAGCCAGGGCACAGTTCTGGAAGATGAGGAGGTGGAGAATGAGAAGGTGGAGGAGGAGATGGGTGGAGGAGGAGATGGAGGAGGAGGAACCATGTTCACAACAGGGTGGCACCCAGACCAGCTCATGGCCATCACTGGTGTGTGGATGGGGGGATACAGAGGAGGACACAGACGATACACCTCCCACAGAGGACAGCTTTTCATTGCCTCTGGACAGCTTGGCACACATGAGCGATTACATGCTGCAGTGTCTCCGCAACGACCGCCGAGTTGCCCACATTCTAATTTGTGATGATTACTGGGTGGCCACCCTGCTGGATCCCCGTTACAAGGACAATGAACCGTCTTTAACCACTTCAGCCCCGCTAGTTGAAACCCCCTTCATGACCAGAGCACTTTTTACACTTCGGCACTACACTCCTTTCACCGTTTATCGCTTGGTCATGCAACTTACCACCCAAATGAATTTTACCTCCTTTTCTTCTCACTAATAGAGCTTTCATTTGGTGGTATTTTATTGCTGCTGACATTTTTACTTTTTTTGTTATTAATCAAAATGTAACAATTTTTTTGTAAAAAAATGACATTTTTCACTTTCAGCTGTAAAATTTTGCAAAAAAAACGACATCCATATATAAATTTTTCGCCAAATTTATTTTTCTACATGTCTTTGATGAAAAAAAAATGTTTGGGCAAAAAAAAAATGGTTTGGGTAAAAGTTATAGCGTTTACAAACTATGGTACAAAAATGTGAATTTCCGCTTTTTGAAACAGCTCTGATTTTCTGAGCACCTGTCATGATTCCTGAGGTTCTACAATGCCCAAACAGTAGAAAAACCCTAAGGTATTCGCTGATGGGCATAGTGAGTTCATAGAACTTTTTATTTTTTGTCACAAGTTAGCGGAAAATGATGATGATTTTTTATTTTTATTTTTTCTTACAAAGTCTCATATTCCACTAACTTGCGACAAAAAATAAAAAATTCTAGGAACTCACCATGCCCCTCACAGAATACCTTGGGGTATCTTCTTTCCAAAATGGGGTCACTTGTGGGGTAGTTATACTGCCCTGGCAATTTAGGGGCCCATATGTGTGAGAAGTACTTTGCAATCAAAATCTGTAAAAAATGACCGGTGAAATCCGAAAGGTGCACTTTGGAATATGTGCCCCTTTGCCCACCTTGGCATCAAAAAAGTGTCACACATCTGGTATCGCCGTACTCAGGAGAAGTTGAGGAATGTGTTTTGGGGTGTCATTTTACATATACCCATGCTGGGTGAGAGAAATATCTTGGCAAAAGACAACTTTTCCCATTTTTTTATACAAAGTTGGCATTTGACCAAGATATTTTTCTCACCCAGCATGGGTATATGTAAAATGATACCCCAAAACACATTCCCCAACTTCTCCTGAGTACGGCGATACCAGATGTGTCATACTTTTTTGCTGCCAAGGTGGGCAAAGGGGCACATATTCCAAAGTGCACCTTTCGGGTTTCGCCGGTCATTTTTTACACATTTTGATTGCAAGGTACTTCTCACACATTTGGGCCCCTAAATTGCCAGGGCAGTATAACTACGCCACAAGTGACCCCATTTTGGAAATAAGACACCCCAAGGTATTCCGTGAGGGGCATGGCGAGTTCCTAGAATTTATTTATTTTTGTCACAAGTTAGCGGAAAATGATGATTTTTTTTTTTTTCTCTTTTTTCCTTACAAAGTCTCATATTCCACTAACTTGCGACAAAAAAAATAAATATTCTAAGAACTCGCCATGCCCCTCACGGAATACCTTGGGGTGTCTTCTTTCCAAAATGGGGTCACTTGTGGCGTAGTTATACTGCCCTGGCAATTTAGGGGCCCATATGTGTGAGAAGTACTTTGCAATCAAAATGTGTAAAAAAATGGCCTGCGAAATCCGAAAGGTGCACTTTGGAATATGTGCCCCTTTGCCCACCTTGGCATCAAAAAAGTGTCACACATCTGGTATCGCCGTACTCAGGAGAAGTTGGGGAATGTGTTTTGGGGTGTCATTTTACATATACCCATGCTGGGTGAGAGAAATATCTTGGCAAAAGACAACTTTTCCCATTTTTTTATACAAAGTTGTCATTTGCCAAGATATTTCTCTCACCCAGCATGGGTATATGTAAAATGACACCCCAAAACACATTCCCCAACTTCTCCTGAGTACGGCGATACCAGATGTGTGACACTTTTTTGCAGCCAAGGTGGGCAAAGGGGCACATATTCCAAAGTGCACCTTTCGGATTTCGCAGGCCATTTTTTACACATTTTGATTGCAAAGTTCTTCTCACACATTTGGGCCCCTAAATTGCCAGGGCAGTATAACTACGCCACAAGTGACCCCATTTTGGAAAGAAGACACCCCAAGGTATTCCGTGAGGGGCATGGCGAGTTCCTAGAATTTTTTATTTTTTGTCGCAAGTTAGTGGAATATGAGACTTTGTAAGGAAAAAAGGAAAAAAAAGAAAAATCATCATTTTCCGCTAACTTGTGACAAAAAATAAAAAATTCTACGAACTCGCCATGCCCCTCACGGAATACCTTGGGGTGTCTTCTTTCCAAAATGGGGTCACTTGTGGCGTAGTTATACTGCCCTGGCAATTTAGGGGCCCAAATGTGTGAGAAGTACCTTGCAATCAAAATGTGTAAAAAATGGCCTGCGAAATCCGAAAGGTGCACTTTGGAATGTGTGCCCCTTTGCCCACCTTGGCATAAAAAAAGTGTCACACATCTGGTATCGCCGTACTCAGGAGAAGTTGGGGAATGTGTTTTGGGGTGTCATTTTACATATACCCATGCTGGGTGAGAGAAATATCTTGGCAAAAGACAACTTTTCCAATTTTTTTATACAAAGTTGGCATTTGACCAAGATATTTCTCTCACCCAGCATGGGTATATGTAAAATGACACCCCAAAACACATTCCCCAACTTCTCCTGAGTACGGCAATACCAGATGTGTGACACTTTTTTGCAGCCTAGAGGCGCAAAGGTGCCCAAATTCCTTTTAGGAGGGCATTTTTAGACATTTGGATCCCAGACTTCTTCTCACGCTTTAGGGCCCCTAAAAAGCCAGGGCAGTATAAATACCCCACATGTGACCCCACTTTGGAAAAAAGACACCCCAAGGTATTCAATGAGGGGCCTGGCGAGTTCATAGAATTTATTTTTTTTTGCATAAGTTAGCGGAAATTGATTTTTTTTTGTTTTTTTCTCACAAAGTCTCACTTTCCGCTAACTTAGGACAAAAATTTCAATCTTTCATGGACTCAATCTTTTCATGCCCCTCACGGAATACCTTGGGGTGTATTCTTTCCGAAATGGGGTCACATGTGGGGTATTTATACTGCCCTGGCTTTTTAGGGGCCCTAAAGCGTGAGAAGAAGTCTGGAATATAAATGTCTAAAAATGTTTACGCATTTGGATTCCGTGAGGGGTATGGCGAGTGCATGTGAGATTTTATTTTTTGACACAAGTTAGTGGAATATGAGACTTAGTAAGAAAAAACAAACAAAAAATATATATATTTCCGCTAACTTTAGCCAAAAAAATGTCTGAATGGAGCCTTACAGGGGGGGTGATCAATGACAGGGGGGTGATCACCCATATAGATTCCCTGATCACCCCCCTGTCATTGATCACCCCCCTGTCACTGATCACCCCCCCTGTCAGGCTCCATTCAGACGTCCGTATGATTTTTACGGATCCATGGATACATGGATCGGATCCGCAAAAACACATGCGGACGTCTGAATGGAGCCTTACAGGGGGGTGATCAATGACAGGGGGTGATCAGGGAGTGTATATGGGTGATCACCCCCTGTCATTGATCACCCCCCTGGTAAGGCTCCATTCAGACGTCCGCATGATTTTTACGGATCCATGGATACATGGATCGGATCCGCAAAACACATGCGGACATCTGAATGGAGCCTTACAGGGGGGTGATCAATGACAGGGGGTGATCAGGGAGTGTATATGGGTGATCACCCCCTGTCATTGATCACCCCCCCTGGTAAGGCTCCATTCAGACGTCCGCATGATTTTTACGGATCCATGGATACATGGATCGGATCCGCAAAACACATGCGGACGTCTGAATGGAGCCTTACAGGGGGGTGATCAATGACAGGGGGAGATCAGGGAGTGTATATGGGTGATCACCCCCTGTCATTGATCACCCCCCTGGTAAGGCTCCATTCAGACGTCCGCATGATTTTTACGGATCCATGGATACATGGATCGGATCCGCAAAACACATGCGGACGTCTGAATGGAGCCTTACAGGGGGGTGATCAATGACAGGGGGTGATCAGGGAGTGTATATGGGTGATCACCCCCTGTCATTGATCACCCCCTGTAAGGCTCCATTCAGACGTCCGCATGATTTTTACGGATCCATGGATACATGGATCGGATCCGCAAAACACATGCGGACATCTGAATGGAGCCTTACAGGGGGGTGATCAATGACAGGGGGTGATCAGGTAGTGTATATGGGATGATCACCCCCTGTAAGGCTCCATTCAGACGTCCGCATGTGTTTTGCGGATCCGATCCATGTATCCATGGATCCGTAAAAATCATATGGACGTCTGAATGGAGCCTTGCAGGGGGGTGATCAATGACAGGGGGTGATCAGGGAATCTATATGGGTGATCACCCGCCTGTCATTGATCACCCCCCTGTAAGGCTCCATTCAGACGTCCGCATGTGTTTTGCGGATCCGATCCATGTATCCATGGATCCGTAAAAATCATACGGACGTCTGAATGGAGCCTTGCAGGGGGGTGATCAATGACAGGGGGATGATCAATGACAGGGGGTGATCAGAGAATCTATATGGGTGATCACCCGCCTGTCATTGATCACCCCCCTGTAAGGCTCCATTCAGACGTCCGTATGTGTTTTGCGGATCCGATCCATGTATCTGTGGATCCGTAAAAATCATACGGACGTCTGAATGGAGCCTTGCAGGGGGGTGATCAATGACAGGGGGGTGATCAATGACAGGGGGGGTGATCAGGGAGTTTATATGGGGTGATCAGGGGTTTATAAGGGGTTAATAAGTGACGGGGGGGTGGGGGGTGGAGTTTAGTGTTTGGTGCGACTTCACTGACCTACCTGTGTCCTCTGGTGGTCGATCCTAACAAAAGGGACCACCAGAAGACCAGGTAGTAGGTATATTAGACGCTGTTATCAAAACAGTGTCTAATATACCTTTAGGGGTTAAAAAAAATCACATCTCCAGCCTGCCAGCGAGCGATCGCCGCTGGCAGGCTGGAGATCCACTCGCTTACCTTCTGTTCCTGTGAGCGCGCGCGCCTGCGTGCGCGCGTTCACAGGAAATCTCGGGTATCGCGAGATGACACGCCGATGCGTCCAGGAGGAACAAATCAACCACCTCCCGGACGCATCGGCGCGTTAGGTGGTCGGGAGGTGGCTAATTCCGTCACTGGAGCGTGATCGTAAGATGCACGAGTACAAGTGCATACTGGTAGACGCACTGCTGGTGGCATTCCCACCTGACAGCGGGGGCACAGTGGAAGCCCAAGGCAAAGGCAGAGAACGAGGAAGAGGTCGCCAACGCAGCTGGGGCACCGCCAGCACCTCAGAAGGCAGGATTAGCATGGCCGACATGTGGAAAAGCTTTGTCAGCACGCCACAACAACGAGCACCACCAGCTGATATGGAACGTCTAAGCAGGAGGCAGCATTTCACCAATATGGTGGAGCAGTATACACTCACCTAAAGAATTATTAGGAACACCATACTAATACGGTGTTGGACCCCCTTTTGCCTTCAGAACTGCCTTACTTCTACGTGGCATTGATTCAACAAGGCGCTGATAGCATTCTTTAGAAATGTTGGCCCATATTGATAGGATAGCATCTTGCAGTTGATGGAGATTTGAGGGATGCACATCCAGGGCACGAAGCTCCCGTTCGACCACATCCCAAAGATGCTCTATTGGGTTGAGATCTGGTGACTGTGGGGGCCATTTTAGTACAGTGAACTCATTGTCATGTTCAAGAAACCAATTTGAAATGATTCAAGCTTTGTGACATGGTGCATTATCCTTCTGGAAGTAGCCATCAGAGGATGGGTACATGGTGGTCATGAAGGGATGGACATGGTCAGAAACAATGCTCAGGTAGCCTGTGGCATTAAAACGATGGCCAATTGGCACTAAGGGGCCTAAAGTGTGCCCAGAAAACATCCCCCACACCATTACACCACCACCACCAGCCTGCACAGTGGTAACAAGGCAAGATGGATACATGTTCTTATTCTGTTTACGCCAAATTCGGACTCTACCATTTGAATGTCTCAACAGAAATCGAGACTCATCAGACCAGGCAACATTTTTCCAGTCTTCTACAGTCCAATTTTGGTGAGCTCGTGCAAATTGTAGCCACTTTTTCCTATTTGTAGTGGAGATGAGTGGTACCCGGTGGGGTCTTCTGCTGTTGTAGCCCAACTTTCTTTCCCATTCTGACATTTAGTTTGGAGTTCAGGAGATTGTCTTGTCCAGGACCACAACCCTACATGCATTGAAGCAACTGCCATGTGATTGGTTGACTAGATAATCGCATTAATGAGAAATAGAACAGGTGTTCCTAATAATTCTTTAGGTGAGTGTATGTGCACATGCCTACACGTACTGAATGACGCGTCTGCCCCCTTCAACTTCTGGGTCTCCAAATTGGGCACATGGCCTGGAGGTGCTGGCCAGCCCTGCAGCCAGTGTATTATCTGAATGTGTGTTTAGCACAGCAGGGGGCGTCATCACAGACAAGCGCAGCCGCCTGTCCACAGCCAATGTGGACAAGCTCACGTTCATTAAAATTAACCATGCATGAATCCCTCAGGACTTGTCCGTACCTTGTGCAGAATAGACATGTTAACGGCACTAAGCAGCCATTGTTATACTGCAGTGCAATTGCTCATGTTTGTATATTGGATATTTCACACTCTTTTGGAGTGTACCTTAATTTTGCTAAATTAAATTCAAACAAAAAACCTGTGTTGGCTATCTCATCCTCCTCCACCGCAGCTTCTACCTACTCCGCTACGTCCACCGCCTCCTCAAACTCCCATATGGAACTCCACCTCATAAATCCATTTTTTTTGTACGCGAAGAAAATAATAATGTAAAAGGCGTGTGCCGATAACAATGAGAGAAAAAAAATATATAAAAAATAATAATTAATAAGAAATAAAATATGAAGAAATGAAAGAATGAGTAATGAGAATTAATAACAATTCACATTATAGCGCCAAAGTAGTAGAATACTACACAAAGTGAAAAAATTATAAAAATTAAAATGAAAATAAAAATAATGAATAAAGTGACAGTGCACAATAGAATGAAAAGAATACCTTGATAAATTATTGCAAAATATGGGGAAGGAGGGGGGAGGGGGGAAAGGAGGGAAGGGAGGGGGGAAAGGAGGAAAGGGAGGGGGGAGGGAAGAAGGGGGTGGGAGGGAAGAGAGAGGCGGGGTTGGGAGGGGGGGGGAAGGGAAGGAAAAAAGGGGGGGAGAAGGAGATAGAAAAATAATAATGTGACAGTGCACGATAGAGAACGAGAACATGATTGCTATATATATATATATATATACATATGAATATACATATGAATAAAGCAATCATGATGGGGATAAAGAAAATAGTAAAAGGGAAGAATATATATATGCAAAAGAATATATATATATATATATATATATATATATATATATATATATATAAAAAATGATATGTAAAGTTGAAGTAATGCTCCAACAAAGGCCCGTGGCAAAAGGAGCAGACAAAGGAGAGGTTCATTTTTCGCAGGCATAAAAGGTAGAAGGTGTGAAGATGTTACACCCTATGAAAAAAGGGGGGAGAGAGCATGTTAGAAAAATTGATTAAAAATAACTAAAAAATATAAAAAAATAATGATGGGATCCACAGGCGTGGTCCCAGCGGTTGCAGGAAGGATGAGAAAACCAAATTGTCAGTTAGGCCCCTGGGGTGTAAATTCCCAAGAGTCCAAATCCAGCGGCTCTCCTTTTGAGCTAGCCTCTTGGATAAATTGCCTGCACGTAAATCGACCTGAACACAGTCAATCCCTCTAACCTTTAGAAGTCTGGGATTACATGAGTGAAACTCCTTAAAGTGTCTCGCAATTGGTTTAGGAACTTCATCCTCTTTCATTTCCTGTGCATTAAGGATATCCTTTACATGTTCACGTATGCAAATCGTTAATTTCTGTGTTGTCAAGCCCACATATATCTTAGGGCATGGGCATGATGCATAGTATACTACCCTAGAACTAGAAGCATGTAAGAGAATGGTGGATTTTAAAGGACCTAGTTCCAGAGGAATCCACAAAGTCAATTGCTTGTTCCTTGTTAGGACATGCGGCACATCTGCCACATGGTCTAAAACCAGTTCTTGGTCTGCCTTGTCTGACACAAAGTTGGGGAGATGCTGGTTGTAGATAGCTTCTGACTAAATTATCTCGTAGAGTATTGGCTCTACGTGCTGTAATTGAAGGTCGCATAGACAGAAGTTTTTCTAAAATAGGATCTGTCAATAAAATAGGCCAATGTGTGGCCAGACATTTCCTCATTTCATACCAACGTGAATGGTATGTACTTATGAATCAGATTTTTTTGTCAGGTACCTTATCTCTTTTGGTTTGCAACAATTGTGTTTGTTGTTGTGTCTTTGCTCGCCAATGCGCTTTTTTGATAGAACGATGGCTATAACCCCTCCTGAGGAAACTAGCTTGTTTTTCAAAAGTCACATCATCGCAACATATCCGACGGATGCACAAAAATGCATACAATTAACATCTAATTGGTGGAGAGAGCCTGTAAATAGATGATTCACAGTGATGGCGTTACCCCCGGACGAAGGCACGCCGAAACGCGCGTTGGGGTAACGCCATCCTGGGTGATATAGCACACTGTCTTTTTTGGTGAGTCTTTGCTTTCCTTTTTTACCTATACGGCATTAGATTCAGGTTATTTGATACCTGGTCACCATTGGTGTTTGCTTTCATTTCGCTTATACTGCACTCGCATGCAAACCCTGTTCCATTTTTTGCCGTGTAGGTTCTCCTTTGATTGCCGACTCAACTGTTACCCATGCTGCATTTTTTGGTCAATGGTTGGTCATTGTACCATATATAATCAATTCCATTGATCATTATCTTTTATATTTTAAACGTGTGCTATCCCAGGGTGGCGTTCTTTTTCTGCTTCTTTTCACTTTTTAACGGCATATTACTTATTGCTTTATATTTTAATCATCTTACAATATAATCATATTTTAACATACAGTACTATGAGCTCCGTTTCCCTGTTTTTTCACTGCTATACCTAGTAGGCCGGTTAAAAAAATTAAATAAATTGTCATTAACATGTTCGGGTGAAATTCACCAATTTTTGGGTGTATAGTACCACAGCTATACCTAGTAGGCCGGTTACCCCCAAAAATATATTTGTCAGTTACATTTGCAGTTGAAATTCAACAATTTTTGGGTGTGAAGTACCACTGCTATACCTAGTAGACGGGTTAAACATTAAAAAAAAATTGCCACTTACATTTTCTGGTGAAATTCACCAATTTTTGGGTGTATAGTACCACTGCTATACCTAGTAGACCAGTAAAAAAAAAAAATGTCAGTTCAATTTTTTAGTGAAATTCACAAATTTTTGGGTGTAATATAGCCCTCCTCTATCTAGTTGACAGCTTAATAAATTTCAATATTTTTTTTTTTTTTACATTTTTGGGTGACAATAAACAATTTCTGTCATTTTTCGGTTACATGCTTGGGTTGACATTATACAATTTTAGATGTGAATAAATCCCTGCTCTGCATAGGTGACAGGGAATAAAATTTCTGAAATGCTTCTTTAATTGATGCCCGCTACCTCCTTTGATTCAATGCTTAAACTTAAGCAAGTTGTACAACATTTAAGCTTCAATACTTTGTCACACATTTCCGCTATACTCTTTTGGCCAACATTTGCGCCTCAATAGCTTTTCCCACATTTCCGCTTGACTCTTTTGTCCCACATTTGGGCTTCTGTAATTTGTCCCACATTTGCGCCTCAATAACTTTTCCCACATTTCTTCTTGATCCCAATTTTTTAAAATAAATTTATCTCCCTTAAATTTGGTCCATTTTTCTCATGCTCCCTCTCCGGCCTGGAACCCTGATTCCCCGCCACCCGTAATCACCATGGTAGGCGCATAAAAGAACATCGAAAGTTGATAGAGCAGATATCAAATTGGATCGTGAACATCACGAAGACGTGCAATATGGTGGGTGGGGCAGTAAGTATGAACACGCCTACACGAACTAACTGACAGGGGTCAGCCCCTGCAACTTCTGGGTCTCCAAATTGGGCACATGGCCTGAGCTTGCCCTTTACGCCTTGGAGGTGCTGGCCTGCCCTGCAGCCGGTATATTGTCTGAACGTGTGTTTAGCACGACTCAACCTCCTTCTCCATATGGACCTGGTCCTCCTAGATCTAGATTATTATTTTTTTTTTCACGTATTTTATGTTATTTTAAGTCATTTCCCTATCCACATAGAAAAAGAGGCTTCAGCACCAAGCGTGGACGTAAAAAAAATTCCCAATCTTTATTCAGCAATATTCCATAAATGTACAGCAATCAGTGGCACCGGCTCCCGCTTAATCCCAGGAAATCAACGCGTTTCGAACAATAGTGTTCTTAGTCATGATCTAGGTGTCTGACATGGTGAACATTGAAATAGGGTCCAGTTCCCGCTATTCCGCCCCCAGGAGGAGTCCTGGAGAGGTGGGTTGGACACAAAGACAATCAGAACCATGTAAGGCACCTGTACAAACATTTCTCCCGTGACATAAAACATATAAGTTTACTTTAAGCAAACTGAACAATTAAACAATCTAAAATCATGTGGTTTTACCTATCAACATACACCAGGGATATTGGCCCCAGAGTGGTGGAACAAATATGTCACTGTCCACAAGGCAAGTTCAAGACAGACAAATAAACGTATACAAATATATAAATGGATATCCGTAGCAAATATAAAAAGGCAAAAGTATAAGTATAAGGTATATAATAAGGCAGGATGCAAAAGTATAAAGATGAGAGATGCCGGGAAATACACAGCTATAACCATATGAAACCATATAAGAATGGCAATATATATGCGCATGTCCTATTGTATGGCTGATTATGTCAATTCAGTTGAACCATATCAGGGTAGCCATAGTTCTAGACGAATTGTATTCCCATGTACACCTGGCAATCGCCTGGTGTGAATTCATGTCCTAGTCTGCGCTTATTCGGCAATCAAAGGGTTGTAGCCGGCATGGAGTTAATTAGCAGCACCGCCTCGTAGTGTTTCTCTTATTTCTTGCTACATGGAAGAATCCTTTTCGAGCGATCATCTTAGTATTCTCGAAGAGAATATAATGTCAATAAGGTCCAAGATTTTATAGGAGGAAAAATGAAAGGGACAGAATAATTATACAAAATCTAATCTCCTTATTTGTATTAGATATAATCAATATTACTATTTAATGCTAAGTTCGTTTTTGGTTTTGGTTTTGCTATTGACATCTTATTACCCATTCCCATTTACATTGATACATTACTTCCATTCTCACATTCCCAATATTTGTTCGTAGTTATCAATGATTTTAGTGTGGATATTTATTCTTGATCACCCATAATTATACAGTAGTGGCCAGTAGTACTTTTGGTATATAAGCCCAACAGAACTTATTTATTTGGGCATCAACCCCATTCATATCAGAATTGGAACACCATTAAACAGGATGTATCTATATTTAATAACCATGATCATGTCTGTAAGGAAACCGGACGATATAGAATATACAGCCATTGTAGGACACTGTCACCACACTGGAGCCTCAAAATCAATAGATAAAGAGAGGAAAACCCACATGTTTAAAAAGAAAAAGTTATTTTAAATGACCATGTATAGAAACATAGGTCTGCTTGCAAAAGTATAAAACAGAATTAAAACAAAGTGGTAATGGCTTAGCTGCATGTTACCTTTAATATAGGTACATTAATTCTTTTTTAAGGTTAAGGGTCTTAACCTTAAAAAAGAATTAATGTACCTATATTAAAGGTAACATGCAGCTAAGCCATTACCACTTTGTTTTAATTCTGTTTTATACTTTTGCAAGCAGACCTATGTTTCTATACATGGTCATTTAAAATAACTTTTTCTTTTTAAACATGTGGGTTTTCCTCTCTTTATCTATTGATTTTGAGGCTCCAGTGTGGTGACAGTGTCCTACAATGGCTGTATATTCTATATCGTCCGGTTTCCTTACAGACATGATCATGGTTATTAAATATAGATACATCCTGTTTAATGGTGTTCCAATTCTGATATGAATGGGGTTGATGCCCAAATAAATAAATTCTGTTGGGCTTCATAGGCGTGCGCACGGGGTGTGCCGGGTGTGCCTGGGCACACCCTAATCACACCTCCGTGCTCAGCCTCCTGCACTGCCACTTGAGCCCCGGCTGTCCCGCACAGCCGCAATGATATCTTCTTCAGACTGCTCTCATGCTCCGTGTCCCAGCGGCTGGCTGCGTAACGTCACTCACTCCGACGTCACGCGCCTGCTCCGCCTGCTTCATTAATAAAGTGGGAGGAGCAGGCTCGTGCGGCGTGACGGAGCGACGTCACGTTACGCTGCCGCCTGCCCAGTGCCCAGTGATTGTGGAATACTAGCTGGAGTCTCCCAGTAAGTAGTTTATTACAACACTAAGTTTACAATACTTTGCTTGCCTCCACCCCCTGTTGGGGGTCACTGTCAGGGAGGGGGGGGGGGGGAATCTGTGGATAATGACACATATATAGCACAAGATGCTGCTATATATATGTGTCATCCACAGATCCCCCCTGCCCCACATAACAGACCCCCCTGCATCTGGTTCAGATTCCACACAGATACCCCCATAACAGTGCCTTCCACAAGTATTTTCTTAATAGACTGTTAAGGGGATATCTGTGATCTGTGTGGAATATCACACTGTTATGGGGGATCTGTGGATGACACTGTTATGGGGGGGATCTGTGGATGACACTGTTATGGGGGGATCTGTGGATGACAGTGCCATCCACCGATATCCCCTTAACAGTGCGTCATCCACAGATGCCCCCATAACCGTGCGTCATCCACAGATGCCCCCATAACAGTGCGTCATCCACAGATGCCCCCATAACAGTGCGTCATCCACAGATGCCCCCATAACCGTGCGTCATCCACAGATGCCCCATAACAGTGCGTCATCCACAGATGCCCCCATAACAGTGCGTCATCAACAGATGCCCCCACAACAGTGCGTCATCCACAGATGCCCCCAATAAAAGTGTCATCCAGAGATCCCACATGATAGTTTCATCCACTGATGCCCATAACAGTGCGTTATCCACAGATGCCCATAACAGTGCATCATCCGCAGATGTCCCCATAACAGTGTGTTATCCGCAGATCCCCCATAACAGTGTGTCATCCGCAGATCCCCCATAACAGTGTGTCATCTGCAGATCCCCCATAACAGTGTGTCATCCGCAGATCCCCCATAACAGTGTGTCATCCGCAGGTCCCCCATAACAGTGTGTCATCCACAGGTCCCCCATAACAGTGTGTCATCCACAGGTCCCCCATAACAGTGTGTCATCCACAGGTCCCCCATAACAGTGTGTCATTCACAGATACCCCATAACAGTGTGTCATCCACAGATCCCTCATAACAGTGTGTCATTCACAGATCCCCCATAACAGTGTGTCATCCACAGATCCCCCATAACAGTGTGTCATCCACAGATCCCTCGTAACAGTGTGTCATCCACAAATCCCCCATAACATTGCACCTGCGCACTGAGGAGAGATAGAAATGAGGGGAAAGAATCTGTGGAAGCAAGCAGAGGATGGCGCAGCAGACGACTGAATAGCTTCTTTTGTAAGTAAAAAGTTTTTTTTTTGTCTTTTATTATATTCTGGCTTTTGCTTAAAGGGACAGTAAACATATTTTTTTTTTGTTTTGCTTTTAGCTATGTATGATGCTTTTTGATAAATAAATGTATTGGTGCTGTAATGTGGACCCCAGGGCTCTCTGATGTGCTGCAGGCTGGGCTGACGCTGTGGCAGCATACGGTTGGTCAGGCAGCAGAAAGGCTCTGGGGCTGTCATTGTGTGCTCTGGAACTTTTCCCTTCACAGCCACTGCTATCTCTCTCTCGTACAGTGCAGACTCTGCAGGAGGCATCCCATTTGCTCTCCGTCCTAATAAAAGTCTATGTGCTTCAAAACTGATCCATCTGGTTCCCATTATGCAAGATGGAAAAAAAAGTCCTGTCGACAGGATAACAGCATAACGGGACCCAGACGGATTGGTTATGCTTTCTCATAAACTTCTTTAGGACAGAAAAAAACGGAATGCCTCTTAAAGGTTTCCGTTTTGCATTCCACCTGGCCATTCCATTATATATTCCGTTTGAAACAGAACCTATAACGGAATGGCATAACGCAGATGTAAAGCCACCCTTAGGAATAGATTGTTTCTCAATACTCAAGCGTACCGAGGAAGAAAGGAAAACTCTTGAAAGCTTGTCTTTTATGTAGTAGGCTAGTACAATAAAAATTGACACACTGTTGTGGAGGATCTGTGGATATAATATATATATATATATATATATATATATACACATACATACACACGCGCGTGTGTTTGTGCTTTAGGGTGCACACCCTAATGTAATAGGCTGCGCACGCCTATGTTGGGCTTATATACCAAAAGTACTACTGGCCACTACTGTATAATTATGGGTGATCAAGAATAAATATCCACACTAAAATCATTGATAACTACGAACAAATATTGGGAATGTGAGAATGGAAGTAATGTATCAATGTAAATGGGAATGGGTAATAAGATGTCAATAGCAAAACCAAAACCAAAAACTAACTTAGCATTAAATAGTAATATTGATTATATCGAATACAAATAAGGAGATTAGATTTTGTATAATTATTCTGTCCCTTTCATTTTTCCTCCTATAAAATCTTGGACCTTATTGACATTATATTCTCTTCGAGAATACTAAGATGATCGCTCGAAAAGGATTCTTCCATGTAGCAAGAAATAAGAGAAACACTACGAGGCGGTGCTGCTAATTAACTCCATGCCGGCTACAACCCTTTGATTGCCGAATAAGCGCAGACTAGGACATGAATTCACACCAGGCGATTGCCAGGTGTACATGGGAATACAATTCGTCTAGAACTATGGCTACCCTGATATGGTTCAACTGAATTGACATAATCAGCCATACAATAGGACATGCGCATATATATTGCCATTCTTATATGGTTTCATATGGTTATATCTGTGTATTTCCCGGCATCTCTCATCTTTATACTTTTGCATCCTGCCTTATTATATACCTTATACTTATACTTTTGCCTTTTTATATTTGCTACGGATATCCATTTATATATTTGTATACGTTTATTTGTCTGTCTTGAATTTGCCTTGTGGACAGTGACATATTTGTTCCACCACTCTGGGGCCAATATCCCTGGTGTATGTAGATAGGGAAAACCACATGATTTTAGATTGTTTAATTGTTCAGTTTGCTTAAAGTAAACTTATATGTTTTATGTCACGGGAGAAATGTTTGTACAGGTGCCTTACATGGTTCTGATTGTCTTTGTGTCCAACCCACCTCTCCAGGACTCCTCCTGGGGGCGTAATAGCGGGAACTGGACCCTATTTCAATGTTCACCATGTCAGACACCTAGATCATGACTACGAATACTATTGTTCGAAACGCGTTGATTTCCTGGGATTAAGCGGGAGCCGGTGCCACTGATTGCTGTACATTCATGGAATATTGCTGAATAAAGATTGGGAATTTTTTTTACGTCCACGCTTGGTGCTGAAGCCTCTTTTTCTATGGGAATCCACTACACGGACTGACTTGGGTCCGCCTCGTGCACAGCTACATTGGACATCTAAGGTGAGCTGGCTATTTCTCCTTTTGTCTATATTTTCCTATCCACATTTGTTTGCAGAGCACTTGCCATTCTCTTAACCACATTTTGACACCATTTGCAGCCCTCTAGCCCTTCCCATGACATTTTTACAGCTATTTTAGTGCTCAAAAGTTTAGGTCCCCATTGACTTCAATGGGGTTCTGGTTCGGGGTCAAGTTCCAAAGTTCGGCCAAACCCATCGAACCCGAACATCCAGGTGTCCTCTCAACTCTACTCAGAATACATCATCAATAGAGATTAGCGGAGGTCCACCTCCAGAAACCTCTGCTGATCAGTTCTTTCTCTAAGTTGCCTTATCCCTTGAATGGAACTGAGCTGAAGCTAGCCTATTTGACCAATGAACGTAACATGACGTGATCTACAGTAAGAAGAGGTCTAAGTGCCCATGAAACACCATGGCCTCTTCATACAACTGATCAGCAGGGGTGCTAGGAAATGGACACCAGATGATCTCATATTGATGACTTATTCTGAGGATAGACCTCAATATGAAAATTCTGGGAAACTCCTTTAACTTTTCTCTTGGCTGAACATATTACAAACTGTGTGGTGCGAGATTACAAGTTTTGACAAAAACATTTTATGAAATTATGAGATGTCTGTTATATGTGTTTCTGAAGTCACCACAAGAGTTTTGCTAACATATATATTGCTTTTTCTTAGGAATTGAAGTCCTTAACAAAATACAAGCAATGGTAAGTTTGGACATACCTGTACCTGTATGTTGGTATCGGGTGAAAAATTCAAGCCCTAAAAAAGACCCTGAGCTTTGTGAGTTAAATAAAATAATTGATGATTAAGTAGAATGGTCTTATACAGTTAGTTGAAACATGTTGGATAAAAGTACTGTATGTGCACTTTCAGGTTCACAATTGCGTTTTGAAGTAAAGGTCTCTAACACAGAGGATTTAACTGCATCAAATTCCTTTGTGTTGGCAATAATGAGAATTTCATGTGAAACATCGAGTATAAAAAAGGGCAAACAATTCGACAAATCTGATACTGAAGTGGATAGTCCACATAACCAGACCAAGACAAATTCAGAAGAAAGGTGCATGGAATGATTTTACTAGAAGCAGGAAATATGTGCAGGAACATTTATATAATAGTTTTTGGCTCAAACAGTTATACAATATGTCTTTGATGATGAATCCAGAGGAAAAAAATAAACAGCAGCCTGGTTTGAAGTTGTTTGGGAGCAGCACCTATACAAGCAGACAACAACTAGAGTTTGTGAGCTTTCGCGTGTTTGCTTTCAAGTGTAGGTTTATATTGTGTGACTTTAGATTAAGTGACTTGAGATTCAGGGACTTTAGGAGGGGACTACAGTAAAGGTGCATTTAGATCCACCAATTATCGGGCAGGTTATCATGCCACGAACTCCCTATGAACGAGCAAAATGCTCATTCATTGATTGGCTGTAGCTCATGCACGCACCACCGATAATGGCTTCTGAGCAGCAGATTGTGTGGTCTAAACAGCGATCTGCTGCTCTGAAGCCATGATTCTGTATGAGGACAAGGGATCACTATAGAGATCCCCATTTCTCATATACAGTGCCTTGCAAAAGTATTCACCCCACCTTGACTTTTTTTGTATTATGTTACATTACAGCCTTCAGTTCAATGTTTTGTTAATCTGAATTTTAAGTGATGGATCAGAACACAATAGTCTAAGTTGGTGAAGTGAAATGAGAAAAATATATAAATAAAATTATTGTTTAGAAATAGAAAACAGAAAATTGGCATGTGCGTATAAAAAGCTCTGGTGCAACCAATTACCTTTAGAAGTCACATAATTAGTGAAATGATGTCCACCTGTGTGAAATCTAAATGTCACATGATCTGTCTACATATACACACCTTTTTTTGAAAGGCCCCAGAGGCTGCAACACCTAAGCAAGAGGCATCACTAACCAAACACTGCCATGAAGACCAAGGAACTCTCCAAACAAGTAAGGGACAATGTTGTTGAGAAATACAAGTCAGGGTTAGGTTATAAAAAAATATCCAAATCTTTGATGATCCCCAGGAGCACCATCAAATCTATCATAACCAAATGGAAAGAACATGGCACAACAGCAAACCTGCCAAGAGATGGCCGCCCACCAAAACTCACGGACTGGGCAACGAGGGCATTAATCATAGAGGCAGCACAGAGACCTAAGGTAACCCTGGAGGAGCTGCAGAGTTCCACAGCAGAGACTGGAGTATCTGTACATAGGACGACAATAAGCCGTACGCTCCATAGAGTTGGGCTTTATAGCAGAGTGGCCAGAAGAAAGCCATTACTTTCAGCTAAAAACAATAAGGCACGTTGTGAGTTTGCAAAAAGGCATGTGGGAGACTCCCAAAATGTATGGAGAAAGGTGCTCTGGTCTGATGTGACAAAAAATTTACTTTTCGCTATCAAAGAAAACGCTATGTCTGGCGCAAACCCAACACATCACCCAAAAAACACCATCCCCACAGTGAAACATGGTGGTGGCAGCATCATGCTGTGGGGATGTTTTTCAGCAGCTGGGACTGGAAAACTGGTCAGAGTTGAGGGAAAGATGGATGGTGCTAAATACAGGGATATTCTTGAGCAAAACCTGTACCACTCTGTGCGTGATTTGAGGCTAGGACGGAGGTTCACCTTCCAGCAGGACAATGACCCCAAACACACTGCTAAAGCAACACTTACGTGGTTTAAGGGGAAACATGTAAAAGCCCAGATCTCAATCCAATACAAAATCTGCTGTCAGACTTAAAGATTGCTGTTCACAAGTGCAAACCATCAAACTTGAAGGTGCTAGAGTAGTTTTGCAAGGAGGAATGGGCAAAAAAACCAGTAGTAAGATTTAGCAAGCTCAAAGAGACTTATCCAAAGCGACTTGGAGCTGTGATTGCCGCAAAAGGTGGCTCTACAAAGTATTGACTTTAGTGGGGTGAATAGTTATGCACATTTACTTTTTCTGTTATTTTGTCCTATTTGCTGTTTGCTTCACAATAAACCCCCAAAAAAAAAATCTTCAAAGTTGTGGGCATGTTCTGTATATTAAATTATACAAATCCTCAAACAATCCATGTAAATTCCAGGTTGTGAGGCACCAAAAATATCAAGGGGGGGGGTTAATACTTTTGCAAGGCACTGTAGTGAAGGTGATTGCTGCATGTACTGTAAATGCATGGCCACCTCCACTGAACGAGTAGAAGAGTGTCATGCTGAATGCTTCCTTCCCGATAATTAGGCAATGCATCAACCCAGTCTAAACCCAGCTTAAGTCAGTTGCTTATTGTTGCACTGTATTATTGTATTTTTTCCATTCTCTTTTCTTGTGTAATTCCCATTTGTACACGTTGCATTATTGACAATACAGTCGAGTGCACATTTTGTCAAATGTATGCAGTATGGAATAGTGGTTTGATGGTACACATCTTTGTTCAAAATGTGAGCAAATTGCCCATTTGGAATCACACATCGCGTATATAAACGAGCGAGTTTTTACACTGAGAAGCGTTGCAAAAAGTTGGGAAAAGAGTTTGCTGCTTACTGAGCAGGCCCTCTTTAGAGAAGGGGAGAGTGGTAGCATGAAGGCTTAGGAAAGTGAGGTAGGTAGCTGAATAACAGTTAGAAAGTGGAGTAGAGGAAAGAGTGCCAGGGAGGCTAGGCCAGATCTAACACACCACAAGTTTGCAAGGTGGGGCAGATGAGGGGAATGTCAGTTCAGGTATAGCTCTGCTGCAGCAAGACACTTCCTCTGCCAGTCAGGAGAATGTCATCTCCAGTAAGAAGGGGACCTGGAGAGAAGGGCAGGACAGACTGGTGCTGGTAGTGAGAGACTCAATTATTAGGAGTTCAGATCAGACAATCTGTCACAAAGAACGGGATCATCGAACTATGTGTTGTCTTTCTGGTAAGTTTGACATATTGTTAATCGGGTTAACAGATTACTGAGAGGGGCTGACAAATATCCAGTGGTCATGGTCCACCTTGGAACCAATGACAAAGTTAGAGATAGGAGGAACGTCGTTAAATTTGAAAAATTTTAGGGATTTAGGTCACAAGCTCAGTGCAAGGACCTCAAAGGTAGAGATTTCTGAATTACTACCTGTACGACGAGTTACACCAGAAAGTCAACAGGAGATTAGGGAGGTTAACACGTGGCTGTCCCCTTGTCACAGTCATAGTCTTGGGTATAAATAGATGATGTGAGAGAGCTCTGTACTGACCTCTAATTTATATATACATGGTTATTAGATCTCCCCTTAGTTGTCATTTTTGATAGCCCTAATTTTGATAATCTTTATGGGTGCTGTAGTCCACCCATTCCAGATATTACTTTATCTGCCCTTTTCTTAACTATAGATGTAGCAGGGTTAACACTCAAACTCTTAACTCAAATTTCTTAACTCATCGTGTTATCTTGAAACAAAAGTAATTGGAAAGCAATTGAAGGTGTTTGCTTAACGCATTTAGTTTAGATAACACATCTCATAAAGCATGAGTGTCAACTCTACTACATCTGTATATCTAGCTCTGCTATGTCTGTCTTGTTCACAGGAGACCAGAACTGTACACAGTACTCCATGTGTGGTCTGACTAGTGATTTGTTAAGTGGCAAGACTAGGTTCTCATCATGTGCATCTATGCCCTTTTTGATTCACCCCATAATCTTACTGGCCTTGGCAGCGGTTGCCTGATACCGGTTTCTACATTTAAGTCTGCTGTTCACAAACATTTCTAAGTCCTTTTTAAAAAAAAATCTGTTTATTGAATTTTCCATATACCATACAATAACATAGATGTGTGGACTAGCTTTTCGCTGTCCATATCGCTAGACTTCAAAGAATGAAAAATAACATTACCTTCCCCCCATTTAACCCCTACCTACTCCCTCCCCCCAGCCCAGACGCCAATAATCTCACACCACCAACACTCTAATAGATCGCCATTCATGTGTCTCCAAGAAAATCAACACACCTTTAAAGCACTCAACCTTCCCCCTATATCAGCCTTTAGGTACTATTCCGTATATTTAAACAGTGTCACAATAAGGTTAATGGCTTCCCTATCATGAGACGTTATTATAAACTTCTTACATTTTTTGAAAAAAGGGGTCATTTTGGTAACCTTATGTTGCAGGGCATATGTCCTATCATGATGCATATATAAAGCCAATTGGTTGGTCACCTCATGTACCATAGGAACTTTAGGCCTTAACCAGAACTGGAGCAGCATTTGCTTTGCCACCAGAAGCACCACCACTACAATCAGTGGGAAGGGACCAGCCTCAGGGGCCGTGTAAAACAACAAGACCTGGGGCTCTAATTGTAATTCAACACCCCAGATTTCTTGGACATAAGTTATTATGTTTGTACAGGTCCGCGCTATTCACCACACCGTAGACATGTGAACATGGAAATAAAGAATCCAAATTCGGCGTATTCTCAGCAACCTCGTCACAGATTCCAACCAGTAGTCTCCAGTCACCAAGGTATCCTTATATAAAGATAAAGTATTTTGTGCAATACCCCAAGTGTATCGGAAAAAAAAAACACTTTGATTGTACTCACAAACGCAGGCTTGTATTCAGCAAATCAGATACAGATAAAATGCCTGACCCGGGTTTTGCCTCTTGCTTACTCAGGGGCTCCTAACAAACAAAACACCTGAGGCAATTTTATACCTGTGTGCTTAATTACATGACGTGAGTCCATTTACTATTTCCCTTGGTCAAAGGTCACATAGTCCAACATATAAAATCTTATAAATAACTCAATATGTTCAAAACAATTATAGTATTGCATCATTTGAGGTGCAGGCTTGCTGGTAGCAAGCCAGGAGGCTGCTGGCTTTCTTTGCTATTCTAAATGCTTCTTAAAGAATGTTCTGACCCAGGCACTGGCCCTGCTAGCATCGGACCTTACAGATATTAAGGCAAACGTTCGTCTGGGTAGAGACTCTGGAACAGGCCCAGCAAGCGTCGACCCAAATCCAAAGATGTTCTCCTGCAGCAGCAGTCCCACATTAATATCTGTTACCTACTCCTCAAGGACTACTAATTGTAGCAGAAGGAAAAATGTAATGATTTTTGGAGTCCCCAAGTCTTATGATCGTGACGTCCTTTTAGAGGGGATTTGTCTCAACTCTTTTCCAATAGGCATTTTAGATGGCATCCTCAGATTCTATTAGCTAGATACCCTTTAATCCTTACTATTGGATATGGACTCCAATTACTATTGGATTCATTACTCCAATTACTTTGTTCTGGCCTGTGTGCCATTGTGCTTTGTAAAGCCAAGGCATAGCTTTCGGAATGTTTCTTTATATATTGTAACTAGGGTTGAGTGAACCCGAACTGTAAAGTTCGAGTTCGTACTGAACTTTAGGATTTTTGGACCCTGGACCCGAACATTTCAGTAAAAGTACGAGTTCAGGTTCGTTGTTCGGCGATTTCTTGGTGCTTTTTGAAATTCTGCAGAGCAGCCAATCAACAACAGTTTAACTGTATGACCTTAGAAGCCATAACCAGCCATGCCTACTAATGGCATGACTGTGATTGGCCAGTGCAGCATGTGACCTAGCCTCTATATACGCTGGACTCACGTAGCGCTGCACCTCACTCTTCTGTTACTAGTGTAGGGAGAGGATGCTGCTGGTGATTTCAAGGAGAGAATAGGACAGAATATGTGATCAGAATTCCAATATAACTCAGCGATCTACATACATTTAGTTGTGTGCGTGCAGTGCACAATCTTATTACCCTGCCCTGAGCCCAGTGACAGAAAAAAATTACCAGTGTCTTCTTATGTGGTACAAGGGTCTTTGGGCCCCCTCAGGCTCCTGGGCCCAGTAGCGACTTCTACCTCTGCACCCCCTATAGCTACGCTCCTGTCAGTGCACCAGCACTGCATCTGAGCTTTCGGGACATTCAAATCCAAGCTTGAAATACCGCACCAATAATCGGGTTTTAAAAAAACACCCTTTATTGGCAATATACAACATCTGGTGCCTTTGTAGAATTAGTCAGTGTGCAATTTAAGCTAGAAATACAGCCATAATTTTCTGGGTTTTTAAAAAACATCCTTTTTTGGCAAAATACACTGTTTTACAGCCCTTGCTGCAGCATCTGCACATGTGAAATTCAATCGTTATATACAGCTTTCATATTCTGTTAGTAAAAAAACACCCTTTTTTGACAATATACAATATTTGGTGCCTTTGCAGGATTAGTCAATGTGCAATTTAAGCTAGAAATACAGCCATCATTTTCTGGGTTTTTAAAAACACCCTTTTTGTGCAAAATGCACTATTTTACAGCCCTAGTAGCATCTGCATATGTGAAATTCAATCATTATATACAGCTTTCATATTCTGTTAGTAAAAAAAAAAAACATTTTTTGCAAAATACTTAATATTGCAGCCCTTGCTGCATCTGTGATTGTTAAAAACTAATTAAAAAAATTAAACAATTTTCTGGCTTTGAAAAAAGAGCCATTTTGGCAATATCCAACATCTGGTGCTAGAAATACAGCTATAATTTTCTGGTAATTGCGGCCTAGTCTGCATCTGTACGTGTGAGATACACACTTTACATACTGTGGTTTATATACTGCTGTCATATTCTGTTATTAAACAAACACCCATTTTGGGCCCTAAACTTATTTTTTCAGCCTTTGCTGCATATGTCATTGTGAGATACACACTTTAGATACTGTGGTTCTATTCAGTTATTTGAAAAACAACCATTTTGGGCCCAAAACTTTAATTGCGCCCAAGTCTGGATCAGTACGTGTGAGATACACACTTTAGATACTGTGGTTCTATTCAGTTATTTAAAAAGCAGCCATTTTGGGCAAACTACTTTAATTGCGGCCTAGTCTGGATCAGTACATGTGAGATGCACACTTTGGATACTGTGGTTCTATTCAGTTATTTAAAAAACAGTCATTTTGGTCAAAAAACTTTAATTGCGGCATAGTCTCGATCTGTACGTGTGAGATACACACTCAAGATACTGTGGTTATATTCTTCTATTAATAAAACACCCTTTTTGGGCAAAATACACAATTTTACAGCCTTTTCTGCATCAGAACGTGTGAAATTTAAGGTTTATATACTGCTGTCATATTCTGTTATTAAACAAACACCCATTTTGGGCCATAAACTTAAATTTGCAGCCTTTGCTGCATATGTCTTTGTGAGATACACACTTTAGATACTGTGGTTCTAATCAGTTATTTGAAAAACAACAATTTTGGGCAAAAAACTTTAATTACAGCCTAGTCTGGATCAGTACGTGTGAGATACACACTTTAGATACTTTGGTTCTATTCAGTTATTTGAAAAACAGTGATTTTGTGAAAAAAAATAATTAAATTGCGGCCTAGTCTGGATCTGTACGTGTGAGATGCACACTTTAGATACTGTGGTTATATTCTTCTATTAATAAAACACCCTTTTTGGGCAAAATACACAATTTTATGTCTTTGTGAGATATGTCTGCATATGTCTTTGTGAGATACACACTTTAGATACTGTGGTTCTAATCAGTTATTTGAAAAACAACAATTTTGGGCAAAAAACTTTAATTACAGCCTAGTCTGGATCAGTACGTGTGAGATACACACTTTGGATACTGTGGTTCTATTCAGTTATTTGAAAAACAGCCATTTTGGGCAAAAAACTTTAATTGCGGCCTAGTCTGGATCAGTACGTGTGAGATACACACTTTAGATACTGTCGTTCTATTCTGCTATTAATTAAAAACACCCATTTAGGGCAAGATCCTAAATTTGAGAAATATGAGGAGAGCGTCAAATAAGGGACGTGGCGCCGGTCGTGGTGCTGCTGGTGGAGCTCCTGTTGCAGGGAGAGGATGTGGTCGATCTGTTCCAGCTACACACACAAGTGAAACCCATTCCTCAGGTGCGAGTAGGCAACAGAACCTGCAGCGATATTTAATCGGGCTTAATGCGGCTCTGAGAATGGTGAGGCCTAAACAAGTACAGGCGATAGTAGATTGGGTTGCTGACAGTGCCTCCAGTTCCTTCACATTATCTCCCACCCAGTCTCCTGCTGAAATATCAGAGTTGGCACCTGCAGCTGATGTCCATCAGTCTTTCACCTCACCCCCTTGCAAATCAGCCAAGCAGTCTGAGCCCCAAGTCATGCAGCAGTCTCTTCTGCTTTTGATGACTCTGTTAGCAGGGTTTCCCAGGGCCATTCTCCTATCCCTGCCGCAGAAGTGGAAGATATTGAGTGCACCGATGCCCAACCACTTATGTTTCAAGATGAGTACATGGGAGGACGATTGCAGCATGTCTCGGATAATGACGAAACACAGGTGCCAACTGCTGGGGCTTTCTGCAGTGTGCAGACTGAAAAGGAAGGCAGGGGTGAAGACTGGGTGGAAGATGATGTGGAGGATGATGAGGTCCTCGACCCCACATGGAATCAAGGTCATGCGAGTGACCTATGTAGTTCGGAGGAAGAGGCGGTGGTCGCACAGAGCCACCAGCACAGCAGAAGAGGGAGCAGGGTGCAAAAGAGGAGCGTCCGTCTCCTAGACAGTACGCCTGCTACTGCCCACCGTAGCAAGGGACCGAGTACACCAAAGCCAGCTCCAAGGAGTTCCCTGGCGTGGCAGTACTTTAGACAATGTGCTGACGACAAGACACAAGTGGTTTGCACGCTGTGCAATCAGAGCCTAAAGCGCGGCATAAACGTTCTCAACCTGAGCACAACTTTCATGACCAGGAATCCAAGTGCAAAGCCTGAGCTGCAGTAGAGTAGACACCTCAAAAACCAAGAAAGGTCTCTGGCTCCTCCTATTTCCTCTTCTGCTGCAGTCGCGGCCTCTTCATGCACCTCTGGAGTGACAGTGCCACCTGGCACCCCGCAAACAGAGGATCTGCCAGCAACACCAACACCTGGGTCACCAAGCATCTCCACAATGTCCCACGGAAGTGTTCAGCTCTCCATCTCCCAAACACTGGAGAGAAAGAGGAAGTACCCCCCTACCCACCCACGATCCCTAGACCTGAATGCCAGCATTTCTAAATTACAGGCCTTTGAAATGCTGTCATTCCATCTGGTGGAGACGGAGAGTTTAAAGGCCTTATGGCGGTGGCTGTCCCACAGTACGTCATGCCCAGCCACCACTACTTTTTCAGGCGAGCCATCCCTTTCCATGTACAACAAGTGGGGGACAAAATCAGGTGTGCACTGTGCAACGCCATCTGTGGCAAGGTGCACCTGACTACGGATACGTGGACCAGTAAGCATGGCCAGGGACATTATATCTCCATAACAGCACACTGGGTAAATGTAGTGGCGGCTGGGCCTGAGGCGGATAGCAGTTTGGTGCATTTCCTTCCACCACGAGGATTGCCGGGCACTTCAGTTTGCCTCCTGTTGCTTCCTCCTGCTTTTCAACTTCCTTATCCTCTACCGGCTCCTCATCCGTTCAGCGTAACACCTTCACCACCAACTTTAGCACAGCCATGGGTAAACGAAAGCAGGCAGCAGGCACTTGCACCAACCGATGAGTGGTTGGTGCCAGTGAGCCTCAAGCCCGGCCTGGTAGTGTGCGATAATGGGCGAAATCTCGTAGCAGCTCTGGGACTAGCCGGTTTGACGCACATCCCTTACATGACACATGTGCTGAATTTGACGGTGCAGAGATTCCTTAAAAATTTCCCCGATATGTCAGAGCTGCTGCATAAAGTGCGGGCTGTCTGTTTGCGCTTTCGGCGTTCTTACCCTGCTACTGCTCGCCTGTCGGCGCTGCAGCGTAACTTCAGCCTTCCTGCTCAACGCCTCATATGCGATATGCCACCAAGGTGGAACTCAACCTTGCACATGCTGGCCAAACTGTGCGAGAAGCAGCAGGTGATAGTGGAGTTTCAGCTGCAGCATGATGTGTGTATGTAGAGGTAGTATCTTAGAGATCCTGAACCTCTGTAGGCCTGAAGTAAATATATCTTTGCACAAAATGGCTGTATTTCAAATGCCTAATTCAAACCCCTGTATGTAAAAGTGGTATCTCACAGGCCCTGAACCAGTTTAGTCCTGCAGTAAATATTTATTTGCAAAAAATGGCTGTATTTCAAATGGCTGTATTTCAAATGCCTAATTCAAACCCCTGTATGTAGAAGTGGTATCTCACAGTGCCTGAACCTCTGTAGGCCTGAAGTAAATATATATTTGCACAAAATGGCTGTATTTCAAATGTGTAATTAAAACCCCTGTATGTAAAGGTGGTATCTCACAGGCCCTGAACCAGTTTAGTCCTGCAGTAAATATAGCTTTGCAAAAAATGGCAATATTTTAAATGGCTGTATTTCAAATGACAAATTGAAACCCCTGTATGTAGAGGTACTACCTCAGAGGGCCTGAACCTCTGTATGCCTGAAGTAAATATATCTTTGCACAAAATGGCTGTATTTCAAATGGCTAATTCAAACCCCTGTATGTAGATGTGGTTTCTCAGAGGGCCTGAACCTCTGTAGGTCTGCAGTAAATATATTTTTGCACAAAATTTCGGTATTTTAAATGGCTGTATTTCAAATGCCTAATTCAAACCCCTGTATGTAGAGGTAGTATCTTAGAGAGCCTGAACCTCTGTAAGCCTGAAGTAAATATATCTTTGCACAACATGGCTGTATTTCAAATGCCTATTGCAAACTCCTTTATGTAGAGGTAGTATGTTAGAGGGCCTGAACCTCTGTAGGCCTGCAGTAAATATATCTTTGCACAAAATAGCAGTATTTCAAATGGCTGTATTTCAAATGCCTAATTCAAAACCCTGTATGTAGAGGTGGTAACTCATAGGCCCTGAACCAGTGTAGGCCTAAAATAAATATTTAATTGCAAAAAATGGCTGTATTTCAAATTGCTGTATTTCAAATGCCTAATTTAAACCCGCTCTGGGGAGTCGCTCTGGGGAACAGCACCACTTCACCACCAATGACTGGGTCTCCATGCGATACCTGTGTTCCTTGTTGCGCTGTTTCGAGTACTCCACCAACATGGCCAGTGCCGATAACACTGTTTTCAGCGTTACTATCCCACTTTTATGCCTCCTTGAAAAAACGCTGCTGGCGATGATGGAAGAGATTATGGCACAGGAAGAGGAGAAGGAAGAGGGATCATTTTGTAGGGTTTCCGGCCAGTCATTCCCAAGTGGCTCCGAGGGTAGGTTCCTGCACCCAAAAACGCCAGGTACATAATTGTCCAGCCAGGGCACAGTTCTGGAGGATGAAGAGGTGGAGGATGAGGAGGAGGAGATGGAGGAGGAGGAACCTTGTTCACAGCAGGGTGGCACGCAGACCAGCTCATGGCCATCACTGGTGCGTGGCTGGGGGGATAAAGAGGACACAGACGTTACACCTATCACAGAGGACAGCTTTTTGTTGAATCTGGGGAGCCTGGCACACATGAGCGATTACATGCTGCAGTGTATCCGCAACGACCACCGAGTTGCTCACATTCTAACTTGTGCTGATTACTGGGTGGCCACGCTGCTGGATCCCTGGATCCTCATTACAAGGACAACGTACCATCCTTAATTCCCTCACTGAAGCGTGATTGTAAGATGCGCGAATACAAGCGCACGCTGGTAGACGCACTGCTGGTGGCATTCCCTCCTGACAGCAGGGACACAGTGGAAGCACAAGGCGAAGACAGAGGAAGAGGTCGCTAACGCAGCTGGGGCACCGCCAGCACCTCAAAAGGCAGGGTTAACATGGCCGAAATGTGGAAAAGCTTTGTCAGAATGCCACAACAACCAGCACCACCAGCTGATATGGAACGTCTTAGCAGGAGGCAGCATTTCACCAACATGGTGGAGCAGTAAATGTGCACACGCCTACACATACTGAATGACGGTTCTGCCCCCTTCAACTTCTGGGTCTCCATATTGGGCACATGGCCTGAGCTTCCCCTTTACGCCTTGGAGGTGCTGGCCTGCCCTGCAGCCATTGTATTATCTGAACGTGTGTTTAGCACGGCAGGGGGCGTCATCACTGACAAGCGCACCCACCTGTCCACAGCCAATGTGGACAAGCTCACGTTCATTAAAATGAACTGGGAATGGATCCCACAGGACTTGTCCGTACCTTGTGCAGAATAGACATGCAATAAAAAAATTAATTAAAACAAAATAACAGTGTTGGCTACCTCGTCCTCCTCCAACGCTGCTTCCGCCTACAACGCTACGTCCACCGACTCCTCAAACTCCTACACCATATGGACCTCCACCTCATAAATCTATTTTTTTTTTTTATTTGTACGTATTTTATTTTATTTTAGGTCATTTCACTGCTTTGTTACATTTTAGGGTGAGATTCATCAATTTTTGTGTGTGATGTTCCACTGCTATAACTAGTAGACAGGTTAAAAAAATTCACTAATTTGTCTGTTACATTTTCGGTGGAATTCACCAATTTTTGGGTGTGATGTACCACTGCTATACCTAGTAGACAGGTAAAAAAAATCACTAATTTGTCTGTTACATTTTCAGGTGAAATTCACCAATATTTGGGTGTAATACCTAGTTGACAGCTTAATACATTTCACAAATTTTTCTGTTACATTCTTGGGTTGACATTTTGCAATTTTGGAAGTGAATAAACCACTGCTCTGCATAGGTGACAGGGAATAAAATTTCAGAAATTCTTCTTTAATTGATGAGCACACCTCCTTTCATTCAATGCTTAAACTTTAACAAGTTGTCCTACATTTGCGCTTGATAATTTGTCACACATTTGCGCTTTAATAATTTGTCCCACATTTGCGCTTTAATAATTTGTTTCACATTTGTGCTTTAATAATTTGTCCTGCATTTGCGTTTCAATAACTTTTCCCATATTTCCGCTCGAAAAAAAAATTTAATCTATTTATCTCCCTTGGATGTGGTCTCTCTTTGTATTGCTCCCTCTCCGGCGTGGAACCCTGATTCGCCGATAACCGTGATCAACATGGTAGGCTCAGAAAAGAACATCTACAGTCATGTGAAAAAATTAGGACACCCTTTGAAAGCATGTGGTTTTTTGTAACATTTTTAATAAAAGGTTATTTCATCTCCGTTTCAACAATACAGAGAGATTAAAGTAATCCAACTAAACAAAGAAAACTGAAGAAAAGTCTTTTCAAGATCTTCTGTAAATGTCATTCTACAAAAATGCCTATTCTAACTGAGGAAAAAGATAGGACACCCTCACATGTATTCCCTCTTAAATTGGCTCAGATCTCACACAGGTATATCACACCAGGTGCACATAATTAGTAGATCGTTACTCTGCATGTTGAATGAGGCTTGCCCTATTTAAACCTCAGACATTTAGTTTGGTGTGCTCCTGACTGTTGAAGTGAGAGTGAGCACCATGGTGAGAGCAAAAGAGCTGTCAGAGGACTTCAGAAAAAAGATTGTAGCAGCCTATGAGTCTGGGAAGGGATTTAAAAAGATCTCAAAAGATTTTGAAATCAGCCATTCCACTGTCCGGAAGATAGTCTACAAGTGGAGGGCTTTCAAAACAACTGCCAACATGCCCAGGACTGGTCGCCCCAGCAAGTTCACCCCAAGAGCAGACCGCAAGATGCTAAAAGAGGTCTCCAAAAACCCTAAAGTGTCATCTCGAGAACTACAGCAGGCTCTGGCTACTGTTGATGTAGAAGTACATGCCTCTACAATCAGAAAGAGACTGTACAAGTTTAACTTGCATGGGAGGTGTGCAAGGAGGAAACCTTTGCTTTCCAAGAGAAACATCGAGGCCAGACTGACATTTGCCAGAGATAAAGTTGACAAAGACCAGGACTTCTGGAATAATGTTCTTTGGACAGATGAGTCCAAAATTGAATTATTTGGACACAACAGCAGAGGACATGTTTGGCGTAAACCAAACACAGCATTCCAAGAAAAGAACCTCATACCAACTGTGAAGCATGGAGGTGGAAGTGTCATGGTTTGGGGCTGCTTTGCTGCAGCAGGACCTGGTCAGCTCACCATCATAGAATCCACGATGAATTCTACTGTGTATCAGAAGGTGCTTGAAGAACATGTGAGACCATCAGTTAGAAAATTAAAGCTGAAGCGGAACTGGACCATGCAACATGACAATGACCCAAAACATACTAGTAAATCAACCAAAGATAGGCTGAAAAAGAAGAAATGGAGAGTCCTGGAATGGCCAAGTCAAAGTCCAGATTTGAATCCCATTGAGATGCTGTGGGGTGACTTGAAAAGGGCTGTACGTGCAAGAAACCCCTCAAACATCTCACAGCTGAAAAAGTTCTGCATTGAGGAGTGGGGTAAAATTTCCTCAGACCGATGTCGAAGACTGGTAGATGGCTACAAGAACCGTCTCACTGCAGTTATTTCAGCCAAAGGAGGTAACACTCGCTATTAGGGGCAAGGGTGTCCTATCTTTTTCCTCAGTTAGAATAGGCATTTTTGTAGAATGACATTTACAGAAGATCTTGAAAAGACTTTTCTTCAGTTTTCTTTGTTTAGTCGGATTACTTTAATCTCTCTGTATTGTTGAAACGGAGATGAAATAACCTTTTATTAAAAATGTTACAAAAAAACACATGCTTTCAAAGGGTGTCCTAATTTTTTCACACGACTGTATAGTTGATAGAGAAGATATCCAAATGGATGGTAGACATCAAGGGGGCACCTCTGCATAGGTGAAATGAACATAAATTTAAAAAAATCGTCTGTTACATTGTCAGGAGACATTTTTCTAATTTTGCTGGATAGAAACCCCTGCTCTGCATAGATGACAAGGAATACAATTTCTGAAATTCTTCTTTCATTCAATGCTTAAACTTTAACAAGTTGTCCCACATTTGCACTTCAATAATTTGTCCCACATGTTTATCTGACCTCAACATGGTAGGCTCAGAAAAGAACATTGAAAGTTGATAGAGAAGATATCTAAATGGATGGTGGACATCACAGGGACGTGCGATCAGGCAGAAATTATCTAGAGTCAAAGCGGCAGCAGGGCCTCTCCTGGCTAACGTTTCAAAATACAAAAGTGACAGTCCCTATAATTTTTTATTAATCACTCCAATAACAAGGCATCTTAAGAGTACTGCATTGTTATTTATCGTCACTACCTCTCCGAGTCAGTAGTGGGTAATTGCCGCGCGACCCCTCCTTTCCTTCAATTCTTCCGTTTTAATAGCTTCTCCCACATTTTCGCTCGATCAAAATTAAATTTCATGCATTGATCTTCCTTGGATGTGGTCTCTCTTTCTCATGCTCCCTCTCCGAGGTGGAACCCTGATTCGCAGCTAACTGTGATCAACATGGTAGGCACAGAAAAGAACATCAAAAGTTTATAGAGCAGATATACAATTGGATCGTGAATATCACGGGCAGTGATGGTGGGGCAGTATGTTTGCACATGCCTGCATGAACTTACTGATGGTTCTGCCCCCTGCAACTTCTGGGTCTCCAAATTCGGCACATGGCCTGAGCTTGCCCTTTACTCCTTGGAGGTGCTGGCCTGCCCTGCATCCAGTGTATTGTCTGAACGTGCGTTTCACACGACTGGAGGGGGTTATCACAGGTTATACTTCCCAATGTTTTGGGGTGTACCCGAATTAAAAAAAAATATAAATAAATTTAAAACCAAAAAACAGTATAGGCTACCTCCCCCTCCGCCAGCGCCACTTCCACCTAAACCGCCACATCCACTGCCTCAACAACCTCCTACTTCATATGGACCTTGTACTGCTAGATCAAGATTATTAGTTTTAATGTTTACGCATTTTATGTTATTTGAAGTCATTTCCCTATCCACATTTGTTTGCAGAGCACTTGCCATGCTCTTAATCACATTTTGCTGGCATTTGCAGCCCTCTAGCCCTTTCCGTGACATTTTTAGAGCCATTTTAGTGCTCAAAAGTTTGGGTCCCCATTGACTTCAATGGGGTTCGGGGTCAAGTCTGGGCAAGTTCGGGTCCTGAACTCGAACTTTTTTGTGAAGTTCAGCTGAACCAGTTGAACCCGAACATCCAGGTGTCCGCTCAACTCTAGTCGTCAAAGGTGTTGAATTCCTCCGAGGTCCCAAACATTACACATTCACCAGAGAGAAAAGGCCTTTTATGCCGCTGTATTTCCCTAAAACAGGGACCATTATTTGTTCTGGGTGGTGGCGGATATTTGTGGGCTGTCATGAGGAAATTCAATTAAACGTGGTTGTCACAGGTGTTGAATTCCTCTGAGATCCTTGCCTCATTAAATTTTAGAAATGGGAGGTAGTCCACACTGTTGTGAGCTAGGAGAGTGCGCTTATCGGTCACGATCCCCCATGCTGCGCTGAACGTCCTTTCGGACAGGACACTCGACGGGGGGCAAGCCAAGAGTTCCATGGCAAATTGTGCCAGCTCTGGCCACAGGTCAAGCCTGCACACCCAGTAGTCCAGGGGTTCCATGCTTCTCAAAGCGTCCAAATCGGCCGTTAACAAGATTTAGTCGGACACCTGTCGGTCTAGACCAGGGATGTCAAACTCGTGGCCCTCCAGCTGTTGCAAAACTACAACTCCCATCATGCCTGGGCATACTACAGCTATCAAGGAATGATGGGAGTTGTAGTTTTTCAACATCTGGAGGGCCATGAGTTTGACATCCATGGTCTAGACATTCTCTGAGGCTTGATCCGAAGGATGGCTGTCGATGGTTTGCTGCAAGAATGATTTTATATCTAAAGTGATCAACATATCTTCAAATCACCCTCTTCTTGCATGCACTGTAGGATTGGTGCTCGCAACAGTTTCTTTGTTGGTGGAAACGCCTGCAACAGCAGAATGCAGCATCTCTCGCAGCAAGGCCTGAAAATATTGCATTCTCACAGCCCTTTGTGATGTTGGTAACATGTCCGCCATTTTTTGTTTGTACTGGGGGTCTAAGTACGTTGCCATCCAGTACTGGTCCTTGCCCTTTATGATTTTTATACGGGGGTCCCTCTTCAAACACTGGAGCATAAAGGCCCCCATTTGCACTAAATTGAAAGCGGTGGAGCGGCCTGGCTCCTGCTCATTGCCCAGAAGAAACATCGTCCTCGGTCTCCTCCCTCCCTCCACGGACAACACCAGGGATCCCAGAAAAGTTTAAAGCCTGCTCTTCTTGCTCCTCCTCATCCCACCAGGCACCATCCTCCTATGACTCCATTTCAGACTCCTGTTGACTTTTTTAAGTAGCCCCCCCCAGGGAATTCATTCAGCATTGCGACTTTCTCATCTTCCTGCTCCTCGACGGCTTGATCAACGACATGACACAATGCACGCTCCAGAAAGAAGGCATAAGGTACAATGTCACTGATGGCGCCCTGGCTGCGAATGAACAGTTTGGTGATCTCATCAAATGGCTGCAGAAGTCTGCATGTGTCGCGCATGAGCAGCCACTGGCGTGGTGAACAAACAAAAAAAGCTCCCCAGAACCTGTCCTGCCGCAGAGTTCGTACAGGTAGTTGTTAACGGCACGTTGCTGCTGGAGTTCACCTGCATAGGAAAGACATGAAGGACCTAGTCTCGGCTGAGACTTGGCCATATACCCAGCTAAAGCATCTTCAGCTCTGCTGGGTGGGGAAAGCAGAAACTACAAACTCCAGAGTTCCAGGAAGAAAGCATCCCCTGAGAATCCATCTGTGAGACAAGTCCAGAGTCCTAAGAGAAGCTTATTCCTCCTCAGCTTGTCTTTCCCCATAAAGCAGAAGGTACCAGATAAGTGCAGAAGCTAATCCTGACACAGTTACAGAGCTACCAAGTAGATGTTTTATTCTGCAAGCTCAACATTTAAAGCAGAAGTACTCATTCCTGCCATTGATTGCCAAAACCTGCTGGGACCAAGAGACAAAAGCTGTATACTGCTTGGATGCAAGTTATTTCAAGTAAAGCAATGTTTGAACTTCATCTAAAGGTCTTGACATTAGTTTGTTATGCAAAGTTCCTCTAATACTCCTATTATCACTACACTCAAATTTATTGCAAGTTAGCCAGGTGCCAGGAGTCTGGCCGTACCCAGGTAGGAGACGCCATGACACAATTATCACCAAACTATAGAAACATTATACACCATAACACCATTCTGGCATTCCTAATCTGGGACGTGGAGTATAACACATTGGAAGGGCCCCGGGATAGTACCCTGTGCATGCTGCAATTGGTGTCATGACAAATACAGAATATTGTCCGCACGTACCTGGCCATTGCAGTAACACCAAATCCACACGGGTGCCACGGGTTACATGCTTGACGGCTGTTAGAAGGTTCACCGAATAGGCAGTAAAAGTTATGTACCTTCACTGCCCGTGTTTGCTAGACCACTTGTCTGTAGTCAGATGTATCTTGGCACTGACACTTTGTGCCAGATATATATTAACTTGCCGCTGAATCTGGCCATATAGTTCAGGGATGCCCTTCTGGGATAAATATCCTTCCAGGGACCTTCCATCGTGGTGTGCTAATGGACACAAATTTTCTAAAGGCCTCCGAGTCCACCATTTTATATGGCAGTAGTTGGCGGGCTAGCAGTTCTGACAAGCCAGCAGTCAGCCGTTGGGCAGGACTTTTTTATGCTCAAACATTTGTGCCACGTAAGCCTACCTTGTGCCAGATTAATGCAACAATGGTACGGTGGAAGGTGGAGTAGAGGACTAATGGGAGGAGAGAAGAGAAGGAGAAGAGGCAGGACGTGGAGCACTGGGAGTGTGGCTTTGTGGGTTCTAACAGCGTTGCTCCCACTGGGCTAGGTGACAGGAGGCGGTCGTCCCTAGGTGAATGTTGGGCTTACCGCAACTTATTCTTTGACAGCACAGGCTGCAGATGGCAATACTATTGTCAGCAGCTGTCACTTTAAAAAAGCCCACACTGTGGAGCAATTTGCCAGCGTCCTGTGAGTGCAAGATGTGACTATACATGGAGAAAGGCTCTCTCCAGATACATTTGCAGTCTGCTTTTTGTCTCCTGTGCACTGCGAGTTCTGCCTGCTTCTCCTCCCTCTCTGCTGCTCCGTCTCTCCCTCTGAACTCCCCTCCTCTTCCTCTCTTGTGGGCACCCACATGACGTCCATTGACACGTCATCATTGTCCCCTTCACCAACACTGACAGTAGAGATCTCGGAGTAGGCAGCAACAGCGGGGACCACCCTACTTGGGCTGATCTGGGTGCTGTCGTCAGACCGCTGTGTGGCATCCGTTGCTACCACCTCTTCCTTATACGATGCCAAGAATGGCTGTGCATCGGTAAAGTCTTTAAATTGATGGAATAATAATTCCTCTGACTCAAGTGGAATGGCTATGGTGGTGGTGGTGGTGTCTTTGGGGGTGCACACAGCAGAGAGTGAGGAGAGTGCTGATACACAGGATGAGGAGGGTGCAGAAGTGGAAGCTGAGTGATTCACTCAACTAACTCTGGTGCGTCCTTTGACGTAATCACACGCACCTTCTCCAACTTCCCACTTAGGCTCCAGCCTGGTGCACCTACCCGACAACTACTACCCCTGCGGAACGGCCTGCCTCTTCCTCTGCCTATCATTTTCAAAATGAACCTGCGCCAAAGTCCCTAGAGAAGAGCAGTATTTGTGTAAGCAGGCATATTGAACCCCTTAATCAGTTTTTTTGGTGGCAACTGGTATATCACACCAGTTACAATTAGTTGTTCGAATGGCGTTTGTCCCTCTGTATAGCTGCATTATCTCAGTATAACCGCACACAAATGATGCACAATACAAATGCACTATATAGAAATTACATTCTAGGTATATCGAACCCCTGCCTCAATCAGATTTTTTTGGGGGGCAACTGTTATATCACACCAGTTGCAATTAGTTTGTCCCTCTGTATAGCTATGGTATCTCAGCAGAAATGCGAACAAATGCTGCACAATACAAATGCACTATATAGAAATTATTTTCTAGGTAAGTATATCATACCACTGCCTCAATCAGATTTTTTGGGGGGCAACTGTTATATCACACCAGTTGCAATTAATTGTTCAAATGACATTTGTCCCTCTGTATAGCTGCGGTATCTCAGCAGATCCACACACAAATGCTGCACAATACAAATGCACTATATAGAAATTATATTATAGGTATATCGCACTCCTGCCTCAATCAGATTTTTGGGGGGGCAACTGGTATATCACACCAGTTGCAATTAGTTGTTCTTACCTTGTATAGCTGGGGTATCTAAGCAGAACCGCACACAAAAGCTGCACAATATAAATGCACTATATAGACATTATATTATAGGTACAGTTGCAAGAAAAAGTATGTGAACCCTTTGGAATGATTTGGATTTCTGCACAAATTGGTCATAAAATGTGATCTGATCTTCATCTACGTCACAACAATAGACAATCACAGTCTGCTTAAACTAATAACACACAAAGATTTCAATGTTACCATGTTTTTATTGAACACACCATGTAAACATTCACAGCGTAGGTGGAAAAAGTATGTGAACCCTTGGGTTTAATAACTGGTTGAACCTCCTTTGGCAGCAATAACTTCAACCAATCGTTTCCTGTAGTTGCAGATCAGACGTGCACAACGGTCAGGAGTTATTCTTGACCATTCCTCTTTACAGAACTGTTTCAGTTAAGCAATATTCTTGGGATGTCTGGTGTGAATCGCTTTCTTGAGGTCATGCCACAGCATCTCGATCGGGTTGAGGTCTGGACTCTGACTGGGCCACTCCAGAAGGTGTATTTTCTTCTGTTTAAGCCATTCTGTTGTTGATTTACTTCTATGCTTTAGGTTGTTGTCCTGTTGCAACACCCATCTTCTGTTGAGCTTCAGCTGGTGGACAGATGGCCTTAAGTTCTCCTGAAAAATGTCTTGATAAACTTGGGAATTCATTTTTCCTTCGATGATAGCAATCCGTCCAGGCCCTGACGCAGCAAAGCAGACCCAAACCATGATACCCCCACCACCATACTTTACAGTTGGGATGAGGTTTTGATGTTGGTGTGCTGTGCCTCTTTTTCTCCACACATAGTGTTGTGTGTTTCTTCCAAACAACTCAACTTTGGTTTCATCTGTCAGCAGAATATTTTGCCAGTAATGCTGTGGAACATCCAGGTGCTCTTGTGCAAACTGTAAACATGCAATCTTTTTTTGAACAGAAGTGGCTTCCTCTGTGGTATCCTCCCATGAAATCCATTCTTGTTCAGTGTTTTACATATTGTAGATTCGCTAACAGGAATGTTAGCATATGCCAGAGACTTTTGTAAGTCTTTAGCTGACACTCTAGGATTCTTCTCCACGTCATTGAGCAGTCTGCGCTGTGCTCTTGCAGTCATCTTGTCATGGAACCATGAACCAGACGTACAACAAGAGATAAGTGGAAAATAAGAAGGTTTTATTGAAGAGCAAGCCGTAAGCAAAGTCCGAACGGATGGCTAAACCGAAGCAGGGTCTTGCGGAGACAGAGGTCAGGAACCAGAAGGGTAGTCAGACGAAGCCAGGAACAGGAACCAACGGGGTAGTCAGACGAAGCCGGAATCAGGAACCAACGGGGTAGTCAGACGAAGCCGGAATCAGGAACCAACGGGGTAGTCAGACGAGGCCAGGATCAGAAACCAGAAGCAGCAGCAGTCTTGGAAGCATGTGAACACAGGAGGACCAAGCAAGGAACTGAAGCCACAGACCTCCTATATATATGAGCTGGGCATCCAGCTCCTCCCAGTGGGAAGGAGGAGCCGCAGGGTGGGAGGCTACAAGAAAACCCAGAAACCAAGATGGCCGCCAGCACATGTCAAACGAAGGGAACAGCAAGGAGGTAAGACCATGACAGTACCTCCCCCTCAAGGGCCCCTCCTCCGCGGAGTAAGGAACGGTTTCTGAGGGAAGCGTGCGTGGAAGGCTCGGAGCAAAGCAGGAGCATGGACATCTGCGGAGGGAACCCAGGAACGCTCCTCTGGACCATAACCACGCCAATGGACCAAAAACTGCACCCGGCCGCGGGCCAGGCGTGAGTCCAGGATATTGCTCACCTCATACTCCTCACGATTGCCCACTTGGACCGGACGAGGCCGAGGAATCGAGGAAGTGAAACGATTACACACCAGTGGCTTCAACAGGGAGACATGAAACACGTTGGAGATCCGCATGCCAGGAGGAAGCGCAAGGGCATAGGCTACCGGGTTTACCCTGCGAAGCACTCGGAAGGGACCAACAAAGCGAGGCGCCAGCTTGGGAGTGGGCACTCGAAGGTTGAGGTTGCGGGTGGACAACCATACGCGGTCTCCGACCTGGTAGGAAGGAGCGGGCGCTCGTCTGCGATCAGCCTGGAGTTTCTGGCGCTGCGCAGAGACCTCAAGGGACCTCTGGATCTGTACCCAAGAAGCACGTAGGACGGAAAGGTGATCCTCCACAGCCGGAATATCCTGGGGAGAGAATACCTCCGGTAACACGGCAGGTTGGAACCCATAATTGGCCATGAAGGGAGACGTCCCAGAGGAAGAGTTCACCGCCGTGTTCCTGGCAAACTCAGCCCAAGGCAGGAGGTCAACCCAATTGTCTTGGTGATCGGAGACATAGCAACGAAGGAATTGCTCCAAGGCCTGATTGGATCGTTCTGCGGCCCCATTGGACTGAGGGTGGTAGGCCGAGGAGAAAGAGAGATGAATCCCCAACTGGGAGCAAAAGGCGCGCCAGAACCTGGACACAAACTGACTCCCCCGATCCGACACAATCTCCTTGGGCAAACCGTGCAACCGGAAGACCTCCCTGGCAAAAATCGAGGCCAACTCTTGTGCAGAGGGTAACTTCTTGAGAGGAACACAGTGGCACATTTTGGAAAACCGATCCACAATCATGAGAATGACCGTATGGCCTCGGGATGCAGGGAGGTCCACAATGAAATCCATCCCCAGGTGTGACCATGGACGCTCCCCGGTGGCTATGGGTTGCAAAAGGCCCAACGGAAGGTGCCGAGGGGACTTACTCTGGGCACAAACGGAGCATGCCGCTACATATGCGGCGATGTCGGAACGTAGAGAAGGCCACCAGAACAGACGTGAAACCGCCCAGGACAGCTGATTCTTTCCAGGGTGCCCCGCGGCCTTGGAGTTATGGTAGGTTCGCAACAACCGAGTGCGCAACTCCTCAGGCACAAAACATCTGCCGTTGGGTCTCCCAGAGGGAGCACCAGATTGAGCCGCCAAAATCTGCTCACCCAGAGGAGAAGTCAGGCTGGTGCGAATAGCGGCCAGGATCTGATTCGGGGGTATGACCGTAGTCGGAATCGACTCCTCCCCGGACAGCTCGGAGTACTGCCGTGATAAGGCATCCGCTCTGATGTTCTTGGAGCCGGGTAGGTAGGAGACCACGTAATTAAAACGTGACAAGAACAGAGCCCATCTGGCCTGACGTGGTGTCAATCTCTTGGCCTCAGAGAGGTAGGTCAGATTCTTGTGGTCCGTCAGGATGAGAACCGGAACCACCGAGCCCTCGAGCAAGTGCCTCCATTCTTTAAGGGCCTGCACGATGGCCAATAACTCCCTGTCACCAATCTGATAGTTGCACTCCGCGGAAGACAGTTTCCGGGAGTAAAACCCACAAGGAAGCAGAGGACCCTCTGGTGTTCTACGCTGAGACAGGAGGGCGCCTACTCCCGTCTCAGACGCGTCCACCTCGAGGACAAAAGGCAACCCAGGGTTGGGATGCGACAGAATCGGAGCCGACACAAAGGCGGACTTTAGAGCCTCAAAAGCTCGGATGGCCTCGAGCGGCCAGACCTGAGGATTACTGCCCTTCCTGGTCAGATCCGTGAGAGGCTTGGCTAGCATGGAAAAGTCCCTGATGAACTTCCGATAATAATTGGCGAAGCCCAAAAAGCGCTGCAGGGCACGAAGCCCACTGGGCTGGGGCCACTGTAAGACAGCCGAAACCTTCTCAGGATCCATGGAGAACCCCTCAGCGGAAATGATGTAACCTAAGAAGGTTACCTGGGATCGGTGAAATTCGCATTTCTCAAGCTTACCGAACAGCTTGTTCTCTCGTAAGCGTTGCAACACTCGTCTGACATCCAGAATGTGGGCCTCCATGGATGCAGAATATACCAAGATGTCATCCAAATAGACCACCACACACTGCTGCAACAGGTCACGGAAAACATCGTTGATGAATTCCTGGAAGACTGCGGGCGCATTGCACAACCCAAAGGGCATAACCAAGGATTCATAATGACCGGTCCTGGTGTTAAACGCGGTCTTCCACTCATCGCCCGCCTTGATCCTTACCAGGTTATATGCCGCCCTCAGGTCGAGTTTGGTAAAGACCGTGGCCCCTTTGAGGCGATCGAACAGCTCGGAAATCAAGGGTATCGGGTAAGCGTTCTTGATCGTGATGCGATTGAGACCCCTGTAATCGATGCAAGGCCTCAACTCGCCGCCCTTCTTTTTCACAAAGAAAAATCCAGCCCCTGCCGGGGACGAGGATTTGCGAATGTGTCCGCGTGAAAGCGCCTCCCTCACGTACTCCTCCATGGCCTCATTCTCCGCTACCGACAGTGGATAGACTTTGCCACGAGGAGGAACGGCACCGGATTGTAACTCTATGGCACAATCGTATGGGCGGTGCGGAGGTAGGGCAACCGCGCGCACCTTATCGAATACATCCCGGTACTCTTCGTATTCAGGAGGCAACAGAGAGTCCGAGGAAGTACACAGCAACTTGACAGGCCCATGGATGCAACTAGCCCCACACTGCGGTGACCACGAGAGGATCTCGACCGATCTCCAATCGAAAGTCGGATTATGCTTCTGGAGCCAGGGGTACCCCAAGACTACCGAGTAGTGTGGAGACGAAATAACCTGGAGACAGACCGACTCTCTGTGAACGGCACCAATGGCTATCCCCACTGGAAGGGTCTCATGAGTCACGTGTGGCGGCAGAAGGGGTCTGCCGTCTATCGCCTCAAGAGCCAGTGGGGAACCTCGAGGCTGCAGAGGAATGGAATTGGCGGCAACGAACACTCTATCAATGAACAAACCACCAGCACCAGAGTCCACCAACGCCTGGGTCGTCACCGAGCCCCCGACCCAGGAGAGGACAACCGTGATCAGTGGTTTGTCAACACGGGAAACCGGGGACGAGGAGACTCCACCCAAGATCTGCCCCCGACAGGACCTCAGGTGCGAGCGTTCTCCCGGACGGTTCGGACATGCCAACCGAAAATGCCCACCGAGACCACAGTACATGCATCGGCCCTCGCGTCTCCGGAGTACCCTCTCCCCCTCAGACAGGCGAGCAAACCCCCACTGCATGGGTTCACCCCCAGACAAGTCATCCCCAGGAGGCGTGGGAGGAGAGGGAGGCACGGGTGGGACAGCAAACATAGGCGCCAATCTGTTAGGAGACCTCCGCAGGCTCTCCTTAAAGGAAGGTCTCTCCCTGAGTCTGGTGTCAATCAAAATCAGGAAAGAAATAAGAGACTCGAGCTCCACTGGTAGGTCCTTAGCTGCAACCTCATCCTTCAAGGCATCCGAGAGACCATGAGAGAAAGCAGCGACCAGAGCCTCATTATTCCAGCCCACCTCTGCTGCCAGGGTACGAAACTCAATGGCGTATTCAGCTACGGATCGTGAACCCTGTCTGATGGACATAAGGAGCTTCGCAGCAGAGGCAGCACGAGCCGGCACATCGAATACCTTCCGAAGAGAAGCAACAAAACCGGAAAACTCGGCAACCACCGGATTGTTGTTCTCCCATAAAGGGCTGGCCCAGGCCAAGGCCTTGTCCGAGAGCAGCGAGATCAAGAAGCCCACCCTTGATCTCTCAGTAGGAAAGGCATGTGGCAGCAACTCAAAGTAAATGCCCACCTGGTTAAGGAAACCTCGGCACTGAGTTGGCTCTCCCCCAAAGCGCTGTGGAAGGGGGGCAGAACCGGTCATACCCTGAAACACCACAGGCGCAGCAACAGGTGTCAGGGTAGACTCTGGCGCAACAACCGGAGCGGCAGTAGGAGCGGGCCCAGGAGCGACAACCGACCCATCGGCAACGGAAGCTAAATGAGCCGTGCGTTCAAGCAGGGTTTGCAACGCCACAGCGAACCGACCCAACAGGTGATCCTGCTGATCAAGTCTGGCAACCAGCGTAGGTAGCGAGGGTGGCCCTGTACCGTCAGAATTCATGGCTTGGTCCTAATGTCATGGAACCATGAACCAGACGTACAACAAGAGATAAGTGGAAAATAAGAAGGTTTTATTGAAGAGCAAGCCGTAAGCAAAGTCCGAACGGATGGCTAAACCGAAGCAGGGTCTTGCGGAGACAGAGGTCAGGAACCAGAAGGGTAGTCAGACGAAGCCAGGAACAGGAACCAACGGGGTAGTCAGACGAAGCCGGAATCAGGAACCAACGGGGTAGTCAGACGAAGCCGGAATCAGGAACCAACGGGGTAGTCAGACGAGGCCAGGATCAGAAACCAGAAGCAGCAGCAGTCTTGGAAGCATGTGAACACAGGAGGACCAAGCAAGGAACTGAAGCCACAGACCTCCTATATATATGAGCTGGGCATCCAGCTCCTCCCAGTGGGAAGGAGGAGCCGCAGGGTGGGAGGCTACAAGAAAACCCAGAAACCAAGATGGCCGCCAGCACATGTCAAACGAAGGGAACAGCAAGGAGGTAAGACCATGACACATCTTTACAGGATGGCCACTCCTAGGGAGAGTAGCAGCATGGCTGAACATTCTCCATTTATAGACAATTTGTCTTACCGTGGACTGATGAACAGCAAGGCTTTTGGAGATACTTTTAAAACCCTTTCCAGCTTTATGCAAGTCAATAATTCTTAATCGTAGGTCTTCTGAGAGCTCTTTTGTGCAAGGCATCATTAACACCAGGCAATGCTTCTTGTGAAAAGCAAACCCAGAACTGGTGTGTAATTTTTATAGGGCAAGGCAGCTGCAACCAACACCTCCAATCTCATCTTATTGATTGGACTGCAGTTGGCTGACACCTCACTCCAATTAGCTCTTTGAAATGTCATTAGTCTAGGGGTTCACATACTCACATGTTTTAAAAACATGGTAACATTCAATTATTTGTGTGTTATTAGTTTAAGCAGACTGTGATTTTCTATTGTTGTGACTTAGATAAAGATCAGATCACATTTTATGACCAATTTGTGCAGAAATCCTCATTCCAAAGGGTTCACATACTTTTTCTTGCAACTGTATATCGTACCCCTGACTCAATCAGATTTTTGGGGGGGCATTTGTTATATCACACCAGTTGTAATTAGTTGTTCCAATGGAATTTGTCCCTCTGTATAGCTATGGTATCTCAGCAGAAACTCAAACAAATGCTGCACAATACAAATGCACTGTATAGAAATTATTTTCTAGGTACGTATATCACACCACTGCCCCAATCAGATTTTTTGGGGGGCAACTGATAGATCAAACCAGTTGCAATTAGTTGTTCCAATGGCTTTTGTCCCTGTGTATAGCAGAGGTATATCAGAAGAACCACACACAACTGCTGCACAATACAATGCACTATATAGAAATTATCTTATAGGCATATTACACCCCTGCCTCAATCAGATTTTTTCGGGGGCAACTGTTATATCATAAACGTTGCAATTAGTTGTTTCAATGGTGTTTGTCCCGCTGTATAGCTGTGGTATCTCAGCAGAACTGCACACAAATGCTGCACAATACAAATGCACAATGCACTATATAGAAATTATATTCTAGGTATATTGAACCCCTGCCTCAATCAGATTTTTTGGGGGGCAACTAGTATATCACACCAGTTGCAATTAGTTGTTTCAAAGATGTTTTTCCCTCTGTATAGCTGCGGGATCTCAGCAGAACCACACACAAATGCTGCATAATACAAAAGCAATATATAGAAATTATATTTTAGGTAAATCGCACCCCTGCCTCAATCAGAAAGTATATTACAACCCTCAGTATGTCACACCTATTGATAGCACACCTATACCAGTCCTTAAAAGAAATTTTTGTGGCCCTATTATTTAGCGTTTGGTGTCTCTATACCCTATAATAGTCTGTCCTTGTTCCACACAGCAACCTCTCCTTACACTGACAAAAAGAAGAATGTAAAATGGCGGCCAGATTGTTTTTTTTTATAGGGTTGGGGGTGTTTCCATGTGCTGAAACGTATCAATTGGCTTTCCTGTCCTGCCTGATGGATGTGTCATGGGTCAAAGTTCTGCACAATGCAAAGAACAGCGAACGAGTAAAGTTCGCCGCAAAACACCCGCCGGGGGTGAAACGCAAGGCCATCTCTAATGACGGATCCCTCATGAAGCCATGCTGATACGGTGTCATACACTTATTTTTATTGAGATACTCTAGAATAGCATCTCTTAGGAAACCTTCAAGCGATTTTCCCACAACAAATGTTAAACTTACCGGCCTATAGTTTCCCTGCTCTGTTTTTGACCCCTTTTGAATATTGACACCACATTTGCTAAGCGCCAATCCTGTGGAACACTCCCTGTCTTTATAGAGTCCTTAAAAATCAGAACAAGGATCCATCTATGATATTAATTCTCTTAGGATATCATGGTGTAAAATTTATATTTGAGTCTTTTTAGGATGCAGCTGGGTTTTCCCTGGGTGAGAGAGGCCAATTTTATGGGGAGTTTATGTTTACACTCTGCATTTAACCTGACAGTTTGTTTTCCTCAGTGAAAACGATGGAGAAAAAAAAAAATGAATAATAGATTTGCTTTCTCATTGCTTCCTATAACTCCTCCCTCACGCCTCGTTTGTACCAATCGGGTACAAACGAGGCGTGAAGGAGGCCATCTACGTAAAAATGGAGAAGCCAAGGTTGAATAGAGGTGGGGGGGTTAGACATCTATTGTCTGCCACGTATAATGCTGTCTTGACACCTTTTTCTGGGAAGTCTTTATCACCTACTGACTCCAATTAGGATAATGGAATCAACACCTTTGACCCAATGCTGGGTCTAATTACCAGATGTGGATTCAGTTACATATTTATTCCCAGAATTTTTTGTACAATCACTTAGAATTGAGAAAGCTTGTTGGAAGAACGAGTGAAACATTTTCGAGAAATCTACAGTACGTCCAGTTGCCTTGATTTATTCTTTACAGATATTTTAGGGTTAGTTTTACTCTGTGTGTCTACACCTTGACTGTATTTATCTGTCTTTTACATATTGTTTGTTATATATTTTTTCAATGCTTCCTCACTACTTACCTTTCTTAGTGATTTAAATGTTTTCCTTTTGTCATTTTTTGGCCTCTTTATATTTCTATTTATCCACATTGTTTTGTTTTCTTTTTCATCACCCTGTTAGCCCCATAATGTATGTATCTCTCACAATTAGTCAGGGGTTTAAAAATATCCCATTTTGTGGCTGAATTATTATTAGCCCCACTTAATGAGGCTAATTGCCTCTTTTTTCTGGTCAAATTTAAACTTTTTTGAAGTTTACTACTTTTGTATCTCCCTGAAGAAACACCCTTTTGAATGACAATTGGAATGTTATTATTTTATGGTCACTATTTCCCAGATGTCCCCCAACCTGCACTTCTATTGTTCATTTAAGTCTATTGGTTAATACTAAGTCCAGTATGGCCATCCCTCTAGTTTTGGATTCTGAACCATTTGGGAAAGATAATTGTCTTTGGTTTTTGACGAGAAACTGTTTCCTTTATGAGATCCAAAGGTTTAAGTTTCCCAGTCTATATCTGGGAAGTTGAAGTCCCACATAACAGAAATCTCATTATGATTTGCGGTTTTATCTATCTACTTAAGCAGCAGATTTTTTTGTGGGCTATGTTATATTAGGTGGCTTATAACAAACCCATATCAGTATTTATTATAGTATTTGCCTCCATGTATTTCTACCAACATGGACTCCACATGTTAATTTCCCTTACCTATCTTCCCAGAGTGTGGGCTTTAGACAGGACTGTACATAAAGGCAAGCCCCTCCCCTTTCAGGTTTTTACACTCCTTACTAAACATAGAGAGGAGATGCTGGATGTCCTTAAATACATATTGTAATCAATATTAGATGACGTGGAAAAAGAGGAAAAGCAGATGGCAGAAGAAGTTGCTGATTCAAATTTCTTAAAACTTTTCTTATCTCTAATTCCCCGGGCTAACAGAGGAGGTGCAATCCATGAACTGACATCCCCCTCATATACCAACCTTGCAAACTTGATGGGGTGTATCATATCAGGGCTAGCCTCCCTTGCACTCTCCCTCTACCCTGCTTTCTGTTATCTAGCTACCTACCTCACTTTCCTAATCCTTTATACTACCACTCTCCCCCTCATATACCCCATAGAGTGTCTGCCCAGTGGGCAGCAAACTATTTTCTATATTGCCAATGCATCTCAGCATTGAAAATTGCTCATTTAGACAAAGGATCTGGGATTCCAAACATGCAATGTTCTCACATTTTCCACAGAAATATGTACCCTTAAATGGTTGTTCCAGGACTGCACACATTTCACAAGATGTACAATGCCTTGGAGAACATACTTGCTAATGGGGATTACACAAGAAAAGAGAAACAAGAAACATGGCTGGCCTCAACACTAGAAATTTAGGTTCTCTTGATTAGATAACCACACCCCTAACTAGTCACCTGTGCAACACAGTTTGCTATAAATGCAAAAATGTTGCTCACAGTATACTTTTAGCTGCTATGCAATAAACCTGACAACAAAACAAGTTACAGTGTAAAAGCTATAATACACTGCTCCGACTTGGTGAAAAGTACAATAAAGTCAGGCAGAGGCACATTCAGTAATGCACGCAAATAATTTAACAGGCCTTAGGCTACTTTCACACTAGCGTTCGGAGCGGATCCGTCTGAGGTTTCATCAGACGGATCCGCTCCTATAATGCAGACGTTTGCATCCGTTCAGAACGGATCCGTCTGCATTATAACTTAGAAAAATTTCTAAGTGTGAAAGTAGCCTGAGCGGATCCGTTCAGACTTTACATTGGAAGTCAATGGGGGACGGATCCGCTTGAAGATTGAGCCATATGGTGTCATCTTCAAGCGGATCCGTCCCCGTTGACTTCCATTATAAGTCTGGACGGATCCGCTAGCCTCTGCACGGCCAGGCGGACACCCGAACGCTGCTTGCAGCGTTCAGGTGTCCGCTCACTGAGCGGAGCGGAGGCTGAGCGCTGGCAGACAGATGCATTCTCAGTGGATCCGCCTCCACTGAGAATGCATTAGGGCCAGACGGCTGCGTTCAGGGCCGCTTGTGAGCCCCTTCAAACGGAGCTCACGAGCGGACACCTGAACGCAGGTGTGAAAGTAGCCTTATACGTACTCCCTTAATTATCTTAAGTCACACACTTAAGACAAACACAGACTTGTGATCAAACACTCGTAAGCTTGCAAACTCCTGTTGTCAGGCTGCTCATATAGCTGCTTCCACTAGACAACTCCAAACCAGATTGCCATTTTTTTTCCTGTGGATACTGTTTAATGAGTGTCAGAAGAATATTTTATACTAAAATCCTAATCTACTTTGTCAATTCAGCTTTTTTTTCTTTAGATCCTAAGGAAGAAAATCATTGGGATACTAAATAATTAATATCTAAAACATGTCTTTTAAAATGGCACTATACTTTCATTAAAGTTTTGATATGTTATAGAGACATATCAAAAGTTTAGATCAGTGGGAGTCTGAGTGCAAAGACCCCAATTTATCACTAGAACATGGGAAGGGAGACATGCTCTTAGTGAGCTCTCTCTCCTCACTGCAGGATACAGGAGTGAGACTGACCCATAGACTTTCTCCTTCTTGCTTCCTGTCCTGCAGTAAGGAGAGAGAATGTGCTAACTTCTCTCCCCTCTCTCCTTATTCTAAAGATTTTTTGATAACCTCAGCCTTAAGATCTCCATCTGTCTAAAAATTTGATATGTCCCCATAATATATCAAGAGTTTCATGAAAATACAGTGCCACTTTAACGTTATCTCTCCATTTAAGCAGAAACTAAAATATAATATTAGTCAAGGTTACTGTTGTTTTTAAACATTTATGTAAAGTCAAATATTTTTTGCCTTGAGTTTTTAAACATTTAACATGTTCTACAACTTCTGAAGTTTCTAAACATTTTCAGGTTGACTTCCCCACCAAATATAGAAAAATACTGGAAGACTGTATAAATGCGTTATCTTATCTTCACAGGAAATAAATTAGTTCATCATCAGGGGGTGAGTGACACCCCCCTGATGTAGGTTGCTTTCCTATGTAAATCCAATAAATGTGGATTTACATAGGAAAGCAACCTACATTGTAAATGGTAAGTTATTTATAAACCAGGAATTTGAAATTAACTGAAAGTCTAGTTTAGGGTTTGCTATAGGTTAACAGCAAAAACACAACTCTGTAGCAATCTTAGGCATAGTGGGTTGCAAGCATGTCAAATTGCAAACCGTGTCACCTGAATTTTCTATAGTATTATACATGATATTATTGCGATACCTGGATTAAAATATACAGTATGCCATTCAAAGTGTAATAAAAATATTGTAGATTTTTTAAACTAGCACATGGATCTGAATATTTTTGTAATTACATGTAATTAAAAATGTGCCATAATAAACACTCAAAAAAAAAGTATATGTATAGCACCACCTGCTGTTTGTTCTTTTCCTTATTTCTCTGTCTACCTCAGTAACATCACTGATGTGGACATATAGGCTTAGATCCATCCTTCAACTGTCACCAGATCTATCTACTGTTAGCAGCTGTGATAATTACAGGGATAGAGCTGTAGCAGGAAGGACATGCCCCCCAAGAAAAAAAACAAAAAAAAACACTATCCCTGAGCTGTGACAGTGGGAGTTCTGCAGCAAAAAGGACATACTCACTGAGAAAGGAGTGTGATTGGGGGTTGAAACCGAGGTCTAATTAACATTGGGGTCTGATATGAGGTCTGATTAACATTGAGGGTCTCATTGAGGGTCTACACAGAAGTCAGATAAAAAAAAATAATAATAATCTTATTATCCTCCTCTATAACCTAGGGGCATGTTATGGGCAGGTCTTATAATAACTACCCACAAATTATCTTATAAACTGTATCTATTAAAATATTTTCTTTTTTTAATTAGCTAATTGTAATTAGAAAAAAGTCTGATTTTTTATGTCAATGACTTCACATTACCCTTCTTTACAGAAAAAAAAGAAGTGTCAGAAACCAATTCTTATATGCTAATCTGTTAAACAGACTCATCAAAATGTATACAATTGATATCCATGATAAACAGTTGAGATACTGTTGGCATCCAATTGACACCCATTTAATTTTTTTTTTAAACAACTTCATACCAGTTATAATGACCAAGAGATGTTGAGTTTATGCACATATTCCCACTGAATGAAAGATCTGTTGAAGCAGCTCTCCATTCTATTACCTAGAGGGGGTCCCAAGTGGGATCTCCTATATGATATGATGCATTTGGAAAGTTTTCAGACCCTTTCACTTTTTTCTTATTTTGTTAAGTTGAAGTCTTGTGCTAAACTTAAAACAATAACCTGATCTGGAGTACTCTGGACCTCTGATTGGGCCAAAAGGGTTTCCTTCCAACAAGGCAATGACCCTAAGCACACAGCTAAGACCAGAGGCGGCTCTTCCATTAGGCCACTTAGGCCACCGCCTAAGGCCTCGCGCTGGTGGGGGCCTCGCTCTGGCTCCCACCCGACACCGCCGCAAGTACAAATTGTACTTGCAGCGGTGTCGGGTGGGAGCATCCTTAAGTCAAAACATTCGGGGCTTGAGCTCCAGTGCCCCGAATGCTATTCTCCACCCCCCGGTACTTTCCACTGATCGGCCACTTCAGAGCGCTGCGCAACCCTCCGTCCTGCAGCGCATAATCCCGCGAGACCTGCTGCGGGAGGTCACAGATCTCGCAGGATTATGCGCAGCAGGACGCGGTTGCGCTCTGAAGTTTCACTTTAACAACTTGCAGACCACCGGATGACTTAAAACGTGTCCAGCAGGTCCAGATGTATCTCTGCCATGTCTCTGGATGTTCCTGGATGTCCTTGCCAAGTACAAGGTGGGCGGCAAATTACATAATATGAGGCACTAGTGTGTGGGCAAATTTGTGAGGCAGTGTGGGGGGCAAATTACATGATGGGGGCAATGTGGCAGACAAATTACTTAATGGGTGCAGTGTGGCGGACAAATTACTTAATGGGGGCAGTGTGGGGGACAAATTGCTTAATGGGGGCAGTGTGGGGGACAAATTGCTTAATGGGGGCAGTGTGGGGGACAAATTGCTTAATGGGGGCAGTGTGGGGGACAAATTGCTTAATGGGGGCAGTGTGGGGGACAAATTGCTTAATGGGGGCAGTGTGGGGGACAAATTACATGATGGGGCAGTGTGGCGAACAAATTACGTAATTGGGGCAGTGTGGGGGACAAATTGCTTAATGGGGGCAGTGTGGGGGACAAATTACATGATGGGGCAGTGTGGCGAACAAATTACGTAATTGGGGCAGTGTGGCGGACAAATTACTTAATGGGGGCAGCGTGGCGAAGAAATTACTTAATGGGGGCAGTGTGGCGGACAAATTACTTACTGGTGGCAGTGTGGGGGGCAAATTACATGATGAGGGCAGTGTGGCGGGCAAATTACTTAATGGTGGCAGTGTGAGGGGCAAATTACATGAGGAGGGCAGTGTGGCAGACAAATTACTTAATGGGGGCAGCGTGGCGGACAAATTACTTAATGGGGGCAGTGTGGGGGACAAATTGCTTAATGGGGGCAGTGTGGGGGACAAATTACATGATGGGGCAGTGTGGCGAACAAATTACGTAATTGGGGCAGTGTGGCGGACAAATTACTTAATGGGGCAGCGTGGCGAAGAAATTACTTAATGGGGGCAGTGTGGCGGACAAATTACTTACTGGTGGCAGTGTGGGGGGCAAATTACATGAGGAGGGCAGTGTGGCAGACAAATTACTTAATGGGGGCAGCGTGGTGAAGAAATTACTTAATGGGGGCAGTGTGGGGGGCAAATTACATGATAAGGGCAGTGTGGCGGACAAATTACTCAATGGGGGCAGTGTGGCGGACAAACTACTCAATGGGGGCAGTGTGGCGGACAAATTACTTAATGGGGCAGTGTGGGGGGCAAATTACATGATGAGGGCAGACAGTGTGGGGGGGCAAATTACTTAATGGGGGCAGTGTAGGGGGCAGTGTTACTAATGAGGGCATTCTAGAAGGGAATTACTATTGGTGGGACTATGAGGAGCACTATTACTATGGGAGCACTATTATTTCTTCAGGATAGTATTTGGGGGTATTGGGGGGCACAGCGGGCAGCAGGATAACACTGTGAGGGCTCCAGGTTGGGGCATGATGATAGCAATGTGAGGAAGCTAAGATGTCTGTATTGCAAACTCTGCAGAGACGAGGCGGCGGAAAGAAGTGTCCGGACTGAATGGAGAAGACGATGACAGAGAAGATCTACATCCGAGGAGACGTCACCTGGGAGGCCCTGGATGTGAGAGGTATGTGCTGCTGTATAGCGAGTACAGCAAAATGTGGTGTGTGGGGGGAGGGTCAATTTAGAGAACTGGGCCAGGGTTAATGCAAAGTGTTAATATGCACTGTGAATATAAGTCCTGTACTGTGTTGTCACTGTGCATATTAACCCTTTACTGAGGTGTCACTGCATATTAAAGGGGTACTCCGGGATAGGAAAATAAATCCCCTATCCAAAGGATAGGAGATAAGTGTATGATCCGGGTGGTCTGGCCGTTGGAATCCCCCACGATCACCTCTATGGTACTCCGGATCTCCTTGTGCCCGGAGCGGTGATCAACACTCCCCCTCCATGTATCTATGGGAGAGCCGCAGATACAGCACTTGCGTATCTCCGAGTCTTCCATAGAGATACATGGAGGGGGAGTGTTGACCACACCACTGCATAGTGCGGTGGTTGACACAGCTTATTTCTTGAGGACTGAGCCAGGGTGCCGTACGGGATATCACGGGCATCCCAGCGATCTTCGTGGGGGCCTCATGTTTGAGTTTCGCCTAAGGCCTCACAAAGTCTAGAGCCGCCTCTGGCTAAGACAACATACATTAGGAATGGCTTAGGGACAACTGTGTGGATGTCATTAAGTGGTCAAGCCAGAGCCCTGACTTGAACCTAATGAAACATCTCTGAGGAGATCTAAAAATGGTTGTGCATCAAAGGTCCCCATCACGATGCATATGATTTAATTTTTTCTTTTCTTTTTTTATTACTTTTTAATTCAGTAAGGCTTTAATGGCATTGTTTAGCAACTGCACCATATTCCCCAACTGGTGTACGCTATTTTTTTGTCAAAATTGCACATCACACATTATATGATATAGTATTGGTGTACAACAAATAGTATGCAAATCAGCATATAGTTTATGGCATATTTCAACTATCAAACATGAACCCTTCAAACTTATGGCACTGCCCTAACAAGGTTCTATGCCATTACATTTTAGGGTTAATTTTACCAAATAAATGTTAAAACAGGTTGGACTCAAGAACTGGATAGACAACATGCACATTTTTATGCACATCGATGGTAAGCTGTACATACACTATGTATCATTAAGGCTACTTTCACACTAGCGTTTTGGTTTTCAGTTTCTGAGATCCGTTCAGGGCTCTCACAAGTGGTCCAAACCGGATCAGTTTTGCCATAATGCATTCTGAATAGAAAAAGATCCGCTCAGAATGCATCAGTTTGCCTCTGTTCAAACACCATTCCGCTCTGTGGTGCGGAACAAGACTGATCCGTCCTGACACACAATGTAAGTCAATGGGGACGGATCCCTTTTCTCTGACACAATAGAAAACTGATCCGTCCTCCATTGACTTTTAATGGTGCTCATGACGAATCCGTCATGGCTATAGAAGACATAATATAACCGTATCCATTCATGACAGATGCATGCGGTTGTATCATTGTAACGGAAGCGTTTTTGCAGATCCATGACGGATCCGCAAAAAACGCTAATGTGAAAGTAGCCTCATTCTCATCAGACCTTAAGACCAGTGAATGATACAATCTAATTTACATATAACAAACACTGAGACATCATTTCCCAGTAACATCCTGACCCAAATCTTGGACTCTCATTTGGTTTCTACATATTTTACCCATGTTTATGTTCCAGTGGGTTTCCAGCCTCAAGACCTCCTTTCCATGCTTTCTTTTCATGTTTTACTACACCTTCAACCCAAGTGGCAATGTTTTTCCTACGGAAAAACTTTGAATAAGCTGTGATTGACCTTGCTTTCTCTCCTTTGTTGTGGTTTCAAAATTTTCTCTGTTGTTGGTCACTTGACTGAATTTTGTCATTCATTTATGAGTTTGACTATCTGGTTTTCATGTTGTTGACTCAGGCTGTCATCCTTGAATATGCCAAAATATGTCCTCTTCTATGTGCCAGAACTGCTCTGTAAGAATGGTTCCAGTTCTGGAGGATCTGTTTGTTTCATGTAGTACATGGATGGGCAATCATTTGAATGGCTGGCATGTAAATCTCCAAATGTGTGGCTGAGCTTGGCAATAAACACAGATCTCTGAAGAGTAGAGAAGCCAGACTCATAGCAATATAACTTATTTTTTAAAATGGTGAAACTGTTTATGCCTAAGGTCTGGCTAGTTTTGGACTTGCCACATGCCAAGACCCATTCTAATTTCCATTTTGTTGTTTGCTTCTTTGCATAAGACAGGCTCAGAGTGTGTGGAGTACTGATAAATAGCCCCATTGTATTAATATAAGCACAGTTAAATATCAGAAACAAACACTTAAAAAAAATACCCTCTACAGTTTGAAGAGTTCACACATCATAGATTTTAATAACGGTGTTTCAGTGAATGTTGTTTATTGTGTTATAGAAAGAACATCATCATATCATACTTTTGGTGTTTTCTAAATCTGCTCTAGCATATCATCTACATAAAAATAATGCCACGTAAGACATTTTTAAACATTATACAGCTACAGTTTAAAATTTTACAGTTATTTATCCTATCAAGCTGAGTGTACCAGCAATATTGGTAGAGAGTAACTTTGTCCAAAAATGCCCAATAAAAGATACACTGTGGGACTAATTCACTTCTATGCTTTATAGCCAATATAACCAAATATTGCAGCCTACATGTTTTAGTTAATGTTTTTTCCTTGGAAACAGTTCAGTCTTCTAGTAAGCTGTAATTACTAGTGGTGAATAATACAACTCTGTGGGTACTTTTACAAGTAAACTTTTTTTTACACTTGCAATTATTGCCCTCAGCAGTCAAGCTGGTTTTACAGAAGCTAAACTGCAGTTTTCCTATTCAGCTGTGTGTTATGTCCTAGCATTGCTAACACAGATTTCCTCCAATTTTACTTTATAGGGCTAGGCTGAGTCATTTGTAATTTATGAAGCCAAAAATAATGCTGTTTGATTTTCATAGACCTGTCTTGCAGAACAAATCAAAACATTTATTCTAACTTGTACTAACTAAATTAACCCAATATAGTTATTTATTATAAATACCGCATATGGGCATCCCAGATTTTGTATTCTTGCCATAACTCATATTCCCTTGGGATGAGTGGACTTATACATATGTAACTGACTGGATATGAATACAATCTCCCAAAAGATTGATGTAGAGGGAAGGTATATATTTTTATATTATAATTGGCCTGGGGTTTTTGTGTATACTGGAATTTGTACATATTTCACCTCCCTATTCCTCAGATATCCTGACACAGATATTAAAGTTTATAGATCCTAAGCATCCATGTCCGATGTTGATGATGGGCGACTTTAAACTGTGTCTTGGACGTTGGGAAGTATAGAGCTCGGACTAATGGACATGGTTCAGGGTCATCAGTAGGCTCCTCCCTCCTTGATAAGTTTTGACGGAAGGTGGGACTCTATGATGCATGGTGCAGCTAAGGGGGTGTTCTCCTATTGTATTCATTCATACAAAATTATGTCCAGAATAGGGTCTATTGCGTTATGTCCCCTCAGGTGTAGTCCACTTTTTTATATGAGGTATTACATCTAATATTTTATGATAATTATTGAATAAAGTATATCTATATTTTGCTACAAAAAACATTTATTTTAGGGTACTTTTTCACATAGGATCACTATATTTGAACGTAAATCTATGTGTATTTTGTGACCAATATTGTTTAATATGTCTAGAATAGATCTGGCATTTGCTAATAACTCTTTTATGAGACTAAACCATCACTGGTTAAATATCATCCAGAACCATGATAGGATAATGGAGGAGATTTCCCATTTTTGGGAAACAAATAAAAAAAACTATTATTTAACCCCTTGAGGACACAGCTATTTTCACCTTAAGGACCAGGCCATTTTTTTGCAAATCTGATATTTATCACTTTAAGTAGTAATAATTTTGGAACACTTTTACTTACCCAAGCCATTCTGAGAATGTTTTCTCATGACACATTGTACTTCATGAAGTTGGTAAATTTGATTAGATATATTTCACCTTTATTTATAAAAAAATCCAATATTTAACAAAATTAGAAAATATGTACAATTTTTAAAATGTGAATTTTGAAGATAGTGGATAGGCAGATAGCGATATTTCATAAAATACTGATTACTCTACATCTCCCATAGATAGGTCTACTTTATTCTTGCATAATTTTGTAAATGTCACTTTATTTTTGGGGACTTTAAAAAGATTAGAGTTTTAGAAGCAATTCTTAAAATTTTAAAGAACATTTTCAAAACCTAGTCAGTCCAGTTCGGTTATGAATAGGGTTGAGCATACATAAATGACCCGATTTTAGAAACTACACCCCTCAAGTTTAGGGAGCGTAGATAGAAATCATTGAGCCCCATAGCAAGAATCTGAATTGGGCACCCTAACTCCGGCTACTACCCACACCTTGCCCATCTCACCACGTGCATTGGCTACTCCCCTGCCACACCCCATAACAGGAAAACGGCAAAAATAGAAATAAAAAAAAAACTGAATTCCACCAAGGCTTTTGGGGTTTTGACAACACAGAGTTCACTGTGCACTACAAATAACCTGATGCCCTTATTCTGTAGCTCAATACGAATACAGCGATACCGAACCTGTTTAGGTTTTTTTGTTTTACTACTTTTTTAAAAATAAAAACCTTTGACAACATTTTCTTTGCATTGACATATATGACAGCCATAACTTTTTTATATCTACACAGCTGTTTGATGGCTTGTTTTTTGCGTAACAAACTGTATTTTCTATTGGTACCATTTGTGTGGTATATACAGTACAGACCAAAAGTTTGGACACACCTTCTCATTCAAAGAGTTTTCTTTATTTTCATGACTATGAAAAGTGTAGATTCATACTGAAGGCATCAAAACTATGAATTAACACATGTGAAATTATATACATAACAAAAAAGTGTGAAACAACTGAAAATATGTCATATTCTAGGTTCTTTAAAGTAGCCACCTTTTGCTTTGATTACTGCTTTGCACACTCTTGGCATTCTCTTGATGAGCTTTAAGAGGTAGTCACCTGAAATGGTTTTCACTTCACAGGTGTGCCCTGTCAGGTTTAATAAGTGGGATTTCTTGCCTTATAAATGGGGTTGGGATCATCAGTTGCGTTGTGGAGAAGTCAGGTGGATACACAGCCAGGGGCGTAGCTAGAAATGCATGGGCCCCATAGCAAAAAAAAATGTATGCCCCCCCCCCACATATCTATAGGGCCTCCCACCACTCCTTTCAGAGCTCCCAGGCAAACACCCATCCTAGATCTCCCACCGTCATGAGCATAGAAAAGTCAGAGGAAAAAACAAATAAGTATATGAACCTTTTAATTCAAAATTGAAAACCATTCAGTAACTGATAAAGTGGCCAATCTGAAACATGAAGAATTGGAAAAAAATTTTTATTAGTAATTGTATTTAAACATAAAGTGTGTGTGTGGTGGGGGGCTGGGGGATATTAGACTTACTTGTAAGACCTGTATGTTCACTAGTTGTGAAGTGTCCTCTTCGTAGTCTTTTTCATCTTCTTGATATGTCATCATTAAATGTTACCTGTAAAGGAGAAGGGAAAGAGGAAAGCTTTAAGATTGGATCTAAACACACAATACTACCCATATGTTCTTTTATACTTACTTCAAACTGTACTTGTTATTAGCTCTTCCTCCGTGAAATTCTTTTTTAAACCCGAAAAACAACAAAACACTTAAAACGTTGAACACCAAACAAACGAACATGTTGAATATGTAACCTACATTTACAAAAAAAAGAATAAAAAAAAAAATATTACTACATTCCTTGTACACATGTTCACTTATTTTGCCATCTCTGTGTACAGCTGCCATATAAAGAGAATTTCCATTTAGTGCATGTCTAAACTCTTTGGGGTATCCTATCCCCCAGCCAAGAGCTGGACACTGCAAGTTAACTAAGACAGAGAATTTGTAAGCCTGTAAGAGCTGGTGGATTATTCAATTATAATATGTAGTTGTAAAAAGCTTTACAAATTGTGAAAATGAGTGCAACGCAGCTGTAAACAGTGAGGCAAGAAGAATTATCTTTAACGGTCAACGTTGAACTGAAAGGGTACCTAAAGTGTCTTATTAAACAAAACCAGTTGCCTGGCCGTCTTCCTGGTCTTACTGGCACCAGTAGTGTCTGCATCACACACCTGGCTGAAACAAGCATGCAGATAATCCAGTCAGGCTTCAGTCAGAGCACCTGATCTGCATGCTTGTTCAGGGTCTATGTCAAAGTATTCAAGGTAGTCTGCTGGTTTAAGGGCAGCTTCCATGTCCCTCACTTCCGGTTCCCTTTGAACGGTTGAAGCAGAACTACAGCCAAACAGACTTCTACCTGTGAAATATCTGATTTGTCTTGTGATTCACACTCCCCTGCTACATTTCAAAGGCAGATAAGTGACCCCATTACCTATGGTTGCTCTGTCACCTGAGCAGCTTTAGGAGCACTCCGACTGCATATTCCAGAGCAATTACATTCACTTCCCTCCCTTTGAAATACTTTTACTGTTTCTTATCAAATTTCTTCAAACTACTAAGCCTTCTACTAGGCTTCCTTTTTTTTGTTATTCTGCTGTGCAGGGGGAGATCTGAAGAGGAGACAACTGACAGATTTGTTTTTAAATTGAAAATATTTGAATTATAAAATTTGGCTAGGATGAAACATTTGGCTGGAATCCTGCTTCTTTTTTACCACAACAGGTGGTGTAACTAGCATGAACTGACTTTCTTCAACGGAAGAAAGAAATGACGGACGTTTTGAAACCATTTGAACCAGTATACTCACTCAGAAGACTACATTAGAAAACACGTTTACGTGCTTTTACTTCTGCAAAAGTGTCCACAATGCTGTCTAGATGCAAGGCTTTAGCTCTTACATTTTCAATGCTGAGGATTGCAAGCCCAGAAAGCCTTTGGTCTGACATAGTACTTCTCAAATAGCTCTTGATTAGTTTTAATTTTGAGAAGGACCGCTCCGCAGAGGCCACTGTCACAGGAAGTGATAGAAACAGCAGTAAGGCTATGCACACATCTGGTATATTTGATGCCAGTGCATTGTTCTCAACCAGGAGCAAGTGTGCAAGATCTTTAACAGTAGGTGCCTTCTGGATTTCATCTTTTAGTGCTGCTCTAAAGCTGAGAAGCTGCCCTGGGAAAGATGGGGGTAGGTCACTATCGTATTTTTCCTGCAGCTTTGATGCAGCTGTAAACAAATTATCATCTGAGACAGAAGATAAAACTGCAGGCTGAAGTATGTTAAAACGTTCAACAACGTTATTCAGTCCTTGGAATCTGTTGGCAAGCTGGTTTACTATGATGTCAAGACACTGGTAAAAAACTATGACTTTGAACCGTTGCTCGGGGTCTTGCAGTCTCTCATCGACACACAGTTCGTCGTAATGCTTTTTTACTGTGCGAATTCGCTTACTTTCGAATTTTGGAGCTATATTCCACTGTTCTGCAAGGGTAATGGCATCTGTTTTGGCATTCTCAAAATTGTTACGGAATGCTGAAAGGCCTTCCATGGCAGTTTTTATAAATTGAGAAGCTCTAGCCAAGTCCATATTTTCAGACTGTAGAATTTTGGACAAGGAGTTTACACTGCTTAATATTTTTTATAGCAGAACAATTAAAAAGATGAAGTGAAATGACTCCAATTTTTTCTTAAATGCCATAGCCTCCTCTCTTTCACTTTTTTTTGATGACAGCAGAACAATTTTTGACAAAGCCCTCAAAATATCTGGGTAGCGGAAACGCAGGGCCAACAGTGAGTCATAGCGAGAAGACCACCGCGTGGGGCACAGTTTTTTCAGTGTGACAGAGGATTCACTTGTGAATGATGATAGAATGCCCCATCGCTTCCCGCTGTCTCCGAAAAACGAATAAAGGCTTTGTAATGTGGTCATAAAACTGGATATTTCAGTGATGTCTGAAACAGCATCCTGAAGAACCAGATTTAGGTTATGGGCCGCATAGTGCACATAAAGTACATTTTCCTGTTTCTTTAAAATTCTTGCCTGCACACCAGAATATACGCCACTCATGGTGGCTGCTCCATCGTAACCCTGACCTCTACATTTGTCTAAAGGAAGTCCCTTTTTTTCAAGGCTTGCCAATATTTGGTTTTCTATCCCAGCGGCACTTTGATCTGTAATGGGATGAAAACCGAGAAAAGACTCATGTATATTGATTTTTGTTACTCTCATATTTGAATCTCTGTCCACAGTAATATATTGGACAACCAGGCTCATTTGATCAGTTCGTGAAATATCCTGTGTTGTATCGATGATCAATGAGTAAAAATTAGCTTGTTGGACTTCTAACAGGATATCATTGAGGACCTGATTGGACAAAATATCAATAAGCTCATTTTGAATTGTAGGGCTTAAATATTTTACTTTCCCATGAGGTTGCTGCAACAGCTGCTTAAGGACAGGATCATATTCTGCCAAGAGCTCAATTATGGCCAGGAAGTTACCGCTATTTATTTCGCCAACCTTTTCCCTGTGGCCTCGAAAAGCCATGTTGCTCATTGCCATTGTCAATGTAACATTGACTATTCTTTTGAAAACTTCCCTCCAGAAGTTTTTCTCTTTTTGGATTTGTTTTTCTTGTTCCTCATCTATAGTGCCCTACCTCCTCCACTGGTCATAAACCACACAGGCATTTAAGTGAGCCTGTGCGTTTTCGTGGGACTGAATTTTAGTTGACAGGCCTTTCCATTTTTGGATGCCTTTGGCCCAAGCAGGTTCAAAGCCTAGTTTTTTTCGATCCCCAAAAAGCCAACAAGGTTCACAATAGACCGAATTCAATTTAGGGGAGTAGCACAGCCAGGTCACTGGGAGTTTAAATCCTGTTTTGGTGATTTTCTCATAGTATTTTTCTGAAAAGCATCTTTTATCTGCATCATTGTCTCTAGGAAAAGGCCCTGAAGGCCTACATGGACCATGAGAAAGAATAAAGCGTTTCACTTGTGGATCTAAAATGGTTATGGGAAAGTGTGCCCTGTCTGTGACATTTTTTTCGGATGCAATGCTGTGCAGATCAAGAGTGTGACCTCCAGCTTGTTCAGCATCATATGCCCGGCTTGGTTCAACCTCAGTAGGCAATTCAGCACTTGTTTCACCTGAGGAATCCTGAAATGCATGCGATATCGGATCCTGCACTGCCATCTGACTACCTACACTAGGAAGGCTTTCTGAGCTAGCTCCCTCAGCATCTTTAGAGCTTTCACCAGCATTGGGAGAAGTAAAAAAGCTGGTAATTTTGGGAATTTTTTGTGTTTTCTGGCTTTCTTCCCTCTTCTTTTTGCGTTTTTAAGCACCACTTTGATGGGTATAGGAAGACATGTTACAATCTCTAGAAAAACAGCGCAAAGAAAGACCCTTAATTGTCACACAGTATGAAAAGCCATATTAGGCCCCATTCACACGTCCGTAAGTGTTTTGCAGATTCACGGGTCCGTGGATCTGAAAAACACTAACATTGGCAATGTGCGATTCGCAACTTGCAGACCCTGCATAGAATATGCCTACTACTGTTGCAGTTGCGGACAAAGTAGGTCATGTTCTATTTTTTTATTCGGTTAACGGAATTGCGGACCCGTAAGTGCGGGTCCACGACTCCGTGTCAGGGCCGCAAAATGTGGAACAGAATTGCGGAAGTGTGAATGGGGCCTTAAATGCTGGTTTATTTCTGAAAAGTTCCTAAAGTATGCATCAACTAAATATGGTTAATTTCACACTGGCATTTTGGTTTATGTTTTTTAAGATCCGTTCAGGGCTCTCACAAGCTCTCCAAAACAGATCAGTTTTACCTATTGCTTTAGTGCATTCTGAATGGAAAAGGATCCGCTCACAATGCATCAGTTTGCCTCCGTTCCGTCTCCATCCCGCTCTGGAGGCTGCCTGCAGCGTTTTGGTGTCCGCATGATGAAACGGAGACAAACGGATCCAACCTGACACACAATGTAAGTCAATAGGGATGGATCCATTTTCTCTGACACAATCTGGCAAAATAGAAAACAGCCCCCCATTGACTTTCAGTGGTGTTCATGACGGATCCGTCTTGGCTGGCAACGTTAAATATAATACAACCGGATCCATTCTAAACAAATGCAGACTGTTGTATTATCTGAACAGATCTGTCCATGACAGATCCGCACCAAACGCTAGTGTGAATGTAGCTTTATAGAGTACTTGCAAAGTAAATAATATTTTCCAAACTGATTGTACAATTTTCTTTTTATTTCTGAGCGGTAACTTACCTGGATTGTGAAATCTGCAGCCAATTCTTTGTGCTGTTTTCACCCTTTTCGTTTTCAATGTGTGGTTGAGATCCGCTAAAATCTGCAACAAAAAACAGAAAGTAACATGTGGAATTAGTGCAGAAAACACAGAAATCCGGACAGAAATTCATGTTGATTTTCTATTTGTAGGCCTCCCTCATTCAAAAATTTGTATTTGTGGTCCGCACACAATCTGCGGAACCACTCATATCAACCGCCATATGCCGCAGTTGCATAAGACGACATGGTAGGTGGAGTGCCCCATTACAGGACCACGATCCAGGACCCAATTAATCCGGACTCCAGAGTAACTTTTACAAGTCCCACAGTACTGCCTGCCACCACCAAACCAGCCCTCTGCCCCAGGAGAGTAACGGGCTGGAAGCTGGATCATTGGTCCTGTAATGGGGCACCCCAAGGCAGTGCCACTTCATATACTATAGGGGTGCAGAGCAGATTCTGGGGTCTGGAGTTGTCACATCTGGTCTGGCACCTACCAATAAGGCCCCATTCACACGTCCGCAATTCTGTTCTGCATTTTGCGGAACGGAATTGCGGACCCATTCATTTCTATGGGGCTGCACGATGTGCAGCCTGGATACGGAGTTGCGGACCCGCACAATTCCGTTCACGAAAAAAATAGAACATGTCCTACTCTTGTCCGCAACTGCAAATTACGGATCGCACATTAACGATGTCAGTGTTTCGCGGATCCACGGGCCCGGTGGATCCACAAAACACTTACGGACGTGTGAATGGGGCCTTACCATGCGTCTTCAGTTAGATGAGAGAGAAAAGTCTGAGTGCACTCTCATCTAACTTTTACAAGTCAGTCCCATCAGACTCCCAGTCCAGACTAGCCTGGTGCCTGCCACAGTAGTGCCTCTGCCACCACCAGACCACCAGCCCTGAGCCCGCCCACAGTGGAACCATCTACCATCTACTGCGAGTACAGCAACCTTCAATAAGGAGCAGAACTTAGGGTAGTTTCGCACTTGCGGCAGGACGGATCCGACAGGCTGTTCAGCCTGTTGGATCCGTCCTGCCGCTATTTTGCCGTGCCGCCACTCCATCCCTATTGACTATAATGGGAACGGGGATGGAGCTCCGATGCAGCGCGGCAGTGTGCGGTGAAAGGCTAGCGGCCGAAAAGTACTGCAAGTCTGACTTTTTCGTCCGGTGGCCTCTCACCGTGCAGTGCTGCGCCGGAGCTCCGCCCCTATCCCCATTATAGTCAATGGGGACGGAGCAGCGGTCCAGCGAAATAGCGGCAGGACGGGGATCCGACAGGCTGAACAGACTGCCGGATCCGTCCTGCCGCAAGTATAAAAGTACATTTATGTCTGTCATATAAGAGTGTGCCCCCCAAAAGAAGGAAGGGGCGCCCTCCTTATCACTGCTGGCATCTCTTTTTAACTTCAGATGATCAGACTCTTACTAATTACAGCACATGCCCTGCGCCCTGGCCTGTAGTGTCCACCATCAAACAGGGGAGGGAAGAAACCCCAGAACTAGAGTGTCAGTGTGCCCCCCAATGTGTTGGGGGCCACACTCTAGTTCTGGGGTTTCTTCCCTCCCCTGTCTGATGGTGGACACTACAGGCCAGGGCGCAGGGCGTGTGCTGTAATTAGTAAGAGTCTGATCATCTGAAGTTAAAAAGAGATGCCAGCAGACCTGCAAGGATAAGGAGGGCGCCCCTTGCTTCTCTTGGGCCCCACTCTGAGTCTGCAGGCAGCTCTTTTTAACTTAAGAATTTAGATTATCTCAGAAATCATAAATTCTCAATAATCTCACTTCCTTAAAGGGAACCTGTCACGGTCACCAGGATTTTGTGCATGGAGCTGGGGACATGAACCGCTAGATGGCTGCTAGCACATCTGCAATACCCAGTCCCCATAGCTCTCTGTGCTTTTATTGTGTTAAAAAACTGTTTTGATCCATATGCAAATGACCTGATATGTGTCCTGTATCCGGAGATGAGTCCAGCGGAAAAGAGCCCAGCACCGCCCCACGTCCTCCTGATGCCAGCACAGGGAATGAACATGATGCCGACACTGCGCATGCGCTAGCTCGCGCATCGCGAGATTTCGGCGCTCCAGCTCTGTGACGTCAGCCAGCAAGGAGGAGATTCGGAGGACGTGGGGCGGTGCTGGGCTCCTTCCCACTGGACTCATCTCCGGACACAGGACACATATCAGTCAGGTTCATTTGCATATTGATCAAAATGTTTTTTTTTACACAATAAAAGCACACAGAGAGCTATGGGGACTGGGTATTGCTATTGCGGATGTGCTAACGGCCATCTAGCAGCCCATGTCCCCAGCTCTATGCACAAAATCCCGGTGACTGACATTCAAATGAATCACAATACATATTCACATCAGTGATCACTTACTTTTAGAGTCACTGACTGTAGGTAGTAGTCGCACAGACTGGAGTGGCTGGCACGACCAACGGCACACGGCAGGAGTCACTGTCACTGGACTGGAGTGGGGAGAAGACCAGGTAGGCACTGACTCCACTGAGGACTCTAGAGGAGACTAGTGTAGTGACTGATTGTGAGCCGGTTCCTCTCTGGACTCTGGCCCTGCCCCTCAGACTAGTTCAGACTGGTTTTGGGCAGCCAGGATATCAGATTTAGATAGCGCCTATTAGTCCCACTCACTCCACAGCAGGACAGGTCAGGTAGGTCATAACCCACCCAACAACCCCAGTCCCCCCCCCCCCAGCCTGGCCCCGCCCTGGCCTGGCCCCGCCCCCTCCACCGCCTGAGTCCGCCTCCTGAGTCCTCCCACTCAGTCCCTCTAGTTAGTAAGAGGCAGAGCCGGAGGAAATTCATTCCTTTCCTGCACTGGGTCTGCGGCGCTGGTGCCAGCCTGGCTCCGCCTCAGCTACGCCCCCCGTTCCGGCCCCCTCCACCACGTCCGCCGGCCTAGTACCTACCTACCTCATGTTCTCCAGAGTGGTGGTACAGTACTGGTAGGCTACAGTTCACTTCTATGAGTGTCCTGTCCTCCTCTCCTCCTTCCGGCATCCGCCTTCCTTCCCCGGGCCCCAGCCAGGCCAGAGCCGCGGACCGCCCGCGCCCCGCCCACTACACTGGGCGGGCGGTCGGGCCTGGCTGCTGGCTGCCTGTGTGTGACTGAGTATATTAATAAAAAAAAAAATAATAAAAAAATTATGCGGTCAGGACGGGCCCCCAGTGGCGTAGGGCCCCATAGCAACTGCTATGGTTGCTATGGCGATCCCTACGCCACTGTACACAGCTGATAGTCCTACTGAATAGACTGTTAGAATTTGTATTATGGCAAGAAAAAAGCAGCTAAGTAAAGAAAAACGAGTGGCCATCATTACTTTAAGAAATGAAGGTCAGTCAGTCAGAAAAATTGGGAAAACTTTGAAAGTGTCCCCAAGTGCAGTCACAAAAACCATAAAGCGCTACAAAGAAACTGGCTCACATGCGGACTGCCCCAGGAAAGGAAGACCAAGAGTCACCTCTGCTGCAGAGGATAAGTTCATCCGAGTCACCAGCCTCAGAAATCGCAGGTTAACAGCGGCTCAGATTAAAGACCAAGTCAATGCCACACAGAGTTCTAGCAGCAGACACATCTCTAGAATAACTGTTAAGATGAGACTGTGTGAATCAGGCCTTCATGGTAGAATATCTGCTAGGAAACCACTGCTAAGGACAGGCAACAAGCAGAAGAGACTTGTTTGGGCTAAAGAACACAAGGAATGGACATTAGACCAGTGGAAATCTGTGCTTTGGTCTGATGAGTCCAAATTTGAGATCTTTGATTCCAACCACCGTGTCTTTGTGCGACGCAGAAAAGGTGAACGGATGGACTCTACATGCCTGGTTCCCACCGTGAAGCATGGAGGAGGAGGTGTGATGGTGTGGGGGTGCTTTGCTGGTGACACTGATGGGGATTTGAAAACTGCAAAGGTGTGTGGATAGCTCACCACCCTCCTCAGTAAGGTAGGGGTGCTGTAGCCGAAAGACTGCTCACTCTAACAGTACAAGAGAATAAGAAAAATAGAAAAAAGCGGCTGGCACTCACTATGTGGTTTCACATCAAACAACAATTTATTTTAATCAATATACCGCTATTATAACAGTAAAATACATATAATATAAAAATGGTACTTAAAAAATCCCCTAAAAAATAAATAAAAAGCAAAGTATCTTGTTATATTGGATCATGAACCGCACCAAAGATAAAGTCTCTATTGGAGAATAAATATTTCTTTGCCTGTTGGGCAGTATGTGTCCAATTCAATACAAATGCCGTCACTTTAAATGCAAAATACAGCCAAGTCCACAAGCTGTGTGAAATACTGTTGGGGAATAATATCACTCGCTTTGTATTTCTCTTCCACAGTTCTTATATAATTTTTGTAACTTCCAATTTGAAGTGTATGATCGATTTCTAGGGTAAATGTTGTAGCTTACCCTCCCAGACGAATCTCCGGCCGTCTGTTTGTGCTGCTTCTGCTCGCTCTCAGCGTCCCCGCTCTCCGGCGTTTGTCACGTGGTGTACCGGAGTTCTCGCGGGATTTGAGTTTTTCAGTCCGAAGATCTGATGAGAGCTGCAGAGTAGGTAGAAAATGGAGCGCTCCACTTGTCGAAGATAATTCAAATATCGTCGATCATATCCAAAAGCTTGTTGTTGGCAGGGATATAACGCTAAACGCGTTTCGAGGACTTCAGTCCTCTTCCTCAGTAGCTATATCCCTGTTGTTCAATCCCCTCCTTTTATATCTTCGTCAGCAGTCCACAAAATCTGGACTGGAATCGCTTTTTCTCCCAATGCGGTTTTTTGGTGCGTTTTTGGTGCGGTTTTAAAATCGCATATGCGTTTTTTATGGCATTCAAACCGCAACCTATTTGTTAGTATAAATATATCCATTCACAGTTATTTACAAATATAAAATCGCAACAGCAATAGTCAATATGTAAAATAATATAAAAATTTATATAAAAACACATACAATGTAAGATATGGTCAGGGAGATCAACATTTCATAAATAGGTAAGGACTACATAATAATTTATGACAAATATGTCACCAAGGGCCTCATCCTCTATAGATTTTCTTTTTGACTTTCTTATAGTGTTCATATCAATGTTCATATCAATATTGGAGAGTAACGTACTTGGTGGTGTGCACATCAAACAAGAGGGGACCACAGAGCCGATGAACGGCTAACCATGTGATCTCCAATTGAATAAGGGGCACACCACCTAATCTATAAGAATCCAAAAATTTCCAGTTCCGCATTTAAACCACCAGGTATCAAGCTTCCAAAATTATATATTTGTTTGGATTCTGCCCTAGACATCCGCTCGATATGGTTTCCACCTCTCCAGTGTCTATCGATTTTTTCTAATGCTACAAATGACAGACCTGTTGGATCTTGTCCGTGGGCTTCTTTAAAGTGCCTTGAGAGTGAGTGTTTTTCGTACCCCTTTTTAATATTGGAAATATGTTCCGATATCCTCACTCTCAAGGTCCTTTTTGTCCGTCCAATGTATTGTCTTGTACACGGACATTGAGCCAAATAGATCACACTCTCCGAGTTGCATGTAAGAAATTGTTCAATCTCCCATATAAAGGCATTCTGTGTGGATGATACTGTCTTCGTATTTCTAGGGATTTTTGTAGTTTTGCAGCATATACAGTGTCCACATTTGTAAAAACCTTTTAGATTCGTTAATCTCCCGGAATTTGATGTTATTCTCTTCCTAGTTTTAATCGATGTGGCAACTTTTATCCCTAAGTTGGCTGCTCTTGTATATGTTATTAGTGGTCTGGCTGGTATTAACCTACCTAATATTTTGTCTTGTAGTAGGTGGTGCCAATGCCGTTTGATAATTTCTTCCACCTTCCTTCTCTGTGTTGTATATGGAAGAATAATCCTGAATTGGGAGTCTGTTTCTTTTGGTTCTACTGTTTTTACAGTTAATAATGCACTCCTAGGTAATTTCCTAACCTTTTCCAATGATCCTTCTAATATATTGGTTGGGTATTGTTTCGCTAGGAATTTATCCCTCAGGTGCATTGCTTCCAATTCGAATTGCGCCTCTTCGGTACAAATCCGTTTCAGCCTACGGAATTGTCCGAACGGTACATTTAACAGCCAGTTGGGCAGATGGCAGCTGGAGTGCAGGATAAAAGCATTTCGAGAGGAGGGTTTTTGATATGTCTTGCAGATATATTTATCCGCTGTCCTCGTAATTGCCAAATCCAAAAATTCTATTTCTGTAGTATTCATATTTTGGGTAAAAACTAAATTCAGACTATTGGTATTGAGTCCCATTAAAAACCTATTAAGACTATCTTGATCTCCCTTCCAGATTAAAAGGACATCGTCGATATATCGACGCCAGAGCACCAGGTTACCCCCTCTATACAAATCAATAGTTTCCTGTTCCCATTGTGCTAGGAACAGGTTTGCATAGCTGGGGGCAAACCTGGTGCCCATGGCTGTTCCTCTAATTTGTAAGTAAAAACATCCCTCAAAATAAAAATAATTATGTTGTAAGATGTGTTTAATACCTTCTAAAATAAAATCTGATTGTTGTTCTTTCATTATCTTACTATTTTCCAATTGAGTTCTAATGGCTCTTATTCCAGCTTCATGGTCTATTACTGTGTAGAGGGACTGGATATCGAGTGTGGTCATAATCCAGTCCTCTCCCACATTTAACCCTTCTAATATTTGGATGATTTGCGTGGTGTCTTTCAGGTATGATGTAGTGGTTTTCACCATGGGTTGTAGCCATGTATCAATGTATCTGGATAAATTGGATGTTAAAGAGCCAATACCTGATACTATGGGGCGGCCGGGAGGACTCTCCATGTCCTTGTGTACCTTAGGAAGGCAATAAAAGACCGGGAGTCTTCCCGGCGTCCCCATAATATACTCAGATTCTTGTTGAGACAAAATACCCATCTGTGTGCCTTTCTGGCAATATTCTTCTAATTTATCACAAAATTTTTTTGTAGGATTTATATCCAATTTTTTGTATGTGCAATTATCGGATAATTGTCTCAAACATTCCTGTATGTATTTAGCGGTATCTAAAATCACGATTGCCCCGCCTTTATCTGCGGGGCGAATCGTGATTTTTTCATTTTTTTGAAGTTCTTTAATTGCGGACACTTCTCCATTAGTTAAATTTTTTCTATATAGTTGTTTATTTTTGATTTTTCTAAGATCGGCTTCAACATTTTTCTGGAAACCTCCCATTTCTGGGCCAATTTCATTTCTGGGAAATTTTTTTGACTTTTTCTTCAAATTAGTGTGTACAAATCTTTCTTCTGTTTGTCCGGTTATGGAAATCGGATTTTTGATGAAATATTTTTTCAGACATATGTTCCTCATAAATTTTTGGATCCCAATGTAGGTATCAAATTTATTTAATTGTGCACTGGGTGCAAATTTTAAGCCTTTATTTAAAAGGGAAATTTGTGCTATTGTTAAACTCGTGTTGCTTAAATTGATGATATTATCCAAATCCTTATTAAATGTATTTACCTGTGAGTTCTTCTTTTTCCTCCCCCTTCGTGTCTTATTGTTTCTTGTTGATAATTGTGATGCGTTTGTTTCTGATTTTCTCTCTGAGTGTATATTGGTGATGTTTTCTGATAATCCCTCTGTCCTAATGGGCGTGCTTGGTGTGGTGTGTAATAGGATTCCTCCTGTCTGTGTTGATTGTGGTGTCTTAAATTGTATTGATGTTTCTGTGGTGTTTGTGCTCTCCTGTTGTGTTCCGGTGTCCGTGCATATCTGGGTTTTACTCTGGGTGAATGATGTGGTGGGGTCCCATCTAAAAAAGGCTGCTGCGCTAATGTTTCAAACCTATTTCTAGTTGGTATTGTAGGTTTTGTTTGTTCCACAGAGGGTCTAATTCTATTATCTAATTTATTGTTGGGGATTTATTCAAAATTGAAGGCATACTGAACCAGCATGGCTACCACAGCATCTTGCAGCGGCATGCTATTCCATCCGGTTTGCGTTTAGTTGGACCATCATTTATTTTTCAACAGGACAATGACCCCAAACACACCTCCAGGCTGTGTAAGGGCTATTTAACCATGAAGGAGAGTAATGGGGTGCTGCGCCAGATGACCTGGCCTCCACAGTCACCGGACCTGAACCCAATCGAGATGGTTTGGGGTGAGCTGGACTGCAGAGTGAAGGCAAAAGGGCCAACAAGTGCTAAGCATCTCTGGGAACTCCTTCAAGACTGTTGGAAGACCATTTAGGTGACTACCTCTTGAAGCTCATCAAGAGAATGCCAAGAGTGTGCAAAGCAGTAATCAAAGCAAAAGGTGGCTACTTTGAAGAACCTAGAATATGACATATTTTCTGTTGTTTCACACTTTTTTGTTATGTATATAATTCCACATGTGTTAATTCATAGTTTTGATGCCTTCAGTGTTCATCTACAATTTTCATAGTCATGAAAATAAAGAAAACTCTTTGAATGAGAAGGTGTGTCCAAACTTTTGGTCTGTACTGTATCTCTTTTTGATCACTGTTTAATTTAAGTTTTGGGGGGGGGGAAAGATAACTGCGAAATGATGAGAAATTATGAATTGCAGCTTTTTTTATTACGGCATTTAATATTAATAGTGTAGACATTTTCGGGTGCGGTGATAACTAATATGTTTATTTTTTATTGTTTATATATTTTTATATGTAAAGTTGGGAAAGGAGGTGACTTAATCTTTTAATATATTAGTGTTTTTTTTATTTTATTTTTTCCACTTACTTTTATTTTTACAGCTGGTGCTCCGATCAGAAGGCAGAGGGAACCGCAGCCCTCTGCCTTCACTCAAAGGTGCCGCGATCAGTGTTGATTGTGGCACCTGAGGGGTTAACTGGCTGGGTTGGTGCACTGTCCTGAGTCCTCTATATAATAATAAGACTAATAGAACAGTGTTCTCAACCCTGCAGGAACTCTTCTTGTTTCTGCCCTCTTTCCCCAATAACCATCCCCCATCACCCCCATAAACTTTTTAAAACATAGTCTATTTCACTCACTGCTATGAGTGCACAACTCACAATGTCCGTGATGATGCTGGGGGATGGTTGGAGTTGGGATTTGGGTCACTCCATTGAACCAGGCGGTGGCTAAATGAGGCAGGTGGTGGCACTGTATATAAAACAGTACTGCCACCCTACCCATCCGCCTGCCTGCACAGTTCTTTTCTGCTCCTGTCTGAGTTTGTGACTCACACATTGGCCAATCAGCAGCAAGAGCTTTGTACTGCGAAATGCTGATTGGCCAGTACAGTGCAAGTGCCCAGCAGATAGAGGAAAGAAAATGAGTGGCGCTGCAGACTGTCAATGGCTGAGTCAGGATCGGTCAGGAGACAGATGGGACATCGCCCATCAGTGTTTTGCCCTTATTGGGGAAGGGGTGTGTCCGAGCCCCAGATAGGTATGGAATGCCTGGCAATAATAAATACATAACTGCACAGCAGAAGTAGGGTCGGGGACTTCCATGCACTCCACCCCACACACCACGGGCCCCATAGCAGCTGTGTGGTCTGCTTATATTGGCAGTATGTCACTGCTCAAGTCATTTAGAATGGATTTTACAAACCCTGCAAAACCTTTAGGTGTTCCACAAGAAGAGTCAAGAACTATTAAATAGATGCACGTGTAGGATTACCTATAATTTAAATCAATACTACAAAAGTAATCCATGTATAATGTCAATGTAGATAAAAAGTAACTTTTACTATTATAATCAATAAAAAGGATGGACCTTAAGATAAACAAAAATAACACACAAAAATGATAACAAAAAAACGGGAAGAAATGTGGTAAGAGTGATGGTGCACAGCAGCACCCATAAATTGGTGAATATAGAAAAACGTTTGTCCTACCACACCCCAGGTATGTCCCAATGTTCATCAATTGTCCAAAAGGTAACAGGCAGAACTATCCCTGAATAATATGGTGATGATGTGAACATATAGACAGGGATGGGATACACTGTCCCTGATAATGTCCTAAACAGGGGGTACTAACACTGGCCCTGATAGCCTAGCCACAGAGCACCAGCCCTGATAAGGGCAACCCCGTCCAGAACCTTACCCTAAATAAACAAGCCTTAGATAGCCCTGTCCTTTTCATTTACTACATGCATATTTCACTTTCTGGAAAAAACTCAGAAACAAATGGCGACTGGGCTTACAGTAAATAGTACAAGGATAAGAACAGTGAAGTCGAAACGTAGCTACAATAAACTACACTCCATCCACTTATATCCATAAATCAAGACAGAACTACAACTAAGATAAGAATATAGTTCAATGAGAAGGAGGTTGGCGGCGGGTCCATGCCCCACTACTCCATTCACAGGGGCCTGATGTATCCTGCGGGCAGATAGTAGCCTGATAGGACTCTTTTTTTGGGGGGATGAGAAGAAGGATTGCCGCAAGCCCCCTCTATCGAGCGAACAGCTTTGACCGCAGCATACAAGGAATTAATCCGCTGATATAGCTGTTTACAGTGACACTGGTGAATACTGTCAGTCACAGCCAGGCCACTGCATTGATCGCATGGCTTCAGTGCCCGCCGGATCATCTTGACGTACATCTTGAGAGCATACTTCTGTAAGCAGGAAACTTGTTTGAGAGATTAGTGTTTAGTGATACAGGAAAGGGAATGCAATTTTCCTTGAGCCTCTTGCTTGTAAGATCAGGAAGGATAAGAGCATTAGATGATTTGAAGTAGAGTGGGAAATCAACAAAATTTCTTTATAGGCCGATGACATTCTGTTATTTTTTTGCGATACCTCTTCCACTCTTATTAACCCCTTAGTGACTAATGACGTACTGTGTATGTCATGATGTGGTGTTAGTTACTGCTAGAGTTGAGCGAACACCTGGATGTTCGGGTTCGAGAAGTTCGGCCGAACATCCCGGAAATGTTCGGGTTCGGGATCCGAACCCGATCCGAACTTCGTCCCGAACCCGAACCCCATTGAAGTCAATGGGGACCCGAACTTTTCGGCACTAAAACGGCTGTAAAACAGCCCAGGAAAGGGCTAGAGGGCTGCAAAAGGCAGCAACATGTAGGTAAATCCCCTGCAAACAAATGTGGATAGGGAAATTAATTAAAATAAAAATTAAATAAATAAAAATTAACCAAAATCAATTGGAGAGAGGTTCCATAGCAGAGAATCTGGCTTCCCGTCACCCACCACTGGAACAGTCCATTCTCAGATATTTAGGCCCCGGCACCCAGGCAGAGGAGAGAGGTCCCGTAACAGAGAATCTGTCTTCATGTCAGCAGAGAATTAGTCTGCATGTCAGAGCAGAGAATGAGGCTTCACGTCAGCCACCACTGCAACAGTCCATTGGCATATATTTAGGCCTAGCACACAGGCAGAGGAGAGAGGTCCCGTAACAGAGAATCTGGCTTCATGTCAGCAGAGAATCAGTCTGCATGTCATAGCAGAGAATGAGGCTTCACGTCAGCCACCACTGCAACAGTCCATTGGCATATATTTAGGCCCAGCACACACACAGGCAGAGGAGAGAGGTCCCGTAACAGAGAATCTGGCTTCATGTCAGCAGAGAATCAGTCTGCATGTCATAGCAGAGAATGAGGCTTCACGTCAGCCACCACTGCAACAGTCGATTGGCATATATTTAGGCCCAGCACACACACAGGCAGAGGAGAGAGGTCCCGTAACAGAGAATCTGGCTTCATGTCAGCAGAGAATCAGTCTGCATGTCATAGCAGAGAATGAGGCTTCACGTCAGCCACCACTGCAACAGTCCATTGGCATATATTTAGGCCCAGCACACACACAGGCAGAGGAGAGAGGTCCCGTAACAGAGAATCTGGCTTCATGTCAGCAGAGAATCAGTCTGCATGTCATAGCAGAGAATGAGGCTTCACGTCAGCCACCACTGCAACAGTCCATTGGCATATATTTAGGCCCAGCACACACACAGGCAGAGGAGAGAGGTCCCGTAACAGAGAATCTGTCTTCATGTCAGCAGAGAATTAGTCTGCATGTCATAGCAGAGAATGAGGCTTCACGTCACCCACCACTGCAACAGTCCATTGGCATATATTTAGGCCTAGCACACAGGCAGAGCAGAGAGGTCCCGTAACAGACAATCTGGCTTCATGACAGCAGAGAATCAGTCTGCATGTCATAGCAGAGAATGAGGCTTCACGTCACCCACCACTGCAACAGTCCATTGGCATATATTTAGGCCTAGCACACAGGCAGAGCAGAGAGGTCCCGTAACAGACAATCTGGCTTCATGTCAGCAGAGAATCAGTCTGCATGTCATAGCAGAGAATGAGGCTTCACGTCACCCACCACTGCAACAGTCCATTGGCATATATTTAGGCCTAGCACACAGGCAGAGCAGAGAGGTCCCGTAACAGACAATCTGGCTTCATGACAGCAGAGAATCAGTCTGCATGTCATAGCAGAGAATGAGGCTTCACGTCACCCACCACTGCAACAGTCCATTGGCATATATTTAGGCCTAGCACACAGGCAGAGCAGAGAGGTCCCGTAACAGACAATCTGGCTTCATGTCAGCAGAGAATCAGTCTGCATGTCATAGCAGAGAATGAGGCTTCACGTCACCCACCACTGCAACAGTCCATTGGCATATATTTAGGCCTAGCACACAGGCAGAGCAGAGAGGTCCCGTAACAGACGATCTGGCTTCATGTCAGCAGAGAATCAGTCTGCATGTCATAGCAGAGAATCAGGCTTCACGTCAGCCACCACTGCAACAGTCCATTGTCATAAATTTAGGCCCAGCACCCAGGCAGAGGAGAGAGGTCCCGTAACAGACAATCTGGCTTCATGTCAGCAGAGAATTAGTCTGCATGTCATAGCAGAGAATCAGGCTTCATGTCAGCCACCACTGCAACAGTCCATTGGCATATATTTAGGCCTAGCACACAGGCAGAGGAGAGGTTCATTCAACTTTGGGTAGCATCGCAATATAATGGTAAAATGAAAATAAAAATAGGATTGAATGAGGAAGTGCCCTGGAGTCCAATAATATATGGTTATGGGGAGGTAGTTAATGTCTAATCTGGACAAGGGACGGACAGGTCCTGTGGGATCCATGCCTGGTTCATTTTTATGAACGTCAGCTTGTCCACATTGGCTGTAGACAGGCGGCTGCGTTTGTCTGTAATGACGCCCCCTGCCGTGCTGAATACACGTTCAGACAAAACGCTGGCTGCCGGGCAGGCCAGCACCTCCAAGGCATAAAAGGCTAGCTCTGGCCACGTGGACAATTTAGAGACCCAGAAGTTGAATGGGGCCGAACCATCAGTCAGTACGTGGAGGGGTGTGCACACGTACTGTTCCACCATGTTAGTGAAATGTTGCCTCCTGCTAACACGTTGCGTATCAGGTGGTGGTGCAGTTAGCTGTGGCGTGTTGACAAAAGTTTTCCACATCTCTGCCATGCTAACCCTGCCCTCAGAGGAGCTGGCCGTGACACAGCTGCCTTGGCGACCTCTTGCTCCTCCTCTGCCTTGGCCTTGGGCTTCCACTTGTTCCCCTGTGACATTTGGGAATGCTCTCAGTAGCGCGTCTACCAACGTGCGCTTGTACTCGCGCATCTTCCTATCACGCTCCAGTGCAGGAAGTAAGGTGGGCACATTGTCTTTGTAGCGTGGATCCAGCAGGGTGGCAACCCAGTAGTCCGCACAGGTTAAAATGTGGGCAACTCTGCTGTCGTTGCGCAGGCACTGCAGCATGTAGTCGCTCATGTGTGCCAGGCTGCCCAGGGGTAAGGACAAGCTGTCCTCTGTGGGAGGCGTATCGTCATCGTCCTGCCTTTCCCCCCAGCCACGCACCAGTGATGGACCCGAGCTGCGTTGGGTGCCACCCCGCTGTGACCATGCTTCATCCTCATCCTCCTCCACCTCCTCCTCATCCTCGTCCTCCTCGTCCTCCAGTAGTGGGCCCTGGCTGGCCACATTTGTACCTGGCCTCTGCTGTTGCAAAAAACCTCCCTCTGAGTCACTTCGAAGAGACTGGCCTGAAAGTGCTAAAAATGACCCCTCTTCCTCATCCTCCTCCTCCTCCTCCTGGGCCACCTCCTGTTCCATCATCGCCCTAAGTGTTTTCTCAAGGAGACATAGAAGTGGTATTGTAACGCTGATAACGGTGTCATCGCCACTGGCCATGTTGGTGGAGTACTCGAAACAGCGCAACAGGGCACACAGGTCTCGCATGGAGGCCCAGTCATTGGTGGTGAAGTGGTGCTGTTCTGTAGTGCGACTGACCCGTGCGTGCTGCAGCTGAAACTCCACTATGGCCTGCTGCTGCTCGCACAGTCTGTCCAGCATGTGCAAGGTGGAGTTCCACCTGGTGGGCACGTCGCATATGAGGCGGTGAGCGGGAAGGCCGAAGTTACGCTGTAGCGCAGACAGGCGAGCAGCGGCAGGATGTGAACGCCGGAAGCGCGAACAGACGGCCCGCACTTTATGCAGCAGCTCTGACATGTCGGGGTAGTTGTGAATGAACTTCTGCACCACCAAATTCAGCACATGCGCCAAGCAAGGGATGTGCGTCAAATTGGCTAGTCCCAGAGCTGCAACGAGATTTCGCCCATTATCACACACCACCAGGCCGGGCTTGAGGCTCACCGGCAGCAACCACTCGTCGGTCTGTTGTTCAATACCCCGCCACAACTCCTGTGCGGTGTGGGGCCTGTCCCCCAAACATATGAGTTTCAGAATGGCCTGCTGACGTTTACCCCGGGCTGTGCTGAAGTTGGTGGTGAAGGTGTGTGGCTGACTGGATGAGCAGGTGGAAGAAGAGGAGGAGGAAGCCGAGAAGGAGGAGGTGGCAACAGGAGGCAAAGAATGTTGCCCTGCGATCCTTGGCGGCGGCAGGACGTGCGCCAAACAGCTCTCCGCCTGGGGCCCAGCTGCCACTACATTTACCCAGTGTGCAGTTAGGGAGATATAGCGTCCCTGGCCGTGCTTACTGGTCCACGTATCTGTGGTTAGGTGGACCTTGCTACAGATGGCGTTGCGCAGTGCACACTTGATTTTATCGGATACTTGGTTGTGCAGGGAAGGCACGGCTCTCTTGGAGAAGTAGTGCCGGCTGGGAACAACATACTGTGGGACAGCAAGCGACATGAGCTGTTTGAAGCTGTCTGTGTCCACCAGCCTAAATGACAGCATTTCATAGGCCAGTAGTTTAGAAATGCTGGCATTCAGGGCCAGGGATCGAGGGTGGCTAGGTGGGAATTTACGCTTTCTATCAAATGTTTGTGAGATGGAGAGCTGAACGCTGGCGTGTGACATGGTTGAGACGCTTGGTGACGGAGGTGGTGGTGGTGGTGTTGGTGGTACATCCCCTGTTTGCTGGGCGGCAGGTGCCAACGTTCCTCCAGAGGCGGAGGAAGAGGCCGAGGCGGCAGCAGCAGAATAGGCCGAGGCGGCAGCAGCAGAAGAGGTAGCAGGGGGAGCCTGAGTGACTTCCTTGGTTTTAAGGTGTTTACTCCACTGCAGTTCATGCTTTGCATGCAGGTGCCTGGTCATGCAGGTTGTGCTCAGGTTCAGAACGTTAATGCCTCGCTTCAGGCTCTGATGGCACAGCGTGCAAACCACTCGGGTCTTGTCGTCAGCACATTGTTTGAAGAAGTGCCATGCCAGGGAACTCCTTGAAGCTGCCTTTGGGGTGCTCGGTCCCAGATGGCGGCGGTCAGTAGCAGGCGGAGTCTCTTGGCGGCGGGTGTTCTGCTTTTGCCCACTGCTCCCTCTTTTGCTACGCTGTTGGCTCGGTCTCACCACTGCCTCTTCCTCCGAACTGTGAAAGTCAGTGGCACGACCTTCATTCCATGTGGGGTCTAGGACCTCATCGTCCCCTGCATCGTCTTCCACCCAGTCTTGATCCCTGACCTCCTGTTCAGTCTGCACACTGCAGAAAGACGCAGCAGTTGGCACCTGTGTTTCGTCATCATCAGAGACATGCTGAGGTGGTATTCCCATGTCCTCATCATCAGGAAACATAAGTGGTTGTGCGTCAGTGCATTCTATGTCTTTCACCGCTGGGGAAGGGCTAGGTGGATGCCCTTGGGAAACCCTGCCAGCGGAGTCTTCAAACAGCATAAGAGACTGCTGCATAACTTGAGGCTGAGACAGTTTCCCTGGTATGCATGGGGGTGATGTGACAGACTGATGGGGTTGGTTTTCAGGCGCCATCTGTGCGCTTTCTGCAGAAGACTGGGTGGGAGATAATGTGAACGTGCTGGATCCACTGTCGGCCACCCAATTGACTAATGCCTGTACCTGCTCAGGCCTTACCATCCTTAGAACGGCATTGGGCCCCACCATATATCGCTGTAAATTCTGGCGGCTACTGGGACCTGAGGTAGTTGGTACACTAGGACGTGTGGATGTGGCAGAACGGCCACGTCCTCTCCCAGCACCAGAGGGTCCACTAACACCACCACGACCATGTCCACGTCCGCGTCCCTTACTAGATGTTTTTCTCATTGTTATGGTTCACCACAACAACAAATATATTATTTGGCCCAATGTATTGTATTCAAATTCAGCGGGATATAAATTTGAGGCCTAGTATTTAGGCGCTGGGTGACCGGTATGGATTTAGTGACAGAATTAGACTTGGAAATGCACAGAAGCGTGTGTGTGAAGTTATTCTGAATGACCCAATGTGCACCTTGAATATTATATACCCTTTTTGGGATAGATTTCAAATAGCTCTGATATAGCAGGAACCACTAAATTATGAAATTGCTAAATTGGGAATTGTACTTCAACCCAGAACAAAAAATGTGCTTTGACGGACACTAAATATCTTGCCCAGCAACAACAGTACAGCGGTGGGTAACGAGAGATTTAGAGGGATTTAAATTTGAGGCCTAGTATTTAGGCGCTGGGTGACAGGTATGGGTTTAGTGACAGAATTAGACTTGGAAATACACAGTAGCGGGTGTGTGTGAAGTTATTCTGAATGACCCAATGTGCACCTTCAATATTATATACCCTTTTTGGGATAGATTTCAAATAGCTCTGATATAGCAGGAACCACTAAATTATGAAATTGCTAAATTGGGAATTGTACTTCAACCCAGAACAAAAAATGTGCTTTGACGGACACTAAATATCTTGCCCAGCAACAACAGTACAGTGGTGGGTAACGAGAGATTTAGAGGGATTTAAATTTGAGGCCTAGTATTTAGGCGCTGGGTCACCGGTATGGATTTAGTGACAGAATTAGACTTGGAAATGCACAGAAGCGTGTGTGTGAAGTTATTCTGAATGACCCTATGTGCACCTTCAATATTATATACCCTTTTAGGGATAGATTTCAAATAGCTCTGATATAGCAGAAACCACTAAATTATGAAATTGCTAAATTGGGAATTGTACTTCAACCCAGAACAAAAAATGTGCTTTGACGGACACTAAATATCTTGCCCAGCAACAACAGTACAGCGGTGGGTAACGAGAGATTTAGAGGGATTTAAATTTGAGGCCTAGTATTTAGGCGCTGGGTCACCGGTATGGATTTAGTGACAGAATTAGACTTGGAAATGCACAGAAGCGTGTGTGTGAAGTTATTCTGAATGACCCTATGTGCACCTTCAATATTATATACCCTTTTAGGGATAGATTTCAAATAGCTCTGATATAGCAGAAACCACTAAATTATGAAATTGCTAAATTGGGAATTGTACTTCAACCCAGAACAAAAAATGTGCTTTGACGGACACTAAATATCTTGCCCAGCAACAACAGTACAGCGGTGGGTAACGAGAGATTTAGAGGGATTTAAATTTGAGGCCTAGTATTTAGGCGCTGGGTCACCGGTATGGATTTAGTGACAGAATTAGACTTGGAAATGCACAGAAGCGTGTGTGTGAAGTTATTCTGAATGACCCTATGTGCACCTTCAATATTATATACCCTTTTAGGGATAGATTTCAAATAGCTCTGATATAGCAGAAACCACTAAATTATGAAATTGCTAAATTGGGAATTGTACTTCAACCCAGAACAAAAAATGTGCTTTGACGGACACTAAATATCTTGCCCAGCAACAACAGTACAGCGGTGGGTAACGAGAGATTTAGAGGGATTTAAATTTGAGGCCTAGTATTTAGGCGCTGGGTGACAGGTATGGGTTTAGTGACAGAATTAGACTTGGAAATACACAGTAGCGGGTGTGTGATAAGTTATTCTGAATGACCCAATGTGCACCTTCAATATTATATACCCTTTTTGGGATAGATTTCAAATAGCTCTGATATAGCAGGAACCACTAAATTATGAAATTGCTAAATTGGGAATTGTACTTCAACCCAGAACAAAAAATGTGCTTTGACGGACACTAAATATCTTGCCCAGCAACAACAGTACAGCGGTGGGTAACGAGAGATTTAGAGGGATTTAAATTTGAGGCCTAGTATTTAGGCGCTGGGTCACCGGTATGGATTTAGTGACAGAATTAGACTTGGAAATGCACAGAAGCGTGTGTGTGAAGTTATTCTGAATGACCCTATGTGCACCTTCAATATTATATACCCTTTTAGGGATAGATTTCAAATAGCTCTGATATAGCAGAAACCACTAAATTATGAAATTGCTAAATTGGGAATTGTACTTCAACCCAGAACAAAAAATGTGCTTTGACGGACACTAAATATCTTGCCCAGCAACAACAGTACAGTGGTGGGTAACGAGAGATTTAGAGGGATTTAAATTTGAGGCCTAGTATTTAGGCGCTGGGTCACCGGTATGGATTTAGTGACAGAATTAGACTTGGAAATGCACAGAAGCGTGTGTGTGAAGTTATTCTGAATGACCCTATGTGCACCTTCAATATTATATACCCTTTTAGGGATAGATTTCAAATAGCTCTGATATAGCAGAAACCACTAAATTATGAAATTGCTAAATTGGGAATTGTACTTCAACCCAGAACAAAAAATGTGCTTTGACGGACACTAAATATCTTGCCCAGCAACAACAGTACAGTGGTGGGTAACGAGAGATTTAGAGGGATTTAAATTTGAGGCCTAGTATTTAGGCGCTGGGTCACCGGTATGGATTTAGTGACAGAATTAGACTTGGAAATGCACAGAAGCGTGTGTGTGAAGTTATTCTGAATGACCCTATGTGCACCTTCAATATTATATACCCTTTTAGGGATAGATTTCAAATAGCTCTGATATAGCAGAAACCACTAAATTATGAAATTGCTAAATTGGGAATTGTACTTCAACCCAGAACAAAAAATGTGCTTTGACGGACACTAAATATCTTGCCCAGCAACAACAGTACAGCGGTGGGTAACGAGAGATTTAGAGGGATTTAAATTTGAGGCCTAGTATTTAGGCGCTGGGTGACCGGTATGGATTTAGTGACAGAATTAGACTTGGAAATGCACAGAAGCGTGTGTGTGAAGTTATTCTGAATGACCCTATGTGCACCTTCAATATTATATACCCTTTTAGGGATAGATTTCAAATAGCTCTGATATAGCAGAAACCACTAAATTATGAAATTGCTAAATTGGGAATTGTACTTCAACCCAGAACAAAAAATGTGCTTTGACGGACACTAAATATCTTGCCCAGCAACAACAGTACAGCGGTGGGTAACGAGAGATTTAGAGGGATTTAAATTTGAGGCCTAGTATTTAGGCGCTGGGTGACAGGTATGGGTTTAGTGACAGAATTAGACTTGGAAATACACAGTAGCGGGTGTGTGTGAAGTTATTCTGAATGACCCAATGTGCACCTTCAATATTATATACCCTTTTTGGGATAGATTTCAAATAGCTCTGATATAGCAGGAACCACTAAATTATGAAATTGCTAAATTGGGAATTGTATTTCAACCCAGAACAAGAAATGTGCTTGAACGGACACTAAATAACTCGCCCAGCTACAGCACTAGGGACAGATTTAGCTGGATATAAATTTGAGGCCTAGTATTTAGGCGCTGGGTGACCGGTATGGATTTAGTGACAGAATTAGACTGGGATATGGCCAAAAAATGAACAGACTATTGCTGGTTAAATGCACTTGGTGTGACAGCTTCACCCTGATGTAGGCTTTAGCCAAAAAACAACCACACCATTGAGGGTTAAATGCACTTGGTGACAGGCGCAGCTTGCCCCTGATTTTGTATATGGCCAAAAAATGAACAGACTATTGCTGGTTAAATGCACTTGGTGTGACAGCTTCACCCTGATGTAGGCTTTAGCCAAAAAACAACCACACCATTGAGGGTTAAATGCACTTGGTGACAGGCGCAGCTTGCCCCTGATTTTGTATATGGCCAAAAAATGAACAGACTATTGCTGGTTAAATGCACTTGGTGTGACAGCTTCACCCTGATGTAGGCTTTAGCCAAAAAACAACCACACCATTGAGGGTTAAATGCACTTGGTGACAGGCGCAGCTTGCCCCTGATTTTGTATATGGCCAAAAAATGAACAGACTATTGCTGGTTAAATGCACTTGGTGTGACAGCTTCACCCTGATGTAGGCTTTAGCCAAAAAACAACCACACCATTGAGGGTTAAATGCACTTGGTCGCAGCTTGTGCTGGCGCACCACAAGACACAAAATGGCCGCCGATCACCCCAGAAAAATGAGACTGACAAACGGTCTGTGCAGCCTAAAAACAGTGAGCAATTGAGGATCAGCAGCTCAATGATCCACAGCTGCAGATCGATCAGTTAATCAAGTCCTTTGGAGGAGTTAATCTGCCTAATCTCGCCCTACTGTCGCAGCCGCAACCTCTCCCTACGCTAATCAGAGCAGAGTGACGGGCGGCGCTATGTGACTCCAGCTTAAATAGAGGCTGGGTCACATGGTGCTCTGGCCAATCACAGCCATGCCAATAGTAGGCATGGCTGTGATGGCCTCTTGGGGCAAGTAGTATGACGCTTGTTGATTGGCTGCTTTGCAGCCTTTCAAAAAGCGCCAAGAAAGCGTCACAAAAGCGCGAAGAAAGCGACGAACACCGAACCCGAACCCGGACTTTTACGAAAATGTCCGGGTTCGGGTCCGTGTCACGGACACCCCAAAATTCGGTACGAACCCGAACTATACAGTTCGAGTTCGCTCATCCCTAGTTACTGCATCATGATAAACACATTACGTCATGAGATCAAAGTATCACAGCAAGTAACATACAGCTGGCAATCTACAGTAACGACAGACATCGGTGTTGGCACTGATGTTCTCAGTTTAACCCCTTACATGCCGGCGGTCCGTAGGAACCGCTGTATGGAAGGGGTTAATAGGGAGGAAGCTCCATCCCCATCAGACTCTGCGCTAATGTGGCAGCGTCCCGATTGATCATAACAGAGGGAGGGAGCTCCCTCCCATCGGGCCGCTGCTCTGCTGTGGCAGCGTTTGTATCCAGGCTTACCATGGTATGTAAGCCTGAAAGGGATCTGCCAGAGGCAGGAGCTTGATCAGGCTTACTGTGAATGAACATACACTGCAGCATACTATACAGTGTATTTTAGAGCCACCAGGCTCACTGTATCTTCAAGAACCAAGTGGGTCCAAGTCAAAAAAGTGTAAAAAAAAAAAAGTATGAAAAAAGTAAAAAACAAAAAAAGAACATTTTCCCATATAAGCACATTTATAATTGGGTAAAAATGAAGAAAAGAAAATACAATAAACTGGTATCTCCGTGTCCGTAACAGCCAACTCTATAAAAATATCACATAAACTAAACCCCTCAGGTGAACACCATAAAAAATTAATTAAAAAAAACAGTGCCAAAAAATAAAATATTTTTTTGTCACCTATCATCACAAAAAGTGCAATACCAAGCGATCAAAATGGCATATGCCCCCAAATATTACCAATCAAACCGTCACCTCATCTCACAAAAAATTAGACCCTATCTAAGACAATCGTCTAAAAAATAAAAAAGCTATGGCTCTCAGACTATGAAGACACTAAAACATTATTTTTGTGGTTTCAAAAATGCTATTATTGTGTAAAACTTAAATAAATAAGAAAAAGTATACATATTCGGTATTGCCACGTCCGTAACAACCTGCTCTATAAAATATCACATGAACTAACCCCTCTGGTGAATACCGTAAAAAAAAAATAATAACATAAAAACCGTGCCAAAAATAAAAAATTTTTGTCACCTACCATCACAAAAAGTGCAACACCAAGCGATTAAAAAGGTGAATGCCCTTCAAAATAGTACCAATCAAACCGTCACCTCATCCCACAAAAAATTAGACCGTAACTAAGACAATCGTCCAAAAATAAAATAGACTATGAAGACACTAAAACTTTTTTTTTGTTTCAAAAATGCAATTATTGTGTAAAACTTAAATAAATAAGAAAAAGTATACATATTAGGTATTGCCATGTTTATAACAACCTGCTCTATAAAAATATTACACGACCTAACTCTTCAGGTGAATGCTGTAAAAATAAAGGAATACAAACTGTGCCAAAATTACCAATTTATTTGTCACCTTTCCCCAAAAAGTGTAATAATGAATGATCTAAAAATCATATGTACATAAAAAATGGTACCAATAAAAACGTCAATTCTTCCTGCAAAAAAATAATAAAATATGTTGTTCAGAAAATGGAGACATAAAAACAATTATTTCCCCAAAAATGCTTTATTATGTAAAACTGATACAGACAAACAAAGTAGACATATTTGATATCATTGCATCCGTAACAGCCTGCTCTATAAAAATAGCACATGATCTAACTTGTCAGATGAACATTGTAAAAAACAAAAATTAAAAACTGTGCGAAAACATCCATTCTTTGGTTACCTTGCCTCACAAAAAACATAATATAAAGCGATAAAAAAAAATCATATGTACCCCAAAATAGTACCAATAAAACTGTCCCCTTATCTGGTAGTTTCCAAAATGGGATCACTTTTTGATTGTTTCTACTGTAGGGTGCATCTGGGGGGACTTCAAATGGGGTATGGTGTCTAAAAACCAGTCCAGAAAAATCTGCATTCCAAAAACCATACGGCGCTACTTTTCTTCTGTGTCCTGCCATGTGCTCATACAGCAGTTTACCACAAGATGGGGGGTGTTTCTGTAAACCGCAGATTCAGGGTAATAAATATTTTGTTTGGCTGTTAACCTTCAATGTGTTAACCCAAAATGTATTAAAATGCAAAATCTGCCAAAAAAGTGAAATTTAGAAATTTCATCTCTATTTTCTTTTAATTCTTGTGGAATACCTAAACGGTCAACAAAGTTTGTAAAATCAGTTTTGAGTAACTTGAGGGGTGTAGTTTCCAAAATAGGATCATTTATGGGGGGGGGGGGGGGAAGGGTTCTGCTATGTAAGCCCCACAAATTGACTTGAGACCTGATCTGGTCCTTAAATAGTGGGTTTTGGGAATTTTCTTAAAAATTTTAGGAATTGCTTCTAACATTCTAAGCCTTCTAACATCCCCAAAAAATATAATGACAATTATAAAATGATGTCAACATAAAGGAGACATATGAGGAATGTTAAGTAGTAAATATTTAATGAGGTATCACTTTTTGTTTTAAAAGCAGAGACATTGAAATTTAGCAGGCATTGAGCAGGCACCTAGGCTAAATGCGCGGGGGGGGGTCCTGTGACCCCCCATGTCGGCGATGGCAGCAAACCGCAGGTCAATTCAGACCTGCGGTTTTCTGCAGTTTCTGACCGCAGGGATTTTAGGCATTTTAAAATTTCTTATCCCTGCGGTCAGAAACTGCAGAAAGCGCAGAAAACCGCAGGTCTGAATTGACCTGCGGTTTTCTGCGCTTTCTGCAGTTTCTGACCGCAGGGATCAGAAACTTTAAAATGCCTAAAATATTTATTTTTCACCCCTGAATGACTATTATGCTGCGGGTGGTGCAGGGGGGTGTTGCGGGTGGTGCGGCCGCCTCCTCCTCTTGAATATTCATTGGTGTTCAGTGGGTATATACCAGAGTGTCAGCACATTGCTGACACTCTGGTATAAACGGCTGACATCTGTGCTGTGATGTCAACTGTATAACCCTTTCCATACCGCGGTCCGCAGTGACAGCAGTAAGGAAAGGGTCAACAGTCAGGGAGCTCCCTCAATCTCCCATCGGGGGGCTGCTGTGCCTTTGCAGCCCCCAGACAGGATGGGGTGACAGAGGGAGGGAGCTCCCCTCCTTCCCCTTCCCCGTCTGCTCAGTTGTGGCAGATGGGGAAGGTTCCCATGGCAACAGAACGCCTTCTCAGGCATCCTGCTGTCCATGGTGCTGAACAGATCTGTGCTAAAGGCATAGATCTGTTCAGACAAAGTGTAAGTAAAATACAGTACAGTACACTATATAGTGTATGATACTGTATTATACAGACATCAGACCCACTGGATCTTCAAGAACCAAGTGGGTCTGGGTAAAAAAAAAAGTAAAAAAAGTGAAAAAAGTAAAAATCAAAAAACACATTTGTTACTGATTAAAAATGAAACAAATAAAATTCCCTACACATGTTTGATATCACCGCGTCCGTAACGACCTGATCTATAAAACGGTCATGTTACTTTACCCGAACGGTGAACGCCATAAAAATAAAAAACAAAAAAACTATGATGAGATTGAAATTTTGTCCACCTTACTTCCCAAACAAGGTAATAAAAGTGATCAAAAAAGTTGTATGTACGCCAAAATAGTACCACTTCATCCAGAAAAAAATGAGACCCTACCTAAGATAATCGCCCAAAAACTGAAAAAACTATGGCTCTCAGAATATGGAGACACTAAATTTGTTTTTGTTTCAAAAATGAAATAATTGGGGGCGTGGCCTGTGCTTGAAGGAGATGGCCACTTGAGCTCCCAGCTCTCTCCAGCCATAACTGAAAAAGCAACTAAACCCCAGCATACGGTGCCTTACTACACCATTTTGGATGCTAATCTGTCAGCTAAGATGCCTAAGAGAAGGAAGAACACCACGGGTCTGAAAAAAATATCGGACTTTTACTTCTACCAGCCTCCAGATACAGCGCGGACGGGCGCGACTTCACCCGCTTCCTCTCTCACATCTGAACCTGCTCTGTACACAGAAGTGGAAGCGACTCAGACCCCTACCAGGAGACGCAGCGGATCGGAAACTCCGGCCCTTCCTGCACGGGCGAATAAGCAGAGAAGCCCTTCATCACATACGGAGGGTAAGTGTGCAGCACATGGTGGCAGCCATTTTGATGGTGCTAGTAAGCCGCGATCATCTGCCCTGCATACTGCCTCAGAACAAGGAAGGGGATACCTCTGCTCCCCTAGTAGCGAAGGCCGGTTGTATATTTAAAGATATGCCTGCTTCAAAACAGGCTGTTACAGAAATATCACTTAAGAATATGCTGCAAGCTTTTAAATATTCTCTCCACTCATCAATGAGAGAAGTTGTTAAGCCGAACTGGTCTCCTCACATAATGAACTTATAGATGCACATTATAATTTGGAAGCGGAGGTTAAGACGATGCAAATCAAAATGGCCGACATGGAGGACAGATCGCGCCGCAATAATGTAAAACTCAGAGGAGTTCCTGAATCAATCTCACCAGCAGATTTACCAGCGTATCTGCAAGAGCTTATTAAACTGCTTTTGCCTCAATCACTGCCAGCAGATCTTGTCATAGATAGAATACACAGAATAGCTAAACCTGCACGTGTGCATTGCTTTCACGTGTGCATTGCTTTCATGTTAAGGAACGCTTACTCCAAGCTGCCAGAAAACAAGTTCCATTACCTGAGCCATACAATAAAGTCTTACTCTACTCAGATATATCGGCAGCAACTCTGCGTCAACGCAGAGATTTTCTACCGATCACTACTGCCTTGAAAGAAAGGGGCTTTCCTACACACCTAATTATGAAATATAACAAGGATCTACACGTGATCAAAAATCTCACAGAGGGTACGAAGCTCCTTCTGGATCTCCAGAGCAAAACATCTACGGAAGTAAAGAGAAGACCCTCTCCTCAACACGCCATACAAGACTGGCGCCGTGCACCGGATTGATGGAGTACTTTCCACAGTGCTCCCAAGTTCTTCAGTTATTGGTTGGGGGGAACCTGTTTCGAGTTCAAGTTGAACTTTCCCCTTACTCTCTAGGATGGAAAATAAGGACTTGGACTCAACCCATCCTTATTACCTGATAAGTTTTATTGCAGTACTGTTTCTGCATTATAAGCTCTTTGTTCAACTACAAGGTCAAGTCAGCAGAGACCTTACTTCTTATGTCCGTTCTATTTGCTTTATTTTTCTTTCTGTTATAATAGTTGGTAAAAGATCAGTGTTAACTAGAGTTGAGCGAACACCTGGATGTTCGGGTTCGAGAAGTTCGGCCGAACATCCCGGAAATGTTCGGGTTCGGGATCCGAACCCGATCCGAACTTCGTCCCGAACCCGAACCCCATTGAAGTCAATGGGGACCCGAACTTTTCGGCACTAAAACGGCTGTAAAACAGCCCAGGAAAGGGCTAGAGGGCTGCAAAAGGCAGCAACATGTAGGTAAATCCCCTGCAAACAAATGTGGATAGGGAAATTAATTAAAATAAAAATTAAATAAATAAAAATTAACCAAAATCAATTGGAGAGAGGTTCCATAGCAGAGAATCTGGCTTCCCGTCACCCACCACTGGAACAGTCCATTCTCAGATATTTAGGCCCCGGCACCCAGGCAGAGGAGAGAGGTCCCGTAACAGAGAATCTGTCTTCATGTCAGCAGAGAATTAGTCTGCATGTCATAGCAGAGAATGAGGCTTCACGTCAGCCACCACTGCAACAGTCCATTGGCATATATTTAGGCCTAGCACACAGGCAGAGGAGAGAGGTCCCGTAACAGAGAATCTGGCTTCATGTCAGCAGAGAATCAGTCTGCATGTCATAGCAGAGAATGAGGCTTCACGTCAGCCACCACTGCAACAGTCCATTGGCATATATTTAGGCCCAGCACACACACAGGCAGAGGAGAGAGGTCCCGTAACAGAGAATCTGGCTTCATGTCAGCAGAGAATCAGTCTGCATGTCATAGCAGAGAATGAGGCTTCACGTCAGCCACCACTGCAACAGTCCATTGGCATATATTTAGGCCCAGCACACACACAGGCAGAGGAGAGAGGTCCCGTAACAGAGAATCTGGCTTCATGTCAGCAGAGAATCAGTCTGCATGTCATAGCAGAGAATGAGGCTTCACGTCAGCCACCACTGCAACAGTCCATTGGCATATATTTAGGCCCAGCACACACACAGGCAGAGGAGAGAGGTCCCGTAACAGAGAATCTGGCTTCATGTCAGCAGAGAATCAGTCTGCATGTCATAGCAGAGAATGAGGCTTCACGTCAGCCACCACTGCAACAGTCCATTGGCATATATTTAGGCCCAGCACACACACAGGCAGAGGAGAGAGGTCCCGTAACAGAGAATCTGTCTTCATGTCAGCAGAGAATTAGTCTGCATGTCATAGCAGAGAATGAGGCTTCACGTCACCCACCACTGCAACAGTCCATTGGCATATATTTAGGCCTAGCACACAGGCAGAGCAGAGAGGTCCCGTAACAGACAATCTGGCTTCATGACAGCAGAGAATCAGTCTGCATGTCATAGCAGAGAATGAGGCTTCACGTCACCCACCACTGCAACAGTCCATTGGCATATATTTAGGCCTAGCACACAGGCAGAGCAGAGAGGTCCCGTAACAGACAATCTGGCTTCATGTCAGCAGAGAATCAGTCTGCATGTCATAGCAGAGAATGAGGCTTCACGTCACCCACCACTGCAACAGTCCATTGGCATATATTTAGGCCTAGCACACAGGCAGAGCAGAGAGGTCCCGTAACAGACAATCTGGCTTCATGACAGCAGAGAATCAGTCTGCATGTCATAGCAGAGAATGAGGCTTCACGTCACCCACCACTGCAACAGTCCATTGGCATATATTTAGGCCTAGCACACAGGCAGAGCAGAGAGGTCCCGTAACAGACAATCTGGCTTCATGTCAGCAGAGAATCAGTCTGCATGTCATAGCAGAGAATGAGGCTTCACGTCACCCACCACTGCAACAGTCCATTGGCATATATTTAGGCCTAGCACACAGGCAGAGCAGAGAGGTCCCGTAACAGACGATCTGGCTTCATGTCAGCAGAGAATCAGTCTGCATGTCATAGCAGAGAATCAGGCTTCACGTCAGCCACCACTGCAACAGTCCATTGTCATAAATTTAGGCCCAGCACCCAGGCAGAGGAGAGAGGTCCCGTAACAGACAATCTGGCTTCATGTCAGCAGAGAATTAGTCTGCATGTCATAGCAGAGAATCAGGCTTCATGTCAGCCACCACTGCAACAGTCCATTGGCATATATTTAGGCCTAGCACACAGGCAGAGGAGAGGTTCATTCAACTTTGGGTAGCATCGCAATATAATGGTAAAATGAAAATAAAAATAGGATTGAATGAGGAAGTGCCCTGGAGTCCAATAATATATGGTTATGGGGAGGTAGTTAATGTCTAATCTGGACAAGGGACGGACAGGTCCTGTGGGATCCATGCCTGGTTCATTTTTATGAACGTCAGCTTGTCCACATTGGCTGTAGACAGGCGGCTGCGTTTGTCTGTAATGACGCCCCCTGCCGTGCTGAATACACGTTCAGACAAAACGCTGGCTGCCGGGCAGGCCAGCACCTCCAAGGCATAAAAGGCTAGCTCTGGCCACGTGGACAATTTAGAGACCCAGAAGTTGAATGGGGCCGAACCATCAGTCAGTACGTGGAGGGGTGTGCACACGTACTGTTCCACCATGTTAGTGAAATGTTGCCTCCTGCTAACACGTTGCGTATCAGGTGGTGGTGCAGTTAGCTGTGGCGTGTTGACAAAAGTTTTCCACATCTCTGCCATGCTAACCCTGCCCTCAGAGGAGCTGGCCGTGACACAGCTGCCTTGGCGACCTCTTGCTCCTCCTCTGCCTTGGCCTTGGGCTTCCACTTGTTCCCCTGTGACATTTGGGAATGCTCTCAGTAGCGCGTCTACCAACGTGCGCTTGTACTCGCGCATCTTCCTATCACGCTCCAGTGCAGGAAGTAAGGTGGGCACATTGTCTTTGTAGCGTGGATCCAGCAGGGTGGCAACCCAGTAGTCCGCACAGGTTAAAATGTGGGCAACTCTGCTGTCGTTGCGCAGGCACTGCAGCATGTAGTCGCTCATGTGTGCCAGGCTGCCCAGGGGTAAGGACAAGCTGTCCTCTGTGGGAGGCGTATCGTCATCGTCCTGCCTTTCCCCCCAGCCACGCACCAGTGATGGACCCGAGCTGCGTTGGGTGCCACCCCGCTGTGACCATGCTTCATCCTCATCCTCCTCCACCTCCTCCTCATCCTCGTCCTCCTCGTCCTCCAGTAGTGGGCCCTGGCTGGCCACATTTGTACCTGGCCTCTGCTGTTGCAAAAAACCTCCCTCTGAGTCACTTCGAAGAGACTGGCCTGAAAGTGCTAAAAATGACCCCTCTTCCTCATCCTCCTCCTCCTCCTCCTGGGCCACCTCCTGTTCCATCATCGCCCTAAGTGTTTTCTCAAGGAGACATAGAAGTGGTATTGTAACGCTGATAACGGTGTCATCGCCACTGGCCATGTTGGTGGAGTACTCGAAACAGCGCAACAGGGCACACAGGTCTCGCATGGAGGCCCAGTCATTGGTGGTGAAGTGGTGCTGTTCTGTAGTGCGACTGACCCGTGCGTGCTGCAGCTGAAACTCCACTATGGCCTGCTGCTGCTCGCACAGTCTGTCCAGCATGTGCAAGGTGGAGTTCCACCTGGTGGGCACGTCGCATATGAGGCGGTGAGCGGGAAGGCCGAAGTTACGCTGTAGCGCAGACAGGCGAGCAGCGGCAGGATGTGAACGCCGGAAGCGCGAACAGACGGCCCGCACTTTATGCAGCAGCTCTGACATGTCGGGGTAGTTGTGAATGAACTTCTGCACCACCAAATTCAGCACATGCGCCAAGCAAGGGATGTGCGTCAAATTGGCTAGTCCCAGAGCTGCAACGAGATTTCGCCCATTATCACACACCACCAGGCCGGGCTTGAGGCTCACCGGCAGCAACCACTCGTCGGTCTGTTGTTCAATACCCCGCCACAACTCCTGTGCGGTGTGGGGCCTGTCCCCCAAACATATGAGTTTCAGAATGGCCTGCTGACGTTTACCCCGGGCTGTGCTGAAGTTGGTGGTGAAGGTGTGTGGCTGACTGGATGAGCAGGTGGAAGAAGAGGAGGAGGAAGCCGAGAAGGAGGAGGTGGCAACAGGAGGCAAAGAATGTTGCCCTGCGATCCTTGGCGGCGGCAGGACGTGCGCCAAACAGCTCTCCGCCTGGGGCCCAGCTGCCACTACATTTACCCAGTGTGCAGTTAGGGAGATATAGCGTCCCTGGCCGTGCTTACTGGTCCACGTATCTGTGGTTAGGTGGACCTTGCTACAGATGGCGTTGCGCAGTGCACACTTGATTTTATCGGATACTTGGTTGTGCAGGGAAGGCACGGCTCTCTTGGAGAAGTAGTGCCGGCTGGGAACAACATACTGTGGGACAGCAAGCGACATGAGCTGTTTGAAGCTGTCTGTGTCCACCAGCCTAAATGACAGCATTTCATAGGCCAGTAGTTTAGAAATGCTGGCATTCAGGGCCAGGGATCGAGGGTGGCTAGGTGGGAATTTACGCTTTCTATCAAATGTTTGTGAGATGGAGAGCTGAACGCTGGCGTGTGACATGGTTGAGACGCTTGGTGACGGAGGTGGTGGTGGTGGTGGTGTTGGTGGTACATCCCCTGTTTGCTGGGCGGCAGGTGCCAACGTTCCTCCAGAGGCGGAGGAAGAGGCCGAGGCGGCAGCAGCAGAATAGGCCGAGGCGGCAGCAGCAGAAGAGGTAGCAGGGGGAGCCTGAGTGACTTCCTTGGTTTTAAGGTGTTTACTCCACTGCAGTTCATGCTTTGCATGCAGGTGCCTGGTCATGCAGGTTGTGCTCAGGTTCAGAACGTTAATGCCTCGCTTCAGGCTCTGATGGCACAGCGTGCAAACCACTCGGGTCTTGTCGTCAGCACATTGTTTGAAGAAGTGCCATGCCAGGGAACTCCTTGAAGCTGCCTTTGGGGTGCTCGGTCCCAGATGGCGGCGGTCAGTAGCAGGCGGAGTCTCTTGGCGGCGGGTGTTCTGCTTTTGCCCACTGCTCCCTCTTTTGCTACGCTGTTGGCTCGGTCTCACCACTGCCTCTTCCTCCGAACTGTGAAAGTCAGTGGCACGACCTTCATTCCATGTGGGGTCTAGGACCTCATCGTCCCCTGCATCGTCTTCCACCCAGTCTTGATCCCTGACCTCCTGTTCAGTCTGCACACTGCAGAAAGACGCAGCAGTTGGCACCTGTGTTTCGTCATCATCAGAGACATGCTGAGGTGGTATTCCCATGTCCTCATCATCAGGAAACATAAGTGGTTGTGCGTCAGTGCATTCTATGTCTTTCACCGCTGGGGAAGGGCTAGGTGGATGCCCTTGGGAAACCCTGCCAGCGGAGTCTTCAAACAGCATAAGAGACTGCTGCATAACTTGAGGCTGAGACAGTTTCCCTGGTATGCATGGGGGTGATGTGACAGACTGATGGGGTTGGTTTTCAGGCGCCATCTGTGCGCTTTCTGCAGAAGACTGGGTGGGAGATAATGTGAACGTGCTGGATCCACTGTCGGCCACCCAATTGACTAATGCCTGTACCTGCTCAGGCCTTACCATCCTTAGAACGGCATTGGGCCCCACCATATATCGCTGTAAATTCTGGCGGCTACTGGGACCTGAGGTAGTTGGTACACTAGGACGTGTGGATGTGGCAGAACGGCCACGTCCTCTCCCAGCACCAGAGGGTCCACTAACACCACCACGACCATGTCCACGTCCGCGTCCCTTACTAGATGTTTTTCTCATTGTTATGGTTCACCACAACAACAAATATATTATTTGGCCCAATGTATTGTATTCAAATTCAGCGGGATATAAATTTGAGGCCTAGTATTTAGGCGCTGGGTGACCGGTATGGATTTAGTGACAGAATTAGACTTGGAAATGCACAGAAGCGTGTGTGTGAAGTTATTCTGAATGACCCAATGTGCACCTTGAATATTATATACCCTTTTTGGGATAGATTTCAAATAGCTCTGATATAGCAGGAACCACTAAATTATGAAATTGCTAAATTGGGAATTGTACTTCAACCCAGAACAAAAAATGTGCTTTGACGGGCACTAAATAACTTTCCCAGCTACAACAGTACAGCGGTAACGAGAGATTTAGAGGGATTTAAATTTGAGGCCTAGTATTTAGGCGCTGGGTGACAGGTATGGGTTTAGTGACAGAATTAGACTTGGAAATACACAGTAGCGGGTGTGTGTGAAGTTATTCTGAATGACCCAATGTGCACCTTCAATATTATATACCCTTTTTGGGATAGATTTCAAATAGCTCTGATATAGCAGGAACCACTAAATTATGAAATTGCTAAATTGGGAATTGTACTTCAACCCAGAACAAAAAATGTGCTTTGACGGACACTAAATATCTTGCCCAGCAACAACAGTACAGTGGTGGGTAACGAGAGATTTAGAGGGATTTAAATTTGAGGCCTAGTATTTAGGCGCTGGGTCACCGGTATGGATTTAGTGACAGAATTAGACTTGGAAATGCACAGAAGCGTGTGTGTGAAGTTATTCTGAATGACCCTATGTGCACCTTCAATATTATATACCCTTTTAGGGATAGATTTCAAATAGCTCTGATATAGCAGAAACCACTAAATTATGAAATTGCTAAATTGGGAATTGTATTTCAACCCAGAACAAAAAATGTGCTTTGACGGACACTAAATATCTTGCCCAGCAACAACAGTACAGCGGTGGGTAACGAGAGATTTAGAGGGATTTAAATTTGAGGCCTAGTATTTAGGCGCTGGGTCACCGGTATGGATTTAGTGACAGAATTAGACTTGGAAATGCACAGAAGCGTGTGTGTGAAGTTATTCTGAATGACCCTATGTGCACCTTCAATATTATATACCCTTTTAGGGATAGATTTCAAATAGCTCTGATATAGCAGAAACCACTAAATTATGAAATTGCTAAATTGGGAATTGTACTTCAACCCAGAACAAAAAATGTGCTTTGACGGACACTAAATATCTTGCCCAGCAACAACAGTACAGCGGTGGGTAACGAGAGATTTAGAGGGATTTAAATTTGAGGCCTAGTATTTAGGCGCTGGGTCACCGGTATGGATTTAGTGACAGAATTAGACTTGGAAATGCACAGAAGCGTGTGTGTGAAGTTATTCTGAATGACCCTATGTGCACCTTCAATATTATATACCCTTTTAGGGATAGATTTCAAATAGCTCTGATATAGCAGAAACCACTAAATTATGAAATTGCTAAATTGGGAATTGTACTTCAACCCAGAACAAAAAATGTGCTTTGACGGACACTAAATATCTTGCCCAGCAACAACAGTACAGTGGTGGGTAACGAGAGATTTAGAGGGATTTAAATTTGAGGCCTAGTATTTAGGCGCTGGGTCACCGGTATGGATTTAGTGACAGAATTAGACTTGGAAATGCACAGAAGCGTGTGTGTGAAGTTATTCTGAATGACCCTATGTGCACCTTCAATATTATATACCCTTTTAGGGATAGATTTCAAATAGCTCTGATATAGCAGAAACCACTAAATTATGAAATTGCTAAATTGGGAATTGTACTTCAACCCAGAACAAAAAATGTGCTTTGACGGACACTAAATATCTTGCCCAGCAACAACAGTACAGCGGTGGGTAACGAGAGATTTAGAGGGATTTAAATTTGAGGCCTAGTATTTAGGCGCTGGGTCACCGGTATGGATTTAGTGACAGAATTAGACTTGGAAATGCACAGAAGCGTGTGTGTGAAGTTATTCTGAATGACCCTATGTGCACCTTCAATATTATATACCCTTTTAGGGATAGATTTCAAATAGCTCTGATATAGCAGAAACCACTAAATTATGAAATTGCTAAATTGGGAATTGTACTTCAACCCAGAACAAAAAATGTGCTTTGACGGACACTAAATATCTTGCCCAGCAACAACAGTACAGCGGTGGGTAACGAGAGATTTAGAGGGATTTAAATTTGAGGCCTAGTATTTAGGCGCTGGGTCACCGGTATGGATTTAGTGACAGAATTAGACTTGGAAATGCACAGAAGCGTGTGTGTGAAGTTATTCTGAATGACCCTATGTGCACCTTCAATATTATATACCCTTTTAGGGATAGATTTCAAATAGCTCTGATATAGCAGAAACCACTAAATTATGAAATTGCTAAATTGGGAATTGTACTTCAACCCAGAACAAAAAATGTGCTTTGACGGACACTAAATATCTTGCCCAGCAACAACAGTACAGTGGTGGGTAACGAGAGATTTAGAGGGATTTAAATTTGAGGCCTAGTATTTAGGCGCTGGGTCACCGGTATGGATTTAGTGACAGAATTAGACTTGGAAATGCACAGAAGCGTGTGTGTGAAGTTATTCTGAATGACCCTATGTGCACCTTCAATATTATATACCCTTTTAGGGATAGATTTCAAATAGCTCTGATATAGCAGAAACCACTAAATTATGAAATTGCTAAATTGGGAATTGTACTTCAACCCAGAACAAAAAATGTGCTTTGACGGACACTAAATATCTTGCCCAGCAACAACAGTACAGCGGTGGGTAACGAGAGATTTAGAGGGATTTAAATTTGAGGCCTAGTATTTAGGCGCTGGGTGACAGGTATGGGTTTAGTGACAGAATTAGACTTGGAAATACACAGTAGCGGGTGTGTGTGAAGTTATTCTGAATGACCCAATGTGCACCTTCAATATTATATACCCTTTTTGGGATAGATTTCAAATAGCTCTGATATAGCAGGAACCACTAAATTATGAAATTGCTAAATTGGGAATTGTATTTCAACCCAGAACAAGAAATGTGCTTGAACGGACACTAAATAACTCGCCCAGCTACAGCACTAGGGACAGATTTAGCTGGATATAAATTTGAGGCCTAGTATTTAGGCGCTGGGTGACCGGTATGGATTTAGTGACAGAATTAGACTGGGATATGGCCAAAAAATGAACAGACTATTGCTGGTTAAATGCACTTGGTGTGACAGCTTCACCCTGATGTAGGCTTTAGCCAAAAAACAACCACACCATTGAGGGTTAAATGCACTTGGTGACAGGCGCAGCTTGCCCCTGATTTTGTATATGGCCAAAAAATGAACAGACTATTGCTGGTTAAATGCACTTGGTGTGACAGCTTCACCCTGATGTAGGCTTTAGCCAAAAAACAACCACACCATTGAGGGTTAAATGCACTTGGTGACAGGCGCAGCTTGCCCCTGATTTTGTATATGGCCAAAAAATGAACAGACTATTGCTGGTTAAATGCACTTGGTGTGACAGCTTCACCCTGATGTAGGCTTTAGCCAAAAAACAACCACACCATTGAGGGTTAAATGCACTTGGTGACAGGCGCAGCTTGCCCCTGATTTTGTATATGGCCAAAAAATGAACAGACTATTGCTGGTTAAATGCACTTGGTGTGACAGCTTCACCCTGATGTAGGCTTTAGCCAAAAAACAACCACACCATTGAGGGTTAAATGCACTTGGTGACAGGCGCAGCTTGCCCCTGATTTTGTATATGGCCAAAAAATGAACAGACTATTGCTGGTTAAATGCACTTGGTGTGACAGCTTCACCCTGATGTAGGCTTTAGCCAAAAAACAACCACACCATTGAGGGTTAAATGCACTTGGTCGCAGCTTGTGCTGGCGCACCACAAGACACAAAATGGCCGCCGATCACCCCAGAAAAATGAGACTGACAAACGGTCTGTGCAGCCTAAAAACAGTGAGCAATTGAGGATCAGCAGCTCAATGATCCACAGCTGCAGATCGATCAGTTAATCAAGTCCTTTGGAGGAGTTAATCTGCCTAATCTCGCCCTACTGTCGCAGCCGCAACCTCTCCCTACGCTAATCAGAGCAGAGTGACGGGCGGCGCTATGTGACTCCAGCTTAAATAGAGGCTGGGTCACATGGTGCTCTGGCCAATCACAGCCATGCCAATAGTAGGCATGGCTGTGATGGCCTCTTGGGGCAAGTAGTATGACGCTTGTTGATTGGCTGCTTTGCAGCCTTTCAAAAAGCGCCAAGAAAGCGTCACAAAAGCGCGAAGAAAGCGACGAACACCGAACCCGAACCCGGACTTTTACGAAAATGTCCGGGTTCGGGTCCGTGTCACGGACACCCCAAAATTCGGTACGAACCCGAACTATACAGTTCGAGTTCGCTCATCCCTAGTGTTAACCAGTGTGAGAATAAGAGATTTATGGAAATACATTGCTGTGGGTTTGGAACCTCCGGACATCCTCTGGTATCAATTAACCCTCATGTATTAAAATGGTTCTGCACATAACAGCTCTTAATGTATATGGGCTGAATAGCCCATATAAGAGGAAACAAATGTGGAATGAAGCAATGAACCAAAAAAGTGACGTTTTTTTGTGCAGTAGAAACACATATTCTTCTTAAAGATGCGCACCGCATTAGGAATCGTGGATTCCCGGAGGTATTCCAATCTCACTATTCTACTAAATCCAGAGGTGTTTTAATTGTGGTCAGAAATACCGTAGCATTTAAGTTGATAGACCAATACAAGGATGATCAGGGTAGATTTGTAATATTAATATGTTCCCTTAATAACATTATATACACCATAGCTGCGATATACTCACCTAATAAATACCAGATGCGCTTTTATACAAAAATTATGACCCATATAAATAGGATGAAACAAGGCAAACTCCTTATAATGGGAGATTTTAATTGCATAGTAAATCCACAGCTTGACACGACAACACCCTCTAGATATACGTCCGCTAACTCACTGAGGACACTGATATGGCAGGAAGGTCTATATGATGTATGGAGAACGTTACATGAGTCAGAGAGGGATTACTCTTTCCACTCGGCATCACATAACAGCTTCTCCAGAATTGATTTTTATTTTAGCAGACAAAGATGTACTTCTCAAGACTACCAAAACATCTATAGGCACAATATCATGGTCACATCATGCTCCAATTAGCATCAGACTGGAGGAAAACGATAGAAATACGCCAGCTTCAGTGTGGCGTTGCAATTCATACCTCTTAAATGACTCATCACATAAAAGGAGTATTGAAGAAGATATCAAAAAGTACTGTGAGCTCAATCAAAATTAGGTTAGCAATCCGTTTTGCCTTTGTAATGCACACAAAGCAGTTATTAGAGGGTCTTTTCTAAAATTGAGCTTCTCAGTGAAGAAACTAAGAACCCAAAAACTGAAATCACTTACCCAAGAGATACAAAAACTTGAATCCCAAATCAAAGCCCTTCAAACTAAAACTCTTCAGCTATAACTACACACCCTTTGATTACATCTTAGGGACCATTTACTAGCAGATTATAACAAACAATTATTTTACACCAAAGCACGCTATTACTCACAAAACAATAAAGCTGGGAAACTATTAGCTAATAGACTTAAACAACAGATGCAGAAGTCCCAAATCCCTTATCTGTTAGACCAACATACTAAGACAAAAAATTCACATCCTACGAAAATTGCAGAACAATTTAGATGTTATTACGAATCCCTATACAATTTAAAGTCTGATCCACTTATTACTCAACCTTCCTCATCTGATATCCAAGCTTTTTTGCAAAGAATAAATCTCCCATCCCTCACAGATAAGCAACTAGACACTTTAAATGAAGCCATTTCATTAACGGAGATAACCTTGGCTATACATAATTTACCATCGGGTAAATCGCCAGGACCAGATGGGCTAACAGGAGAGTATTATAAAACGTTTCATCACCTATTGGCAGAACATCTCCAAGTGATTTACCAACATGCTATGGCTAAGGGCTCATTTCCACAAGAAAATCAAGAAGCTTTAATAGTCATATTACCCAAACCAGGCAAAGAACCGGATAAACCTCAACATTTTAGGCCAATATCTTTACTTAATATGGATTTAAAGATATATTATAAGATCTTATTTATAAGAATAGCTCCCTTACTACTAAACCTCGTACATGAGGACCAAGTAGGTTTCGTTCAGACTAGACAAGCATTCGACAACACCAGAAGAGTGCTGAATATATTGCATTATGTTAAATCCTCTAAAATTCCATCCCTGATGGTATCTTTGGATGCCAAGAAGGCGTTTGACAACATTGGCTGGTCGTACACATTCTCGGTGCTATCTAGTTTTGGATTTAAAGATGGAATACTGCAAGCCATTAGAGCCCTATATTCAGCACCTTCGGCCAGAATACTAACTAATGGCACACTATCAGATAAGTTAGATATCACAAACGGCACACGCCAAGGCTGTCCGCTTTCACCACTGATATTTGTCCTTTGTATGGAACCATTAGCTACCCTCCTGAGGTTCGATCCAGATGTGAAAGGGATATATATACGTGATCGTGAACATACTATTTCCCTCTATGCTGACAATGTTATCTTGACCTTAGCAGACCCTGAAATATCATTGGCCAAATCTTTGAAATGGATCCAACAATTCGGGCATATCTCATTATACAAACTAAATACCTCAAAATCTCAAGCTCTGCCAATAGGCCTTGCATCCCCTATTGTAGAACGACTAAAAACCCAGTTCCATTTTGACTGGCAAGCTGAAAAAATTGGATATCTTGGTGCTAACATTCCTTCCACATTTAGTCAATTATATAAACATAACTATCTACCCATGCTGTCCAATATTAAAGAAGAGATAACCCGTTTATCTAAATGTGAAATCTCTTGGACCAGAAGAATAGCGACCTTTAAGATGCTATTGCTACCAAAACTATTATACTTATTTCGAACAGTACCCATAAAAGTACCGACCAAGTTTTTCACAGACCTTCAAAAATGCATATCTGGGTTTGTATGGGCAGATTGGAAACCGAGGGTTAAATACTCTTTATTAACCAAACACAAATAATATGGGGGATTGGGAGTTCCCAACATGACAGCATATTACATCGCAACACAAGTGGAAATGATCGCAAAATGGAAAAGAGAGGAGACCACAAATTGGATACATATAGAAAATAGCCTTATATTTCCAATAACGCTCCACGCCTTCACGGTTGTACACAAAGACATGACACCAGAACTACCACAAATTTCCCCTTTAACACAAACCAGGTTGCAATGCTGGAGGGATTTCCATCGAAGAGTGGTTGGTAATGTTAATACCTCCTGGGATTTAGTGCCAATACAGTACTTAAATATACATATCAGAGACTTAGATCTTTCTAATTGGATAGAAAAGGTATCTCATGTGTATCTCAGTTGTATGACGCAGGAATTCTACAAACTTTTGAGCAATTAGTAAGGACATATTGTATACATAACAATGATTTTTTTTTAAATACTTGAGTATAAGACACTTCCTCAACAAACATCAAAAAGGAATTGACATTGGTAGTCCGCAAGTAGCATCTATGCATAACTTTAAAGCTAAAATTATGAGATATGCATATGGATTAATAGACTCCCAATTTTCTTTTTGCAAAACACAACCGTATACACGATGGGAAGATGATCTGGGATGTATCTTTGAATCTAAACAATGGGAATCTGCCCTCAAAATAGTTCAATTAGCATGCAAATGTAGTACTCACTATGAAGCAGCTATGAAAACATATTTACGCTGGTATATGACACCTGACAGACTGCCTACAATATACCTTACATCTTCACAATTGTGTTGGAGAAACTGTGGCCAAAAAGGCTCTGTATTACATACTTTATGGGCGTGTCCCGACCTTCAGAGTTACTGGGAGGAAATGTTTTGCGTCCTGTCTTCTATTGTGGGAGTCACAATTCCTAATAGAGCACATACAGCGTTACTATATTTAGATCTAGAAAAACTGCCTCCAAGCAGTAGAATACTGTCATGCAAGATTTTAGTAATTGCCAAATTAGTAATTACCAGACATTGGAAAGAGACGGTGGCTCCCTCAATGGAAGAGACGATATCTGCTATAAACACTACTTGGCAATATGAGAAAGCGTTAACCCCCTCTATCCTATCAACAAACTCTCTCAAGAATGTTTGGTATGTATGGTCTATTAGTACATATACTATGTAACCCCACAAATTAATAAGTATACCACTTTAACTGGTACGTGAAATGGATGTCTCATACTCACAAACTCGGTATCATACTGTAAACCAAGAGCTCACTGATCTTACTGTTGTCCTTGATGACCTTTTTTTTTTCTTTTTTCTCTTTTCACTCTTTGATTATTCTTAATTAATATATTAAGGGCTATATGCACCAAGGGTACCACAGAGTTTACTTAATTGAGCAAATGTAAATTTTTCATATATTGCATAACAAGGTGCTCAACTATTAATAGAGTGTTACTTAGGTCACACTTCAGTGGCTATAAACACTAATATGTTAGAATACCAGGTTGAAAATAACAAAAAATAAAAACTGTGCCAAAACAGCTATTTCTTGTTACCTTGCCTCACAAAAAATGTAACATAGAGCAACCAAAAATCCTATGTACCCTAAACTAGTACTAACAATACTGCCACCCTATCCCGTAGTTTCTAAAATGGGGTCACTTTTTTGGAGTTTCTACTCTAGGGGTGCATCAGGGGACTTCAAATGGGACATGGTGTAAAAAAAAAATGTCCAGCAAAATCTGCCTTCCAAAAACCGTATGGCATTCCTTTGCTTCTGCACCCTGCCGTGTGCCCGTACAGCAGTTTACGACCACATTTGGGGTGTTTCTGTAAACTACAGAATCATAGCCATAAATATTGAGTTTTGTTTGGCTGTTAACCCTTGCTTTGTAACTGGAAAAAAATTATTAAAATGGAAATCTGCCAAAAAAGTGACATTTTGAAATTGTATCTCTATTTTCCATTAAATCTTGTGGAACACCTAAAGGGTTAACAAAGTTTGTAAAATCAGTTTTTGATCATACCTTGCGGGGTGTAGTTTCTTAGATTGGGTTACTTTTATGGAGTTTCTACTCTAGGGGTGCATCAGGGGGGCTTCAAATGGGACATGGTGTCAAAAAAAACTGTCCAGCAAAATCTGACTTCCAAAAACCATACGGCGCATCTTTCCCTCTACGCCCTATTGTGTGCCGGTACAATAGTTTACGGCAACATATGGGGTGTTTCTGCAAACTACAGAATCGGGGCAATAAATGTAGCATTTTGTTTGGCTGTTAACCCTTGCTTTGTTACTGGAATTTTTTTTAATAAAAATTGAAAATTTGCCCAAAAAATCTAAATTCTGAAATTTTATCACCATTTGCCATTAACTCTTGTGGAACACCTAAAGGGTTAACGACATTTGTAAAAATCAGTTTTGAATACCTTGAGGGGTGTAGTTTCTAGAATGGGGTTATTTTTGGGTGGTTTATATTATGTAAATCTCTCAAAGTGACTTCAGACCTGAACTGGTCCCTAAAAAGTGGGTTTTTGAAAACTTCTGAAAAATTTCAAGATTTGCTTCTAAACTTCTAAGCCTTGTAACATCCCCAAAAAATAAAATATCATTCCCAAAATGATCCAAACATGAAGTAGACATATGGGGAATGTAAAGTAATAACTATTTTTGGAAGTATTACTATGTATTATAGAAGTAGAAAAATTTAAACTTGGAAATTTGCTATTTTTTACAAATTTTGGGTAAATTTGGTATTTTCTAATAAATGAAAATGATTTTTTTACTTCATTTTACCAGTGTCATGAAGTACAATATGTGATGAAAAAACAATCTCAGAATGGCCTGGATAAGTCAAAACGTTAAAAAATGGCCTGGTCCTTAGGGTGAAATAATGCTGTGTCCCTAAGGGGTTAGAAGCATCTGATCCACTTTTTCTACCATATAATCTATATAAAAATGTTTTAATTAAAATTATTCTGCGTGCTGGGACTAGTGATGTCCCGAACTATTCGCCGGCGAATATATGCGATGTTCGGTCCGCCCCCTATACATCATCATTGCGTAAACTTTGACCCTGTACCTCACAGTCAGCAGACACATTCCAGCCAATCAGGAGCAGACCCTCCCTCCCAGACCCTCCCACCTCCTGGACAGCATTCATTTTAGATTCCTTCGGAAGCTACATTCTCAGTGAGAGGAGGGACAGTGCTGCTGCTGCTGCTGATTCAATAGGGAAAGCGATAGCTAGGGCAGTGTTCTGTGTCCACAGACTCATCTGCTGTAAGGACAGCGTCCTGACAGCACCCCAAAAAGCCCTTTTCAGGGCTGGTACATCAGTCTGCTTTTTATATATATATATATATATATATATATATATATATATATATAAAAGGAAATTCAGCAGCACCAGTACACTGGCTCAGGTGCTATGTCCAAGGAATAAGCTTCACCCTTAATATATATCCGGGAATGGGACAGCACTCCAAGAAGACTTGAAAAGAATAAATATCTTTATTCACCCATGTGAAAAAATAGCAGCAACGTTTCAGCTCACAACTGAGCCTTTCTCAAGCCTTGGCTAGCTCTCTTGACTGATACATTTACAGGGTGTCACTCACTCAAATACCTTGCAGATAAAAAAAAATTATATTTAAAAATTTTCTGTGATATAATCACATTTGCAAGCCCGTGTGTGTCAGGCCCACACAGACTGTAGTGTGGCCACTGGCTAGTGGCTAGGCCTCCACTTATACCGTTACAGGGTGTCATTCACTCAAATACCTTGCAAATAAAAAAATATATATTTAATATTTTTCAGTGATATAATCACAGTTGCAAGCCAGTGTGTGTCAGGCCCACACAGACTGTATTGTGACCACTGGCTAGTGGCGAGACCTCCACTCATACCATTACTCATGAACCGGCCCGGATCGCTTTTCAGCCACACTAAGAATAAACAGTGTCAGCGACCACTAGCTGCAGCTGACACATAACCGGTTCTTATCTCACCGAGGCCAGGAACCTCGGTGACACGTACCTTCCATAAATGACGGACCCTTGCACCTTCCTACATACCTCCCCCCTTTGTTCAACCCTGAGGGGGGTGAACACACGCCAGACAGTGTACTCGGGAGAGGGCATCCGCGTTTCCCTGTAACCGGCCTGCCCTGTGTTCTACTGTGAATTTAAAGTTTTGCAGCGATAAGAACCACCTGGTGACCCGAGCATTCCTCTCCTTGGCCTGGCTCATCCACTTGAGAGGGGAGTGATCGGTCACCAGACGGAATTTCCTCCCCAACAGATAATAGCGGAGAGACTCGAGTGCCCACTTGATAGCCAGGCACTCTCTCTCCACTATACTGTACCGGGTCTCCGCTGGAGTGAGCTTACGGCTGAGGAAGACAACAGGATGCTCCTCCCCTTTGACTTCCTGAGACAGTACCGCACCGAGGCCTACTTCGGAGGCATCAGTCTGGACCACAAATTCCCTCTTGAAGTCGGGCGTCACCAAAACTGGGGACCCACACAGGGCCGACTTCAAAGCGGAGAAAGCCTCTTCCGCCTGGTCATTCCAGCGGACTATCACGGACTTCCGTCCCTTTAAAAGCCCTGTCAATGGAGCTGCTAAAGTGGCAAAATGGGGAACGAACCTCATGTAATAGCCCACCATTCCCAGGAATGACCTTACTTGTCTAGAGGTGGCAGGTCGGGGCCAATTCCGTATCGCCTCTATTTTGCTCACTTGGGGTTTAATGACTCCACGTCCAATGACATACCCAAGGTATTTAGTCTCCTCTAACCCTATTGCACATTTCTTTGGGTTAGCTGTTAGTCCCGCCTTTCTAAGGGAGTCCACTACAGCCTGTACTTTAGGTAGGTGACTTTCCCAGTCGGTGCTATGGACAACGATATCGTCCAGGTACGCCGAAGCGTATCGATGATGTGGACGGAGTATAATATCCATTAGCCTTTGAAACGTGGCGGGAGCGCCATGTAGACCAAAGGGTAGTACCTTGTACTGATAGAGCCCCTCTGGCGTGACAAAAGCTGTTTTTTCTTTGGCAGCCTCTGTCAAGGGTACCTGCCAGTACCCTTTGGTGATGTCTAACACAGAAAAATACCGGGCTTGGCCCAACTTTTCAATAAGCTCATCCACTCGGGGCATGGGATACGCGTCAAATTTGGACACCTCATTAAGTTTGCGGAAGTCATTACAGAACCTCAACGTCCCATCTGGCTTGGGTATTAATACTATCGGACTGGCCCACTCACTTTTAGACTCCTCGATGACATCCAGCCGCAACATAAGTTGTACTTCCTCCGAGATGGCTTTTCGCCGAGCCTCAGGTACTCGGTATGCTTTTAACCGGACTTTTGCCTGAGGCTCGGTGACAATGTCATGTTGGATTACGGAAGTGCGTCCAGGGAGGTCTGAGAACACATCCGTGTTCCGACTAACAAACTCCCTGGTTTCCTGAGCCTGTTTAGAGGAGAGGCTGTCAGCAATTTTTATTGTGGCAACCGCTTCCCTTGCATCAGACTTAGGAGCCGGAACCTCTTGTCCAAGAAAGCCCGGTTGCGGGCTGTCTTCCGTACAGGTTTCCCTATCCTTCCAAGGTTTTAGCAAATTAACATGGTAAACCTGCTCCGGCTTTCGCCTCCCCGGCTGGTGTTCTTTGTAAATTACTTCTCCTATTTTTTCACGTACCTCGTAGGGCCCCTGCCACCTGGCTAGGAACTTACTGTCCACTGTCGGCACCAGAACCAAAACCCGATCACCCGGGTTAAAGTTCCGGACCCGAGCCTGCCGATTATAGATCCGACCCTGGGCTCGCTGAGCGGCCTCCATATGTTCCCTGACAAGAGGCAAAACGGTCTCTATCCGCTGTTGCATCTTGGTAACATATTCCAGGACGCTTTTATGCGGAGTGGGTTGTTCTTCCCATGCCTCTTTGGCTACGTCCAACAAGCCACGAGGATGTCTGCCATATAGCAATTCGAAGGGCGAGAACCCAGTAGAGGCCTGGGGCACCTCTCGCACTGCAAACATGAGATAAGGCAGAAGAAGGTCCCAATCCTTTCCATCTTTGGTCACCACCCTTTTTAACATGGTTTTTAGAGTTTTATTAAACCTTTCCACTAGTCCATCCGTTTGTGGATGGTACACAGACGTCCGTAACTGTTTTATACGCAGCAACTTGCAGAGTTCCCTCATGACCTTGGACATAAAAGGGGTCCCCTGGTCAGTCAGGACCTCTTTAGGTAGCCCCACTCGGGAGAACATCTCCATTAGCTCTTTAGCTATAAGTTTTGCAGAAGTATGTCGCAGTGGCACTGCCTCCGGGTACCGAGTAGCGTAATCAAGGACAACCAAGATGTGTTGGTGTCCCCTGGCGGACTTTGGTACAGGACCTACTAGGTCCATAGCGATTCGCTCAAACGGTACCTCAATGATCGGGAGGGGTACCAAGGGACTGCGAAAAAGGTGCTGGGGGCTAGTTGCCTGGCAGGTCGGGCAAGACTTACAGAACTCGTCCACCTCTTTAAACACACTGGGCCAGTAAAACCGTTGTAGTATCCGGTCCTGTGTTTTCTGCATTCCCAGTTGACCCCTAAGAACATGCTGGTGTGCTAACTCTAAAACGAGTTTGCGATAAGCCTGAGGCACCACCAACTGTTCAATGGACTCACCTCGCAGCTGATTTACCCGATACAACATATCCTGCTGGACCACAAAACGGGGGAACACCGACTCTGCCCCTGGTTGTTGTGGTTCACCATCTATTATTAGCACATTTTCACAGGCTCGGGATAAGGTTGGATCCCGGTGTTGCGCGGTACCAAAATTATCCCCAGAGACATTGAGGTCTGCCAGCTCAGGCCCCGGCGGCAAGTCCTCCATGTCTCCCACCATTACACTCAGTGGGGTTGTCTCCTCCTCTTCCACCGAAGTGGCGGTCACCCCTACCGCGGGACCTTTAGACTCAGGTTCCCAGGGTTCTGGTCTCCCCCCTGAGCCGGGCCATTCTGCTAGGGTTACACCTGTATCATGCATATCAGTCACTCTCGGAACCGGCCACAGTGCCATGAAACCCGGGAAGTCTCTCCCTAGTATAAGTTCATATCGGAGATGGGTTGCAACAGCCACCTCGTGGATCCATCTGCCGGAAACCGTAGACAGAGTCACTATAGCAGTAGGATAGTCTTTTAAGTCCCCATGGATACACATGACTCCAACTTTACGGCCGGTGTACTCAGCGGAGCGTACCAGGGAAGCCCTTACCAGGGTCACCAGACTTCCTGAGTCCAACAGAGCCTCCGCTGGAGTGTCTCCCACCTCAACCTGGCACAGGTGGTTCAGAGACTCCGAAGCACCCACTGCACACAGTTTCCCGGCATATAATGAATGACGGAAGCCACAGTTCGTGTCCATGGGTTCCCCCTGACGTGGACAGTCCGCTCGAACATGACCTGGCTCCCGACACCGCCAGCAGATTATTGGAGCGGGGTCCACAGGGGTTATATCCCGGGCAGGTTTGATGGGCACCGGTTGTTGGGTCCGGGGTGGAGAGTTACGGGACCTGACTGCCCCCCTCCCAACAGAACCCCCCTGTAAGTTCTGGGTGGCCTCATAGCGCTCCACCAGGTCGACCATCTCCAGCGCATTCCCTGGGGAGATCTGGCCAATCCATTGCTGGAGAGGGGGTGGCAGAGCCCTCCAGAACCTGTCTGCTAATAACCGGTCCAACATGGCAGTGGGGCTCAACACGTCAGGTTGTAGCCACTTTTGTAACAGGTTAAGCAAGTCATAATACTGGGGTCTCACGGGCTCCGCCGGGTTGAACCCCCACTGATGCACCCGCTGGGCCCGGACCAGTACATTCACCCCCAGTCTTGCCAAGATCTCCCCCTTTACCTTTGGGTAGTCGGCTGCTTGATCGTCAGGCAAGTCAAAAAACACCCGCTGGGACTCTGACGTCAGAAACGGAGCGACGATCTCAGCCCACTGGTCTTGGGGCAGCTTTTCCCTGGTGGCCACTTTTTCATACATCGCCAGGTAGGTCTCGACGTCGTCTGCGGGGGTCATTTTAGGGATCGCTGCACGTACTGCTTTCCGGGCATCATGTAAGCTTGGGGTTGCTCCTGCTGACTGTAATGCCATTACATGTTGTAGCAGCAACTGGTTGGTCTCCTGCTGCTGCTTATTAGCCTTGCGTTGCTGCAGGTTAGCTTCCACGAGGGCCTTCATAACAGCCTCCATTTTGTCTCTTGACACCGGTTTAAATCTAGCCGGTTTGATAAAGGACATACAACCGTGAGAGAAAAAAATAATAATTAGCGTTCACGCCAGCCTCACTGCGCTTGCCCGCTCCAAGCCACCAATTGTGGGGATTCACTCTGGTAGGCAGGGTAAGCGGACGCAGTACAGAGGCAAGAATACGGTAGTAAAGCAAAAGTCAGTGTTTATTCACACAAGGGAAAAAAGATGACACAAACACTTGGCAGAGTCCTGGTGTTAATTCACACCACAGAAATTCCCCATGTTATTTCACATGGCCAAAGTCCACAGAACTCAAAACGAACACGTCACCTGAATATCCACAGCGGGCTTTTAGGGTGCCTGGCTTCCAGCTGGTGGCTCTCATGCAGCTCCCCAAGACACAGAGCCTTCACAGCACCACTTTTACTTGGAGGAACATACCACACCCAGCTGAGCTGCTGGCTGGGTTTTTAAACCCCAGCCCAAAACCTGGCCTGGACGTGGGGAACAGCCACCCACCCTGCTCTTTGGCTGCTCCCAATAAGAACCGGCCCGGATCGGCTTTTCAGCCACACTAAGAATAAACAGTGTCAGCGACCACTAGCTGCGGCTGACACATAAAATAACCGGTTCTTATCTCACCGAGGCCAGAAACCTCGGTGACACGTACCTTCCGTCAATGACGGACCCTTGAACCTTCCTACAATATATATATATATATTTTTTTTGGGGTGGGAAACCCCTATGCCGTCATGGAGGATTCATGAAAAGGGAATTACCGATACGTAATTTGGATTTTCCATTTCATCCTCCATGACGGCATACCAGGAGATATAACATATTAAACAAACTAGGGGGGATTATAGCTTGAAGAACTTTCCTCCCAAAGGCTAGGTCTTGCCCTGCCTTAATATGGACTCTGTAATGTTTGATAAATTTATTAGGGCTAGACCAAGTGGCCGCCCTACAGATCTGTTCTAGTGAAGCGTTAGCCTTCTCTGCCCAGGAGGCAGAAACTGATCTTGTAGAATGGGCTGTAAAGGCTTCAGGAGGTGATTTCCCTAACGCCTTATATGATTCTGAAATCGCTGTTTTGATCCATCTGGAAACAGTATTCTTTGTCGCTCTCTGCCCTTTATTTGTACCAAGAAACTGGACAAATAAAGAGTCTGTCTTTCTGAAGGCTTTTGTGGCTTCTAAATATATTAGGACTGCTCTGCGTACATCCGATTTATGAAATCTTTCCTCTCCTTCTGTTTCCGGGTCGTCACAAAACGAGGGAACCAATATTTCTTCTTGCCTGTGGAAATTAGACACACCTTTGGGAAGGAAGGAGTTATCTAATTTAAATGTAATTCTATCTGAAGAAATGACAAAGAAAGGCTCATTAATCTTTAGGGCCTGGATTTCACTAACCCTGCGTGCTGACGTAATTGCCACTAAGAACAAGGTTTTTAGTTATATATTTTATAAAGACAGTTGATAAGGGTTCAAAAGGACTTTCTATTAAGCCTGATAAAACCACATTGAGATCCCAGGGGGGAGTCGTGGCTTTCAACGATGGCCTCAGTCTGTCTGCCCCTTTTAGGAATCTGATAATCCAAGAATGATTGGCAGTTTTCTCATCAAAGACTGCATAAGAGCCGACATGTGAACCCTTAGTGTATTGGGACGAAGGCCTTTCTCCAGCCCAGATTGTAAAAAGCCTAGAACAGAAAGAACTGAAAACTTTTCAGGGGATACTTTCTCTTTCATACACCAGGTATTTTAAGCTCTCCACACTTTATCATAGATTTTTGAGGTTATCTCTTTTCTACTAGCCGTCATAGTATTAATGACGGGATCTGAGAGGCCTCTAGCCCTTAGAATCAACCTTTCAGGTTCCAGGCTGCCAATTGCAGCCTTTCCACCTCGGGATGGTGAACTGGTCCCTGCGACAACAAATCCTGATCCCAAGGAAGGATCCATGGACTTTGGATGGACATGATCTTTAATAGTGGAAACCAAGATTTTTTGGGCCATAAGGGGGCTATCAGGATAACGTGAGCCCAGTCTTGCCTTATCTTCTTTATCACTCGAGATATTAGTTGCAGAGGGGGGAAGGCATAAGCCAGATGAAAATCCCATTTTATTGATAAGGCATCTATCCCTTCGTTTCCGTCTTTTGGATTGAGGGAAGAGAAATAACATACTTTTGCGTTTGTGGCTGACGCGAAAAGATCTATCTGGGGAATCCCCCATTTTTTTGTTATTTGGCGAAAAACTTGTTCCTTCAAACTCCATTCTTTTTGATTTATCTTGACCCTGCTTAGGAAGTCTGCTTTTATATTTAAGCTTCCTTTTAAATGGACTGATGAAAGGGATCTTATATTTTCTTCTGCCCAAGAAAAAAAAAATTCTGTTATCTGGCTCAGACATTGGCTCCTTGTTCCACCTTGATGATTTAAATATGCCACCACTGTCGTGTTGTCTGATCTTATTTGAACATCTTTTTCTCTTATGAATTGACTCGCAACTTTTATTGTCTCCCAAACTGCCGTAAATTCCTTTTGGTTTGAGGACAAAGTTTTTGGGTGGTCTGCCCAGGCCCCCTGGAAATAGTGATGAGAGCAATGCGCTCCCCACCCCCAAGGACTTGCGTCTGTTGTGACAAACACCTGTTCCTCTGAATTCCATGGAATTCCCTGACACAGGTGATTTACCTGTTTCCAACACAGAAGAGACTGGTTTACTGCTAAGGGAATCAGAACTGTTTGTTCCAGGGAAGTCTGGTTTCTGTCCCAGCAGGATAATACCCAATGTTGCAGAGTTTGAGAGTGCAACTTTACTGCAGGGATGCAAGAGGTTAAAGTCCCTAGTAGTTTCATGGCTGCTCGTATTGTACAAGACGGATGACTTAGAAACTTCGAGACTTTTTCTACCACTCCAGACACTTTCTGCTCTGTAAGAGATGTCCTCTGCCGAGTGGTGTGAGGCCCAATAAAATTATTTCCTGGGACGGGACTAGCTTAGATTTTTCCCAATTTATTATCTATCCCGCTAGATACAGCGTCTGTCAGGTCACTAAGACATTGTTCTCTAGGGACTGTCTTGTCTCGCCTACTATCAGTAGGTCGTCTAGATAAGGGACAATCAGGATGTTTCTCCTTCTCAAGTGTGCCACCAGTTCCAGCGTCACCTTTGTGAAGACCCTGGGGGCTGAGGTTATTCCAAAGGGTAATACCTGGAATTGAAAATGGAGAAGATCTTTCCCCAAATAGACCGCTATCCGTAGGAATGTGGTAGTATGCGTTAAGTCTATGGAGGCCAAGAAGTCTCCCTTTTTTAGCAGATTCACAGTTGACCTTATTGTTTCCATTTTGAATTTGTTGTATTCTATGAATTTGTTCAAGGTTTTTAGGTTTATTATTAACCGAAATTTCCCGTCTGGCTTTTTTACTAGAAATACGGTTGAATAATATCCCTGACCTTTTTGAGAATAGGGAACCGGAATTATGGCTTTTTGAGCCAGTAGCTTCCGAATCCCTTCTTCCAGATTTGTTTGAAGAACGGTTGTTTTTTGAATTGGAGTTACCCTGATAATATTTGAGGGAGGAGGAAGACGGAACACAATTTTGTAGCCTTCTGATATTATGTTTAAGACCCAAGGGTTTGTCATGATCGTTTCCCAATAGTCTAGAAAAAAGCTTAATCTCCCTCCAACCTGAGATCTGGCGTCATTGCTTTGATGGTTCTGTATTCTTTGTAGAGAACATGTACCCTCTACTCTTCTGTTTTTTTCCCCTTGACCAGCCTGAATCTCTATTTGTTTTCTTCGTTTGAAAGGAATTTCCTTTTTTACTCTCCGAAAGGGAAATTTTCTTTTCCCGGAGTCCCTGGGAAAGGTTTTCTTTGAGTCTGAAGCCTTTTCTAGGATAGATTCTAAATCCACACCAAATAATAAATTACCATGAAAGGGTAAGGTACATAGCTTCAGTTTTGAACTGACTTCACCTGACCAGGACTTTAACCAGAGGGATCTCCTTGCTACGACTGCTAACCCAGTAGCCTTGGCAGCTATCCTGACTGATTCCGCAGTGGAATCCGATAGAAAATCCACAGCTTTAATTAAGAGCGGAAAGGAATCTTTTAGACTATCATATGTATTACCGCTTTTTAGTAAGGATTCTAATTGCGTGAGCCATTTCTTTAGTAACCTGGATACTGATGTTGCAGCTAGGTTTGGTTTAAACAGGGCCGTACAAGCTTCCCATGTCTTTTTGAGGGTCTGATCCGTCCTTTTATCCATGGGATCCCATAATGATCCCATATCCTCAAACGGTAAAGCATTTGGACCTTTCACTAATTTAGATAGGGAAACGTCTATCTTAGGGCAAGTCGTTAACAGGTCCTCATCTTCCTTAGAAAAAGGGAGCCGTCGTCTTATTGTCTTAGGAATGAATAATTTTCTGTCCGGGGACCTCCATTCCCTTTTAACTAGATCATGCATATTTTTATGTACCTCGGTTAGACCTCTGTTCAAATTCACTAAACATTTCATTGTGGACTGATCTGCGGACCTTTTCCTCAGAAAGATCCATAGTGGCCCTAACAGCTTTAATTAATTCTCTGGTATCTTCTAATGAAAAAAGATAATTTTTTTAATTCTGAATCGGATCCAGAAGAATCTTCGGACCCTAGTTCTCCTGATTCAGAATCTACCTCTAGGTCGGAATCAGACGTTTTTGTCGCTGGTCCCTGCACCTGTTTGGAGCAGGAAGGAATTATCGAGGGATCGGACATAGCAGACCTGATTTCTTCTCTGATTGTATTTTTAAGTTATTCTTTTAAAGACGGAACTAATTCCTTAAAAATATTGTCAGTACATTTTGTACACACTTTCCTAGTAGAGGAATCTGAAAGTTTAACAGAACAAATACTGCACTTTTTTGCCCTCTGACTAGTTTTAGCTTTCTGAGCAACCTCTTTCTCACTCTGCACACATACAGAAGGAAAGTGAAACACATAAGGGTTAATAACAGAACATACTGTTTAACCCTTGTCCTGGTAACATTACTCACAGGTGCAGATCCCTGAGTGGCCTGCATAGCCCCACTTGGTTCCAGCATGTTTTAGGGTAAGAGGCAAAATTTTCTGTGATATAATCACATTTGCAAGCCCGTGTGTATCAGGCCCACACAGACTGTATTGTGGCCACTGGCTAGTGGCTAGGCCTCCATGCATATCGTTACAGGGTGTCACTCACTCAAATACCTTGCAGATAAAAAAAATTTATATTTAAAAATTTTCTGTGATATAATCACATTTGCAAGCCCGTGTGTGTCAGGCCCACACAGACTGTATTGTGGCCACTGGCTAGTGGCTAGGCCTCCACTCATACCGTTACAGAGTGTCACTCACTCAAATACCTTGCAAATAAAAAAAATTATATTTAATATTGGATGAAATTAGTGATGCGCAACCATTATTGCCAGAGAATGTAGATAACAGGGATATGTCTCAGTCAGGCAGCATTACACACATGGACGTACAGTTTAATGATGATGATGATGTTGTACCCACTGCTGCTTCCTTTGCTGAGGTGTCAGATACAAGTGAAGTGGTTGATGATGACGATGTGTCCGTGGATGCCACGTGGGTGCCTGCTCGAAGAGAAGAAGAAGAGGGGGAAAGTTCAGAAGGGGAGACAGAGAGAAGGAGGAGACGAGTTGGAAGCAGGGGGAGGTCGTCACAAGGAGCTAGTGGCACAGTCAGACAGCATGTATCGGCACCCGGGGTCAGCGAGACAGCACGCCAATCAACGCAGGCTGTTGCCACCAGCAGAATGCCGTCATTGCAAAGCTCAGCAGTGTGGCATTTTTTTTGTGTGTCTGCCTGAGTCGTGGGAAGTCCAAGACCCACCTCGGTACAACTGCTTTGCGAAGGCACAAGATCTCACATCACAAACGCCTATGGGATCAACACATGAGTACAAGCAGCACACAAACTCAAAGCCACCATCCTCCTCCTGGTCCAGCATCTTCAGCCACATCAACCACTGCTGTCCTCATTGCCCCCTCTCAACCACCCGCCACTCCGCCTCTCACCTTCAGCAGTTCCATCTCATCTGCCCACAGTCAGGTGTCTGTAAAGGAAATTTGAGTGTAAGAAGCCAATGTCACCTGACAGCTGGCTTGATGGAACTCTTAGCCCGCCAGCTTTTACCATACCAACTGGTGGAGTCTGAGGCCTTCAAAAAATTTTCGCTATTGTGACACCTCAGTGGAAGGTACCCGGATGAAATTTGTTTTCAAATAAGGCAATCCTAAACCTCTACTCAGTGATTGAAAAGGAAGTCATGGAATCTCTGGCATACAGTGTTGGGGCAAGGGTCATCTGACCACTGATACCTGGTCTGCAAAGCACGGTCAGGGCAGGTATATCACTTACACTGCGCATTGGGTCAACCTGCTGACGGCTGCCAAGCATGGAATGCGTGGCTCTGCAGCGGAGTTGGTGACACCGCCACGACTTGCAGGCAGGCCTACCGCCACCTCCTCTACTCCTCCTACTCCATCCTCTTCCATAACCTGCTCAGCTGAGTCCTCTTCTGCTGTGGCCTCTGGCTGCACATTAACTGAATCCCCCCAGCTCCCCAGTGGCTATTCCACATCCCGGATACGACAGTGTCACGCTGTCTTGGGATTGACTTGCCTGAAAGCAGAGAGCCACACCGAACCAGCACTCCTGTCCGCCCTGAAAGCACAGGTGGATCAGTGACTGACCCCGCACCAACTGGAGATCGGCAAAGTGGTGTGTGACAATGGAAGCAATTTGTTGGCGGCATTGAATTTGGGCAAGTTGTCACATGTGCCGTGCATGGCACATGTGTTGAATCTCATCGTACAACGCTTTGTGTCTAAGTACCCAGGCTTACAGGACGTCCTCAAGCAGGCCAGGAAGGTGTGTGGCCATTTCAGGCGTTCCTACACGGCCATGGTGCACTTTTCAGACATTCAGCGCCGAAACAACATGCCAGTGAGTCACTTGATTTGCGACAGCCCGACACGTTGGAATTCAACACTCCTAATGTTTGACCGCTTGCTCCAACAAGAAAAAGCCGCCAACGAGTATTTGTATGACTGGAGTGCTAGGACAGTCTCTGCGGAGCTGGGAATTTTTTTGCCACATTACTGGACGCTCATGCGCAATGCCTGTAGACTCATGCGTCCTTTTGAGGAGGTGACAAACCTAGTCAGTCGCACCGAAGGCACCATCAGCGACCTCATCCCATTTGTTTTCTTCCTGGAGCGTACCCTGCGAAGAGTGCTGGATCAGGCTGTAGATGAGCGTAAAAGAGGAAGAGTTGTGGTCACCATCACCACCAGAAACAGCTTTGTCATCATCGCTTGCCGGACCTGCGGCAATGCTGCAAGAGGAGTATGAGGAAGAGGAGTCAGAGGAGGAATGTGGCTTTGAGGAGGAGGAAGACCAACCACAGCAGGCATCCCAGGGTGCTCGTTGTTATCACTTATCTGGGACTCGTGGTGTTGTACATGGCTGAGGGGAAGAACAGACCGTCAATGACATCAGTGAGGACGAGGAACGGGAAATGAGTAGCTCCAACCTTGTGCAAATGGGGTCTTTCATGCTGTCATGTCTGTTGAGGGACCCTCGTATAAAAAGTATGAAGGAGAACGACCTGTACTGGGTGGCCACGCTACTAGACCCCCGGTATAAGCAGAAAGTGGCGGAAATGTTACCAAATTACCGAAAGTCAGAAAGGATGCAGCAGTTCAAAACCAAACTAAAAAATATGCTTTACACAGCTTATAAGAGGGATGTCACAGCACAACGGCAATCTAACAGGGGAAGAGGTGAAAGTAATCCTCCTCCTACCACGACCACGGCGGCAAGGACAGGACGCTTTACAGATGTGTTGTTGATGGAGGACATGCAGAGCTTTTTCAGTCCTACACATCGCCACAGCCCTTCGGGATCCAGCCTTAGAGAACGACTCGACCGACAGATAGCAGACTACCTCGCCTTAACTGCACATATCGACATTCTGAGGAGCGATGAACCCCTTGACTACTGGATGTGCAGGCTTGACCTGTGGCCTGAACTATCCCAGTTTGCGATAGAACTTTTGGCCTGCCCCGCTTCAAGTGTCCAGTCAGAAAGGACCTTCAGTGCAGCAGGAGGCATTGTCACTGACAAAAGAAGTCGATTACCTCACCTTCATTAAGATGAATGAGGCATGGATCCCGAAGGGACTGACAGTGGGGGATACATTTTACTAACAAAAGGCCTGATGGCCTGACATGCCTTGGACTCAAAATGGTCCCCACGCTGCTGTATTTAATGTCAGCATACCAGATGACTTTCGTGAATTCTCCGCCACCAACTAGGGTTCAAGCCGCAATGTTTTAGTCACCTTTCTGCCTGGAAAACATCAATTTTTCCGGCCGCTGCAACAATACCTAATTTTTCAGGCATGTGTACATGCCTAATTTTTGGCCTCTAGTGCTGCACTGTGGCTGCATAAACAAAACTAAAAAAAAGGCACATACATGTGCCAATTTCCCTTCGTGATCAGTACCTTGTTGTGTTGAAGGGGCTTGCGTATTACAATGAAGCGATCATCACCTCTATGAGTGTGTTGGCAATGTTGCCACACCCCAGATGATAAGGTCGTTGCTTCATTATGATCAGACTAAAAGCGATCGGTTGGGTAATTTTTTATAGAAAAAAACATTATATATATTTTTTTTGTTGTATGGGTTTTTAATTCATAAAATAAAAAAATCATAATAAAGTCTCTTAATAGTTTATTAGAAATAATGCAGACAATTTAAAAAATCCCCATCAATTCCAATACAAAGCAGGTACAGAGCTCAGAACAAAATTATTTCAGGATGTCGTTAATTTGACAATGATTAATCAATTCGACACACGTCCCCGGATAGGGGACGTAACAGGGATTAAACTGATAGGAATAGTACTAGTTAAGACACCACTCATATAGGGTGTCACAGCACATTGCTCCGTGCATGCGCAATGCCCCAACTTGGGAGTAAGAGGACCGACCAAGCTGCTTTTTCCATCTCCCGGTTCCTAAAATCAATTCAGTTTGGTGTATCAGAGTTTAGTCTGTCACTGTGAAGGCAGTTGAAGGTACCCGGCCTAAATTTTTTTTCACAAAAGGCAATCCCTGATATGGGACGTAACAGGGATTAAACTGATGAGAATAGTACTACAGAAAATACCACTCATATCGGGTGTGACAGTAAATTGCACGGTGCAGACGCAGTGACCGTGGATTCAAACAAAGGGGAGGGAGCCAGCGTTTTTTTAACCATCTCCCCGTTTGAAAAATCAATTTAATAAATGGACCCCTATCCAAAGGCCGCAGCGGTATGACGTGAGGACGTGCCGCGCTTTCTCCACCTCCCCCGCCTCCTCCCTCCCGCAGGCTGCCAGCACTTCGGCGTGCAGCTCTCGATGGAAGACCCACGCATGGAACGGGGGAGCCCTGAATGATCCACAGTCCCTTACTGGCGACCCGACGTGCTGATGCGTAGACTTGGGAAGATCGTGTCTGGAGACTCGGGAGGACCGTGACTGTAGGAGCAGACTCGTGAGACGAAGGAGAGGTGATGTAACCTGGCAACCTTGTAGCCCAGGTAGAATGCGGAAGCGACTTCTCTGAGCTTGTGAGGTGGGCAAAGCATCGCTGAGAGCCTGCTCTGAACGGGTGCCCGGTTGGTCTCCCAGAGGTATGATTGTGGGGTGAGGCGGAAGACATAAGAAGGGGAACAAGGCTGCAGGATGACGGGTGTTACTTTTTCTCCCCTCCGCTGCCGGGTGAGCCTGGGATAACAACAAGCTGACTGTACATCACAGCTCTGCGCTGAAAACCCGGGTGCAGGGATATTGGAACATTTGCCTTGGCGGCTCGGGATACGGCTGTTAAGGGGGCTTGTGAGTGGAGATATACGGTGTCCTTACAGCTGTCCTAACGTGTTGGGTACCTATGACAGGAAAGGTGCCCGCCCAGAAAATGGAATCCTGTCCCCCTTAATGCGTCTCCAATATCAGGCGACCTGGGAGACCACTGACATATTATGTATCCCCTGAGCGGTGCACCTGATGGTACTATAGCATAAATGGCATGATAAGCGTACCTCATGAACCGACTTCTTGCCCTGTTTCCGTTTACTTTCTTCCCCCTCCTGAAATATGCTCGAACCCAGCCCCTGGACACTATCTGTTGGTTACTAGGAAGAACAAAACGAATATTTTTTTTTTTTTTTTTTTTTTTCTGGACTGGTAAATAGAACTGCTGTTCCTGGCCCATCTCTGGACTCCGTCGAGGGGACATACCTCCCCTTTGCTTTTCCCTTTTTTTTTTTTTTCCTTCCCCGTCCACATCATCGTGTGACTGTGCAGTACCTATCCGATACCTTTTTTTTTTTTTTTTTTTTTTTTTTTGTTTCTTTTGTTGCTGTGCGGTTTATGATTCTCTTTCTCTCTGTGTGTGGGAGGCTGTAAGAGGGAGTGGAGAGAGAGGGGAAGAGAAGAAAAGATGCCACCAAAAAATTATAGTAGAAAATCGGTGGGAACCTCCTCACCGGGTGGAGGAAAAGGGAGCAGTACAGTAACTGGCCTAGAAAAATATCTTAAATCCCCTCCAAACCCAAAGAGCAGGAGTGCACTACGGGGAAATAAGGAGGCCCTGAAAAATGGAGGTGACCCACCCGTCTTAGACGAATGTTCTGGGGCTGAGAGTAGGACAGGGAGTGGAGAAGGGATGGAGGAAAGAATAAATTCAGTTGATAAAAAACTGGGAGAAATTTTAGGGGCGGTACAGCAGTCTAATCATAGTCTAGAGGATTTGACTGTTAAGATCGCTTCTGCTCAGGTTGACCTCTCCCTGATTAAGGAAGAAATGAACAAAGTGAGGGAAAAGGTTAAGGAGCTGCAGATAGCCTCAGAAGGAATGAGGAGAGATATTGAGGGGACAAAAAAGAGAGTAGAAGCTATAGAAAGTGAAAAGAAAATCCTGCTAGAGAGAGTTACCACAATGGAGGATAGATCCCGGAGATCAAATATGAGATTAGTGGGATTTCCAGAAGGAGTGGAAGGAGAAGATACAACGGGGTTTATCCAGCAGTGGCTGGAGGATAGTTTTGATAAAAGTACCCTGTCCAAATGGTTTTTAGTTGAAAGAGCACATAGAATCCCGGGAAGACCACCGTTAAAAGGGAGTCCTCCCAGGGCCATCTTAGTCAAAATCTTAAGCTCCAGAGACAGAGACGTAATAATGAGGGCAAAAAGGAAGATGCAGACAATAGAGTATAATGGTTGCAATATAGAAATATACCCAGATTACTCCAGAGCAACGCAGGAAAAGAGACGTGAATTTAGAGAAGTAAAGAGGAGGCTGGCAGCCGCTCAGTTACAATACTCCCTGATATATCCAACTAAGCTACGTGTAATATATCACGATCAAGTTAGTTTTTTTGGATCACCAAAGGAGGCCGTCGAATGGATGGACTCCAATGGAATAGGATCATAAGATGGCCTGTGGAGTGGGTGAGGGGGGGTTTTGGGGGGGGGGAGGGAAGGGGGCGTTGAGTAAGAGGTGGGGGAAATGTTCTATTTCGCCGACCAGCAGGGGGGGGAAGGAGGGGGTAGGGGAGGGGGGGAAGGAGGAGGGGTTATGGGTGGGATGGTTGTCTTGACAGGATTATTAATGAAGATAAGAATGAAAATACAGGTGGTAGGCTCACATGAGTAGGATTTTAACATGGAATGTACGAGGTCTGGGGGATAAGGTTAAGAGGGTTATGGTCTTTGATACAATTACTAGACACCTCCCAGCAATTGTGGGATTAACGGAGACACATAACACTAAGGATAAGACATACTTATTAATGCGGAAATGGGCCAAATATCAGTATCATTCATGTTTTTCTACCTACTCAAGTGGAGTTAGTGTATATATCCACCACAAAGTGGACTACCACCCACTAGACCAGAAGATCGATGATAGGGGTAGATATGTTTTCCTTCACTGCCAATGGAATGGGAAAATGTGTGTTCTAGCCTTTGTGTATATACCCCCACCATTCTCACTATGCGTTATCAATAGCTTAGTGGAGTTTGCAGAGTCACGAGGTAAATGCCCCATACTAGTAATGGGAGACTTTAACTCCGTTATGAATAGCTCTCTAGATAGATATTCGGTGATATCAAATGATAAATATGGGACAAGCCACCCAACACTTCTTAAAAGAATATCACAAGAACTGCTGCTAATAGACGTATGGAGGTATCTGTATGATGACAAGCGAGCGTACTCCTGGTTTGGTCATGGGAGCAAAACCATGTCAAGAATAGATATGGCATTAGCTAGCCCAGAACTGGTAGAGCAGATATCGAAAATGAGGTATGAGGTTAATAGTATTTCAGATCACTCCCCAGTCTGCCTGACATTTAAAACAACGGTTAAACCAAAGAGTAGAGGGTTTCGGCTAAATCCACATTGGCTAAACCTGATAAATAAAGATGAAAGTATTAGCACCGATATAGCGGAGTTCTGGAAAATTAATCTTGGATCAGCACAAATAGGTTATGTATGGGATGCATTTAAAGCTTATTTACGGGGCATCCTTATTGGCAGAATACAGGGCTTAAAAACTGAGTTCGCCAGAGAGGAGAGGGAGTTGGATGAAAAAATAAAGAAACTAGAGGAGAAACTCCAGCTTAATAATTCCCTTGAGACGACGGCGGAGCTAGAAGAGACTAAAATTTCTCTAAATAATTATCTGGAGAATAAGGCACAACAAAGAGTGTTTTTTGAGGGGGCCCGATATTTTAGGGAATCTGGGAAACCAGGCAGACTGCTTTCCACTATTGTACAGAATCAGAGGGGGGATGGTAGAATCAAGCGTGTTGAGAGGAGAGATGGGGTGATAACATCCAGCCCGGGAGAAATTGAGCAGGAATTTGTTAAATATTACGGGGACCTCTACTCCTCGGAGGGAGTGGGGGATGGCGGAGACATAAAACTCTTTTTAGAGGGGGTCCCGCTCCCCACTCTCTCCGAGGAGGACAGGAAGTATTTGAATGGCCCAATAGAATTGGAGGAACTACGTGACACTATGAAATCGATAAAGGGTAACTCTAGCCCTGGGCCGGATGGTTTCCCCTTCGAGATATATAGAAGATACGGGGAGGTTATCCTCCCAGTATTTCTGCGGGTCCTCAAGGAATCTATGGACAGGGGTGAACTACCGGCCTCCCTGTCAGAGGCTGAAATAACCCTGATAGGGAAAAAAGGGAAAGATGAGAGTAAAGTGGACTCGTACCGCCCCATCTCTCTTCTCAACACGGATTTTAAAATATGTGCTAAATTGTTGGCAAACCGCCTAAAAAAAGTGATAGACAAGATAGTACACCCAGATCAATCGGGGTTTATACCGAAACGTCAGGCTCAAATGAATATCCGTCGGGCCCTCCTTAATATTCAGATGAGGGGGGAGGGTGCCCACTCCCTCCTGTCACTGGACGCAGAAAAAGCGTTTGACAGGGTGGAGTGGGCATACCTCTGGAGCATAATGCGTGAGCTAAATCTGGGGGACAAATTCATTGGTTGGGTGCAATTATTGTATCAACATCCGAAAGTAAGGATTAAAATTAACGGAGAGACATCTGAATCGATATCATTGCAAAGAGGAACTAGGCAGGGGTGCCCCCTTTCACCACTATTGTTTGCCATCTTTTTAGAACCGCTGGCATGTAAGGTACGATCAGACGATAACATCAGGGGATTTGGGAGTAGGGGTGCCTCAGATAAAATGTGTTTATATGCGGATGATGTCTTGTTTTTCTTGAAGGGGGGGGCGACGACGGTTCCATACCTGATGCGAATTGTAAATCAATTTGGCCAAATTTCTGGCTTCAGGGTGAACTGGATGAAATCAGTGCTACTCCCAATGGGTTATGAAATCAGGAGAACGGATGCTGATGTTAAAATATTGAAACCCACAGATGCATTGGAATATCTTGGAATAAAAATCAGTGCGAGGATCCAGGAATATATAGAATTGAATCTTGCCCCTCTGCTTAAAAGGGTTAAAAATAAAATAAGTATCTGGCAGAAAATACTGATAAGACAGGCAGATCGCATAGCTATTATTAAAATGATCCTGTTGCCGCAGGTCCTCTATGTTATATCCTCATGTCCTGTCTGGATAGGTGACCATATTTTTAATGTATTGGAGGGAATGATAAATGATCTCATATGGGGGAAAAAAAGGGTTAGGCTCAAACAAAAATACTTATGGCTCGATGAAGAAGATGGTGGTTTGTCCGTGCCTTGCTTTAGAGGCTACTATTACGCATCCCAGCTACAATGGCTAATGGCAGAGGATGATAGATTACGTCAGTATCTAGTGGGTGAGTTTGCAGGTCTCCAATATAACATTTTTAGTGTCTTGGAAGCCGGGATACTAAAAATAAAGGGTAAGAAGTGCCCTATTAGTAATATGATGCACTTGATATGGGTGAATGTCAAAAAATTATTGGGGATAAATTACTCATTAAAGATTACCCCTATATGGGGGAACATAAACCTAGGCGAGTTTCAGAAGTTAGATGATTATGTTTTTTGGGAAAAAAATGGTATTAAGTTTATTTCACAGATTGAGATAAAAGGAACACTCCGAACAATAGAAGAATTAGGACTTAGTATAAAATTAGACACCCTCACATGTTTTAGATATTTTCGGTTAAAACACGCATTTGACACCACTGAGAATAAACAGTACTTAATCACTAAACAATCAGAATTTGTAGAATTTTGTTGTCTCAATAAGGGGACCAAAATATCAATTTCACAGATATATAAAAAAATTAAAAGGGGTTTAGGGGGAGTGATAAAGTTTAATAGTGAGCAAAAATGGGCACTAGAAGTGGAACCTAATACGTTAGACTGGAGCTGTATCTATAAAAGTATTAAAAGAAGCACAGTATCGAGCAATTTTCGATTGATACAGTTCTTTATTGTCCATCGCACCTACATCACCCCATGGGTGTTGAGTAGGATGTATAAAACAAGGGATGCTAGATGCTGGAAATGTAGGATGGACAACGCGGATTTCACTCACTTGATCTGGCATTGCCCCCTAATGCAGGATTATTGGACCGAGGTTTTTCGGGAACTGACCAGATCAACTGGGTGCTCAGCTCCAATGGAGATCGCTACGGCGGTACTAGGATATATTGGGAAAATTGGTTTCGACACAGAAATAGAAAGGAATTGGGCCAAAGGATTAATGCTGGCGCGGGTTGTAGTGGCTAGGGAGTGGGGGGCGGACACACCACCAAACATCGAAGCATGGAAGAACTTATGTGGGAGGGTACGTAGATACGAATATGCCGGTACCCACAAATAAATGGAGGAAATAAATGGAGGAAGTGGAATAGGGAAGAAAAGAGATAGGAGAGAGAGGGAAGGGAAGGAAAGAGGAAGGAAGGAGGGGAGGGAGGAAAAAGAAAAAGAAAAGGAAAGAACTCTGATGTGAGATCATGAAATCAATCTCTTCTCTGCTATCTATTTACATATTCTCGCTTTTTTGCCTTATTTTCTCCCCTTTTCTCACTATTCGCGGTATCCATCAAGACAACCATGGGGGGGTGGGGGGGAGGGTAGGGGTTAAATTGTTTCTTTTCCTCTTCTCTTTTGTATATGACACGAGGAAAGAAACAGGATAGGGATATATTTTTGATGTCCAAGGATAAGTGAGCAACAAATACATGTGTATATGCTGAATTATCTTTGTTTATGTTCTGTTGAATTACTGCTTATTGATATGTTTTGTTTCTGAACTTTTTATACATGATGAAGGAAAGAAAATAAAATAAAAAGATTAAAAAAAAAATAAAAAAAAAAAATAAATGGACCCCAGATTGGGGACGTCACGTAACAGGGATTAAACTGATGAGAATAGTACTACAGAAAATACCACTCATATCGGGTGTGACAGTAAATTGCACGGCGCAGACGCAGTGACCGTGGTGTGGATTCAAACAAAGGGGAGGGAGCCAGCGTTTTTTTAACCATCTCCCTGTTTGAAAAATCAATTTAATAAATGTACCCCAGATTGGGTACGTCACGTAACAGGGATTAAACTGATGAGAATAGTACTACAGAAAATACCACTCATATCGGGTGTGACAGTAAATTGCACGGCGCAGACGCAGTGACCGTGGTGTGGATTCAAACAAAGGGGAGGGAGCCAGCGTTTTTTTAACCATATCCCCGTTCGAAAAAACAATTCAATTCACCTTTCGGGGACCCTTGGTGTTGTACGTGGCTGAGAGGTATCCAACCTTGTGCAAATGGGAAGTTTGCGGTTGGGCAAATGGACTGTTTGCGGTTGTTTGCGGTGCATTAAAAGGGTAGTTTGGTCTGTCAAAGTCTGTGAAGCGGGCGTAACCCTTATACTACCTGATCAATACAACATCAAACCTGATCGTATACACACACTGGATGTTTTAAACCACGTTGTTCAAAAAAATTTAGGATTGTTAGGTGATTTATGCCCTTTATGGATTAAAATCCAACTCTGCGTCAACTATGTAATTTTCCATGGGAGTTTTTCCATGGATCCCCTCCGGCATGCCACAGTCCAGGTGTTAGTCCCCTTGAAACAACTTTTCCATCACTACTGTGGCTAGAAAGAGTCCCTGTGGGTTTTAAAATTTGCCTGCCTATTGAAGTCAATGGCGGTGCGCCCGGTTCGCCCATTCGCAAACATTTGCAGAAACTTGCGTTTGCCGTTCATGAACGGAAAATTTTATGTTTGCGACAACTCTAGCTGGGACTGATTGACGTACGTATATTGGGTGGAGCGGGGGCCCATAGTACGTTTTATTATGTGATCCTATGAGATCTTTGTACTGCCCTGCTGTTTGCTCATGTCAGAATTACTTGCCCACTGTCTGGGAGGTATAAGGATCATTCTGATAGAATACTGATATGATCATCGGCCATGGAAACTTTATTAACTTTTTGCTTTCTAGGAACATCCAATCACTGTCACGGATGGTGTTACAGAAAGCTAGAAGACACAAATGAAGATCCGACTGACTTGATCCACAACTAAGGAACAAAAGGGTAAGCCCTGTAACAGCCCTAGCACTCTCCCTTACTGCTCAGCTCTATGGTAGATAATTGCATACCCTCGTTCCTCGACTGTATAAAACCTGAACACCCTATAATAGTGAGGGGACATGACCACCGGCTCCCTACACTTAATGCGGAGAGAGTCAGGGTCACCTAGAATCAAGCCCACAGGAAAACAGAAAAAAAGAAACAGACTTATCTTGTGTATGCAGCAGTAACAGCTTCTAGCTTCAGCACAATCCAGGAAGTTGTATAAACCGCAAGGTAAGGCAGTATGGGGAGGAGATATATAGGGAGGCAATCACTACTAATATATGACAGCTGGGAGAGGGAAGAGAGATGTCAAAACGAAAGCAAAACAAAAGAAGATCATGCAGGAGGTACTGAAGAACGTCTAACAGAACTTCTCATAGATCTGGTGGTGACAGTACCCCTCCCTCTACGAGTGGACTCCGGACACTCAGAGCCCACCTTCTCAGGATGGGACCTATGGAATTTCCAAGTCTGAGGAAGATCAAGACGGTAGGCAACGGGATTGATGACGGACAAGATTTTGTAAGGCCCAATAAACTTAGGACCCAACTTCCAGGAGGGAACATTCAATTTGATATTCTTAGTAGACAATCATACCAGATCACCAACATTCAGGTCAGGACCACACGTCTCTTATCCGCCACACGCTTATATCTCTCACTCATGCTCTTTAGATTATCCTGAATCTTTTGCCAAATAGATGACAAAGACGAGGAGAATCTCTCCTCATCAGGTAAACCAGAAGCCCCCTCTCCAGAGAATGTCCCAAACTACAGATGAAAGCCATATGCACCAAAAAATGGTGACCTATCAGAGGACTCCTGACAACGGTTATTTAAAGCGAACTCAGCAAGGGAGAGAAAAGAACACCAATCCTCCTGATTCTCTGCCACAAAACAACGCAGATATGTCTCCAGATTCTGATTGACGCGCTGTGTCTGGTCATTCGACTGCGGGTGGAAAGCAGAAGAGAATGACAACCGAACCCCCAAGCGAGAACAGAAGGCCTTCCAGAATCTGGAAACAAACTGCGTGCCCCTATCAGAGACTATGTCTGAAGGGATACCATGCAGTTTGACAATGTGATCAATAAATGCCTGCGCCAGCGTTTTAGCATTGGTCAAGCCAGGAAAAGGAACAAAATGCGTCATTTTGCTAAAACGGTCCACCACCACTAGAATCACAGTCTTCCCCAAGGAACGAGGCAGGTCTGTAATGAAATCCATGGACAGATGTGTCCAAGGATGGGAAGGAATGGGTAACGGAAGGAGAGGACCCGATGGACGTGAATGAGGGACTTTGGCACAAGCGCAGGTCTCACAGGCTGCCACAAAACCCTCAACCGACTTACGAAGAGCCGGCCACCAGAATCTCTGAGCAAAGAGATCCACTGTGTCTCTACCCCCCAGGTGCCCAGCAAGGACATTATCGTGGTGCTCCTTAAAAACCGTCATAAAGTGAGAGGCACATACAACCTCCCAGGAGGACAAAGATCAGGAGCCTCTGCCTGGGCTGCCTGAACCTCTACCTCCAATTCAGGATAAAGAGCAGACACAACCACCCCTTCAGCCAAAATGGGACCCGGGTCTTCAAAGTTCCCCCCTCCTGGAAAACAACGTGACAGGGCATCCGCCTTCACATTCTTAACCCCAAGGCGGAACGTGACAACAAAATTAAACCTTGAAAAGAACAAAGACCATCTGGCCTGTCTCGGGTTCAGAGGCTTGGCTGACTCCAAGTAGGCCAAATTCTTATGGTCGGTAAACACAGTAATAGGGTGTCTGGCTCCCTCTAGCCAATGGCACCATTCCTCACAAACTAACTTGATGGCCAACAACTCCCTATCTCCCACATCATAATTTCTCTCTGCGGAGGAGAGTTTCTTCGAGAAAAAGGCACACGGTCGCCATTTGGCAGGAGAGGGACCCTGAGACAAGACCGCACCCACACCCACCTCAGAAGCATCCACCTCAACCTATGAAGGGCAGAGAGATATCAGGTTGTACCAAGATGGGAGCGGAAGCAAAACTCTCCTTGATACTAGAAAAGGTCTTACGAGCCTCTACCGACCAGGAAGAAAAATCTACCCCCTTTCTAGTCATATCAGTGAGTGGCTTAACAACAGAGGAATAATTCAAAATAAACTTCCTGTAATAATTGGCAAAACCCAAAAAACGCATTAGCGCCTTCTGATTCTCAGGAAGCTCCCACTCAAGCACATCGCGGACCTTATCTGGGGTCCATACAAAATCCAGAAGCGGAGAGAAGAAACCCGAGAAATTGAATCTTCGGAACCACAAACACACATTTTTCCAGTTTAGCGTACAATTTATTCTCCCGCAGGATGAGCAAGACCTGATGTAGGTGGTCCTTATGAGTTTTGAAATCAGGAGAAAAAAATCAAAATGTCATCTAGATACACTAGTACAAATTTCCCCATTAAATGATAAAAAATGCTGTTCACAAAATGCTGAAAGACGGCTGGAGCATTCATCAAACCAAAAGGCATAACCAAATTCTCAAAATTGCCCTCAGGGGTATTGAAGGCCGTCTTCCTTTAGTCTCCTTCTCTGACCCTGACCAGGTTGTATGCCCCTTTTAAATCCAACTTGGAAAAAACTTTAGCCCCAACAATCTGGTTAAACAGGTCCGGGATCAGAGGAAGCGGATAAGGGTCACAAATTGTGATACTGTTTAACTCCCTGAAATCCAGACATGGTCTTAAAGAACCATCTTTTTTCTTAACAAAGAAAAAAAGAGCGGCAACAGGTGACTTTGAGGGTCGTATGTGTCCCTTTCTCAGGCTCTCAGAGATATAAGCATGCATAGCGACCCTTTCAGGTTGGGAGAGATTATATAAACGAGATTTAGGCAGCTTGGCGCCTGGGATGAGATTAATAGGGCAATTATACTCCTTGTGAGGGGGCAGCTCCTGAACACCACTCTCAGAAAACACATCCGAAAATAGAGAAAAGATGGTACAGTCTTAGTAGAAACCTCTAAAACAGATGTCGTAAGGCAAATCTCTCTGCAAAAGTCACTCCAACCATTTATTTGCCTCGCTTGCCAATCAATGGTGGGGTTATGTTTAGTGAGCCAGGGTAGCCCCAACACTAGAGGAGTAGGCAACCCGCTTAGGACGAAACATGACACATCCTCAACATGAGTATCACTCACAATCAAACGGATATTGTGAACTATGCCCTTTAACGATTTCTGAGAAAGTGGAGCGGAATCAATAGCAAAAACAGGTATATCCTTTCCCAAAGTGCATACCTGGAAACCATGTGTTATAGCAAATTGATTATCAATGAGATTGACAGCTGCTCCACTATCTACAAAAATCTCACAAAAAATGTTCTTGCTCTCTAGCGCCAGGTAGGACAAAATGGGAACTACAAGCAAACGGAAAACCTTCAATTTCCGCATCAACCTTGCCAATTGTAACAGATGGAAAGTTTTTAGAGGATTTTTTTATTTTTGTTTCTTTATTACTCTAAAAAAAATGCCTGAATCTCCTAGAGGGACAAACATTTGCCAAATTATTTATACCTCCACAACAAAAACAAACCCTCCTCTGAGAGCTGAATCTTCTATTGTCAGAGACAAGCAAACCCAGCTGCATGGGCTCCTGCTCAGAGGGGATTGAGGGGGACTGAGACCCCTGCGCACTGAATGAGACCGCCCCACTGTCCCTGGACTGAGTATGACAGGAAGGAATTATCTTTCCTCTCTAAGACGCCTGTCAATACGAACGGCCCGAGACATGGCAGAGTTCAAGGAGGTAGGTCTCTCATGAAAGGCAAATGCATCTTTCAATCCCTGTGAAAGACCATGGCAAAATTGACTTCAGAGTGCAGCATCATTCCAACCAGTATCAGCTGCCCATCTCCGAAATTCTGAACAGTATATCTCTGCGGACTGTTTACCCTGGCATAAAAGATGTAGTCTAGACCCAGGCAGAACAATACGATCCGGAACATCATATATCTGACCCAGGGCTAAAAAAAATTCATCCACTGAACAGAGGGGCCTTGACCCCACCGGCAGCGAAAAGGCCCAAGACTGAGCATTATCCCTTAGCAGCGAGATGATGATCCCCACCCTCTGCTCCTCATCACCAGAGGAATGGGGAAGTAGGCGAAAAATGGAGTTTGCAAGCCTCTCTAAAACTAACAAAATTCTCACTACCCCCGGAGAACGTATCCGGGAGCGAGATCTTAGGCTCAGAACAAACTCCATGAATGCAGGCTGAACCGGTCACCTGAAACTGAGATACAGTTTTACGGAGATCTGCTACCTCCAATGAATGCGTTCAGTCAAAAGTGAAACCGAATCCATGCTTGAGGCGGTTTAGGCGGTTTATAATGTCACGGATGGTGTTACAGAAAACTAGAAGACACAAATGAAGATCCGACTGACTTCATCCAAAACTAAGGAACAAAAGGGTAAGCCCTGTAACAGCCCTAGCACTCTCCCTTACTGCTCAGCCTATGCAAAAATCTCTATGGTAGATAATTGCATACCCTCGTTCATCGATGGTATAACACCTGAACACCCTATAATAGTGAGGGGACACGACCACCGGCTCCCTACACTTAATGTGGAGGGAGTCAGGGTCACCTAGAATCAAGCCCACAGGAAAACAGAAATAAAGAAACAGACTTATCTTGTGGATGCAGCAGTAACAGCTTCTAGCTTCAGCACAATCCAGGAAGTTGCATAAACTGCAAGGTAAGGCAGTATGGGGAGGAGATATATAGGGAGGCAATCACTGCTAATAGATGACAGCTGGGAGAGGGAGGAGAGATGTCAAAACGAAAGCAAAACAAATGAAGATCATGCAGGAGGTACTGAAGAACGTCTAACAGAACTTCTCAAAGGTCTGGTGGTGACAATCACTTGCCATTGTGCTCAAGCACCAGGGAGTCTGTTTTTATAAAAAAAAAAAAAAAAAAAAATGACTGCCTGGTCAGGCAGTTTAGTTGGTGGGATCTATCGTAGGAATGATCATATTTTTATGGCCAATCATTATCTTACATATATGGCCAACTTTAGAAGTGCACCACATAAATTGAAATTCAGCTTAAAATGGTCTGAACCGGGGGGGGGGGGGGGGGGCGGAGCTAGCGCCAGATGAAGATGGTGGTGTGTGTCTGAGCTCCGTCTGATAAGCATTGCTTTACTGCAGCCTACGTTTGCTATACTGACCAGATCATGGTGAAAATCGGCAACCCGAGACAAGGGGATACTCTGCATCACCAGAAGCCATCCGTTACTTCTGGAGAAATGGATAAATTCATTAAAAAAGCGGCGGCCGTACACGTCGCTAAAGAATCCAAAATGGCGCTCGCGGCTGCTCCTGAGGATGAGTTCCAGAACTCAGAGGGAAGAGACAGCGACTCAGAAGACACTGGAGGCCGTCAAAACCTTCCTATCTCCAGAAAGTACCTGAAATCGGTCCTCTCCAAAGCCCTGGAACCGCTAGTAAGCGAAGTCTCCTCCATGCGACAGGACATTAAGCACATTGGAGGAAGGGTGGAAGATCTAGAAACCGCTCATAACGCCGCGCTAGACTTCCAGGCGGCTGCTTCAAATAGCCTACAAGCGGTGCAAAATCACCTGAATTACATGCATGCTGCCCTTGAGGACCAAGAGAATCAGGGCAGAAGGAACAATCTGAGGTTCCGAGGACTGCCCGAATCTATTCTTAACTCAGAAATTCTGGAGGCAGTGAAGGCCCTATGCGAACAGCTACTGGGTCCCGACTACCCTAGCCCGATCATTGAAAGGGCTCACAGGGCTCTCTGCCCTAAACCTAAACCAGCCGAGCCGCCCAGAGACATAATCTGCCGGTTTTTAAACTTCCAAGACAAGGAAGCCATAATGGAGTGTGCCAGGAAAAGATTGGAAGTACTGTTCAGGGATTATCGCATCCATGTTTACCAGGACTTAGCACCGATTACCCTGAAAAAAACGCAAGGCACTTAAGCCCCTGACAGAGTGGCTCATCCAAAGGAAAATTATCTATAGATGGACTTTCACCTTTGGCATCTTGTTCCTTTACAATGGGAGCAGGATCACAATCAGAACCCATGCTGACCTTGAACAAGTGTTTCAGCACCTGGAGATTCCCAGCATGGAGATTGAAAATTGGGACATCATCCAGGATGTCGCCTCCTTGCCTGCTGTTCCTAAGCCGCAACCCTTTGAACCCAGGAGGACCCCTAAAGCCCATCGTCAGAAGAAGAAGACCAACTCGATTACACCTAGACGTCTCTCCATAGACTCCTTTTGATTCACCCTGTGTCTACCTTATCTGTTAATTGCTAAACCAAGAGTTATTCTCCCTGAAAGAAGTTGAAGAAATGATTCCAACCTTCCTCTCATAAGTATTCTTGCATCGATTACATATTCTGTCTCCAGATCTATGTCCCCCTTTGTCCCCCGCTTTCCTAATTTTCCCCTCCCCTTCCCCCCACTACACAAAAACTTATAACAGTCTGGGTCCTGGAAGAGGAGCTACCCTTAGCCTTTATTTTAATGAAGCTGGGGCTACCTTTTCTCCCCTGACCCCATGTCCCTAGTCTCTTGATGCCCCCTACTGTCTGGTCGGTAGACTCAGAGCTGGAAGTGATCCCCTGGTTTGCTCCCAACCTCTGGTGTTTTGTTTATTGCCTCCTTGGTAAAGCTCTGCTATTATAAGGGTTTACCCAATTTCCCCCTTATTGAGTGATAACGTTGCAGATATACTGCTTATGTTTTTTGTTTTTCTCTTATTACTTTAGTTATTATGTTCTTTTTGTTTCCACATCACCAGAAGACTCCAGAAGAATGGTTTTGGTATGGGCTGCACATCGAAGGTTAAACCTCTCCTTAACACTGGATATCAATTTCTCTTGCCAGAAGCTTAAAGATTACTATCTTTCCATAACCTGCATGAAATTTACCTCTCTTTGCGTCCCAAATGAATGACCTTAAGATAGCATCTTACAACGTTAGAGGCTTTAACTCTCCATCTAAAAGAGGTCAGGTATTTGGGATGCTGAGGAGAAAAGGGGTATCAGTGGTGTTTCTTCAGGAAACGCACCTGAAGCTTGGCCATTTCCCCAATCTTACACACTCATACTTTTCCCAATGGTTCCACAGTGGCTCCAATACATCAAACTCTAGAGGTGTTAGCATAGGGTTGCAGAAAGGTGTTCAGTTCCAGCTTCTAGACCAATGTTTAGACCCGGAAGAGAGGTTCCTAATGCTGAAAGGAAAAATCTTCCAACATATCTATACCTTTGTCAACGTGTATGTTCCTAATAGGAAACAAATTCCCTGGTTAAAAAACATTTTGGACAAAGTTAGCAACTTTAGGGAAGGTTCCTTAGTGCTGGGAGGAGACTTTAATCTGGTATTGAATCCCCTATTGGATTCTTCCTCTGGTAAATCTGCACATTCTCAGTCAGCTATTCGCTCCCTGACTTCTAAACTATGGAAGGCCCAACTTATTGATGCTTGGCGCACTTTCCACCCAGACACTAAGGACTACTCTTTATACTCAACAGTCCATGGCTCATACCAGTGTCTGGACTACTTCTTTGTCTCTAAAGATCATCTGCAGAACTGTAAAGATACAAGTATAGGAAACATCCTCCTATCCGACCACTCCCCTATATACCTGTCCCTCACTCCACCAAGAAAGAGAAAAACCTTTATATCTTGGAGGTTGAATGAGCAACTTTTAGGGAATGCTGACTCTAGATTGAAAATAAAAACGGTCCTAAATGACTACTTTCATCTAAATGCCTCCCCAGAAATATCTCCTCAGACCTTATGGGATGCCCACAAGGCTGTCGTCGGAGGACAATGCATTAGCATTGGTGCCCATCTTGAAAAAATCTAGGAACCAACAAATAGACGAGTTACATGAGAAAATCACCAGATTAGAACAATCCCATAAAGTTTCCCTACTCATGACCCACCTAGAAGAATTAAATGGCTATAGGCGCTCCCTAAGACCTACTTAACACCCTTTCAGTGAAATACTACCTCAACTCACAACACAAGGTCTTTGCTCATGGTAACAAAGCTTCCAGATTTGTTATGAATAGGGTCAAGATGAGGAAGTCAAATAATTTTGTTCACAAACTCACAACCGCGTCAGGTTCACACATTTTTTACTCAGATTTAATCACATTGCAATTTAGAGGCTTTTATGAATCCCTGTACAATCTAGATGCTCCCACCCCTCCTATCCCTTCCCCTGAGCTCTCGTCTCCTCTTTCTGCTTACCTGGAAAAACTACACCTTCCTTCTCTATCCGAGGAGAATAGAATATTGCTGGCTTCCCCTTTCACACCAACAGAACTTCTAGAGGTTATCCGTAGCTCCCCCAAAGGGAAAAGCCCTGGCCCAGATGGCCTACCCATTTCATATTACTCTACATTCCACGATATCCTCATTCCTCACCTAATTCCACTTTACAACCTAACCCTGTCCAACACCCCCTTGTCCAATGACATGACCAAAGCTCATATCGTTTTAATTCCCAAAGAGGGCAAGGACCCTACACTCTGCCCCAGCTACAGGCCCATCTATCTCCTTAACTTTGACCTTAAATTGCTAGCCAAAATGCTGGCAAACCGCTTAGCATCCATTCTGCCTTCTCTGATTCACAGAGATCAGTCTGGCTTTGTTAGGGGGAGAGAGGGCAAAGACAATACCGCTAGAGTCCTCAATATTCTTTACCACAAAATAAAAGGCCTTGCCCTTAGTCCTTCTCAGCACAGATGCTGAGAAGGCTTTTGATAGGGTTAAATGGTCCTTCATGAAATCGGTCCTTTCCTCACAAAAATTTCCAGCCCCTTTCCTATCAGCTATAGATGCCATGTACTCTAAGGCCTTCGCCTCTATATCGGTTAATAACACCATCTCCTCCCCCTTTCTGATTAGCAATGGTACTCGGCAAGGTTGCCCCCTTTCCCCCCTTCTTTTTGTTTTAACTATGGAACCCCTCTTGCAAACCATCAGATCCGATAAAGACATCAAGGGAATAGACCTTGGGGATCAGGAACACAAGACGGCGGCCTTTGCTGACTATCTGCTGGTAATGATTAGTAACCCTACCGTTGCTCTCCCCAAGATCTATCAACATTTAGAAACGTTTGGCAAATTCTCCAACTTTAAGGTTAATCATAGTAAACTCCTAATTATACACACCGGCCATTCTACTCCCTTGACAAAACGGCTAGAACAAAAATCCCTTTAATTGGTCAAGCCCTCACCTAACATACTTGAAGGCTATTGGAATAATGTTTTGTGGACAGATGAGACCAAAATAGATTATTTTTTTAAATAAGAATCATTATGGTGGAAGAAAGTAAAATGTTCCAGTATAAAAACCTCATTCTGTCTGTGAAACACGGTGGTGGAGGAATCATGGTCTGGTCCTGCTTTGCTGCATCTGTGCCAATGTTTTGCTCTATCTGAGCCATGATGGCATACCATTATTGATAGAACAATGAATTTTGAATTATATATGCTAAAATAATGGGTGAGCACACTTCATTTGGACTTATACAATCTAAAATTTAAGTAAATCAAACAGTTGTATAGTTCACACGTGTATAACACATCATTATAAAATAGAATAAGAGAGTTAGGATAGAGGGATGGCACTCTAGTCATAGACAGTGCATGGAATAGAAATATTTATTAATAATTAATATCAGCTAGCTTGGTTATGCCAGGAGATGATGATAAAAGAAATATGTAATAAAATAAAATAAAATACAATGTGGGAGATGAGTCTTCAATTAGATGCTCCTAATAAAATCAAAATAGACATAATCCATATGAAGATAAAATACCGTATTGTATAGGTAATGAACAAAATAGTCGATGAAAGAGTAATCAAATGAAACAATAATCAAAATGAAAAATAGTTAATAATTAAAAATAATTAAAAATAAAAATAAAATAAAAATAAAAAAATCCTTTGAAGTAGTGGTGTGATCAAAGTTCTGTAAATAAATGTAGGTAGTTGATCCAATGGTATCCCCAAAGTAGAATAGGTAAGTCAATTAGGTCGGTAGGTGGGGACCTCTTTTAAGAGGTATAATAGTATTATGTTCTGCCCTTTTATCCCGGGTATATAAGGTGTACACCTATAATTTAAGGGTTAATGCAATATTGGTACTGGTCGCTCTTGTTCTCAGACTGGTGGAAACAGTTTACTTAGGTGGAGAGTGGTCCAGTAGTCATAGGTTGATTTGTATATACTGCTTGGTTAGCAGGTACATTACCCTCCTTCGATCGGCTGGTGAGTGGCTCCCGGCAGGCGTGCGGCGTCCGCGTGTGTTGTTCCCGCTCGCAGGGCGGGATGCTCTGCCTATTCGTTCCTGCAGGTGTTCGTCACTTCCGGTGACGTCACCTATACTCACTCGCTTTCCCGCTTGTTTCTCGTCGGCGTTCCACGTGGGGGCCGGTTGGCGGGAAAAATTTGAATCTTCTAGTAGATGTTGTACTCCGGAGTTTTATGGTTTTTAGGATCCTTATTTCTTTCTAGCTAGAGTGACTTGGGTATGGCTACCGCAAAAAACCCCATACGCGTTTCGGAGCTTGCTGCTCCTTCTTCAGTGGGAATGGGTAGCCTCTCTTGTTTGGACCAGATATAGGGTCCTGATTAGGTCCAATTAGTAATTGGGGGAGTGGTCTCAAATGTTGTGCCTTGGTGCTTGGTAACATCTGGTCATGGATCAGTGGATCGGGAAAATACAGTTGGTTTATCTCAAAAAATCATAAGAATAAAGTTGATTTATCTCAAAAAAAATTTGGATCGATAATATTCTTATTTTTGGAATGGATATCAAATTTGTATGAGAGAGATGAAATAGATGAAAATAATATATACTAGATATAATAATCCAAGATGAGGGTTACAGATACAGTGAAGATGAAAACAATAATGATAATATTTATCAGTGGCAATATGAGCCCTAGAGATACAAACGATATTAACCCCTTAAGTAGGGATGAGCGAACTCGAACTGTATAGTTCGGGTTCGTACCGAATTTTGGGGTGTCCGTGACACGGACCCGAACCCGGACATTTTCGTAAAAGTCCGGGTTTGGGTTCGGTGTTCGTCGCTTTCTTCGCGCTTTTGTGACGCTTTCTTGGCGCTTTTTGAAAGGCTGCAAAGCAGCCAATCAACAAGCGTCATACTACTTGCCCCAAGAGGCCATCACAGCCATGCCTACTATTGGCATGGCTGTGATTGGCCAGAGCACCATGTGACCCAGCCTCTATTTAAGCTGGAGTCACATAGCGCCGCCCGTCACTCTGCTCTGATTAGCGTAGGGAGAGGTTGCGGCTGCGACAGTAGGGCGAGATTAGGCAGATTAACTCCTCCAAAGGACTTGATTAACTGATCGATCTGCAGCTGTGGATCATTGAGCTGCTGATCCTCAATTGCTCACTGTTTTTAGGCTGCACAGACCGTTTGTCAGTCACATTTTTCTGGGGTGATCGGCGGCCATTTTGTGTCTTGTGGTGCGCCAGCACAAGCTGCGACCAAGTGCATTTAACCCTCAATGGTGTGGTTGTTTTTTGGCTAAAGCCTACATCAGGGTGAAGCTGTCACACCAAGTGCATTTAACCAGCAATAGTCTGTTCATTTTTTGGCCATATACAAAATCAGGGGCAAGCTGCGCCTGTCACCAAGTGCATTTAACCCTCAATGGTGTGGTTGTTTTTTGGCTAAAGCCTACATCAGGGTGAAGCTGTCACACCAAGTGCATTTAACCAGCAATAGTCTGTTCATTTTTTGGCCATATACAAAATCAGGGGCAAGCTGCGCCTGTCACCAAGTGCATTTAACCCTCAATGGTGTGGTTGTTTTTTGGCTAAAGCCTACATCAGGGTGAAGCTGTCACACCAAGTGCATTTAACCAGCAATAGTCTGTTCATTTTTTGGCCATATACAAAATCAGGGGCAAGCTGCGCCTGTCACCAAGTGCATTTAACCCTCAATGGTGTGGTTGTTTTTTGGCTAAAGCCTACATCAGGGTGAAGCTGTCACACCAAGTGCATTTAACCAGCAATAGTCTGTTCATTTTTTGGCCATATACTAAATCAGGGGCAAGCTGCGCCTGTCACCAAGTGCATTTAACCCTCAATGGTGTGGTTGTTTTTTGGCTAAAGCCTACATCAGGGTGAAGCTGTCACACCAAGTGCATTTAACCAGCAATAGTCTGTTTATTTTTTGGCCATATCCCAGTCTAATTCTGTCACTAAATCCATACCGGTCACCCAGCGCCTAAATACTAGGCCTCAAATTTATATCCCGCTAAATCTGTCCCTAGTGCTGTAGCTGGGCGAGTTATTTAGTGTCCGTTCAAGCACATTTCTTGTTCTGGGTTGAAATACAATTCCCAATTTAGAAATTTCATAATTTAGTGGTTTCTGCTATATCAGAGCTATTTGAAATCTATCCCTAAAAGGGTATATAATATTCAAGGTGCACATTGGGTCATTCAGAATAACTTCACACACACCCGCTACTGTGTATTTCCAAGTCTAATTCTGTCACTAAACCCATACCTGTCACGCAGCGCCTAAATACTAGGCCTCAAATTTATATCCAGCTAAATCTGTCCCTAGTGCTGTAGCTGGGCGAGTTATTTAGTGTCCGTTCAAGCACATTTCTTGTTCTGGGTTGAAATACAATTCCCAATTTAGCAATTTCATAATTTAGTGGTTTCTGCTATATCAGAGCTATTTGAAATCTATCCCTAAAAGGGTATATAATATTCAAGGTGCACATTGGGTCATTCAGAATAACTTCACACACACCCGCTACTGTGTATTTCCAAGTCTAATTCTGGCACTAAACCCATACCTGTCACCCAGCGCCTAAATACTAGGCCTCAAATTTATATCCCGCTAAATCTGTCCTTAGTGCTGTAGCTGGGCGAGTTATTTAGTGTCCGTTCAAGCACATTTCTTGTTCTGGGTTGAAATACAATTCCCAATTTAGCAATTTCATAATTTAGTGGTTTCTGCTATATCAGAGCTATTTGAAATCTATCCCTAAAAGGGTATATAATATTCAAGGTGCACATTGGGTCATTCAGAATAACTTCACACACACCCGCTACTGTGTATTTCCAAGTCTAATTCTGGCACTAAATCCATACCTGTCACCCAGCGCCTAAATACTAGGCCTCAAATTTATATCCCGCTAAATCTGTCCTTAGTGCTGTAGCTGGGCGAGTTATTTAGTGTCCGTTCAAGCACATTTCTTGTTCTGGGTTGAAATACAATTCCCAATTTAGCAATTTCATAATTTAGTGGTTTCTGCTATATCAGAGCTATTTGAAATCTATCCCTAAAAGGGTATATAATATTCAAGGTGCACATTGGGTCATTCAGAATAACTTCACACACACCCGCTACTGTGTATTTCCAAGTCTAATTCTGGCACTAAACCCATACCTGTCACCCAGCGCCTAAATACTAGGCCTCAAATTTATATCCCGCTAAATCTGTCCTTAGTGCTGTAGCTGGGCGAGTTATTTAGTGTCCGTTCAAGCACATTTCTTGTTCTGGGTTGAAATACAATTCCCAATTTAGCAATTTCATAATTTAGTGGTTTCTGCTATATCAGAGCTATTTGAAATCTATCCCTAAAAGGGTATATAATATTCAAGGTGCACATTGGGTCATTCAGAATAACTTCACACACACCCGCTACTGTGTATTTCCAAGTCTAATTCTGGCACTAAACCCATACCTGTCACCCAGCGCCTAAATACTAGGCCTCAAATTTATATCCCGCTAAATCTGTCCTTAGTGCTGTAGCTGGGCGAGTTATTTAGTGTCCGTTCAAGCACATTTCTTGTTCTGGGTTGAAATACAATTCCCAATTTAGCAATTTCATAATTTAGTGGTTTCTGCTATATCAGAGCTATTTGAAATCTATCCCTAAAAGGGTATATAATATTCAAGGTGCACATTGGGTCATTCAGAATAACTTCACACACACCCGCTACTGTGTATTTCCAAGTCTAATTCTGGCACTAAACCCATACCTGTCACCCAGCGCCTAAATACTAGGCCTCAAATTTATATCCCGCTAAATCTGTCCTTAGTGCTGTAGCTGGGCGAGTTATTTAGTGTCCGTTCAAGCACATTTCTTGTTCTGGGTTGAAATACAATTCCCAATTTAGCAATTTCATAATTTAGTGGTTTCTGCTATATCAGAGCTATTTGAAATCTATCCCTAAAAGGGTATATAATATTCAAGGTGCACATTGGGTCATTCAGAATAACTTCACACACACCCGCTACTGTGTATTTCCAAGTCTAATTCTGGCACTAAACCCATACCTGTCACCCAGCGCCTAAATACTAGGTCTCAAATTTATATCCCGCTAAATCTGTCCTTAGTGCTGTAGCTGGGCGAGTTATTTAGTGTCCGTTCAAGCACATTTCTTGTTCTGGGTTGAAATACAATTCCCAATTTAGCAATTTCATAATTTAGTGGTTTCTGCTATATCAGAGCTATTTGAAATCTATCCCTAAAAGGGTATATAATATTCAAGGTGCACATTGGGTCATTCAGAATAACTTCACACACACCCGCTACTGTGTATTTCTAAGTCTAATTCTGTCACTAAACCCATACCTGTCACCCAGCGCCTAAATACTAGGCCTCAAATTTATATCCTGCTAAATCTCTCGTTAACGCTGTCCTGTTGTGGCTGGGAAAGTTATTTAGTGTCCGTCAAAGCACATTTCTTGTTCTGGGTTGAAATACAATTCCCAATTTAGCAATTTCATAATTTAGTGGTTTCTGCTATATCAGAGCTATTTGAAATCTATCCCTAAAAGGGTATATAATATTCAAGGTGCACATTGGGTCATTCAGAATAACTTCACACACACCCGCTACTGTGTATTTCCAAGTCTAATTCTGGCACTAAACCCATACCTGTCACCCAGCGCCTAAATACTAGGCCTCAAATTTATATCCTGCTAAATCTCTCGTTAACGCTGTCCTGTTGTGGCTGGGAAAGTTATTTAGTGTCCGTCAAAGCACATTTTTTGTTCTGGGTTGAAATACAATTCCCAATTTAGCAATTTCATAATTTAGTGGTTTCTGCTATATCAGAGCTATTTGAAATCTATCCCTAAAAGGGTAGATCATATTGAAGGTGCACATAGGGTCATTCAGAATAACTTCACACACACGCTTCTGTGCATTTCCAAGTCTAATTCTGTCACTAAATCCATACCGGTCACCCAGCGCCTAAATACTAGGCCTCAAATTTATATCCCGCTGAATTTGAATACAATACATTGGGCCAAATAATATATTTGTTGTTGTGGTGAACCATAACAATGAGAAAAACATCTAGTAAGGGACGCGGACGTGGACATGGTCGTGGTGGTGTTAGTGGACCCTCTGGTGCTGGGAGAGGACGTGGCCGTTCTGCCACATCCACACGTCCTAGTGTACCAACTACCTCAGGTCCCAGTAGCCGCCAGAATTTACAGCGATATATGGTGGGGCCCAATGCCGTTCTAAGGATGGTAAGGCCTGAGCAGGTACAGGCATTAGTCAATTGGGTGGCCGACAGTGGATCCAGCACGTTCACATTATCTCCCACCCAGTCTTCTGCAGAAAGCGCACAGATGGCGCCTGAAAACCAACCCCATCAGTCTGTCACATCACCCCCATGCATACCAGGGAAACTGTCTCAGCCTCAAGTTATGCAGCAGTCTCTTATGCTGTTTGAAGACTCCGCTGGCAGGGTTTCCCAAGGGCATCCACCTAGCCCTTCCCCAGCGGTGAAAGACATAGAATGCACTGACGCACAACCACTTATGTTTCCTGATGATGAGGACATGGGAATACCACCTCAGCATGTCTCTGATGATGACGAAACACAGGTGCCAACTGCTGCGTCTTTCTGCAGTGTGCAGACTGAACAGGAGGTCAGGGATCAAGACTGGGTGGAAGACGATGCAGGGGACGATGAGGTCCTAGACCCCACATGGAATGAAGGTCGTGCCACTGACTTTCACAGTTCGGAGGAAGAGGCAGTGGTGAGACCGAGCCAACAGCGTAGCAAAAGAGGGAGCAGTGGGCAAAAGCAGAACACCCGCCGCCAAGAGACTCCGCCTGCTACTGACCGCCGCCATCTGGGACCGAGCACCCCAAAGGCAGCTTCAAGGAGTTCCCTGGCATGGCACTTCTTCAAACAATGTGCTGACGACAAGACCCGAGTGGTTTGCACGCTGTGCCATCAGAGCCTGAAGCGAGGCATTAACGTTCTGAACCTGAGCACAACCTGCATGACCAGGCACCTGCATGCAAAGCATGAACTGCAGTGGAGTAAACACCTTAAAACCAAGGAAGTCACTCAGGCTCCCCCTGCTACCTCTTCTGCTGCTGCCGCCTCGGCCTATTCTGCTGCTGCCGCCTCGGCCTCTTCCTCCGCCTCTGGAGGAACGTTGGCACCTGCCGCCCAGCAAACAGGGGATGTACCACCAACACCACCACCTCCGTCACCAAGCGTCTCAACCATGTCACACGCCAGCGTTCAGCTCTCCATCTCACAAACATTTGATAGAAAGCGTAAATTCCCACCTAGCCACCCTCGATCCCTGGCCCTGAATGCCAGCATTTCTAAACTACTGGCCTATGAAATGCTGTCATTTAGGCTGGTGGACACAGACAGCTTCAAACAGCTCATGTCGCTTGCTGTCCCACAGTATGTTGTTCCCAGCCGGCACTACTTCTCCAAGAGAGCCGTGCCTTCCCTGCACAACCAAGTATCCGATAAAATCAAGTGTGCACTGCGCAACGCCATCTGTGGCAAGGTCCACCTAACCACAGATACGTGGACCAGTAAGCACGGCCAGGGACGCTATATCTCCCTAACTGCACACTGGGTAAATGTAGTGGCAGCTGGGCCCCAGGCGGAGAGCTGTTTGGCGCACGTCCTTCCGCCGCCAAGGATCGCAGGGCAACATTCTTTGCCTCTTGTTGCCACCTCCTCCTTCTCGGCTTCCTCCTCCTCTTCTTCCACCTGCTCATCCAGTCAGCCACACACCTTCACCACCAACTTCAGCACAGCCCGGGGTAAACGTCAGCAGGCCATTCTGAAACTCATATGTTTGGGGGACAGGCCCCACACCGCACAGGAGTTGTGGCGGGGTATAGAACAACAGACCGACGAGTGGTTGCTGCCGGTGAGCCTCAAGCCCGGCCTGGTGGTGTGTGATAATGGGCGAAATCTCGTTGCAGCTCTGGGACTAGCCAATTTGACGCACATCCCTTGCTTGGCGCATGTGCTGAATTTGGTGGTGCAGAAGTTCATTCACAACTACCCCGACATGTCAGAGCTGCTGCATAAAGTGCGGGCCGTCTGTTCGCGCTTCCGGCGTTCACATCCTGCTGCTGCTCGCCTGTCTGCGCTACAGCGTAACTTCGGCCTTCCCGCTCACCGCCTCATATGCGACGTGCCCACCAGGTGGAACTCCACCTTGCACATGCTGGACAGACTGTGCGAGCAGCAGCAGGCCATAGTGGAGTTTCAGCTGCAGCACGCACGGGTCAGTCGCACTACAGAACAGCACCACTTCACCACCAATGACTGGGCCTCCATGCGAGACCTGTGTGCCCTGTTGCGCTGTTTCGAGTACTCCACCAACATGGCCAGTGGCGATGACACCGTTATCAGCGTTACAATACCACTTCTATGTCTCCTTGAGAAAACACTTAGGGCGATGATGGAAGAGGAGGTGGCCCAGGAGGAGGAGGAGGAGGAGGAGGAAGAGGGGTCATTTTTAGCACTTTCAGGCCAGTCTCTTCGAAGTGACTCAGAGGGAGGTTTTTGGCAACAGCAGAGGCCAGGTACAAATGTGGCCAGCCAGGGCCCACTACTGGAGGACGAGGAGGACGAGGATGAGGAGGAGGTGGAGGAGGATGAGGATGAAGCATGGTCACAGCGGGGTGGCACCCAACGCAGCTCGGGTCCATCACTGGTGCGTGGCTGGGGGGAAAGGCAGGACGATGACGATACGCCTCCCACAGAGGACAGCTTGTCCTTATCCCTGGGCAGCCTGGCACACATGAGCGACTACATGCTGCAATGCCTGCGCAACGACAGCAGAGTTGCCCACATTTTAACCTGTGCGGACTACTGGGTTGCCACCCTGCTGGATCCACGCTACAAAGACAATGTGCCCACCTTACTTCCTGCACTGGAGCGTGATAGGAAGATGCGCGAGTACAAGCGCACGTTGGTAGACGCGCTACTGAGAGCATTCCCAAATGTCACAGGGGAACAAGTGGAAGCCCAAGGCCAAGGCAGAGGAGGAGCAAGAGGTCGCCAAGGCAGCTGTGTCATGGCCAGCTCCTCTGAGGGCAGGGTTAGCATGGCAGAGATGTGGAAAACTTTTGTCAACACGCCACAGCTAACTGCACCACCACCTGATACGCAACGTGTTAGCAGGAGGCAACATTTCACTAACATGGTGGAACAGTACGTGTGCACACCCCTCCACGTACTGACTGATGGTTCGGCCCCATTCAACTTCTGGGTCTCTAAATTGTCCACGTGGCCAGAGCTAGCCTTTTATGCCTTGGAGGTGCTGGCCTGCCCGGCAGCCAGCGTTTTGTCTGAACGTGTATTCAGCACGGCAGGGGGCGTCATTACAGACAAACGCAGCCGCCTGTCTACAGCCAATGTGGACAAGCTGACGTTCATAAAAATGAACCAGGCATGGATCCCACAGGACCTGTCCGTCCCTTGTCCAGATTAGACATTAACTACCTCCCCATAACCATATATTATTGGACTCCAGGGCACTTCCTCATTCAATCCTATTTTTATTTTCATTTTACCATTATATTGCGATGCTACCCAAAGTTGAATGAACCTCTCCTCTGCCTGTGTGCTAGGCCTAAATATATGCCAATGGACTGTTGCAGTGGTGGCTGACATGAAGCCTGATTCTCTGCTATGACATGCAGACTGATTCTCTGCTGACATGAAGCCAGATCCTCTGTTACGGGACCTCTCTCCTCTGCCTGTGTGTGTGCTGGGCCTAAATATATGCCAATGGACTGTTGCAGTGGTGGCTGACGTGAAGCCTCATTCTCTGCTATGACATGCAGACTAATTCTCTGCTGACATGAAGCCAGATTGTCTGTTACGGGACCTCTCTCCTCTGCCTGTGTGCTGGGCCTAAATATATGCCAATGGACTGTTGCAGTGGTGGCTGACGTGAAGCCTCATTCTCTGCTATGACATGCAGACTGATTCTCTGCTGACATGAAGCCAGATCGTCTGTTACGGGACCTCTCTGCTCTGCCTGTGTGCTAGGCCTAAATATATGCCAATTGACTGTTGCAGTGGTGGGTGACGTGAAGCCTCATTCTCTGCTATGACATGCAGACTGATTCTCTGCTGTCATGAAGCCAGATTGTCTGTTACGGGACCTCTCTGCTCTGCCTGTGTGCTAGGCCTAAATATATGCCAATGGACTGTTGCAGTGGTGGGTGACGTGAAGCCTCATTCTCTGCTATGACATGCAGACTGATTCTCTGCTGTCATGAAGCCAGATTGTCTGTTACGGGACCTCTCTGCTCTGCCTGTGTGCTAGGCCTAAATATATGCCAATGGACTGTTGCAGTGGTGGGTGACGTGAAGCCTCATTCTCTGCTATGACATGCAGACTGATTCTCTGCTGACATGAAGCCAGATTGTCTGTTACGGGACCTCTCTCATCTGCCTGTGTGCTAGGCCTAAATATATGCCAATGGACTGTTGCAGTGGTGGCTGACGTGAAGCCTCATTCTCTGCTATGACATGCAGACTAATTCTCTGCTGACATGAAGCCAGATTGTCTGTTACGGGACCTCTCTCCTCTGCCTGGGTGCTGGGCCTAAATTTATGACAATGGACTGTTGCAGTGGTGGCTGACGTGAAGCCTGATTCTCTGCTATGACATGCAGACTGATTCTCTGCTGACATGAAGCCAGATCCTCTGTTACGGGACCTCTCTCCTCTGCCTGTGTGTGTGCTGGGCCTAAATATATGCCAATGGACTGTTGCAGTGGTGGCTGACGTGAAGCCTCATTCTCTGCTATGACATGCAGACTGATTCTCTGCTGACATGAAGCCAGATTCTCTGTTACGGGACCTCTCTCCTCTGCCTGTGTGTGTGCTGGGCCTAAATATATGCCAATGGACTGTTGCAGTGGTGGCTGACGTGAAGCCTCATTCTCTGCTATGACATGCAGACTAATTCTCTGCTGACATGAAGACAGATTCTCTGTTACGGGACCTCCCTCCTCTGCCTGGGTGCTGGGCCTAAATATATGCCAATGGACTGTTGCAGTGGTGGCTGACGTGAAGCCTCATTCTCTGCTATGACATGCAGACTAATTCTCTGCTGACATGAAGACAGATTCTCTGTTACGGGACCTCTCTCCTCTGCCTGGGTGCCGGGGCCTAAATATCTGAGAATGGACTGTTCCAGTGGTGGGTGACGGGAAGCCAGATTCTCTGCTATGGAACCTCTCTCCAATTGATTTTGGTTAATTTTTAATTATTTAATTTTTAATTTAATTCATTTCCCTATCCACATTTGTTTGCAGGGGATTTACCTACATGTTGCTGCCTTTTGCAGCCCTCTAGCTCTTTCCTGGGCTGTTTTACAGCCTTTTTAGTGCCGAAAAGTTCGGGTCCCCATTGACTTCAATGGGGTTCGGGTTCGGGACGAAGTTCGGATCGGGTTCGGATCCCGAACCCGAACATTTCCGGGATGTTCGGCCGAACTTCTCGAACCCGAACATCCAGGTGTTCGCTCAACTCTACCCTTAAGGACTCAGCCCTATTTCACCTTAAGGACTTGGCCATTTTTTGCAAATCTGACCAGTGTCACTTTAAGTGCTGATAACTTTAAAACGCTTTGACTTATCCAGGCCGTTCTGAGATTGTTTTTTCGTCACATATTGTACTTCATGACACTGCAAAAATTGGGTCAAAAAAGTTAATTTTTTTGGATAAAAAAATACCATATTTACCAAAAATTTAGAAAAATTTGCAAATTTCAAAGTTTCAGTTTCTCTACTTCTGTAATACATAGCAATACCCCCAAAAATGTTGATGACTTTACATTCCCCATATGTCTACTTCATGTTTGCAGCATTTTGGGAATGATATTTTATTTTTTGGGGATGTTACAAGGCTTAGAAGTTTAGAAGCAAATCTTGAAATTTTTCAGAAATTTACAAAAACCCAATTTTTAGGGACCACTACAGGTCTCAAGTCATTTTGCGAGGCTTACATAATAGAAACTGCCCAAAAATGACCCCATTCTATAAACTACACCCCTCAAGGTATTCAAAACTGATTTTACAAACTTCGTTAACCCTTTAGGTGTTGCACAAGAGTTATTGGCAAATGGGGATGAAATTTGAGAATTTCATTTTTTTGCCTAATTTTCCATTTTAACCCATTTTTTCTACTAACAAAGCAAGGGTTAACAGTCAAACAAGACTTTATCTTTATTGCCCTGACTCTGCCGTTTACAGAAACACCCCATATGTGGCCGTAAACTACTGTACGGGCACACAGTAGGGCGTAGAGGGAAAGGTGCGCCGTATGGTTTTTGGAAGGCAGATTTTGCTGGACTGGTTTTTTGACACCATGTCCCATTTGAAGCCCCCCTGATGCACCTCTAGAGTAGAAACTCCATAAAAGTGACCCCATCTAAGAAACTACACCCCTCAAGGTATTCAAAACTGATTTTACAAACTTTGTTAACCCTTTAGGTGTTGCACAAGATTTAATGGAAAATAGAGATACAATTTCAAAATTTCACTTTTTGGGCAGATTTTCCATTTTAATATTTTTTTTCCCAGTTACAAAGCAAGGGTTAACAGCCAAAAAAAACTCATTATTTATGGCCCTGATTCTGTAGTTTACAGAAACACCCCATATGTGGTCGTAAACCGCTGTACGGGCACACGGCAGGGCGCAGAAGGAAAGGAATGCCATACGGTTTTTGGAAGGCAGATTTTGCTGGACTGGTTTTTTGACACCATGTCCCATTTGAAGCCCCCCTGATGCACCCCTAGAGTAGAAACTCCATAAAAGTGACAAAGAAACTACACCCCTCAAGGTATTCAAAACTGATTTTACAAACTTTGTTAACCCTTTAGGTGTTGCACAAGATTTAATGGAAAATAGAGATACAATTTCAAAATTTCACTTTTTTGGCAGATTTTCCATTTTAATATTTTTTTTCCAGTTACAAAGCAAGGGTTAACAGCCAAAAAAAACTCATTATTTATGGCCCTGATTCTGTAGTTTACAGAAACACCCCATATGTGGTCGTAAACCGCTGTACGGGCACACGGCAGGGCGCAGAAGGAAAGGAATGCCATACGGTTTTTGGAAGGCATATTTTGCTGGACTGGTTTTTTGACACCATGTCCCATTTGAAGCCCCCCTGATGCACCCCTAGAGTAGAAACTCCATAAAAGTGACCCCATCTAAGAAACTACACCCCTCAAGGTATTCAAAACTGATTTTACAAACTTTGTTAACCCTTTAGGTGTTGCACAAGATTTAATGGAAAATAGAGATACAATTTCAAAATTTCACTTTTTTGGCAGATTTTCCATTTTAATATTTTTTTTCCAGTTACAAAGCAAGGGTTAACAGCCAAAAAAAACCTCATTATTTATGGCCCTGATTCTGTAGTTTACAGAAACACCCCATATGTGGTTGTAAACCGCTGTACGGGCACACGGCAGGGCGCAGAAGGAAAGGAATGCCATACGGTTTTTGGAAGGCAGATTTTGCTGGACTGGTTTTTTGACACCATGTCCCATTTGAAGCCCCCCTGATGCACCCCTAGAGTAGAAACTCCATAAAAGTGACCCCATCTAAGAAACTACACCCCTCAAGGTATTCAAAACTGATTTTACAAACTTTGTTAACCCTTTAGGTGTTGCACAAGATTTAATGGAAAATAGAGATACAATTTCAAAATTTCACTTTTTTGGCAGATTTTCCATTTTAATATTTTTTTTCCAGTTACAAAGCAAGGGTTAACAGCCAAACAAAACTCATTATTTATGGCCCTGATTCTGTAGTTTACAGAAACACCCCATATGTGGTCGTAAACCGCTGTACGGGCACACGGCAGGGCGCAGAAGGAAAGGAATGCCATACGGTTTTTGGAAGGCAGATTTTGCTGGACTGGTTTTTTGACACCATGTCCCATTTGAAGCCCCCCTGATGCACCCCTAGAGTAGAAACTCCATAAAAGTGACCCCATTTTAGAAACTACGGGATAGGGTGGCAGTTTTGTTGGTACTAGTTTAGGGTACATATGATTTTTGGTTGCTCTATATTACACTTTTTTGTGCGGCAAGGTAACAAGAAATAGATTTTTTGGCACCTTTTTATTTTTTGTTATTTACAAAATTCATCTGACAGGTTAGATCATGTGGTATTTTTATAGAGCAGGTTGTCACGGACGTGGCGATACCTAATATGTATACAATTTTTTTTATTTATGTAAGTTTTACACAATGATTTCATTTTTAAAACAAAAAAAATGTTTTAGTGTCTCCATAGTCTAAGAGCCATAGTTTTTTCAGTTTTTGGGCAATTATCTTAAGTAGGGTCTCATTTTTTGCGGGATGAGATGACGGTTTGATTGACACTATTTTGGGGTGCATATGACTTTTTGATCGCTTGCTATTACACTTTTTGTGATGTAAGATGGCAAAAAATGGCTTTTTTTACACCGTTTCTATTTTTATTTTTTTACGGTGGTCATCTGAGGGGTTAGGTCATGAGATATTTTTATAGAGCTGGTCGATACGGACGCGTCGATACCTAATATGTATACTTTTTTTTTTTTTTTAAGTTTTACACAATGATTTCATTTTTGAAACAAAAAAAATCATGTTTTAGTGTTTCCATAGTCTAAGAGCCATAGTTTTTTCAGTTTTTGGGCGATTATCTTGGGTAGGGTATGATTTTTGCGGGATGAGATGACGGTTTGATTGGTACTATTTTGGCGTAAATGCGACTTTTTTGATCACTTTTATTACCTTTTTTGGGAAGTAAGGTGGGCAAAATTTCAATTTTCTCATAGTTTTTTTTTTTTTTTTTTTATGGCGTTCACCGTGCGGGGAAAGTAACATGACCGTTTTATAGATCAGGTCGTTACGGACGCGGCGATACCTAATATGTGTAGTGTATATTTTTTTTATTTTTTTTATTCAGTGATAAATGTTTTTTTTTATCTTAACTTTTTTCACTTTTTTTTAACATTTTTTTGGACCCAGACCCACTTGGTTCTTGAAGATCCAGTGGGTCTGATGTCTGTATAATACAGTACTGTACAATATATATTGTACTGTACTGTATTTTACTTACCACTTTGTCTGAACAGATCTCTGCTTTCAGCACAGATCTGTTCAGCACCATGGACAGCAGGATGCCTGAGAAGGCGTCCTGTTGCCATGGGAACCTTCCCCGTCTGCTCAGTAGTGTTCAGAACTTCGCAGACGGGGAAGGGTAAGGACGGGTCTGTCGGGGGGCTGCCTGGGAGCTCTCTCCCTCTCCCATCGGGGGGCTGCAAAGGCACAGCAGCCCCCGATGGGAGAGGGAGGGAGCTCCCTGACCTGTTAACCTTTTCCATACAGCGGTCCGTACGGACCGCTGTATGGAAAGGGTTAAACGGCTGACATCGCATCACCGATGTCAGCCGTTTATACCAGGGTGCCAGCAATGTGCTGGCACCCTGGTATACCCACTAGAAGCCAACGATTATTCAAGGGGAGGCGGGCGGGGGATCGTGATCCCGCCTCCCGCACCGCCCGCCTCCCGCACCTCCCGCACCGCCTGCGACACCCCCCCTGCACCACCCGCCCACATAATATCATTCAGGGGTGCAGGGGGGGGGTTAATAAAAACTTAATTTCTGGCATTTTAACGTTTGATCCCCGCGGTCAGAGACCGCGGGGATCAGAATCGGCTAAAAGCGCAGCAAACCGCAGGTCTGAATTGACCTGCGGTTTGCTGCGATCGCCGATACGGGGGGGTCACATGACCCCCCTCGGCGTTGTGACAGGATGCCGGCTGAATTATTTCAGCCAAAATCCCGTTCGGATTAACCCCCGGGGCGCCGCAATCTTATTTTAAACTCATGACGTACCGGTACGTCATGGGTCCTTAAGGACTCGGGAACCATGCCGTACCGATACGTCCTAAGTCCTTAAGGGGTTAATAGTGAATAATTATTTTTAATTATTTCATGAGAGGCAATATAAGCCTAGTGGTTTCTTAGGGACATCATGGCAAGCGGAGGATAAATTACTGAGGGATAAATTGCTGAGCATATGTATTTCCATAGTTATAGATCTCAGTAATAGATACAGAGGTATTTAAATGTAAGGGATCCCTAAGGGCCATGCAGGATGATCTTCAGTTGTGGCTTTGTTCCAATTGTTTTTTGCCACATGTTTTTTGCCTATGTGGTGGTGTGTGGGGGGATCCAGGTTATGGATCTATATCCATAAGATGGAGAAAATAGTGTTAGTGGTGGTAGTAGTATTGAGGGAAATAATATTAGTAGTATTCAATATTGTTGGCGATATTGGTAGTAGTGTGGAAGTCGATGGGGGAAGGGGCCCGCCCGGGAGGAGGGGTCGGAGTGCTGGTAAGCAGCCGGACTATGATCCCAAATCCCAAGGGGGGGGCACCCCACCCATTAGATAGCTCATATTCATAAAAAACCGAAGATTTCCATTTCTGCATTTAATCCATTCGGGATGATCGTGTTAAACTCGAATATTCTTCTATATTCGGACCTTGACATTGCCGCTATATGATTGCCGCCTCTCCATTGGCGTGTGATTCTTTCTATAGCTGTATAGGTGAGTGATGATGGGTCGCAGTTATGTTTTTCTTTGTAGTGTCTAGAAACGGAATGTAGTTCATAGCCTTTTTTAATGTTCGATGTGGCAAAAAACAATTGGAACAAAGCCACAACTGAAGATCATCCTGCATGGCCCTTAGGGATCCCTTACATTTAAATACCTCTGTATCTATTACTGAGATCTATAACTATGGAAATACATATGCTCAGCAATTTATCCCTCAGTAATTTATCCTCCGCTTGCCATGATGTCCCTAAGAAACCACTAGGCTTATATTGCCTCTCATGAAATAATTAAAAATAATTATTCACTATTAATATCGTTTGTATCTCTAGGGCTCATATTGCCACTGATAAATATTATCATTATTGTTTTCATCTTCACTGTATCTGTAACCCTCATCTTGGATTATTATATCTAGTATATATTATTTTCATCTATTTCATCTCTCTCATACAAATTTGATATCCATTCCAAAAATAAGAATATTATCGATCCAAATTTTTTTTGAGATAAATCAACTTTATTCTTATGATTTTTTGAGATAAACCAACTGTATTCTCCCGATCCACTGATCCATGACCAGATGTTACCAAGCACCAAGGCACAACATTTGAGACCACTCCCCCAATTACTAATTGGACCTAATCAGGACCCTATATCTGGTCCAAACAAGAGAGGCTACCCATTCCCACTGAAGAAGGAGCAGCAAGCTCCGAAACGCGTATGGGGTTTTTTGCGGTAGCCATACCCAAGTCACTCTAGCTAGAAAGAAATAAAGATCCTAAAAACCATAAAACTCCGGAGTACAACATCTACTAGAAGATTCAAATTTTTCCCGCCAACCGGCCCCCACGTGGAACGCCGACGAGAAACAAGCGGGAAAGCGAGTGAGTATAGGTGACGTCACCGGAAGTGACGAACACCTGCAGGAACGAATAGGCAGAGCATCCCGCCCTGCGAGCGGGAACAACACACGCGGACGCCGCACGCCTGCCGGGAGCCACTCACCAGCCGATCGAAGGAGGGTAATGTACCTGCTAACCAAGCAGTATATACAAATCAACCTATGACTACTGGACCACTCTCCACCTAAGTAAACTGTTTCCACCAGTCTGAGAACAAGAGCGACCAGTACCAATATTGCATTAACCCTTAAATTATAGGTGTACACCTTATATACCCGGGATAAAAGGGCAGAACATAATACTATTATACCTCTTAAAAGAGGTCCCCACCTACCGACCTAATTGACTTACCTATTCTACTTTGGGGATACCATTGGATCAACTACCTACATTTATTTACAGAACTTTGATCACACCACTACTTCAAAGGATTTTTTTATTTTTATTTTATTTTTATTTTTAATTATTTTTAATTATTAACTATTTTTCATTTTGATTATTGTTTCATTTGATTACTCTTTCATCGACTATTTTGTTCATTACCTATACAATACGGTATTTTATCTTCATATGGATTATGTCTATTTTGATTTTATTAGGAGCATCTAATTGAAGACTCATCTCCCACATTGTATTTTATTTTATTTTATTACATATTTCTTTTATCATCATCTCCTGGCATAACCAAGCTAGCTGATATTAATTATTAATAAATATTTATATTCCATGCACTGTCTATGACTAGAGTGCCATCCCTCTATCCTAACTCTCTTACTCTCACCACGAGCGTCGGGTACGCTCCGTTCGGATTGAGCACCTTATTCCATTTTTTGGGTTGCAGTGAGCCGCCCCACCATAACCTTCACATAAAATAGAATAAAACACAAAACATCATCAATCTGTCCCAATTTTTATTTTAATTTTGTAATTTTTTAAAATTTTAAATAGTGTTTATTTGACATTTTAATTTATGAAGATGTAAATATAGTACATACTATAATGGTTGAAACAGATAATGTCAAGATACAGCCATATAGGTACAATAGAGAGTGTATTTATTTATGTGATGAGAAACTATAAAATGATATATCTCTGCAAGGCAATCACGGACAGTAAATCTGTTTATACCACAAGTCCACAAGAGTAAAAGGAACACTCAGTACAAAAAACGCACATGTACCAAAAAAACGATAGGAATACGATAGTACCAGAGACTTACACTGTGAAATAATCTATGAAACGCCAAAGGATCTGATTACCGATATAGCCACATTTCGGATATTCATCTTCATTTATATGCGGACTTATATCTATGGGACTTTAATCTACACTATCAAGCATTTTGGTACTATATAGCCAGTAGATTATTGTGTGAAACAGCAACTACTCAGGCAGTGTCTACTAAATGTGTGGACCGTGCCAGATATAAGAAGTGGTGTCACCCTTAAAGGAGTACATTGCATTCTCTATTTGATTTTAGAGTATTTTATTGTGTTTTATTCTATTTTATAATGATGTGTTATACACGTGTGAACTATACAACTGTTTGATTTAATTAAATATTAAATAATTAAATATAGTACTATATTAGCTAAATTTTAGATTGTATAAGTCCAAATGAAGTGTGCTCACCCATTATTTTAGCATCTATTGTTTAAACCTGACCAGAGGGTGGGTGTCCCTCTAATCTGGGTTAGCAGCACCTGTTCCTATAATTCGTTTGGAGTGAGCCACCATCTTGAAATCTAGAATTCTGAATTATACCAGAAACTTCTGAAGGAAAATGTCAGAAAATGTTTAATCTGAATCTCAAAAGAACATGGATCATGCAGCAGGACAATAACCCTAAGCAAACAAATCATTCTACCAATGACTAGTTAAAGAGGAGTAAAGTTAAAGTTTCAGAATGGCCATGTCAAAGTCCTCACCTTAATCTAATAGAAATGTTGTAGAAGGACAGGAGGCGAGCAGTTCAGTTGAAGAAACCCACCAACATATCACAATTGAAACTGTTTTGTACCAAGGAATGGGCTAAATTGCTCCAGGCTGGTCTGTAGGACTAATTAACAATTATTTGATATTCAAAACATGTAAGGAAATTCATAACTGGCAATGTTTACTAGTAGTGATGAGCGGCAGGGGTCATATTCAAATTAGCGATATTTCGCAAATATTTTGTAGAATATTAGTCGAATATTCGCAAATTCGAATATTCGTTATATTCTACGATTTTTTTTACTCAAAATTGGCAAGGTAATGATTGTGTAATATGCTAATTTTCGTAATTCGAATTTTCGTATTTGAATTTTTATTGCGAATTTTTCAACTTTTTCGACTATTAGACAAAGAATATTATAGCACTATATTAGTTAAATTACTCTATATTCGATTTTTTTCGAATATTTGCTATATTGCTATAACTTAGTTTTTTCGAATATTCGTAATATTCTAAAACAAGAATATATAGCATTATAGCGAATATTCGAAAAAAACGAATATAGAGCAATTTAGCAAATGTAGTGCTATAATCTTCTTTGTCTAATAGTTGTAATTTTTTTCTCATCTGAAGTTCAGATTGGAATAAAATTACAACTATATAGAGTATATAGCAATATAGCGAATATTCGAAAAAAAAGAATATAGAGCAAAATTCGCAAACACTACTACTCCTAAAGTCAAGTATATTGCAGCCTTCTTATTGGCCCACAAGCTAGAAGCAGAGAGGGATCATGTGTACTGATTTAAAAAAAAAATCAAATTAAAAAAAAGGGAAAAAATATTTGAATATTCGAAATTACGAATATATATCACTATATTTGAAATATTCACGAATTTTCGAAGTACCTATATTCGTGCTAAAAATTTGAAATTCGAATATTCGTGATCAACACTATTTACTAGCTGTGTCACATTTTTAGCTGTTGTGATCTGTGCTGAGGAATAGGTTACATTAAAACTTCAATATTTCCACATCATGTAATACCCATATCATGTCATCCTTTTACATATTAAACAGTTAACATATGATAAACAGCTTTTTACAAGCTGCACCTAGATAACCAACAAACATTGGATGTCACAAAAATGTATTCCTTATTTTGTATACAATATTCCAACAACACAATTAGAAAATCAGGATATATGTATTCTTAAACTGAATGCATCACCTATATTTTTTTTCTGCTGGTCAAAATCATGTAGGTACACATTTTCTGTAATGTTTTTATTTTCTGAGTGTAAATTTTTTTTTATCCGATGTTGTTGGTTGACATCTTGCTTGAGCTGTTTTTAATACCATTTAGACATACAGCCTTACAGCACCCACAGACTATTGACATAATAGTCTGGAGGGGTTCATTGAGTTCTATGGGAGAGTTTTCTCATGCTCTGTGACTTGAGCAGAGTTCAGGTGGGAGTACAAAAGCTGTGATATTACCTACTGTGAATGGTAGATCCAGTGATATATATATATATATATATATATATATACAAAATAAATAACGAGGCAGCACTTCCAGCTTTTGATGTACGGATGAAGACCCCAAACTTTAATCCAAGCGACGTTTCGGCCTGCTCAATGAGGCCTTTACAGCTTGATAAAGGCCTCATTGAGCAGGCCGAAACGTCGCTTGGATTAAAGTTTGGGGTCTTTACCCGTACACCAAAAGCTGGAAGTGCTGCCTCGTTATTTATTTTGTATATCGTGGAGGAAGAGCCTACCTCTGTGGGGATTTGCACCCAGTCCACCAACTCTGACTGTGCTGCTGCACTATCTGTGTTATATATATATATATATATATATATATATTGTGGGGACTCGCTCTGGTAGACAGGATTAGTGGACGCAGTATAGAGGCAACAACAAGTTCTTTGGATCAAACTCAAACAGTTCAGTGTTTTATTCACACTTTAGGCAAGTGACAAAACAGTCATATTCAAACAAAAAGTCACCTTGCGGTGTTGGTGGTAATTCACACCATGTGGCAACTCTGCCTCAAAGAGTCCTTGCTGATAGCAGCACCAACCTGGTTTTTAGCCAAACAGGTAGCAAACCTTCACCCAGACACAAGGCTCCCAGATCCCAACACAGAGACCAGGTTTCTGAGCCCAGCTGCCTATTTAAGGACAGCCAAGTGCTGCCAAAATCCGGACCGGCATTTAAAATTTGGTCCGGTATTTGACCTCACCTGGCTGTAAATCAGCCCAGCAGCACATACTTGGAGGAAAATACCTGTTTTCCCAGACCAAACCTCTCATTGTGTCACAAGAGATATATATATAAATATATATATATATATGTATATACAGTATCCAGTGGATATAAAAAGTATACACACCCCTGTTAAAATGCCAGGTTTCTGTGATGCAAAAAAATTAGACAAAGATAAATCATTTCTGAACTTTTTCTACATGACCTATAAACTGTACAACTCAATAGAAAAACAAACTGAAATTTTTTAGGTAGAGGGAAGAAAAAATATAAAAATCTAATAATATGGATACATAAGTGTGCACACCCTTAAACTAATACTTTGTTGAAGCACCTTTTGATTTTGACTGCTACATCTATACACATAACAGCTGTCCCAGCACACCCAGCTCTGCTACATCTATACACATGACAGCTGCCCCAGCACACTCAGCTCTGCTCTAAGTTATATGTGGTAAAGCCCTTTTTGCTTTATGGACTGAATTACTGAATTGTGTTGTCATCAGTAAACATAAGTAAGACGCTGATGACAACACACCAGCAGACTTTGCCTTTAACATCTATTCACAATTAAATCAAGCAGCTTCAGTAAGATGAAAATATTCATGTATTTTTATTTGCTTCGTCTGCATTCAATCTCCACAGCACATAGGAAATGACAGGAGAGCCTCTGCTTTGGAGTCCAGTTTCTTAAGATCAGACGTTCCATCAGTATTGTGCATGACATTCTTACTTCCTGTGCAAAGCCATAACAAAAGGACTCCATAGGCAAAAGAAAACTATATTTGTCATTCAGCATTGCACTTATTTGTTGAAAACCCTTGTGTAGCATAAAAGTTGAAAAAATAAGGGCCTATTTGCCGTTCAGCAGTGCAGTTATATGTGGGACTGGTAAAGCCCTTTTTGAGTGAAATTTTTAACCACTTAAGGACCACAGGTTTATTACCCCCTAGTGACCAGGCCCTTTTTTACAAATCGGCACTCCACAACTTTAGCGGTTTATTGCACGGTCATGCAACTTACCACCCAAATGAATTTTACCTCCTTTTCTTCTCACTAATAGAGCTTTCATTTGGTGGTATTTCATTGCTGCTGACATTTTTACTTTTTTTGTTATTAATCGAAATTTAACGATTTTTTTGCAAAAAAAATGAAATTTTTCACTTTCAGTTGTAAAATTTTGCAAAAAAAACGACATCCATATATAAATTTTTCACTAAATTTATTGTTCTACATGTCTTTGATAAAAAAAAATGTTTGGGTAAAAAAAAAAATGGTTTGGGTAAAAGTTATAGCGTTTACAAACTATGGTACAAAAATGTGAATTTCCGCTTTTTGAAACAGCTCTGACTTTCTGAGCACCTGTCATGTTTCCTGAGGTTCTACAATGCCCAGACAATAGAAAAAAAACACAAATGACCCCATTTCGGAAAGTAGACACACTAAGGTATTTGCTGATGGGCATAGTGAGCTCATAGAACTTTTTATTTTTTGTCACAAGTTAGCGGAAAATAAGACACCCCATGGTATTCCGTGAGGGGCATGGCGAGTTCCTAGAATTTTTTATTTTTTGTCGCAAGTTAGTGGAATATGAGACTTTGTAAGGAAAAAAATAAAAATAAAAAAATCATCATTTTCCGCTAACTTGTGACAAAAAATAAAAAATTCTAGTAACTCGCCATGCCCCTCACGGAATACCTTGGGGTGTCTTCTTTCCAAAATGGGGTCACTTGTGGGGTAGTTATACTGCCCTAGAAATTTAGGGGACCATATGCGTGAGAAGTAGTTTGAAATCAAAATCTGTAAAAAATGGCTGGTGAAATCCTAAAGGTGCTCTTTGGAATGTGTGCCCCTTTGCCCACCTAGGCTGCCAAAAAGTGTCACACATCTGGTATCGCCGTACTCAGGAGAAGTTGGGGAATGTGTTTTGGGGTGTCATTTTACATATACCCATGCTGGGTGAGAGAAATATCTTGGCAAAAGACAACATTTCCCATTTTTTTATACAAATTTGGCATTTGACCAAGATATTTATCTCACCCAGCATGGGTATATGTAAAATGACACCCCAAAACACATTCCCCAACTTCTCTTGAGTACGGCGATACCACATGTGTGACACTTTTTTGCAGCCTAGATGCGCAAAGGTGCCCAAATTCCTTTTAGGAGGGCATTTTTAGACATTTGGATCCCAGACTTCTTCTCACGCTTTAGGGCCCCTAAAAAGCCAGGGCAGTATAAATACCCCACATGTGACCCCATTTTGGAAAGAAGACACCCCAAGGTATTCATTGAGGGGCATGGTGAGTTCATAGAAAAAAAACATTTTTGGCATAAGTTAGCGGAAATTGATTTTTTTTTAGTTTTTTCTCACAAAGTCTCAATTTCCGCTAACTTGGGTCAAAAATGTAAAACTTTCATGGACTCAATATGCCCCTCAGCGAATACCTTGGGGTGTCTTCTTTCCAAAATGGGGTCATTTGTGGGGTGTTTGTACTGCCCTGGCATTTGAGGGTTTCCGCAATCATTACATGTATGGCCAGCATTTGGAGTTTCTGCTATTCTCCTTAGGCCTCATGCACACGACCGTTGTGTGCATCCGCGGCCGTTGTTCCGTTTTCCGTCTTTTTTCGCGGACCCATTGACTTTCAATGGGTCCGTGAAAAATTCGGAAAATGCACCGTTTGGCTTCCGCGTCCGTCACCCGTTTTTCCACTCCGTGAAAAAAATATGACCTGTCCTATTTTTTTCACGGATCACGGTTCGCGGACCCATTCAAGTCAATGGGTCCGTGAAAAAACACGGATGCACCTTATAAGCCTTCCGTGTGTCATCCGCGTCCGTTTTTTCTGCGGATTGGTTGCCGGGAAACCTATCTCCAAGTCATTTTGCACAAAAAAAAAAAAAGGAGACAGGAAGTTGAAAGTAGACGATTGGCAAGCCTTGTTTGTGAGGAGATTTACCTCAGACAAGAATTGTCATCAGGAAGTTTGGTGCAAGGTCACTATCAAACCGACAAAATGCCCAAATGGAATGTAGAAAAGTTGATAACTTTAGTACAAGAAAGGCCCGAGCTATGGGACACTCGCTCCTCCGCCTATCAGGACCGCGTACGGAAGGAGATCTCATGGGAGAAAGTGGCCCGTCGCCTCAAGCCACGCGAGTGGGAGAAAGAGGATAACAGAGGTCGTGCAGATCTAGGTACGTGCAAGCAATGTCGCAAAGAGGTTTGGTACTTGTGTAGTCCCTTAAGAAAAAGTAAATTAGTTCAGAGAATTCCCAATCATGTCCCATAGGAGGCCTGGCTTAATTGTGTATTGCAGGGATGCTCAACATGTGGCCCTCCAGCTGTTGTTAAACAACACCTCCCACTAGGCCCTGCTGTACCTGAAGGCCTGCTGGGAGTTGTCATTTTGCAACAGCGGAAGGGACGCAGGGTGAGCATCCCTGCTCGCGTGGTATGTACATGTAGGGGCCCAGCTGTAGGCGAAGCAGGTGAAGCAGCTACATTGTGTCCATGAGCTTGAAAGGCCCTATCCGGGAAGAGGGGGGAGTAGATTAAAATACTTTGTCATGGACCCCTCCACAGTGTCTGCACAGTTAGATATACAGGAACAGTATAGGTAATCTAAAAAAGCTAGAAACAGCATCCTGAGAAAAGAGAGTGTTCATTACTAGCCACTGGACTCGAGTCGGCTTGTAAGGAAGGTGTTGCAAACAAATTACTGTGGTAGGGGGGCCATCTTTGACATTTGTCATTGTGGCCAGTCATTTATCTTTACGCCCCTGGGTATGTTTGTACTACTTTTCTAGTATTATTTTACGCCCCCTTCCTGTTTTAATGTCTGTTCTCACCTTACCTTCTGCCCACCGTTGTAATGTATTCTGTGGCTTTTTTGGGCAAGTTTGAACACATGTGCCATGTTGAACAGTATCTTTAATCTGCTCTCTCTTGGCAGTTACATGAAATAGTCTTTTGAAAAGCCAATATCCCCATATTTTCGCCATTCCTGAAATTGTCTACCATTCTCTTTCACCCACAAGTGGAGATGTGCATATTTTAAATTTGAATCATTCCATAAATTCAACGCGCTTTTCTTTTGAAATAAACAAATTTGAGTAATTCTCAGTTTATTCAACTTTGGATGCTTGTTTTGACAGTGAAAAATGTAAAGGTCCGCTGGAACAGCTGTAGGGACCAGTTCCGGAGGGAGCTAAACGAAAAGGGCCGCAGCGGAGAAGGGACGTCGCGCAAAAGGCCCTACATCTATACTCAGCAGCTGAGCTTCCTTCGTCCGGTGATGGAGTTGAGGCCGTAAGTTTTATTTGTTACCGTCATAAAAACATTTTGATTCAATTCATGTCCGAAAACACCATGCAAACATATATGTGTTATACCTTTAGGCTCGGTCTGCACGACGACATTTGGTGCGCATCAAAAAGTCAACCAACAGATAGGATGCAACAGTTGTGGGGCAACATTTTGATGCCATCATCTTGTGCGACAACTTTTAAAAAGGCAGTTTTTGTTGTTGCACTCTAGCATGCGACATTTGACGACTGCGATGTGTCTTTTGCTCTAAAATCAGTCGACAATGGATTTTAGGCGACAGTGGCGTTGCAATCGCAGCATGTCGCATGTTGCAGTGCGACACCCTTGACTGCCTGTAATGACCGGCGTCACACACAGGGAGGAAAACAGGGAAAGCCCTGGCCAACGGAGAGGGAAAGGTGGTGACCCCTAACTCACCTTGCGGCAGGCACCTGACGTCCCTACACGGGTTCCTCACCCGTGCGGCAATCACGTGGCTAAACCCTGGCTTTCACAGAATTGAGAACTAGATAGTGAACGGGCCAGTGGGATCGCTAGTCCTCACCACTGCACTAAGAGGGAAACACCAGGGAGAGGACAGACAAATACAAACCAACACAAAACACCCAGGTGGACGACCACAGCAGTCCACAAAGGTCCAACAGGGATCCGGAGGGTAACGTTCTGAAACAACCATCCGTGAACGCAGCAACACAGCTCCAGTGGGTCAGGATAGATGTCCAGGCAGGAAGCTCTATCTCTGGCAACCAGAGAAGTGTGAGAGGGGAATATAAGGAGGTTGGGAGTGCTGGACAAGGAACAGCTGAGAGAAGGAGCTACGGATCCCTGAGTGAGCGAAAAGGGTTTTCATTGCTAACCCAGAAAGCTACCATAAGGAAAACAGCCCTATCTTACATAGAGCGCGCAGCCAACCGCTGCGACTTCCTGACCCCGGGTATAACGGAGTCAGGCGTGGTTCTTGACACCCTCGTGACACTGCCATTCTAAAAATTGATGCGCAACATTGGTGCTACAAAATGGCTCGCCACAAATGTCGTCGTGTAGACCTTGCCTTTCTCCAAGTGTGTGATGCAATTTTTGAAGTTGCAGGTTTTCTTCACACATAAGGGGGTTGCCTTTCCACAGGATCGCCAGAGCCACCAATGTATCCCTTACATTTGAGAGAAATCTCCCTTTTTGTTGTGTTTTTTGAAAATGATGCCTACTCATTGTTGGTTTTTAGTGTAACCAACTTATTCAAAGTAAGTTACCTACCTCCTCAACTATGGGCATTTTGAGAGGATATGCGGCTATTGGCTTACAGCAAATCGTCTGTCCGATGGCAGTTGGAAAAAATTCACCAGCATACCCCTGATTGGGAAGGTGGACACATTGCTCTTGCGGCACATTTAAATATTTATGCAAAACCGAATGCCTAAATTTGCTGTGTGCATGTTCCTTGACTAGCATCTGACCAGTATAATATCCAAATTTGTATAACTTATATCATGATTTATAACGGATTGTCAGTACACCCTGGAACTCTATCAAGGGGTTCTCTTACCCCATTGTTCTTGGTTTACCAGAAATCAAAGTCCGGCCTGACCCTTGAGCTGGACGAGTAAATGTCGTCAGGCACATCCATACTGGTACACTCTGGCAACGTTAAAAATGCATCCACCAGCATCAGGGGAATATTTTCAGCTATTTGGACATTAGAACATGCTGGTAGTGAAATTTACAACCAGTTAAGGTGGCACATTTCTTCAGTACGGATGGCCGAGAAGGCCAGAATCTCTTCTGTTGGCTAAGGCAAAACCTGCAAGATTCTAATCTGGCTCCCAAACAACACCCCTTTGTTTAGTGGTTTAAACGTACGCTACTGAAACACTGTACATATCATATGTGCCCAAATGAGTAAAGTATGCAAAGTGTCATTTGTTTGAAAATCTCAAATAGATGGTTTATTAGACCTTTTGTGATATATGTTGCATGCACATACATATATTAGCCATATTCATTGTCCAAAAATAGTTTGGGATGTGGGATGTTGGATTGGCAACTTGAAAAATCTTTATTTATTTACATTTGTGTGATTTATATCTACAGAACTGTGGACAATCTGGAGGACAGTGATGAATCAGAGGAGGGCGGTGAAGAAACCCCTGCTGTATTTTCCCCGGATTCAAGCCCCCAACATTCCCCAGTGTTGGAAACCACTGAACCACCCATGGGAACCAGTGGTGGGGAACCTGAAAGGCCTGAAACAAGACCACAGCCCAGGAGGAGGAGGAGGAATGCCCCTCAGTCGTCCTCTGAGCTAGCGAATCGGGAAATGATAGATGCCCGAGTCATCCAGTTCCTAGCTCAGAGGAGGACTGATGGGCATGAAGAAACTATGCTTAGGGGGCTTGCGCCAATGTTGAAGCTCGTTCCCCAAGCGAGCCAGCAACAATGCATGGCCTCTCTTTTGTTGGTCCTTAAAATGTTCTCCCTGCCATACCAGGGAGACATTTTAGGGGATATCAATAATTTATTGAAGAAATACATGGTGGCTACGAATCAGCAGCCACCAACTTTTCAGCAGGCACCGCATCCTTTCCATGGACAGCAATCTGGGGGTCCCACTTTCCAGGGCTCCCAAGAGCAGAACCCTACCCTTGCCCAGTCCTTTAATGTGGGCATGTTTGCTGCTGCTCCCCCTCAACCAGCCCAGGTGCGTCCGGCGTCGTCGTACGCCCCTGGCTCGTTTTCCCGAGACTTATTTGAATTGTAAATTTTAGTTTATTTGGTTTGTGTGCTGCTATTGCTTGCATTATTAAGTGACAAAATTACTCTTTTTGAAATCAAAAAAAAGTTTTATTGTTTTTCAGTTAAAATATTTATCCAACAATCAATTGACTTATGTTTTTTCATTTATACAACACAGTGGAACACTTCAACCAGTTTTAGTCACAACAGATATTACCCAAAAAAAGCCCCAAACACACTTCATCTTGCAAGAGAATTTTTTGAATTAAAAATTGGTAAAGAGGTATTAGAAGGTTTGGGGATTCTAAGTTTAAAATCAAAATTCCTTGATGTTAGTCATCGCCCCAAAGAAAAACGGGAAAAAAATGCAAAGATTAGGAATTTTAAAAATAGAATTCTCCAAACCTCAGCCCGCAAGCCCACGTCAAGGGTCCTCAGTGTCTTGCGAGTCCCTACACTCAACTATACCACAGTAAATATTTGCAAACTATCTACAAAATAAAAAAACACTAATGAGACCAGAAGATTTCAAAAACTGCCACGAATTGCGTCCCTCTGCCATGGCAAGGACCCCTCGGGGCTTGAAAAGTAGTCTGCATAGAGTTCCCGAACTGCAAGTCCAGCAGTCCCAGGTCGCCTATGCAGGGTCCGATCCAAACCCAATTCTGATGACGTCGGAAGGTCTTCCATGTCACCAGAAGAGGAAGCCTCATGAATCCTGGTGAAGTTGTGTAGAACAACACAAGCTTGAATCACCAGGGTAGCATTATCCGGATTCATCTGTATGGATGACAAAAACACCCTCCACTTGCTGGAGAGTATCCCGAAAGCGCACTCCACATACCGACGGGCACGAGTCAACCGGTAGTTGAAGATACGCCTCCTGACATCCAAACCACGCTTTGGGAAGGGCCGCATAACATGGGTAGTTAATGCAAACCCTTCATCCGCCACGATGACAAATGGAGCCGGCGGACCAGCAGATCCGGGCAGTCTTCTGGCCTCAGGCAGGGCAAGCTGGTTGGCACGAAGCCGCTCACCCATTCTAGAAGCACTAAAGATGCGAGCATCAGCAGTGCTTCCATAGGCCCCGATATCTACCATTATAAACCGGTAGTTACTGTCAGCAACAGCCATCAGTACTACCGAACAAAACTGTTTATAATTGAAGAATCGGGACCCTGAGTGAGGCGGCTTCTTCACACGGATGTGCTTGCCATCCATTGCCCCGATGCAGTTTGGAAACTGCGCAGAAATTTGGAAGCCCTCAGCAATCCGAAACCAATCGTCCGCCTTGGGCTGCGGCATCATCGTCTCTCGGAGTTGCTGCCAGATGACTTGACAAGTGTGACGGACTATCCGAGATATCGTCGAGGTTCCGAGGAGAAACTCAAAATGCAGGGATGCAAATGAGTTACCAGTAGCAAGGAATCTGTAGGCAAATGGAAAAGAAAGTTAAAATTCGACACAAAAACAAAGTGCACAGCAGATGCAGGAATCACATTTAATCTTTTAGATCCAAATAATTTTCAAAAAACAAGGGCAATGGAGTCCAACCTATGGCACGGACGCCAGAGGCAGCACTCTAGGGCCTGTCTTTGGCCACACGCTCACCCTTAAATCTCAATTGAAAAACCCAAATCAAATAACTTTGCATTTGCATACCATTCATCAGCAGAGGCCACACTAAGAACGGGACATACAGCACTGAATGTAGACAGTCTATTATAGTTGTGATGAATAATACATGGAATCAAAACGAATTCTGAAAGTCGAATATGTGGTAAGTTGTGGGTTAAATTTGGGGATCACATTGTTAACTAAACAGCTCCATCACACTACCTAATGGCCTTTGGTGAATAAGCCAAACCCCTTTAAACCCGTAGTAAAGGGCTAAGAGCCAAACAATACCAGCTATTGGGATGAGGCCAGTATTAACACAAGTGCACAACTGTGTTTGGAGCCTTGGAAATTATGACATTTTCATGCCACTTCAGAAGTATGTTAACATTGCACACAATTAGTATGGTACCTGAAAAACCCTTGAGTTTCATTGAACCAAAACTCACTCAAAATAACGTCCTGCACGGTATTTAGGCGACAAACTGGGGGATGCATGCAAAAAGGGCTCCTGACTGAGGGCACCAACTCTTCAAGCCAATATAATAATACACAGCACTCGACAGTAGTTTGAAACCAAAAAGAGAGTTATTCACTCATACAGGCAGGTTACTGCCTGCTGGAACCTGGCTGACTGACGAAATAAATCAACTTTATACACAAACTACTGTCCAGTGCATTGGATTATTGCATTGTCTCTTAAACGTTACCTGAACACAGGTTGCAAACTTGCAGAAAGGTGGAATACTGAAAGTCAATTTAGAATGTCATATGACAGTGATTACCTGGATTTTAAAGCACAAATTAAATTTAGCAATCAGACAAATTAAGCTTACTTTAAGCAAACAGTAGCACATGTCTAGCAGCAGCCATTTTCTGGCACATGTTCCTCCAGATACAAGCACGGCACATTACTGGGGTTACTTTACAAGTACTATACTGCTTACCTCAACGTGACGATGAGCCTTTCCTCAGGTGAAATGCTGCGCCTCATAGTGGTGTCCATAAAGGTAAGGACAGTACGTAGAGACGACAGCAAGCGATCAAAGGTACCCACTGACATCCGACAGAAGGCAAAGAACTTCTCAGGATGCAGCCGCAGATCTTTGTAGAGGGTATGGAAGTGTCCTTTCCGGTAACGTTGTGAAACAATCGGATGGACCCAAAATCGTCGCCTTCTACGCGGTTCCTCCTCCAACAAAGGAGTGCGCTGTCCCCAACGCCGAGAAACCAGCCAATGCAGCACGACCTCTTCCTCTGAATCCGACATGGTGATACAGCAAAGAGTAGCAGCCAAAATAACCTCTGTACTCTGGAAAGACTACAGAAAATGGCCACAAAACCAAACTCAGGTGCCCTTGATTTATACCAGTTTCTAGGGTGGAGTTAGTAAAAATTCATTTTTTTCAACAGACCATGATTTTGTACGGTCCGCAAAAAAAACGGACACGGAGACACACGGAAGCACAACGGATGAAAAAACGGACACGGATCACGGAACAACGGAGGCCCGTTTTGCGGACCTTAAAAAAAAACGGTCGTGTGCATGAGGCCTTATATTGAGCATACAGGTAATGAGATTTTTTTTTCCGTTCAGCCTCTGGGCTGAAAGAAAAAAATGAACGGCACAGATTTCTTCATTCGCATCGATCAATGTGGATGAAAAAATCTCTGCCCCAAAAAAAAAGGAGGGGAAAGGCGTCTGCCAGGACAAGGGAGCTCCACCCAACATCCGTACCTACTTAGCTCGTATGCCCTGGCAAACCCGATTTCTCCATTCACATCAATCGATGTGGATGAATAAATCATTGCCAGGATTTTTTATATTTTTTTATATATACAAAGTGTTTGCCAAAGCATAGGAACGCCGCCTCCTCCTCAGCTCGTATGCCTTGGCAAACGTATCTGTTACTGCAGAGGAGAAATCTCGTCTTGCAGCATCGCATACACTGACTTTTGTGTAATCTGACAGCAGCGCAATGCTTCTGTCAGAATGCACATCAGTGCTGCAGCTGCTTGATCGCTTGGTCCACCTAGAAGGTAAAAAAAAAAAAAAAAAAAAAAACAGGCCGCAACGCAATAAATTTATTAACATTAACTTCTATAAACTTTTGAAACAGAACAATAACTTTTTTGCTTACCGGTGATTTTTTATTTTTTTTTAATTTTTTTTACCTTTATTGAACAAACCTCTCCTTCCCCATGGGACAATGTGCAAAGCGCAAATCGCCCAGAGATGCGGCGAAGTACATTATGCACTTTGTCCCAGGTGAAAGGAGAGGTTTGTGGCAGCTCTGTGTGAAAGGGCCCTAAGACCCCTGTGTGCCTGTCCTGTGTACGCAATCCCTATACTAATAGTGTACCTGAGTGTGGAACTTGCGGAAACACTCCCCTATGCATAGGGCAGGCTGGTCAGGACAGTCAGGACAAAAAAAGGTGGTGTCACGCCTTATTCCACCCCTGCTACAGACACGACATCTTTTTCTTGGGGAACGTTGAGTTGGGGTACCAGGATAGACAGACGGGAAGTGTCTGCCATGTAGCCGGCTCACTACATCAGGGCCTTGGGGCACGGACCCTCCTGGATACAGGATTTCCGAAATGATCTCTTCCTGGAATTTTAGGAAGGATCCTGTTCTCCCAGCCTTACTGTAGAGAACAAAACTATTGTACATCGCCAATTGGATCAAATAAATAGACACCTTCTTATACCAGCATCTGGTTCTGCGGGAAACTAAATAGGGAGCCAACATCTGGTCATTGAAGTCCACCCCTCCCATGTGAAGGTTATAGTCGTGGACAGAGAGGGGTTTCACAATGACTCCAGTTGCCCGTTCAATTTGGACAGTCGTGTCTGCGTGAATGGTGGACAGAAGGTAAACGTCCCTCTTGTCCCTCCACTTCACCGCAAGCAGTTCTTGGTCACACAAGGCAGCCCTCTCCCCCCTGTGCAAGTTGGGTACTAACGAGCCGTCGGGGGAAGCCCCGGCGACTAGGTCGCGCGGTGCCACAGCATTGAATTCCGACTAGATGTAAGTGCCGAAAGAGGGCCACGCTTGAGTAAAAATTGTCCACGTATAAGTGGTACCCCTTGTGGAGTAAGGGTGACACCAAGTCCCAGACAATCTTGCCACTGCTCCCCAGGTAGTCAGGACATCCGACCGGCTCCAGTTTTGAGTCTTTTCCCTCATAGACCCTAAAACGATATGTATAGCCTGTGGCCCTTTCACAGAGCTTATACAGTTTGACCCCATACCGGGCGCGCTTGCTGGGGATGTACTGTTTTATGCCAAGGCGCCCGGTAAAATGTACTAGGGACTCGTCTATGCAGATGTTTTGATTAGGGGTATACGCATCTGCAAATCTGGATGACAAATGGTCTATGAGGGGCCGAATTTTATGGAGCCGGTCATAAGCAGGGTGGCCTCTTGGATGACAGGTGCTATTGTCCGTAAAATGCATAAAGCACATGATGGCCTCAAAACGTGCCCTAGACATTGCAGCAGAGAACATGGGCATGAAATGTATTGGGTCTTTAGACCAATATGACCACAATACATTTTTTTTAGTTAGACCCATGCTGAGGAGAAGGCCCAAAAAAAATTTAAACTCGGAAACGGTGACTGGTTTCCACCGGAAAGGCTGGGCATAGTAGCTTTCCGGATTGGCGGTAATAAACTGTGTGGCGTAGCGGTTGGTTTCTGCCACAACTAGGTCATAGAGATCCACGGTGAAGAACAGTTCAAAAAACTGAAGGGCCGATCCTAAATGAGCCGTCTCCACGCGAACTCCAGACTGGGCGGTGAAAGGGGGCAATACGGGTGCGGCGGAATCAGGGGATTGCCAATTAGGATTTGCCAGCACCTCTGGGAGACTAAGGGTTCTACGGGCCTGTGAACGCGGTGGCTGTGACAGGGGAGTTATTGCACGTGCCACCGTACCAGCTGGAACTGCCCTTCTGGTGCTCCTGTGTGCGCGCGTTCACAGGAAATCTCGGCTCACGCGAGATGACGCCAATCGGCGTTAGCGTAGCCTGGGAGCGCCGCAGAGATGGCGTCTTTCGGCGTTAGCGTAGCGGTAAGTGGTTAATGTGACACCATTTTTTGTGAAAATTTATGGGTGATTGTACACCTCCTTTTGCGGTATGAACTGAATTACGTCATCGTGGGTCCTGCAGTAAACATAATGAAGACACTGATGACAACACACCAACAGACTTTGCCTTTACCATCTATTCACAATTAAATCAAGCAGTTTCAGTAAGTTGAAAATATTCATGTGTTTTTATCTGCTCTGTCTGCATTCGATCTCCACAGCACACAAGACATGATAGGAGAGCCTCTGCTTTGGAGTCCAAGTCCAGTTTCTTAAGATCATGAGTTACATCAGAATTGTGCGTAACATTCTTGCTCTCTTTGCAAAGCCATAACAAAAGCACTCCGTAGACATACACATCAGAGAAAACTTAAGCTGTTTGCCCCAATTTTATTTCAGGAGCAGTAAACAGCGGGAAGCAAATAGAGGTGGCTGAACTCCGATGCTCTGTATCTCTTGTGAAGTCAATGTCTCCAGCTATGCCCCTCTTGCGATTTATATCAAATATATTATTTTCATGTAGAGATCCAATAATTATGTTGAAGGCCTGTAGTGTCTACAAGCCATGTGCGACCCCTCTCATCACTCTCACGAATGGAGTCACACAGGGGAGGATCTGCTCCGTGTCTTTCAGCAAGAAATTGAATCCTGGCTTTCTCTGCGACAACTGAAGATTGAGCAGAACTGAAACCAGCAGGTGGTGGCATACTTGGAGTGTACTCTGCCAGCCGTCATTGGACTTACTGGACAGCCAAACTAAATTTGTGGCCGCAACTGGCCAAGTTTGCCCTGGAATAGATGACCTGCCCAGCCAGTAGTGCAGCATCAGAGCGGGTGTTTGGTGCGGTGGGGACCATAGTTGCCCAAGGAGAACTCGCCTGTCCACCCTAAATGTGGAGAAACTGACCTTTGTCAAAATCAGTCAGGCATGGATCAGCCAGGATTTTCACCCACCAATGCCTAATGCATCAGACTAGTTCATCCAGGGTGCCACACCAACACTTTCACAAAAGAGGACAGTTATTTCTGGCTACCTGGCACAGCTACTATTCTGATGCTTCCACCCAAGTGCTCCTTCTTTCACCCAACATCTTCAGCTTGTACTGGTATTGCCCCCCACCTGCACACTATGTCACCTTGCCACTCTGTGGCCTCCTGATGTTGCCCCCACCTCTACACTCTGTAATTGGGCCATTCGGTGGTCTCCTCATGCTGCTTCCACCTCACCACTATGTCATATGGCCACTCTTTGGACTTCTCATGCTGTTTCCACCCTCCCCTTTTAATGACTGGGCCACTATTTAGTATTTTTGGCTGGGCTGACATCATCATTTATTTGACACTTCTTCTGATCTGTCAGAAGGAAGGAAAAAAGAGACGCACAATGGATCCTCTCTGTGTAGCAGCTGTAAGGCCTGTATGGTCTAATCAGAATTGGCTTATGATTTGGTAGCCAAAAGCAGGAGTGGGTACAAAAGCCAGAAGACATGCAAATATTCCGTTCACGTGTCATCTGTTTTGTAACCACTCCTGTTTTTTTTTGGCATTAGCAATACTGATTGATTACTGACCAAATGAAATGCTGACCGAGTGAAGGCAGATGCTCCACAGACAGGATCCGTTTTTGGGGGTTTATTGTTCTGACAGATCAGAGGAAGGGCAAAAAAATCTGTGAAGTCAACACAAACTTACTGCTTACTGTATAAGCGTTTAATAGAACAGGTTCTGTAGACATCTATGTGGAATCAGCTGACGACTGTGTAAAAGGAGTGCGCTTCTTCTTGGCGCTAACATTGACCTGTAAGGCTGAGTTTATACTTTAGTTATTTGGTCAGTTTTGCCCTCCTGACTGCCCAAATAAGTGAAGTGTGCAGTGATTCTAAGAGCGACACCTGTCATCTGCATGTCATACTGACTGACTGTATTATTCCACTACCACAGCAGACTCCCTATGCGTGTTACTGCAAGGCACAGTGTTCTACACCACTATAAATGCCCTCTGTAGCCAGGAAATAGCTGTTTTGAAACTAAATTCACCGCAAATATATTTGGATCAAACCAAATGATTTTTTTTTTTTATTGGCGAACCGGCGAATCTAATTTTTAAAAAATGTGCTCATCTCTTGTTACAAGGAACAATAATTGTAAGTGAAGTAACCATTATATGGGTTTGACATTGTAAAACAAAATGACTATGATATACTTTTCTTCAAAATTGAGAATATAACATGCACAGTTACCTTGTTCTCTATACAGACTGTCTTTCTATTTTTTTTTTCTCAGGGTGACAGAAAGATAGAAAAAAAATAATTAACACCCACCATTTATTACAATAGTTAATCAAGCATAACGAACATAATTGAATATACAAGTGTAGTCATTAGTTAATAAATGACCTTCCTAGAAAAATCAGAGTAGTACATGCAGTGACTCACAAATATTATGCAACCTAGCAAGAAGAAAGATTTCAAAAATACAAACTTTCTATTGTATTATATTTATGTAAAGGTCTAACTTTATGGTTGCAAATTTAAATGTATAATTTATTCTTCAAGTCTTCATGACACATCTTTGACATGACTTTTGCTCTGACCTTGTCTTTTTTAAAATTACAGTGAAATACATTAGTCAAAAAATGTATTAATACATCGAGGCAAAACTACATTAAAAATACCATGTGTGAGAGGAACCATTTAGCTAAAAGAAAAACAGTTAGGTGGTCACACATGCACAAATCTCTTTCCTTTCCCTGCTATGATATTTCAGTTACTGTTAAGTCCATGTGTATATCATACTCATAGCACTTGTGGTCATATTGCTCCCTACTGAGGTGATAGGTAGAGGTGTTTTTCTGGTATAACTGCAGGATCCCTCCTGACTTCCTAATAAGCAATGACTTTTTTACATCAGGAGATGAGGACAGAGTCAATGAGTTATGCTAGAATGCTAGTATGATGATGGGAACACACAGAAACCAGAAGGTAAGCATTCCCTTTGGTGAAATAAGAAAGCTGAAAAATTAGGTAATGTAGTGCCCCACTATGTAAATGGGGGCACTACTCAAGGGTCAATTGGGTCACGTTGTTCCCCACCTTTTGTGGAACATGGTTATTGTATTTTGTATGGTATTTTAATGTGTATTTTCCTGTTATCTTCTGTACCAGGCCTGTAAGCGGTGTAGTGCCTCCTCCTAGGCAGTAGAGGGAGCTAGGGAACTCCCTAGTATATATAGTCAGGTCCAGTTCAGCGAGAGAGAGCGAGTTGGAGTGTGTATTTAGAAGCCAGTGTGTACACTTTAGCTAGAGAGCAGCTGAAGTGCAGCTTATGACATGCAGCTAGATAGCCCAGGTGCCTAGCTTGCACCCAGGAAAAGAGGTTGCCTCCTGAAGTTCCCTGCATCGTGCCAAGTACAGGGCAGAGCCAGTGTTAACCAGCCAAGTAGAAAGCTGAAGGGCAGAAGGATATTTACAGTAAGAGGATTTATACCAGAGGAAGGTTTCCCTACCCAAGGATAAAGCCAGCAATAGGGCATACGGGCCTTGGAGAAAGCCAGACAGGATCTGAAGACAGTACAGCCTGATCTGTGAGTGTTTATTCACTCTGAGTATCTTGCAAAGACTTTGCCTGCGATTATTGTAAAGCCTGCCTGTTATCAAGACCCTGCATACGGAACTAACTAAAACCTGTATATAGTTGAACTGTTCAGTAAACCGAAGTTCTGGTTCACTACAAGTGTGTGTACCTCAATTATACCTACAATAAATCTGTGTGCCACCATTACTGGCACTGGCGCCACGAACTATAAGGGATCTTGCCACAGGCACACTAAACCTGAAACACCCAGGGCACCTCACTACCTTCGGCCTGGTCCCTATACCCAGAGAGTGCCCCAGAGGATCTATGTGTGAGCCTCTCCATCACTGCTGTACGCCTGCCCAGGGTATATAAAACTGTGAGTACCAATAGCAACCCTCGGACTGTTAACTGCCCCTGTGACCTCACCATCACTCACCCTGCAGGACTGGCGTACTGCAGTAATTTTAAATAAGGTGGCCATTTTCAATGGTACTGAGAGTATGTGTGGGCACTAGTGTTGATCGAGCACCATAGTGCTCAGGTGCTCTGGGGTTCGGGCCAAACACATCGTGATATTCGGGTGCTCAACCGAGCACCCGAGTATAATGGAAGTCAATGGAAGAACCTGAGCATTAAACCAGGTACCCCCTGATCTGAAGAGGGGAGGGTGCCTGGTTCATAAGAAAATGTCAGAAATTGTTGGTATCACCAACAAAATGGTTCTGTAACAGCATGGGGAGGATGTATAGATGCATCTTGGACTTGCTGGTCGCTGCTGGGAACTTTTACATAATGACAAAAATACACAAAAAAATCGATTTTAGAGAAAAATTGATAGAAAACATTATTTTCTGAATATTTAATTGTATATAAAGTGCAAGTGCTGCCAAAAAATACAAGTAATCTGCACTCTGATATATCCTTAGTTACACATAAAGGACGGCATCATACACACCCTTTAAAAATTATGATTGATGGCCTGCTGGTTGCCCTAAAAAACATTAGGAGCAAGGGCCTGCTGATCTGACCATCTAAAACATTATGGGCAGTGGCCTGCTGCCGCTTTGGTGACTCTAGTTAACCTGGGGCCAATGGTACGTCCCCGTGACGGCGACAATCAATTCGGATGTCTGGCGTATCAACTTTCAATGTAATTGTCAGCTCAAAACCATTGTAAACTACGAGTAATGGGGAATCAGTGTTTGATTCCGGAGAGGGAGCATGAGAAATGGCTACCACATCCAAGGAAGGCAAGCGGGTGGCACGCAAATCACACACTCCCGACTCGTGGAGGTAGTGACGATAAATAACAATACAGGACTCTTAAGATGCCCTGTTATTGGAATGATTAATACAAAATTACAGGGAATGTCACTGCGGTATTTTGGATGAGGAAACGTTATACAGGAGAGGCCCAGCTGCCGCTTTGTTGACTCTAGATAACTTCTGCCTGATCACACGTCCCCGTGACGTCCGCGATCCATTTTGATATGTTCCCTATTAACTTTCGATGTTCTTTTATGCGCCTAACATGGTGACCACTGGTAATGGGGAATCATTGTTCGATTTCGGAGAGGTGAGCTGACCCTGTAAAAGATTTTAGGTACTGGCCTGCTGGTGAGCTGACCCTGTAAAACATTATATGCAAGTGCCTACGGGTGAGCTGACCCTGTAAAACATTATATGCAAGTGCCTACGGGTGAGCTCACCCTGTAAAACATTATATGCAAGGGCCTGCAGCTGAGCTGACCCTCCAAAAATTTCTATGTAAGGGCCTGCATGTGAGCTGACTAGTGATGATCGAGCATGCTTGTCTGAATACTTGTTCGGCTCGAGCATCGCTATGCTCGACACATGGCGGTACTCGGCCGAGTACCACATGTGCTCGAGTGGCATGCTCGAGTCTCCTCTCCGCACATTTTGTGGCTGCTAAGCAACCAATAAACATGCAGGTAAGTACTGCCATCACTGTAATGCCAGTAGCCATGTTAGCTGCTGGCATTACAGTGATTGGCTGGCCGGAATGCGTCATCGGGTGACGCGGGTTCGGCTCATAGCGAGTCAGGGAGAGCTGCGCTTAGGAAGGGACAGATAGTGTAGCGAGTTTCTGATCGTATTTTATTCAAGTGAATAACGTTTCAAAGACCCAAAAGTCCTTTTAAGGACTATTGTGTGTGGTTGGCAGCAATTTATTTTAGCAAAGTAGTACTCAATTATAATTTTTGTGCATACTTTGGAAAATAGCGATTCTTTTTCGATATAGAGGCTGTCTGCAGTGACTTGTGACATCTGTGCAATACCTTCTATGTGTCAGGGTCAGAGATAGGAAGAATAAAAGTGAAAACATTTCCCCCCCCCCCATAATCTATCCACATTTTTGCTGTGAACGGTGCAATCCGTGAATTGTGTAATCTTTGCCTCAATACATTGTGTGGTTGTCAGAGCCAGATATAGGGAAAAAATTAGAATACTGAAAACACAAATTTTTTTTCCCCTAATCTATCCACATTTTTGCTGTAAACTGTGTCATCCGTGAGTTGTCAGATCTGCGCTGCAATACCTTGTATAGTTTTCAGGGCTAGATGTAGGAAAAATTAGAATACAGAGAACACTATTTTTTCCCCATAATCTATCCACATATTTGCTGTCAACAGAGCAATCAGTGAATTGTGTGATCTGCACTTCAATACATTGGGTGGTTGTCAGGGCCAGATAAAAGGAAAAAAAATTGAATACAGAAAACACAATTTTTTCCCCCAAATCAGTGATCTGTGCTTCAATACATTTTGTGGTTGCCAGGGCCAGATATTGTGAAAAATATAAATATAAACTACATAAGAAAACAGTGTCTGTACCGCATATTCCAATAATCTGGGCCTAAAATAGTGTCCATATTCTGTGTGTTTCTTTGACATATACTGTCCTGTATCAGAAAAGATAAACCTAACTTGCTTTTGTGGGCTGCATCAGTGGTATAGCTATAAATGACTGGGCCCACAGCAAATTTTTGAATGGGGCTCCATCCCACAGTAATTTTTTAGCGACCCGATTCCTGTCCCATTCCTGTGGGTAGTAAAGATCGCTCATTCAGACCAGGGCCAGCAGCTGTTCCATCCGTTTTATACACTGTCTATGCTGTCACTGTATATAATTTCATTGTATAATACTGTTGAGGGGGCCCTGACCAATTCCTTTAGTCCTCCTCCTCCTGGATGAGCCCCTTCTGGGTCAGGGCCCCAAAGCTGCAGCTTCCCCTATAGCTACGTCCCTGGTCTGCATTAATCTGCAGGTGACCGTGATACAGATCCACAGATTTGTTTTCAACTGCATCTTTCTAAACAATCTGTGGCATTAGTCTTTTATCCAGACTCAGTCTTTGTGCCACTGTGTGGCCTCCTCATGCTGCCATCTCCACACCATGTCACCTTGCCACTCATTTTTATCCCCATGATGCTGATGATGCTGCTTAAAAGGCCTTAAACTGATCACCCAGCCCACAATCTAATTAAGGTTTTACGCACCAAACCAAAGTAAAAAATCTATTTTATAGGAAAAATTCATTGAAAACATTCTTTCGTGTATATTTACTTGTATATAAAGTGTAAGTGCTGCCAAAAATTACAAAGAAGAGGCACTCCTATCCAACCTGTATATCATATAAATGAGGGCCTCATTCACATTCAGGTGTGGGCCTGCAGTTGAGCTGACCCTGTAAAAAATTTGATTTGCTGGCCTGTAGGTGAGCTGACCCTATAGAAGATTTAAGTTGCGGGCCTGCAGGTGAGCTGACTCGGTAAAATATTTGAGTTGCGGGCCTGCAGGTGAGCTGACCCTGTAAAAGATTTGAGTTGTGGGCCTGCAGGTGAGCTGACCCTGTAAAAATGTATATGTAAGGTGCCTGCAGGTGAGCGGACGCTGTAAAAAATTATATGTGAGGGCCTGCTGGTGAGCTGACCCTGTAAAAAATTTTATGTGAGGGCCTGCTGGTGAGCGGAACCTGTAAAAAAATTAGATGTAAGGGCCTGCTGGTGAGCGGACCCTGTAAAAAATTAGACGTGAGGGCCTGCTGGTAAGCGGACCCTGTAAAAAATTATATGTGAGAGCCTGCTGGTGAGCGGACCCTCAAAAAAATTAAATGTCAGGGCCTGCTTGTGAGTGGACCCTCTAAAATATTATATTCAAAGGCTATATATGCGAGGGGATTATATGTGATGAATAAGCAAGGCATGTTGATATGACGGAAGAGGAGGAGGAGGAGAAAAGGAAGAATCAACCATATACCCTTGTTTGTGGTGGAAGGGGTGCATGGGAATACAGTCTATTAACTACATTAAAAACAACACATGTAAAGTGCCTTTATGTTCATCAGCTTTCCTCTGGTGGAGTCGAGAAGTCATGGTAAATCCAGGTCTTGTTTATTTTTCTATGAGTCAACCTGTCAGCATTTTCAGTTGGCGGATACGCTTATCTGTTATAATGCCACCACCAGCACTAAATACACGCTCATACAAAATCCTGGCAGCAGGGCAGGCCAGCACCTCCAAAGCGTAGAGCGCAAGTTCGTGCCACGTGTCCAACTTGGACACCCAGTAGTTGTAAGGCACTGAGAGATCGTTGAGGACGCTGACCTGGTCTGCTATGCACTCCTTCACCATCCTCCAAAATTTTTCTCTCCTTCTGGCAGTAGGCCGCACATCAGAGTGAGGGTTCTGGCAGGGTGTCATGAAACTGTCCCAGGCTTTGGAGAGTGTTGCCCTGCCTCTGTTGTAACTGCTGTGTGTTCCCCTACGGACGCTGCCACCAGCGTTGTCAGATAGAAAATTTTGGAGCAGTTTTCAAACAAGGATCTTCTGGTATTGCACCATTTTGCTCATCCTCTCCACCAGAGGAATGAGAGATGAGAAGTTCTCTTTGTAGCGGGGGTCGAGAAGGGTGAACAACCAGTAATTTGTGTTGTTTAAAGTGCGTATAACGCGCGGGTCGCAGGAAAGGCAGCCTAACATGAAGGCAGCCATGTGTGCCTGAGTACCAATAGGCGAGACTTCGCTGTTGTCATCAGGAGGATCACTCCTAATATCCTCATCCTCTTCCTCTTCTTCTGCCCACCCACGAAGAACAGATGGAATTAAACTTCCATGGGTACTACCCTCTGTAGGTGAGGCAACCGTCCGTCTCCTGCTCCTCCTCCTCCTCTTCAGCCTCCAATTCGCGCTGAGAAGACAAACTCAGGGTGGTCTGGCTATCATCAACCTGTGTAATGTCTTCCCCCATTTTCACCTCTTCCACATGCACAGTGTAGTCCTTAATTGTGAGCAGCGAGAGTTTGAGTAGACACAGAAGTGGGATGGTGACAATGATAATAGCGTTATCGCCGCTCACCATCTGTGTTAATTCCTCAAAGTTGCGTAAAACCTCACAGAGGTCAGACATCCATACCCACTCCTCGCTTGTGAATAGCGGAAGATGACTGGAAAGGTGGCAACCATGTTGCAGCTGGTATTCCACAACTTCCCTCTGCTGCTCACAAAGCCTGGCCAACATGTGGAACGTGGGGTTCCAGCGCGTGCTCACGTCGCACAGCAACCGGTGAGCTGGCAGTTTCAAGCGCTGCTGCAGCATTGACAGACCGACTAAAGCTGTCTGTGACTTGCGGAAATGTGCACACACGCGGCACACCTTCACCAGTAGCTCAGGTAAATTGGGGTATATTTTTAAAAACCGCCAGGTTGAATACGTGGGTAAGGCATGGGATGTGTCTAAGGTTGCCCAGCTCCAAAGCCACCACCAAGTTAGGGCCATTATCACACACAACCGTCCCTGGTTCTAGGTTGAGTGGCTTGAGCCACAGCTCAGTCTGATCTCTCATCCCCTGCCACAGCTCTGTGGCGGTGTGCTGTTGTCACCTAGGCAGATCAGCTTCAGCACGACCTGTTGCCGCTTCGCCACTTCAGTGCTACAGTGCTTCCAGCTATCGACTGATGACTGACGTGCTGCACGAGGATAATTTGGAGGTGGAAATGGGGGAGGAGGAGGCGGAGAGGAGAAGTGGGGGGTTGGAGCCACTAACGTAGGCGGTGGCGGAAACCCTGATGGAATTGGGGCCCACAATTCTTGGTGTCCGTAGCACCTGTGCTATCCAGGGTACGATTCGCTCCCAGCCTCCACAACATTCATCCAGTGTGCCGTCAGGGAAATGCAGCGTGGTCCGTGGTTAAGTGGACCTTGTCAGTAACTGCGTTGGTCAGGGAATGTGTGATGTTAAGGGACACATGTTGGTGTAAGGCTGGCACGGCACACCTTGAAAAATAGTGGCGGCTGGGGGCCTGCATAACGAGGGACAGCCACTGACATCAGGCTGCAGAAGGCCTCAGTGTCCACAAGCCTAAATGGCATTTCCAGGGCCAGTAATTTGGAAAGCTGTGCATTTAGTGCTATAGCCTGTGGGTGGGTGGCTCTGTATTTGCGCTTATGTTCAAATGCCTGGGCTAATGACATTTGGACGCTGCGCTGGGACAGGGAAGTGGATGTGGTCGCTGATGGTGCTTGCAAAGGTCCAGGTGCAGGGCCTGGGTCTTGGACAGTGGATTTGCCAGCACGTAACACAGGCCAGAATATTTGTTTCATATTCGCGAATATTCGTATTCAGGATTATTTTCGCAATTGCGATTAATCTAAAATGTAAAAAAATTACATAATGCGAAGTTGATCAAAAAAAGAATATATAGCAGTAAATATAGTGCTAAATATTAGTTTTAAGAATATTCATCATATTCTAAAACAAGAATATATAGCAATACAGTGAATATTCATAAAATACACATATAGACTGCAATTCAGCTAATATAGTGCTATAGTAATTTTTTTTTATAGTGTAATTTTTTTCCAAATCTGAAGTCCAGAAGAGAAAAAAAAATTAGACTATGAATAAAAGATTCTAGCACTATGTTAGCTAAATTGCCATCTATATGTGTATTTTATGAATATTCGCTATATTGCAATATATTCTTGTTTTAGAATATGACGAATATTCTAAAAAACGAAGTTATAGCAATATAGCGAATATTCGTAAAATACACATATAGACTGTAATTTAGCTAATATAGTGCTATGAATTTTTTTTATAGTCTATTTTTTTTTTCTCTCCTGAACTTCGGATTTGGAAATAATTTACACTATTAAAAAAATAATATAGCACTATATTAGCTAAATTGCAGTCTATATGTGTATTTTACGAATATTCGCGCTCAACACTATCAGTGAACTCGTCGTCCAGCAACTCTTCTTCCACTTTCTCACTCTGATCATCCTCCTGATTTGTTGACATAACCACAACCTCAATGATTGACACTGTGAGTCATCCTCTTCCTCATCCTCTTGAGACAGTAATTACGGTTGTATCATTGACAACTGTGTCTCATAATCATCCACCTCATTAAACACTAATTGCCGTTCCCCAGCATCATGTTCTTGTGACTCTGGATGCTCAAGAGGTTGCGAATCAGGGCATAAGATCTCAGGTCCCTCTTAAAGCATGCATGGCGAGAGGGCCAAATCAATTAATGGCGATGCAAAGAGGTCCTCGGAATATCTGAGTGTGGGATCACTTGTTTGGCCAGACTGTAAATGGTGGTAGGAAGGAAGATCAGGGTGAGGATTGTGTGGACTAGACTCCTGGCTACTAAGACTGGACTTGGTGGAAGACAGGGTGGTGCTTAACCGACTGGAAGCACTACCTGCTGCAATCCAACCGACCATCTGCTCGCACTGGCTGACTTCAAGAGTGATGTCCTGCGCCGCCCTGAAAACTGGGACAAGAAGCTAGATATCTTGGATGATTTTTTTTCTTGTGCTCTGGCAGTAGGCACAGTTTCACTGCGCCCAGGTCCACGGCCTCTGAGTGCACCATCAGCATCACGGCCACTATCCCTTCCCTTAATACTTGCCTTCTTCATATTAAATGTTATATGTTATAAGGGACCATTTATAGGAAAAATGTGGATAATATATTATAGAAAAATATTTAACTGTTTTCACTAATATTTTTCCCAACATCTGACCCTGACACACATACACACGTTATTGCAGCGCAGATGTGACAATTCACTGCAGACACCGTTTATAGGCAAAGTGTGGATAAATTATGGAAAAAATATATTCGTTGTCAGTAATATTTTCCCAATATCTGGCACTGACACACACATGCTATTGCAGTGCAGATGTGACAATTCACTGCAGGCACCGTTTATAGGCAAAGTGTGGATAAATTATGGAAACAATATAATTGTTTTCGCTAATTTTTTTCCCAATATCTGGCCCTGACACACACATATGCTTTGGCAGCGCGGATGTGACAATTCACTGCAGACACCATTTATAGGCAAAGTGTGGATAAATTATGGAAAAAATATATATTTGTTAACAGTAATATTTTTCCCAAAATCTGGCTCGACACACAGAAGGTATTGCAGCACAGATGTCACAAGTCACTGCAGACACGCTCTATCAAAAAAGTATTGCGAAGTATGGAAAAAAAAAATTGCTGGCGCAATTATATTGCTGCCAGCCTGCCACCACACACAATAGTCCTTAAAAGGACTTTTTAAAAATGTTTTTCTATTAAATATATTGCGATCTCATTCCCTATACTATCTGTCCCTTCCTATGCGCAGCTCTACCTGACTCACAATGAGCCAAACCCACGTCATCGGGTGCTATATAGCGTTCCGGACAGCCAATCACTGTAAGGCCAGTAGCCAACATGGCTACTGGCATTACAGTGATGGCAGTACTTATCTGAATGTTTATTGGCTGCTTAGCACCCACAAAATGTGCGGGAAGGAGACTCGAGCATGGCGCTCGAGCACATGCGATACTCGGCCAAGTACATCCATGTGCTGAGCATAGCGATGGTCGAGCCGAACAGGTATTCGGCCGAGCATGCTCGCTCAACACTAGTGGGCACTAATAAAATCATATGTTTGATAAGATAACCCATTTAATACAAAAAAATTCTAACATTTCTACATATGTACATAGAAGCACAATCAGTTAGAAAACAGTGTACCTGAAAAACCTGATTTTACTACATTTATCCTTTGGAATTAAATTTAACGATCTATGTATGATTGAAATAATATAAAAACTATTGATATATTATATTCCATTTGAAATTGGAAAACTGATATCTGCCTTTCAAATATACTTAAGTGTAGGAGCACACAAAAGCAGTAAACATGTGCTGACAAGAATATGATGTCAGTCAAGGATTATAGAATGCTTTTTCCATCACATCTGCAGGTTTTTGTGAGTTAGTGGCAGGAGACGGGTTATCCCAAGTGGGAAACATATTTAATGGCCTATAATAAAGAGATTGGGAGTCATAGGCCTAGAATGGGTAAGTATTAGGTTCGGTATTTCACAGCTGTGTTTCATGGCCGTTAGCGGTCTGTGGTAACACAGGCTGGATTCCTGCTGCCGCCGCAGTACAGTAATACCACGGTATGAGCTATACCAGTGTATTACTGTACTGAGGTGGCAGCAGGAAGCGCACGGCGTCATAGCAACCAATGACGCCGTGCACTCCTGCTCTCAGCAGGAATCCAGCCCGTGTTACCACGGACAGCTCACGGCCGTGAAACACGGCCGTGTGCATTCGGCCTAAAACAGATACCAATTGAAGGGCATCCTAAGTATCCATTTTTGATAAATTTCAGTGTTAAAAGAGTAGTATCCATCATGGTCCTTTCTTTTTTAGTGGAGTTTATCATTCTTCTGTTTCTGGCAGAAACAAAAGTACAGTGATGGATAATTTTTTTAAAGTCTATGTAAATGTATTAAAATGGCTTCCCTATCATTTGCATTTGTTTTTTGTTACACAGATCTCCCAAATGGATTATCGAAATGTGATGTAAAAAAAAACCTTACCAGTACTGTCTAAAATAATATGAAGAATAATATTAATGATCATAATAAATAATAGACAAAATCAAATTACCGTATTTGAACTAAAGCAACACAATAATACAGCTACAATTTTGATTTCTGAAAAATAATATATTTATTATTCTGAAACTTTCTTCAAAACATGAGATAAATATCAAATATTTTCTCAAGTTTATAAAGGAGCATGAGATGAACAGATGAAAAGTTTAACAATTTGTGAAATATTATATGTCACAGAAAATGTCATTTTAATGTCAGTTGTGAAATTAGAAAATAATTGTTATCATTATTTTAATTAACAATATGGGAATCAAGTTAGATTAATATGCTGAAAATGTTTTTTTCCCATGCCATTTATGTAAGATGTGTTTTTCTGAATAACAATTGGAGAATGATTCTGAGAAACCTTCAACACTCTGTTCACGCAGGTTGTTCTGAAGGGGTCATGTACAAATAAATGTAACATTAATAAAATGTTCAGAAATAGGAATATGAAATACATTGTCCACACATAATCAGCATACAGATATTTTTTCCCCCCAATATGATGGGTTAAGAAGATAGATAATGACTTGGTAAACCTGATGCTTTACAGAAATGTTAAAAAAAGGCAAGTTAAAATATAGTGATTAAAATAATATATCCAGTACCTTGAGAAAGTATTCATACCCCCTTAAAGCTTTTCACATTTTCCCTGTCATAAACACAAACTTATATATTTTTTTATTTTATGTGATAGACCAACACAAAGTAGCAAGTATGTGTGAAGTGAAAAGAAAATGATACATGGTTTTCAAAATGTTTAATAATTAAAAATCTGGAAAGTGTGGCATAACTTTTACTGCAATTATAGGTGCAAATCTTTTGGGGGTATTGTCTCTACCAGCTTTGCACATTTAGAGGCTATTTTTTTTTTGCAAAGCTTTATTGGAATGTCTAGTAGGATACACATACAGAGAATAATCTGTACAGTAAACAATAATAAAGAACCGTACAGGAACAATTTACAAAAAAGAAGGTACATTTGATTTTTTGGTACAGTGAAATGTTAATTAACATGTCTGAGGAGTCGGAAATCAGATTAAAATCATACTTTAGGCTTTCTAAAGGAGGCTGACATTTTTGCCCATTCTTCTTTGCACAATAGCTCAAGATCGGTCACATTGGATGGAGAGTGTCAGTGAACAGCAATTTCCAAGTCTTGCAACAGATTCTCAATGAAATTTAGGTCTGGACTTTGACTGGGCAATTCTAACACATGAATATGCTTTGATTTTAATCATTCCATTGTAGCTCTGACTTAATGTTTACGGTCGTTGTCCATCTGAAAGGTGAACCTCTGCCCCGGTCTCACGTTTTTTCAGCCTCTACCAGATTTTCCTCTAGGATTGCCCTGTATTTTGCTCTATCAATCATTCCATCAACTCTGACCAGCTACACCCTTACTGAAGAAAAACATCCCGACAGTATGATGCTGCCACCACCATGTCAAGGTGGGGATGGTGTGTTCAGAATAACGTGCAGTGTTAGTTTTTTTTTTTGTATTTAGGCCAATAAGTTCAACTTTGGTCTCATCTGACCAGAGCACCTACTTCTACATGTTTGATGTGTCCCCTATATAGCATGTGGGAAACTTTAATCAGAATCTCTTATGGCTTGCTTTTAAAAATAGCTTTCTTCTTACCACTTTTCCATAAAGACCAGATTTGTGGAGTACACAATTAATAGTTGTCCTGTAGAAAGATTCTCCCACCTGAGCTGTGGCTCTCTTCTGCCCCACTAGAGTGACCATGAGCCTCTTGGCTGCATCTCTAATTAGTGCTCTCATTGTCTGGGCTGTCAGTTTAGGTGGACATCTAAGTCTTAGTAGGTTTGCAGTTGTGCCATTCTCCTTAAATTTTTAGATGATGGATTGAACAGTGTTCTGTGAGATGTTCAGAGCTTGGGATAATTTTTCATAACCTAATTCTGCTTTATATTTTTCTATAACTTTATCCCTGATCTGTCGGGTGTGTTCTTTGATTATCAAGATGCTGTTTGATCACTAATATTCACTATTCTGAGGCCTTCACGGAATATCTGTAGTTATACTGAGAATAAATTACAAACAGGTGGACTCCATTTACTAATTAGGTGACTTCTGAAGGCAATGGTCACACTGGATTTTATTTAGGGGTATCAGAGTACAGTAGACCAAATTCAAATGCATGTCAGACTTTTCAGATTTTTATTTACAATTTTTTTTTCACCTTTCACTTCCCACATACCTGCTACTTTGTGTTGATCTATCACATAAAATCTCAATAAAATACATTTAAGTTTGTGAGTGTAACATGAAAAAATGTGGAAAAGTTCAAAGGTTATGAATACTAGAGATGGGCGAAGTTTTGAAAAATTTTATTTGGCTGCTTTGCCGAGCTTTGATTTATTACAAATTACTTCATCACGAATTGATTTCCATTGTATGGAGCATGCACAATTTTGGGGAATGGCAATCACACCTCCCCATTTATTTAACCCCTCAGATGCCACATTCAACACTGATCACGACATATATGACTAACATTCGGCTTTTCAGGGGTTAATCAGGAGTTAAAAAATAATACCTCTTGCCCACAGAGATTAAATAAAAAATGCCAAAGAACCTGGGGTCAAGCGTGATGATGTCACCATGTGATCAAACTGGGTGCGCATACTGACATCCTCACCGATCCCTGTATGAAATTTTTCAGATATACTGAGTCATGTTAATGGTCTCAGTGTTGTTGTCTTCCCAAGTGACATGTCACCCAGCAGTAACATGCCTTCGCTGTTGAGACTATTCATTGGCTTCAGACGGTTTGGTGCCCCTGTCTACAGGTACAGCATCCGGGGGTTCAAATTTAACATAATGAAAAAAGCTGGACAACGTCTTGGGTGATGGTATAGTTCAGACACCAAAAAACTATTCTACAGGTAATATAAGGATTCATAGTTTTTATGCTCCTAAATTGATCATTTTGGTCCTGTTTATTGGTCATCAGTGGCTTCTGAGCTTAGCACAATCAACTTTTACTTAAGAGGTTAGATACAAAACAACAGCCACTAAAATAAACTCGTCAAGTAAGAGTATACTAAAAACATCATTCTTTACAGATCTTCAAGAACAGCAACCATATAGATCAAGTTTTATCAAAGTTTAGCTTTCAAAAAATACTTTGTTAAAAAAAAGTCTCTGATATCCTGTAGTATAGACCCCCTCACTTCATAAAATTAAAGTAGCTTTGAACACTTTATCTTGATTTATGAAACAATATAAATTAATCAAAACTTGATGACTTAAATCAATATATAATCAGCAAAATTAACGGGTGACAGCTGAACACCTGCCGATGTTAGTGAATAGCTAAAGAATTAGTCAAACGGGTTAGTGTGTGGGAAGAAATGAAAGCTAATTTAGATTTCCCATCAATATTCGAATAATGCAAGTAAAGAAGTAATATATGCAAATTACACATACTCTCCTTTCCTATATATTGGCATAATAAGTACACCAACGCAGCGTTTAACTTTTATGAGAGTTAGAAAAAGATGTTTTGCTCATTTTCTCAGATATTTCCTGGCTGGATTAACCACTTCCCGACCACCCATTGACTATAAATGTCCTTGGGAGATCGGTGTATCTCTGAATGGACGTCCTTTCAGAGATTGCAGTTGCACACTAATTGTGCAGCTACCGAACTGGGGCTCGCTGTCAGTGAGCTATGTCACTTCCTGTCCCGGTCCAGTGGTCATGTGATTGCCTGGGCCGGTGCAGCTGACTGGTCTTCTATAGACCACAATCAGCCCTGCACTGAGGCTGTACAGCACAGTATTAGGCTCCTTTCACACTAGCGTTCGTCGGTCCGCTCGTGAGCTCCGTTTGAAGGAGCTCACGAGCGGACCCGAACGCCTCCGTCCAGCCCTGATGCAGTCTGAATGGAGCGGATCCGCTCAGACTGCATCAGTCTGGCGGCGTTCAGCCTCCGCTCCGCTCGCCTCCGCACGGCCAGGCGGACAGCTGAACGCTGCTTGCAGCGTTCAGCTGTCCGCCTGGCCGTGCGGAGGCGAGCGGATCCGTTCAGACTTACAATGTAAGTCAATGGGAACGGATCCGCTTGAAGATGTCACCCTATGGCTCAATCTTCAAGCGGATCTGTCCCCCATTGACTTTACATTGAAAGTCTGAACGGATCCGCTCAGGCTGCTTTCACACTTAGAATTTTTTCTAAGTTATTAATGCAGACGGATCCGTACTGAACGGAGCCTCCGTCTGCATTAATATGATCGGATCCGTTCAGAACGGATCCGATCGAACGCTAGTGTGAAAGTAGCCTTATGCTGTACAGCCTCTCTGGGGGGTGTATTTCCACTGTAACTGGGGCTACTATGTCAGCCCCAAATACAGGAGAATTAATAGTTAAACAAAAATAAAAAATGTAAATGTCCCCCAGAAGTCTTGTATGACCTTTTAGGGGACACAAAGTGTAAAAAAAGAAAAAATTAAAAACGTGTTTTGAAAAGAAAAAACAAGTTTCACATAAAAAATCCCCTTAACCACCTCCCGACCGCCTAACGCACCGATGCGTCCGGGAGGTGGTTGATTTGCTCCTCCTGGACGCATCGGCGCGTCATCTCGCGAGACGCGAGATTACGTCACAGCCGGCCCGCGCATTCGCATCGCGGGCCGGCATTTCGCAGCAGAGTATTTCGTCAGCAGCCTGCCGGCCACGATCATTGGCTGGCAGGTTGCTGATTTTTTAAAAATCCAATCAGCAGCCATTTAACCCCACATATTAGTAAATATGATGGGGTTATATGGCTGCTGTGCTCCTCTGCTCCTTCTTTTGGTCGGTTGGTTCCAGCAGAGGAGCAGAGGAGCACACATCACTGTGAGTACCCACTACACCACACTTAGCCCCCAGATCACCCCAATTAACCCTTTGATCACCCCTTTGATCGCCCCTGTCAATCACTAGTGAAAGGAAAAAAGTGATCAGTGCAAACTGTCACTTTCTTTTTTCACTGGTATTGACCGTTAGGTTTCAGTATAGTTTAGGCCCCTTGGTTAGGTAGTTTAGGGATCGGTTAGCGCCCAGCCCACAGCACCGCAGTCCGTTATTCGCTGATTAGCGTATCGCTAATCAGCATTTGTACTTTTATAGTATCTGGAAGTGATCAAAACTGATCACGGTCAGATCTATAATAGTACTAGTGTCACTTTAGTTCTCCCTCCACCCAAAACGCAGTGTTTGCCCGATCAGGCCTGATCGGTCGCCCACACGTGCGTTCGCCCACGCCCGTAGAGCCCCTAGAATCCCGGAGGTGCTGGCAAACCCTGATTGGCACTCCCCAACTTCAGCCGCACCTGTAGTTCCCCCTTTCACCGCCCAGTCTGGAGTGTGGGTTGAGACAGCTCAGATCGGTTCGGCCCTGGGATTTTTTGAGCTGTTCTTGACTGCGGAGCTCTTAGACTTAGTTGTGGCAGAGACAAACCGGTATGCCACACAATTTATAACTGATAACCCGGGAAGCTTTTATGCCCAGCCTTTCCGGTGGAAACCAGTCCAAGTTTCCGAAATTAAAACTTTTCTGGGCCTCCTCCTCAACATGGGCCTGACAAAAAAGCATGAATTGCGGTCATATTGGTCCACGAACCCGATTCATCACATGCCCATGTTCTCTGCTGCTATGTCCAGGACACGATTTGAGACCATCCTGCGTTTCCTGCACTTTAGTGATAACAGCACCTCCCGTCCCAGAGGCCACCCTGCTTTTGATCTGCTCCACAAAATTCGGCCCCTCATAGACCATTTCAACCTGAAATTTGCAGATATGTATACCCCAGAGCAAAACATCTGCGTAGACGAGTCCCTTATACATTTTACCGGGCGCCTTGGCTTCAAACAATACATCCCAAGCAAGCGCGCCCGGTATGGGGTCAAATTGTATAAGCTCTGTGAAAGGGCCACAGGCTATACACACAAATTTCGTGTCTATGAGGGAAAAGATCAGACCCTGGAGCCGGTCGGTTGCCCTGACTACCTGGGGAGCAGTGGGAAGATAGTCTGGGACTTGGTGTCACCCTTATTTGGCAAGGGGTACCATCTTTATGTGGACAATTTCTACACAAGTGTGGCCCTCTTTAGGCATTTGTTTCTAGAACGGATTGGCGCCTGTGGTACCGCGCGAACTAGTCGCGCGGGTTTCCCCCAACGGCTCGTTAGCACCCGTCTTGCAAGGGGGCAGAGGGCCGCACTGTGTAACGAAGAACCGCTCGCGGTGAAATGGAGAGACAAGCGTGACGTTTACATGCTCTCCTCCATTCACGCAGACACGACAATACTAATTGAGCGAGCAACCCGTGTCATTGAAAAGCCCCTCTCAGTCCACGACTATAACCTTCACATGGGAGGGGTGGACTTCAATGACCAGATGTTGTCTCCGTATTTAGTTTCCCGCAGAACCAGACGCTGGTATAAGAAGGTGTCTGTATATTTAATTCAATTGGCTCTGTACAATAGTTTTGTTCTCTACAGTAAGGCTGGGAGAACTGGATCCTTCCTCAAATTTCAGGAAGAGATCATCGAGAACCTCTTGTATCCAGGAGGTTCTGTGGCCCCATCCAACAGTGTAGTTAGCCGTCTTCACGAGCGACATTTCCCCAATGTCGTTGCTGGTACCTCAACCCACCCGTCACCCCGAAAAAGATGTTAGGTCTGTAGCAGGAGTGGAATAAGGCGTGACACCCACATTTCTGTCCTGACTGTCCTGACCACCCTGCCCTATGCTTAGGGGAGTGTTTCCGAAAGTACCACACACAGGTACACCTAGCATAGGGATCATCTCACCAGGATAGGCACACAGGGCTATTAGGGCCCATTCACTCACTGCTGCTGCAAACGTCTCCTTTCACATGGGACAAAGTGCATAACGCACTTCGCCACATCTTTGGGCGATTTGCGCTTTGCACATTGACCCATGGGGAAGGAGAGGTTTGTTCTATAAAGGTAAAAAAAAAAAAAAAAACGGTAAGCAAACACGTTAATGTTTAGTTCAAAAAGTTAAAGTTTGCATGTTCTGTTCCAAAGTTAATAAAATTATTGCGTTGTGGCCTGGTTTTTTCTTTTTTTCTTTTTTTTTCTTTTTTTACCTTCCAGGTGGACCAACCGATCTACTAGCTGCAGCACCGATGTGCATTCTGACAGAAGCATTGCGCTGCTGTCAGATTACACGCAAGTCGGTGTATGCGGCGCTGCAAGACGGGATTTTCTCCTCTGCAGTGACAGATACGTTTGCCAAGGCATACGAGCTGAGGAGGAGGCGGCGTTCCTATGCTTTGGCAAACACTTTGTATATATATATATAAAAAAATAAAATAAATCCCGGCAATGATTTATTCATCCACATCGATTGATGCGAATGGAGAAATCTGGTTTGCCAGGGCATACGAGCTAAGTGGGTATGGATGTAGGGCGGAGCTCTTATGTCCTGGCAGACGCCTTTCCTCTCCATTTTTTTTTTTTGCCAGAGATTTTTTCATCCACATTGATCGATACGAATGAAGAAATCTGTGCTGAACGGAAAAAAAAATCTCATCACCTGTATGCTCAATATAAGGAGAATAGCAGAAACTCCTAATGCTGGCCATACATGTAATGATTGCGGAGACCCTCAAATGCCAGGGCAGTACAAACACCCCACAACTGACCCCATTTTGGAAAGAAGACACCCCAAGGTATTTGCTGAGGGGCATATTGAGTCCATGAAAGATTTACATTTTTGTCCTAAGTTAGCGGAAAGTGAGACTTTGTGAGAAAAAAAAAAAAAAATTCCGCTAACTTATGCGCAAAAAAAATAAAATTTCTATGAACTTGCCAGGCCCCTCATTGGATACCTTGGGGTGTCTTCTTTCCAAAGTGGGGTCACATGTGGGGTATTTATACTGCCCTGGCTTTTTAGGGGCCCTAAAGCGTGAGAAGAAGTCTGGGATCCAAATGTCTAAAAATGCCCTCCTAAAAGGAATTTGGGCACCTTTGCGCACCTAGGCTGCAAAAAAGTGTGACACATCTGGTATCGCCATACTCAGAAGAAGTTGGGGAATGTGTTTTGGGGTGTCATTTTACATATACCCATGCTGGGTGAGATAAATATCTTGGTCAAATGCCAACTTTGTATAAAAAAATTGGAAAAGTTGTCTTTTGCCAAGATATTTCTCTCACCCAGCATGGGTATATGTAAAATGGCACCCCAAAACACATTCCCCAACTTCTCCTGAGTACGGTGATACCAGATGTGTGACACTTTTTTGATGCCAAGGTGGGCAAAGGGGCACATATTCCAAAGTGCACCTTTCGGATTTTGTAGGCCATTTTTTACACATTTTGATTGCAAAGTACTTCTCACACATATGGGCCCCTAAATTGCCAGGGCAGTATAACTACGCCACAAGTGACCCCATTTTGGAAAGAAGACACCCCAAGGTATTCCGTGAGGGGCATGGCGAGTTCCTAGAATTTTTTATTTTTTGTCGCAAGTTAGTGGAATATGAGACTTTGTAAGGAAAAAAGAGGAAAAAAAAATCATCATTTTCCGCTAACTTGTGACAAAAAAAAAAAAATTCTAGGAACTCGCAGTGCCCCTCACGGAGTTCCTTGGTGTGTCTTCTTTCCAAAATGGGGTCACTTGTGGCGTAGTTATACTGCTCTGGCAATTTAGGGGCCCAAATGTGTGAGAAGTACCTTGCAATCAAAATGTGTAAAAAATGACCGGCGAAACCCGAAAGGTGCACTTTGGAATATGTGCCCCTTTGCCCACCTAGGCTGCAAAAAAGTGTCACACATGTGGTATCGCCGTACTCAGGAGAAGTTGGGGAATGTGTTTTGGGGTGTCATTTTACATATACCCATGCTGGGTGAGAAAAATATCTTGGTCAAATGCCAACTTTGTATAAAAAAATGGGAAAAGTTGTCTTTTGCCAAGATATTTCTCTCACCCAGCATGGGTATATGTAAAATGACACCCCAAAACACATTCCCCAACTTCTCCTGAGTACGGCGATACCAGATGTGTGACACTTTTTTGATGCCAAGGTGGGCAAAGGGGCGCATATTCCAAAGTGCACCTTTCGGATTTCACCGGTCATTTTTTACAGATTTTGATTGCAAAGTACTTCTCACACATATGGGCCCCTAAATTGCCAGGGCAGTATAACTACGCCACAAGTGACCCCATTTTGGAAAGAAGACACCCCAAGGTATTCCGTGAGGGGCATGGCGAGTTCCTAGAATTTTTTATTTTTTGTCGCAAGTTAGTGGAATATGAGACTTTGTAAGGAAAAAAGAGAAAGAAAAAAATCATCATTTTCCGCTAACTTGTGACAAAAAAAAAAATTCTAGGAACTCGCAGAGCCCCTCACGGAATACCTTGGGGTGTCTTCTTTCCAAAATGGGGTCACTTGTGGCGTAGTTATACTGCTCTGGCAATTTAGGGGCCCAAATGTGTGAGAAGTACCTTGCAATCAAAATGTGTAAAAAATTACCGGCGAAACCCGAAAGGTGCACTTTAGAATTTGTGCCCCTTTGCCCACCTAGGCTGCAATAAAGTGTCACACATGTGGTATCGCCGTACTCAGGAGAAGTTGGGGAATGTGTTTTGGGGTGTCATTTTACATATACCCATGCTGGGTGAGAAAAATATCTTGGTCAAATGCCAACTTTGTATTAAAAAAATGGGAAAAGTTGTCTTTTGCCAAGATATTTCTCTCACCCAGCATGGGTATATGTAAAATGACACCCCAAAACACATTCCCCAACTTCTCCTGAGTACGGCGATACCAGATGTGTCACACTTTTTTGCTGCCAAGGTGGGCAAAGGGGCACATATTCCAAAGTGCACCTTTCGGATTTCACCGGTCATTTTTTACACATTTTGATTGCAAAGTTCTTCTCACACATTTGGGCCCCTAAATTGCCAGGGCAGTATAACTACCCCACAAGTGACACCATTTTGGAAAGAAGACACCCCAAGGTATTCTGTGAGGGGCATGGTGAGTTCCTAGAATTTTTTATTTTTTGTCGCAAGTTAGTGGAATATGAGACTTTGTAAGAAAAAAAAAAAAAAAAAAATCATCATCATTTTCCGCTAACTTGTGACAAAAAATAAAAAGTTCTATGAACTCACTATGCCCATGTGCGAATACCTTAGGGTGTCTACTTTCTGAAATGGGGTCATTTGTGGGGTTTTTCTACTGTTTGGGCATTGTAGAACCTCAGGAATCATGACAGGTGCTCAGAAAATCAGAGCTGTTTCAAAAAGCGGAAATTCACATTTTTGTACCATAGTTTGTAAACGCTATAACTTTTACCCAAACCATTTTTTTTTTTTGCCCAAACATTTTTTTTTTATCAAAGACATGTAGAACAATAAATTTGGCTAAAAATTTATATATGGATGTCGGTTTTTTTGCAAAATTTTACAGCTGAAAGTGAAAAATGTCAATTTTTTGCAAAAAAAAATTACATTTTGATTAATAACAAAAAAAGTAAAAATGTCTGCAGCAATAAAATACCACCAAATGAAAGCTCCATTAGTGAGAAGAAAAGGAGGTAAAATTAATTTGGGTGGTAAGTTGCATGACCGAGCGATAAACGATGAAAGTAGTGTAGTGCCGAAGTGTAAAAAGTGCTCTGGTCATAAAGGGGGTTTCAGCTAGCGGGGCTGAAGTGGTTAAAACCGTTATTTAAATAATGATAAAATAAAATAGACATATTTGGTATCACTGCATCTGCAACGACCAGCTCTATAATAATATCATATGATCTACCCCATCAGGTGAAAAATAAATAAATAAACATTATGCCAAAGCATATTTTTAGTTAGCTCACCTTCCAAAAAACATAATGGTAATGTCACGGTCCCTCCCATGACAGAGGTGAGAAGATCGTAGAGACTGGCGGCACATGAGGGTATCTGACAGTCTCTCTGTTTTTTCCTTTCAGTATTGTCTTTTTTAATGACCACACCTCTTGCCAGGTGCAGCTAGTAGTCATTACTGAGGCCCTATTTAGTTCTGTTTCTCACTGCCTACCATGTGGTTGATATTTCCTCCTGGAGTTGGTTAAGCTGGTGTATTGTTCCTTTGGATCTACTGCTCCTCCATTCTGCTTTAAGCTAAGTACTGTAAGGGACTCTGCGGTTTTGGTTCCCTTGCTGGCAGATACAGTGGGGCGTCCGCATGGGCGTCGGAGGGGAGGGCTGCAGCGATCTCTGAGTCTGAATTGCCAGGCTGATGGCAATACGTCGCGGCCTGTCCTGCCTCCGGTGTCTCCTGCGGGTTCCGTTCCGGCGTCCATGCTGGCACAATCCCGCGCCGAGTCTGTTGGGCGTCTGCGTGCACGCCCGAGGGTTATTTGCAAAGGAATGCGCAGCCGAGTGTGCGTGCATCTTATGTGCTACGTCGGCCACTGGCAGGTAAAGCATCTGTGCACAAATTCAAAGTTGATTAGGGATTTGCTGCACAGGTGCTAATGAGTCTCAAGACCTTTGAGGTACTGACAAGCAGCACTCTGTGATTGGCCAGCAGATGTTTAAAAGGTGATCTCCCTGGCTGATCAGTGCTCACTGTTGTCTCTACAACCTGGGAGTATGCTGGTTCAGATTCACTAAGTTTGTTCCATGCATGAACTCTGTGTGTCTCCATTTAGTGAATGCCTCTGGAAACCTCGTCTCTGCTCTACAGTTGCACCGTGTGTGGCCTCGGATCGGACCTTGGATACTTAACCGTCTTGTCCTTAGGCATTTGGTTTCACGGACTATTCTGTATGAACTTTAGCCTGGTCTGGCTTTTCTCTGACGTTTTCCCAGAGAGGTTATTATTTGGACTACGTTATTTCTGTATGATTTCTGGCTTGGACTTTACTGCTGTGTTTTCAATAAATCCACGTTTGTTCAGATCTTTGCCTGGTTGCTTGGGGTTCTGCAGCATTACAAGTACATTTTGTCTTGCATTTTGTTGTTTGCTTGTGTGTGTTGTTGTCTAGGCTTTAGGGAGACGCTGGTTCCTTCATCTGGGAAGGAACAGGTAGTATCATTCCCTGCCACCATTCCTAGGGCCTCCCAGGGTCTTCAGGGCCTAGGTTCCGGTGTATGAGTGTTTCCACCTTCAGGGTCTACTCATACTGGCAGAAGTCAGAGCGAGGTCTAGGGATTCCTAGGAGGTCACCATCCCTATCCCTTAGCTTTGAGGAATAGACTCCGGTCTATTTCTTCTGTGTGTCATTTGTTGTTATCCCCTCCCCATTACCCTTGACAGTTAATCAATCAAAAAGGAATTTGTACCCCAAAATGGTAGTAACAAAAACATCACCTCATAATGCAAAAAATGAGCTCCCACACAAGACCATAGACAGAAAAAAAATATATATGGCTCTAAGAAAATTGCAACACAAAAACATGATTTTTTTTTCTAAAAATGCTCTTATTGCACAAAACATTAAAAAATGCATTTTTTGTATCGCTGTGTCCATAACAATTGTCACTTCAAAAATATCACATGATCTACCCCATCAAGTGAATTATGCCAAAACAGCTTTTTTTGTCACCTAACCTCACAAAAAACATAATATCAATCAAAAAGTAGTATGTACCCCAAATTGGTAGCAATAATAACATTACCTCTTCCTGCAAAAAACAGCCCCTCACACGAGACTATAGCCAGAAAAATGAAAAAATATGGCTACATTCTACTACATCAGTATAAGAAAATACCAACACGAAAATATGATTTTTTTTCAAAAAATGTTTTTATTATTTAACACATAATTATTATTTTTTTAACTAGACATATTTGGTATTGTTACATCTGTAATGACTGGATTTATAAACATATCACATGATCTACCTCATCAACTAAACGGTATAAAAAATTTGAAAAATGACACCAAATAGTATTTTTACTTCACCTCCCAATTAAAAAAAAAAAAAGCAACCAGAAAGCCAAATGTACCCCAAAAAAGGTGCCAATAAAAACTATAGCGTGTCCCGCACAAAGTAAGCCCTCATGCAGCTCATTCAACAAAAAATGTAAAAAAAAGCTATCGCTCTTAAAATCCCTGGCAGAAAATTCCAGGTTAGAAAATCCAGATGTCTCTCCCTCTCTACTGAGCCATGGCGTATCCCCAAATAACAGTTTACAACCACAGTTGGGGTGTTACTGTGTTCAGGAGAAAGTGGGTAGCAAATTGTGGGTGATATTCTCCTGTTATCTTTTGTGAAAAAGAAAGTTTGGGCCTCAAGCACCATTTTCTTGTGAAATAAAACATGTAATTTTTAATTTTCACACCCAAGTGTTAAAAATTCTGTGAAACACTATTGAGTGAATTGCTCGCTACACCCCTTAAAAATTCCTTGGGTGGTGTAGTTTACAAAATGTGGTCACTTTTTGTGAGTTTCACAAAAAAGTTCGAGTTCAGGACCAAAACTTGACCCCGAACCCAAACCCCATTGAAGTCAATGGGGACCCGAACTTTTAAGCACTAAAATGGCTGTAAAAATGTCATGGAAAGAGCTAGAGGGCTGCAAATGCCAGCAAAATGATGTTATGAGCATGGCAAGTCGTCTGCAAACAAAAATGGATAGGGAAATGACTTTAAATAACATAAAATACGTAAAAATGGAGCAGAAGGTTGAGGAGGCGGTAGATGTGGCGGTGTAGGTGGAAGCGGCGGTGGAGGAAGAGGAGGTAGCCTACACAGTTTTTGGATTTAAATGTGCGAGTGTGAAATATCCAAAATACAAGAATGAGCTATTGCGCTGTAGTATAACAAAGGCTGGTTAAGGCCGGTATACATGTCTATTCTGCACAAGGTACGGACAAGTCCTGTAGGATCCATGGCTGGTTCATTTTAATGAATGTGAGCTTGTCCACATTGGCTGTGGACAGGCGGCTGCGCTTGTCTGTGATGACGCCCCCTGCCATGCTCAACACACGTTCAGATAATACACTGGCTGCAGGGCAGGCCAGCACCTCCAAGACGTAAAGAGCAAGGTCAGACCATGTGCCCAATTTGGAGACCCAGAAGTTGAAGGGGGCAGACCCGTCATTCAATACGTGTAGGCGTGTGCACACATACTGCTCCACCATGTTGGTGAAATGCTGCCTCCTGCTAAGACGTTCTACAGGGTGGGCCATTTATATGGATACACCTTAATAAAATGGGAATGGTTGGTGATATTAACTTCCTGTTTGTGGCACATTAGTAAATGTGAGGGGGGAAACTTTTCAAGATGGGTGGTGACCATGGCGGCCATTTTGAATCCAACTTTTGTTTTTTCAATAGGAAGAGGGTCATGTGACACATCAAACTTATTGGGAATTTCACAAGAAAAACAATGGTGTGCTTGGTTTTAACGTAACTTTATTATTTCATGAGTTATTTACAAGTTTCTGACCACTTATAAAATGTGTTCAATGTGTTGCCCATTGTGTTGGATTGTCAATGCAACCCTCTTCTCCCACTCTTCACACACTGATAGCAACACCACAGGAGAAATTCTAGCACAGGCTTCCAGTATCCATAGTTTCAGGTGCTGAATCTCGTATCTTCACAGCATAGACAATTGCCTTCAGATGACCTCAAAGATAAAAGTCTAAGCGGGTCAGATCGGGAGATCTTGGGGGCCATTCAACTGGCCCACGATGACCAATCCACTTTCCAGGAAACTGCTCATCTAGGAATGCTCGGACCTGACACCCATAATGTGGTGGTGCACCATCTTGCTGGAAAAACTCAGGGAACGTGCCAGCTTCAGTGCATAAAGAGGGAAACACATCATCAGTGTGTGAAGAGTGGGAGAAGAGTGTTACATTGACAATCCAACACAATGGGCACATTTTTTAAGTGGTCAGAAACGTGTAAATAACTCATGAAAGAATAAAGTTACGTTAAAACCAAGCACACCATTGTTTTTCTTGTGGAATTCCCAATAATTTTGATGTGTCACGTGACCCTCTTCCTATTGAAAAAACAAAAGTTGGATTCAAAATGGCCGACTTCAAAATGACCTCCATGGTCACCACCCATCTTGAAAAGTTCCCCCCTCACATATACTAATGTGCCACAAACAGGAAGTTAATATCATTAACCATTCCCATTTTATTAAGGTGAATCCATATAAATGGCCCACCCTGTATATCAGCTAGTGGTGCTGGTTGTTGTGGTGTGCTGACAAAGCTTTTCCACATTTCGGCCATGGTAACCCTGCCTTCTGAGGTGCTGGCGGTGCCCCAGCTGTATTGGCGACCTCTTCCTCTGCCTTCGCCTTGTGCTTCCACTATGCCCCCGCTGTCAGGTGGGAATGCCACCAGCAGTGCGTCTACCAGCTTGTACTCGCGCATCTTATGATCGCGCTCCAGTGAGAGAATTAAGAACGGTATGTTGTCCTTGTAATGGGGATCCAGCAGCGTGGCCACCCAGTAGTCAGCAAAGTTAGAATATGGGCAACTCGTCGGTAGTTGCGGAGACACTGCAGCATGTAATCGATCATGTGTGCAAGGCTGCCCAGAGGCAACGAAAAGCTGTCCTCTTTGGGAGGTGTATCGTCTGTGTCCTCTATATCCCCCCAGCCATGCACCAGTGATGGACATGAGCTGGTTTGGGTGCCACCCTGCTGTAAACATGGTTCCTCCTCCTCCATCTCCTCCTCCTCATCCTCCACCTTGTCATCCTCCAGAACTGTGTCCTGGCTGGACAATTGTGTACCTTAGGTTTGTGGGTGCAGGAACCCACCCTCGGAGCCACTTGTGAATGACTGGCCAGAAACCCTACAAAATGATCCCTCTTCCTCCTCCTGTGCCACATCCTCTTCCATCATCACCAGCAGTGTTTTTTCAAGGAGGCATAGAAGGGGGATAGTAACGCTGAGAACGGCATTATCTGCACTGGCCATGTTGGTGGAGTACTCGAAAAAGCGCAACAAGGAACACAGGTCTCGCATGGAGGCCGAGTCATTGGTGGTGAAATGGTGCTGTTCCGCAGAGCGACTCACCCGTGCGTGCTGCAGCTGAAACTCCACTATCGCCTGCTGCTGCTTGCACAGTCTGGCCAGCATGTGCAAGGTGGAATTTCCACCTTGTGGGAACGTCGCATATGAGGAGGTGAGCAGGAAGGCCGAAGTTACGCTGCAGCGCTGACAGGCAAGCAGCAGCGGGGTGAGAATGCCGAAAGCGCGCACAGGCGGCCCGCACTTTATGCAGCAGCTCTGACATATCGTAGTAATTTTTAAGGAATTTCTGCACCACCAAATTCAGCACATGCGCCAGGCAAGGGATGTGCATCAAACCAGCTAGTCCAAGAGCTGCTATGAGATTTTGCCTATTATATCACTCCACCAGGCCGGGCTTGAGGCTCAATGGCACCAACCACTCATCGGTCTGTTAATTTAGGCCCATCCACAGCTCCTGCGCAGTGTGGGGTTGGTCCCCCAAACAGATAAGTTTTAAAACTGCCTGCTGCCGTTTACCCCTGGCTGTGCTGAAGTTGGTGGTGAAGGTGTTACACTGACCGGATGAGGAGGCAGTAGAGGATGAAGAAGCGGAGTAGAAGGAGGAAGTAACAGGAGGCAAACTGAAGTGCCCTGCAATCCTTGGTGGTGGAAGGACATGCACCAAACTGCTATCTGCCTCAGGCCCAGCCTCCACTGCATTTACCCAGTGTGCTGTTATGGAGATATAACGTCCCTGACCGTGCTTACTGGTCCACGTATCTGTAGTGAGGTGGTACAGATGGTGTTACGCAGTGCACACCTGCTTTTGTCCCCCACTTGTTTGTGCAGGGAAGGGATAACACGCCTGGAAAAGTAGTGGCGGCTTGGCATGACGTACTGTGGGACAGCCACCTCCATAAGGCTTTTAAAACTCTCCGTCTCCACCAGACAGAATGACAGCATTTCAAAGGCCAGTAATTTTGAAATGCTGGCATTTAGGGCCAGGGATCGTGGGTGGGTAGGGGGGTATTTTCACTTCCACTCCAGTGTTTGGGAAATGGAGAGCTGAACGCTTCCGTAGGACATTGTGGAGATGCTTTGGGACCCAGATGGTGGTGGTGCTGGCAGATCCTCTGTTTGCAGGGTGTCAGGTGGCACTGTCACTCCAGAGGTGGATGAAGAGGCCGAGACTGCAGCAGAAGAGGAAGTAGGAGGAGCCAGAGACCTTTCTTTGTTTTTGAGGTGTCTACTCCACTGCAGGTTGTGCTTTGCACTTAGATGCCTGGTCATGCAGGTTGTGCTCAGTTTGAGAACGTTTATGCCTTGCTTCAGACTCTGATTGCACAGCGTGTAAACCACTTGTGTCTTGTCATCAGCACATTGTCTGAAGAACTGCCACGCCAGGGAACTCCTTGGAGCTGGCTTTGGTGTGCTTGGTTTCCTTGCTGCGGTGGGCAGTAGCAGGCGTACTGTCTAGGGGACGGCCACTCCGCTTTTTCACCCTGCTCCCTCTTCTGCTGTGCTGGTGGCTCTGTGCGACCAGACTAGGCCGCAATTCAAGTTTTCTGACCAAAATGGCTATATTTCAAATAACTGAATAGAACCACAGTATCTAAAGTGTGTATCTCACAATGACATATGCAGCAAAGGATGCAAAATAAACTTTTTTGCCTAAAACTGGTTTTTGTTTAATAATTGAATATGACAGCAGTTTATAAACCTTGAATTTCACACGTGCTGATTCTGCAAGTAGAGATGGCCTTGCGGTTCGCCCGGCGGTCAGTTCGCCGTGAACTTTACACATTCGCGGTTTGCCGAACATGCTAACATATGGCGATATTCGCCGGCGCCATATTTTTTTACATTGTGAGAACTTTGACCCATAACACATCTATTAGGTGGTACAGGACAGTCAATTAAGACGTTTCAGCACATGGACATAACCTCTACCTTATAAATAGACCTTATCTGGCTGCCATTTTACATTCTGTCTTTTGTCAGTGTAGGGAGAGGTTGCTGTGTGGAGCAGGGACAGGAGGTTAGAGTGTTAATAGTGACACAAATCTCTAGCTAATAGGTCCACAAAAGTCCTTTTAAGGACTGGTAAAGGTGTGCTATTGATTGGTGTGCAGTACAGAGGGGTGTAATACACTTATAATATACTTTCTAATATAGAAAGCATATTATAGTGGATTTATATAGGGCAGCATTGTGACTTGTGATCGGTTCTGCAGCGATACTACAACTACAAAAAGTGACAAACGCAATTAGAAAAAAGTATTATAACTGGTGTGATAGACGAGTGTCCCCCAAAACAACATATTGAAGTGGGGTGTTATCTAAGAATATACTATTCAAATAGTGTATTTGTGTGCTGCAGAAATGTATCCGCTTTCACTGTTTTACTTCTGCTACACACAGTGAGAAAATTTAAAGGAAAACCTAAACTGGTGTGAAAGACCAGTGGGCCCCAAAACAACATATTGAAGTGGGGTGTTATCTAAGAATATAGTACTCAAATTGTGTATTTGTGTGCTGCACCAATTTATCCGCTTTCACTGCGTTACCTCGGCTACACACAGTGATAGAATTTTAAAGATTATTTTTTTTTTAAACTGGTGTGATTTTAGACCATTTGACACCAAAACGACATATTGAAGCAGGGTGTTATACAGTTGCAAGAAAAAGTATGTGAACCCTTTGGAATGATATGGATTTCTGCACAAATTGGTCATAAAATGTGATCTGATCTTCATCTAAGTCACAACAATAGACAATCACAGTCTGCTTAAACTAATAACACACAAAGAGTTAAATGTTACCATGTTTTTATTGAACACACCATGTAAACATTCACAGTGCAGGTGGAAAAAGTATGTGAACCCTTGGATTTAATAACTGGTTGAACCTCTTTTGGCAGCAATAACTTCAACCAAACATTTCCTGTAGTCGCAGATCAGACGTGCACAACGGTCAGGAGTAATTCTTGTCCATTCCTCTTTACAGACCTGTTTCAGTTCAGCAATATTCTTGGGATGTCTGGTGTGAATCGCTTTCTTGAGGTCATTCCACAGCATTTCAATCGGGTTGAGGTCAGGACTCTGACTGGGCCACTCCAGAAGGCGCATTTTCTTCTGTTTAAGCCATTCTGTTGCTGATTTTCTTCGATGCTTTGGGTCGTTGCCCTGTTGCAACACCCATCTTCTGTTGTGCTTCAGCTGGTGGACAGATGGCCTTAAGTTCTCCTGCAAAATGTCTTGATAAACTTGGGAATTCATTTCCCACGAAGATAGCAATCCGCCCAGGCCCTGACGCAGCAAAGCAGCCCCAAACCATGATGCCCCCACCACTATACTTCACAGTTGGGATGAGGCTTTGATGTTGGTGTGCTGTGTCTCTTTTTCTCCACACATTGTGTTGTGTGTTTCTTCCAAACAACTCAACTTTGGTTTCATCTGTCCAATATTTTGCCAGTACTGCTGTGGAACATCCAAGTGCTCTTGTGCAACATCCAGTGGCTTCCTGTGTGGTATCCTCCCATAAAATCCATTCTTGTTTAGTGTTTTACGTATCGTAGATTCGCTAACAGGGATGTTAGCATATGCCAGAGACTTTTGTAAGTCTTTAGCTGACACTCTAGGATTCTTCTTCACCTCATTGAGCAGTCTGCGCTGCGCTCTTGCAGTCATCTTTACAGGACCGTCACTCCTAGGGAGAGTAGCAGCAGTGCTGAACTTTCTCCATTTATAGACAATTTGTCTTACCGTGCACTGATGAACAGCAAGGCTTTTGGAAATACTTTTATAACCCTTTCCAGCTTTATGCAAATCAACAATTCTTAATCATAGGTCTTCTGAGAGCTCTTTTGTGTGAGGCATCATTCACATCAGGCAATGCTTCTTGTGAAAAATCAAACCCAGAACTGGTGTGTGTTTTTATAGGGCAGGGCAGCTGTAACCAACACCTCCAATCTCATCTCATTGATTGGACTCCAGTTGGCTGACACCTCACTCCAATTAGCTCTTAGAGATGTCATTAGTCTAGGGGTTCACATACTTTTTCCACCTGCACTGTGAATGTTTACATAGTGTGTTCAATAAAAACATGGTAACATTTAATTCTTTGTGTGTTATTAGTTTAAGCCGACTGTGATTGTCTATTGTTGTGACTTAGATGAAGATCAGATCACATTTTATGACCAATTTGTGCAGAAATCCAAATCATTCCAAAGGGTTCACATACTTTTTCTTGCAACTGTATACCTTCTTCCACATACACTGCGCTTCTCTATAGACTTTTGTCACTGGGTCATTTAAAAAATGACAGGCAGAGGAAGAGGCAGGCCCTTCCGCAGGGATGGTAGGGGTAGGGCAGGAGCACCAGGCCGGAGCCAAAGTGGGAAGTTGCAGAACGTCCGTTCAATTTCGTCAAAGGACGCACCAGACTTGGTTGAGTGGCTCACTCAGCCTTTAACTTCTGTACCCTCCTCATCCTCTCTATCTGCACCCTCTTCACTCTCTGCTGTGTGAACCACCAAAGACACCACCACCAACACCACCACCACCATATACCCTCCACTTGAGTCACAGAAATTATTTTCCGATCCATCACAAGACATTTCCGATGCGCAGCCATCCTTGGCATCGGATCAGGAAGAGGAAGTAGCAAGTGCAACAGCCGCCACTCAGCAGTCTGACAACTGTACCCAGATCAGTCCAAGGAGGTTGGTCCCCGCTGTTGCTGCGTACTCCGAGATCTCTAATGTTAGTGGTGGGGAAGGTGACGTCGATGATGATGTGTCTATAGACGTAATGTGGGTGCCCACAAGAGAGGAAGAGGAGGGGAGTTCAGAGAGAGAGAGATGGACCAGCAGATAGGGAGGAGAAGCAGGCTGAACTTACATTGCACAGGAGGGACAAACCAGACTACTAATGTATCAGGAGCGACTCATCAACTATGTACGATCATATCTGGTGCTCCCAGGACGCTGGCACATGGCTCCGCAGTGTGGGCTTTTTAATGTGTCAGCGACTGACAATAGTGTTGCCATCTGCAGCCTTTGCAGTCAACGTATAAGTCGCGGTTAGCTCAACACTCACCTAGGGATAACCGCCTTAAGAAGGCACCTGGCCTCACATCACCGAGCCCAGTGGGAGCAACGTCGTCAGAACCCACAAAAGCCACACTCCAGGCTCTCACCATCCAGAATCTCTTCCTTCTTCTCTCTCCTCCCAATTGTCCTCCACTCCACCTTCCATCATGCTGTCCTCACGTTTGTCAGGAAAAAGGCAGGCTTCCATTGCCCAAATGTCCAAGCATAAAAAAAAAATAAAGACACCGGATAACCCTCTTGCCCAATGGTTGACCGCTGGCTTGTCGGAACTGATAGCCCGCCAACTACTGCCATATCAACTTGTGGATTCGGGGGCCTTTCGAAAATTTGTGGCCATTGGAACACCACAATGGAAGGTCCCAGGAAGGAAATATTTATCGCAGGAGGGCATCCCAGAGCTATATGGTCACGTTCAGCGGCAAGTGAATGTATCTCTGGCACACAGTGTCGGTGCCAAGATGCATCTTGCCACATAAACGTGGTCTAGCAATCACGGGCAGGGAAGGTATATAACTTTTACTGCCCACTGGGTGAACCTTCTGATGGCCGTCAAGCATGTAACCCATGGCACCCGTGTAGATTTGGTTCTTCAGCCATGGATTGGATGCAGGCCTGCCTCTTCTTCTCCTCCTCCTACTCCATCCTCCCTCTCCTCCTCGGCTGACTCCTCCTTTTCCGCTGCTACCGTCTCTTCCGCTGCGCCAACAAAGATCCCAGAACCTATTCGACATGCCAGGTTAGACGTTGCCATGATGGGCTGCATCTGTTGTGCCTGGAAGCCAAGAGCCACACCGGTCCTGCACACCTTTCAGCTTTGCGTTCACAGGCAGATCAGTGGCTAACATCGCTCAATTTGACAGTTGGTAATGTAGTGTGCGACAATGGTGCCAATCTGCTGAGCGTGATGAAACAGGGGAAAATGACACACAAGCTGTGCATAGCACACGTCCTAGTAATATAGTAACATAGTAAATAAGGTCGAAAAAAGACATTTGTGCATCCAGTTCGGCCTGTCATCCTGCAAGTTGAACTTGGTCGTGCAGCGATTCGTTGTCAAATACCGTCTTGCGGCAGGCCAGGGAAATTGCGGGCCATTTCAGAAGATCTTACACGGCCATGGCTCGCCTTGCTGAAATCCAGCAGAGACACAACCTGCCCGTCAGACTTCTTATTTGTGACTGCCCGACGCTATGGAGCTCAAGCTTGTATATGCTCGATAGGCTGCTCCAGCAGAAACGTGCAGTTAACGTCTACCTGTATGAACTCTGCGGCAGGACAGGTTCTGGGAGCTTGTTTTTTTTTCACCGCGCCAGTGGCTGCTCATGCGTGACGCATGCAGACGTCCATTTGAAAAGATCACCAAAATGGTCAGTCGCAGCCAGGGCGCCATCAGTGACATTGTACCTTATGCCTTCTTTCTGGAGCGTGCATTGCGTTGTGTCATTGATCAAGTCATCGAGGAGCAGGAAAATGAGGAAGTAGCAATGCTGGATGAATTCCCAGGGGGGGCTACTCCTTCTGAGAAGTCAACAACAGGAGTCTGAAGAGGAGTCAGAGGAGGATAGTGCCTGGGAGGAGGAGGATCAAGAATAGCATGCTTTAAACATTTCTGGGATCCTTTGTGTTGTCCGTGGATGGGGGGAGGAGAACGAGGACGACATTATCCTGGATGATGAGCAGGAGCCAGGCCACTACAAAGCTTCCAGTTTAGTGCAAATGGGGGCCTTCATGCTCCAGTATTTTTAGCGGGACCCCCGTATAAAAAGCATCAAGGGCAAGTACCAGTACTGGGTGGCAACGTATTTAGACCCCTGGTACAAACAAAAAAATGGCGGTAAATGTTACCACCATCACAGAGGGCTGTCAGAATGCAGCACTTCCAGGCCTTGCTTAGAGAAATGCTGCATTCTGCTTTTTTAGGCGCTGGCAGAGGAGTTTCCACTCACAGAGACAGTTGTGGGCACCAATCCAACTGCGCCTGCAAGAAGCGGGCGGTTTGAAGATGTGTTGGTCACTTCTGATATGAGAACATACTTTCATCCGACCTATCCACAGGTGTCCTCCGGATCCAGCCTTTAGGGAATGCCTAGACCAGCAGGTGTCCGACTACATCGGGTTAATGGCCGATTTGGACACTCTGAGAAGTGATGAACCCCTGGACTACTGGGTGGGCAGGCTTGACCTCTGGCCAGAACTTGCATAATTTGCAATGGAACTGTTGGCTTGCCCCTCATCAAGTGTCCTGTCCGAAAGGACGTTCAGCGCAGCTAGGGAGATCGTGACTTGCCTAGCATTTCTAAAAATGAATGAGGCATGGATCTCGGAGGAATTCAACACATGTGAACAGTAGACCATGTTTGTTTAAAATTCCTCATGACAGCCCATATCCACCACCACCCATAACAATTTATGGTCCCTGTCTTCGGTAAATACAGCGGCATAAAATGCCTTTTATATCCGTTGAATGCCTAATTTTTGTGGCCTGTAATGGCCGACACTTACTTATGTAAGTGTTAGATGATCTACTAGTTGAAGAAATAGCTAAAATGACAATGAAAGGAGGAGTTATCATCATGGGAGATTTCAATCTTCCAGATATAAACTGGAAAACCAAAATAGCAAGTTCTACCAGGAGTACAGATATTCTAAATTCCCTACTGGGGTTATCCCTACAACAAATGGTAGAGGAGCCAACCCGGAGGGAGGCCATTTTGGATTTGGTATTCACAAATGGGGATTCGGTATATGATGTCATTGTAGGCGAAACCTTGGGATCTAGTGATCACCAGTCAGTGTGGTTTAATATAAGAACTGTGAAAGAGTCCCACCACACAAAAACAAAAGTTTTAGATTTTAGAAAAACAGACTTTTCAAAAATGAAATTAGTCATAAATGAGTCCTTATCAGACTGGAACGGATTACATGGAGTCCAGGAGAAATGGGACTACTTAAAAGGTGCATTATTGAAGGCAACAGAAAATTGCATTAGACTTGTCAATAAAAGCAAAAAAAGGAAGAGACCACTGTGGTACTCAGCAGAAGTGGCCCAAATCATTAAAAATAAAAAGCTAGCATTTTGTAATTATAAAAAAAAACAGAGCAATGAAGATAAGGAAATCTTCAAGATTAGGCAGAAAGAGGCCAAGCAAGTTATAAGAACTTCTAAAGCGCAGGCAGAAGAAAAACTAGCTCAGTCTATGAAAAAAGGGGATAAGACATTCTTCAGATATATAAATGAAAAAAGGAAATTAAAACAAGGAATAACTAAATTAAAAACAAAGGACGGAAGGTATGTAGAAGAGAATAAAGGGCTAGCCGACTGCCTTAATGAATACTTCTGTTCAGTTTTTACAAAAGAAAAAGAAGGAGAAGGACCTCCACTAGAAAGGATGACTAATAAATCGTTCAATGCATGTGTCTTTACAGAGGAAGATGTTCTAAGTTTGCTGTCTAAAGTGAAGACAAATAAGTCACAGGGGCCTGATGAGATACACCCAAAATTATTAAAAGAGCTTAGTGGTGAGCTGGCAAAACTGTTAACAGATTTATTTAACCAATCATTAGTAACAGGAGTCGTCCCGGAAGATTGGAAATTGGCAAATGTCGTGCCCATTCACAAGAAAGGTAGTAGGGAGGAATCGAGCAACTATAGACCAGTGAGTCTGACATCAATAGTAGGCAAATTAATAGAAACCCTATTAAAGGATAGGATTGTGGAACATCTAAAATCCCATGGATTGCAAGATGAAAAACAACATGGGTTTACTTCAGGGAGATCATGTCAAACAAATCTTATAGATTTTTTTGACTGGGTGACTAAAATAATAGACGGTGGAGGTGCAGTAGACATCGCATATCTAGATTTTAGTAAGGCTTTTGACACTGTCCCACACAGAAGACTTATCAATAAACTGCAGTCATTGAGCATGGACTCCCATATTGTTGAGTGGATTAGGCAGTGGCTGAGTGACAGACAACAGAGGGTTGTAGTCAATGGAGAACATTCAAAACAAGGTCATGTTACCAGTGGGGTTCCACAGGGATCTGTACTGGGACCAATTTTGTTTAATATCTTCATAAGTGATATTGCAAAAGGCCTCGATGGTAAGGTTTGTCTTTTTGCTGATGACACAAAAATATGTAACAGGGTTGATGTTCCTGGAGGGAAACGCCAAATGGAAAAGGATTTAGGAAAACTAGAAGAATGGTCAGAACTCTGGCAACTGAAATTTAATGTGGATAAGTGCAAGATAATGCACCTGGGGCGTAAAAACCCTAGGGCAGAATATAGAATATTTGACACAGTCCTGACCTCAGTATCTGAGGAAAGGGATTTAGGAGTAATTATTTCAGAAGACTTAAAGGTGGGAAGACAATGTAATAGAGCAGCACGAAATGCCAGCAGAATGCTTGGATGTATAGGGAGAGGTATAAGCAGTAGAAAGAGTGAAGTGCTTATGCCGCTGTACAGAACACTGATGAGACCTCACTTGGAGTATTGTGCGCAGTACTGGAGGCCAGAGCTACTAAACTAGTACATGGAATGCAGGATAAAACTTACCAGGAAAGGTTAAAGGACCTTAATATGTATAGCTTGGAAGAAAGAAGAGACAGAGGGGATATGATAGAAACTTTTAAATACATAAAGGGAATCAACTCGGTAAAGGAGGAGAGCATATTTAAAAGAAGAAAAACTACCACAAGAGGACACAGTTTTAAATTAGAGGGGCAAAGGTTTAAAAGTAATATAAGGAAGTATTTACTTTACTGAGAGAGTAGTGGATGCATGGAATAGCCTTCCTGCAGAAGTGGTAGCTGCAAATACAGTGAAGGAGTTTAAGCATGCATGGGATAGGCATAAGGCTATCCTTCATATAAGATAGGGCCAGGGACTATTCATAGGATTCAGATATATTGGGCAGACTAGATGGGCCAAATGGTTCTTATCTGCCGACACATTCTATGTTTCTATGTTTCTATGTATCCTGTGAATGCCTAATGTACCAACAGCAACAGAATACAAAGTTATTTGCTGTCAGGGGAACGCCTGTCAGCTAATTTTTGGGGTCTGTAATGGCCGACACTTACTTCTGTATCCTGTGAATGCCTCATTTTTAGAACTGGAATTTAAAATCAATGGGTCTGTAAACGTTCATCCCAATTGACATGTATTTACCGGCTGTGTCAATTCTGGCTGATTTAGGCCGAGCTATTACACTAAAACCAAGCAATATAAAAAATGAAAAAAATAAATAAATACACATTATAACTGTACAAATGATTTATATAACTTAGTAGAAAAAAATTAAATAAAAATGATGGCAACTTTTCCAAAAGCATGATCATCTCATGCACCCCCTTCATGGCCTGGCATTGCCTCTCTTCCGTGGCCTTCAAGCGCTCATGAACGGCCCGCATATCATTGAGATGCGCCCTTTGCATTTTGGCCAATTTGGCCTTCAATGTCTTCATTCCTGTTTGAGAAAAAATAAAAATGAACATTATTTGCAACTCTTATTAAACCTTTAATTTGTAGTTAGGGTTGAGCGAACCCCATCTGTAAAGTTCGGGTTCGTACCGAACTTTAGGATTTTTGGACCCTTGACCCAAACCCGAACATTTCAGTAAAAGTTTGGGTTCGGTGTTCGGCGATTTCTCTGCGCTTTTTGAAAGGTTGCAGAGCAGCCAATCAACAAGCGTTTAACTGTCTGACCTTAGAAGCCATCACAGCCATGCCTACTAATGGCATGGCTGTGATTGGCCAGAGCAGAATGTGACCCAGGCTCTATATAAGCTTGAGTCACGTATCGCGGCACGTCATTCTGCTGTTACAAGTGTAGGGAGAGGATGCTGCTGGACTGGTGATTTCAGGGAGAAAATAGGACAGAATCTAACTCAGCGATCTACATAGAAATAGTTGTGTGGGTGCAGGGCACAATCTTTTTACCCTGCCTTAAGCCCATTGACCCAAAAAAAATAACTTGTATCCGTCTGTTAGTTAGATGGGCAGCGGCGGCGGCCATTTTATGCAAGCTCAGTGCACCAGCACTGCATCTGAGCTTTTGGGACATTAAAAATCACAATTTTATTGGCAAGATACAACATCTGGATTAGTCAGTGTGCAATTTAAGCTAGAAATACACCCATCATTTTCTGGGGTTTTTAAAAAAACACTTTCTTGCCCAAAACCTGTATTTTCCTGATCTGCAAGTGTTAAATTCATGTTTAATATATACAGCTTTCATATACTGTTACCAAAAAACACTTTTTTGGCACTATACAACATCTGGATTAGTCAGTGTACAATTTAAGCTATAAATACAGCCATAATTTCCTGGGGTTTTAAAAACACTTTTTTTGCAAAAGAAAAAACAGTATTTTTCTGATCTGCAAGTGTCAAATTCAAGTTTAATATATACAGCTTTCATATTCTGTGACCCCCAAAAAAAATTGGGGTCCAATATACAACATCTGGATTAGTCAGTGTTAAATTTAAGCTAGAAATACATCCATCATTTTCTGGTGTTTTAAAAACACACTTTTTTGCAAAAAAAATAAAAAATTTTCAGGCCTTGCAGCATCAGCACGTGTGAAATTACAGGCTTATATACTGCTGTCAAATTCAGTTGTTAAACAAATACTCGTTTGGGCAAAAAACTAGTTGGCAGCCTTTGATGCAGATGTCATTGTGAGATACACCCTTATTACATTTGGGTTAGAATCTGAAATTTGAAATACCGCCATTTGGTGCACCAATATTTGATTCAGGCCTACAGGGGTTCAGGCCGTGTGAGATACACCCTCTACATACAGGGGTTTGATTCAGGCATTTGAAATACAGCCATTTTGGGCAAATACATTTTTATTTGAGGCCTAGTCTGGTTCAGGCTGTGTGAGATACACTCTTTACATACTGTTGTTCTATTCTACTATTAATTAAACACCCATTTGGGGCAAGATCCTAAATTTGAGAAATATCAAGAGAGCTTCAAATAAGGCATGTGGCCCAGGTCGTTGTGCTGCTGGTGGAGCTCCTGTTGAAGGGAGAGGAAGTGGTCGATCTGTGGCAGCTACACGCACAAGTGAAACCCCTTCCTCAGGTGCAAGTAGGCGACAGAACCTGCAGCAGTATTTGGTCAGGCCTAATGCGGCTCTACGAATGGTGAGGCCTGAACAAGTACAGCCGATAGTAGATTGGGTTGCTAACAGTGGATCCAGTTCCTTCACATTGTCTCCCACCCAGTCTCCTGCTGAAAGATCAGAGTTGGCACCTGCAGCCGATGTCCATCAGATTTTCACCTCACCACTTTGCAAATCAGCCAAGCAGTCTGAGCCCTAAGTCATGGAGCAGTCTCTTCTGCTTTTTGATGACTCTGTTAGCAAGGTTTCCCAGGGCCATCCACCTAGCTCTGCCCCAGATGTAGAGGAGATTGAGTGCACCGATGCCCAACCTCTTATCTTTCAAGAGTACATGGGAGGACCATCGCCAATTTTTGGGTGTGATGTACCACTGCTATACCTAGTAGACAGGTTAAAAAATAAATAAATAGTCAGTTACATATTCCGGTGAAATTCACCAATTTTTGGTTGTAATATACCCCTCCTCTACCTAGTTGACAGCTTAATAAATTTCAATAATTTTTCTGTTCCATTCTTGGGTTGACATTATACAATTTTAGACATGAATAAACACCTGCTATGCATAGGTGACAGGGAATCAAATTTAATATATTATTCAGTAATTAATGCACGCCACATCCTTTTATTCAATGCTTAAACTTTGAAAAGTTGTCACACTTTTATGCTTTAATAATTTTTCCCATATTTCAACTCTATAATTTTAAATTTGAAAAAATGAATCCTCCCTTAGATGTTGTCTCTCTTTCTCACGTTCCCTCTCTGGCCTGGAACCCTGATTCCCCGCCACCCGTGATCACCATGGTAGGCACATAAAAGAACATCAAAAGTTGATAGAGCAGATATCAAATTGGATTGTGAACATCACAGGGATGTGCGACATGGTGGGGCAGTAAGTGTGCACACGCCTACACGTACTGACTGACAGGGGTCAGCCCCTACAACTTCTGTATCTCCAAATTGGGCACATGGCCTGAGCTTGCCCTTACCCCTTGGAGGTGCTGTATTGTCTGAATGTGTGTTTAGCATGACTGGAGGGGGTTATCACAGGTCATATTTCCCAATGTTTTGGGGTGTACCCCAATTTTAAAAATTAAATTTAAAACCAAAAAGCAGTGTAGGCTACCTCATACTCCACCGCCACTTCCACCTACACCGCCACATCTACCGCCTCCTCAACCTCCTACTCCATATGGACCTCATCCTCCTAGATCAAGATTATTATTTTTAGGCTAACGCCAGAGCCGGATGGCTGTGTGATGTGAAGCTCTCCTGACAACGATTCCCTCAGAAGCTCCAATCTTCAGCGATTCAAGCTCAAAATGGTCAAGATCGGGGGCCCTAGACCTGCTGACACCCCAGAACCGCCCAGATCAACTTCTCAAGCGGGCGGCATGGAGAAATTTATAAAGAAAGCGGCTCAGTCCTATGCGGCCAGAGACTCCAAAATGGCGCCGGAACCGCCACGCACGCCGAGGAGTAAGCAGCAAGCCGAATGCACCGCTGAAAAGGTGAGAGACGAAACCCCTGAGGCGGACACGCTTGCACTCTCTCGTTCCTTCCTAAAGAGAGCACTGTCAGAGGCCCTGGAACCGCTTAAGTCCGACCTCGGCTCCATTAAGGAAGATATGAAGCATATTGGCAGACGGGTGGAGGCACTGGAAGAAGCGAATATTGCCCTTACCTCGCACCAGGCTGCAGTCTCTGACCACTTAAGCGCTCACCAGAAGCACCTTAACTCCCTCTATATTCAGCTAGAGGACCAAGAGAACAGAAGCAGGAGAAATAACCTCCGCTTCAGAGGAATACCAGAATCAGTAAGCACTGAAGAGATCCCTGAAACGGTGATGCAGATATGTATGAAGCTCCTGGGCCCTGACTCCACACATGAAGTTCTCATGGAACGAGCTCACAGAGCACTGCGCCCCAAGCCTCAGTCCACAGAACCGCCCAGAGACATAATCTGCAAGTTTTTGCATTTTCCTGTTAAAGAGGCAATCTTAAATGGGGCAAGAAGCACCCCTTTACTGTCATGGGATGATAACCCAATCTCCATATTCCAGGACCTAGCCCAATCCACGCTTAAAAAACGTAAAGCCTTGAAACCGCTCACCGACCTACTGAGGAACAAGAAAATCATATACAGATGGCTATTTCCGTTTGGGCTATCCTTCTTTCACAATGGTCGCAGAATCTCCATTCAATCGCACATCGATTTGGAAAGAGCCTATGACGCCCTGCAAATCTCAACGCTCCCAATTGAAAACTGGGACTTAGTACAGGATATCTCTGAGCTTCCTACCCTGACGTCAGACGGACCGTGGGAGACCCCTCGCACCCAAAGGTCTCAAAAGATGAGAAGAAATCGCCAATCATCTTCCTCCAAGAGACTGACACTGACTGATGACTGACCAACATCAGGTTAACCCTCCCAATCCCCAGGCGGGAAAAAGTTATCTTATCTGACTTGTATGCAGCCATTCCCCTGATAGTTAATATACCACTAGGGTTAAGTACATGGTTGAAAGAAGATCAGTACTGAATATTCTTACCCCTTATTCTTGCTTAGAAGTGATATATTCCTCTTCCTAACATTAGAGAATTATTTTGATTATAACTGGAGCTTGTATCTTTCTCCTTAATGAGGGATCGTAGTAGTTGTACTCTAATAAGAGTAATGTAATACCCCCCCTTGCCACTAACCATAGCTGGCTTTCACAGTTTGGTGCCACTTTGGCGCTATTTTTGGTTATGTTTGTGTTTTTCCTTCTGTTTTGTTAACCTATTTTTGTCCCCAGATAGGTCTCAAGAATGCAACACTATGTTTGTTCCATTTGCTGATATACACCGGCAGATCTGCGACACCCTCTTCTTTCTCTGGAGTCATCGCTTACCTCGGGGTGGCACCCCCCCCTCACTCTGGTCAGTTGATTATACACACTTTCCTCCTGCACTTTTAGATTCACTCATATTTTACATCTCTTATAACCATGTCGGACTTGAGAGTTGTAACTTATAATGTGAAGGGGTTGAGGTCCCCATCTAAGAGATGTCAGATTCTATCTCAATTAAACAGAGAGAGATGTTCAGTAGTTTTCCTACAGGAAACTCACTTTAAGCATGGCAATTACCCAAATCTTTCCTTTTCTAAATTCCCTACTTGGCACCACTGTGGGGCTGGGGGTGCCGCCTCGAGGGGAGTCAGTATTGACTTCCATAGAAATTTACCCTTCCTCTATAACTCTCATGTGCAAGACCCTGAAGGCAGATTTTTAATACTTAAAGGTATGATAGGCTGTTCACTATATACACTTGTGAATGTATATGCACCCAATACGGAACAGATCAGTTGGCTAGCTACTCTTTTATCACTAATAGAAGCTCACAGAGAGGGCATTCTAATTATAGCCGGTGACTTCAACATAGCCTTTAATCCGCTACTGGACACCACTTCCAAAAAATCAACCATTTCCCAAAAAGCCCTGGGCTTTCTTCAGACTAAACTTCTGGAGCTTGGCGTCTCTGACATATGGCGTTGTCTTAACCCACAAAGCTTAGACTACTCCTTCTATTCCCCCGCTAACAGATCCTATAGTAGGATTGATTATATCCTTATCTCAAAAGAACACCTACAACTATGCTCACATGCGAAGATTGGTGACATAACACTCTCGGACCATTCCCCCATTTTCTGTGATATACACCCCCCCATCAGATCCAATAGAAAGTCCAATTGGAGGTTCAATGAATCCTTGCTGGGAAATGAAAGACACATTACCCATATTTCCGCCCTCCTAGTGGAATACTTCTCAATCAATAATACTGAGGATATCTCCCCCCATACACTTTGGGATGCTCATAAAGCTTTTATAAGAGGCAGATTGATTAGCCTATGCTCTTTCCTGAAAAAACAGTCCGAGAAAAAACTTTCCATTTTGCTATCTAAAATCCACAGGCTGGAAAAAACACACAAACAGTCTCTATTAGCCCAACATCTTTCAGAACTCACCTCCCTTAGAACTGAATTAAAAAATCTCCTTAATGAGAAGTCCGCTAAGTACTACCTCTCTGCACAGCAGAAAGTTTTCGCCCATGGAAATAAAGCCTCTAAATTTGCTATTCAAAGAATTAAGCAGAGACGAACCTCCCTTTATATTCAAAGCATTAGATCCCCTCAGGACTGCTTATTGTTTAAAGCCAATGAAATAGCTGACCAATTCAGGAAGTTTTATGAGTCTCTATATAATCTCCCCCCCTCAGTACTCCCTGACCCCTCACTAAACAGACATACTAATATTAATACCTTCCTATCTTCCCTCAGACTGCCGACATTATCTATGTCCCAAAAGGAATCTCTGTCCAAACCATTCACCATTTCGGAAGTAGTAGCAGCCATCAAGGCGACCCCCAAAGGGAAGTGCCCAGGTCCGGACGGGCTTCCTATAACTTATTACTCTACATTTAAAGACACTCTCCTCCCCTTTTTGCTCCCAATCTATAACCTGGCCTTAGACGAGCATCCGCTTTCTGCAGATATGTCTAAAGCCACGATCACCGTTATCCCCAAGCAGGGCAAAGATCCCACCTCATGTTCAAATTATCGCCCTATCTCCTTATTGAATGTGGATCTTAAATTACTCTCGAAAATGTTAGCCACTAGACTGCAAGGTCTTTTACCTCAATTAATTAACCCAGACCAAGTAGGGTTTGTTAGAGGCAGAGAGGGCAAAGATAATACCACTAAAGTTTTAAACGCATTATATTATGCCTCCCACAGATCCTCCCCCCTAGTTTTGCTTGGCACAGATGCCGAAAAAGCGTTTGATAGAGTAGACTGGACATTCATTTCTTTAGCTCTATCAAAATTCCAAATACCAACACCATTTATTAATGCTATTTTTGCTATGTACAATCATTCTTCGGCGTCTGTGTCAGTCAACGATACTCTATCACCTAGTTTCCCCATTAGAAATGGGACAAGACAGGGCTGCCCACTTTCTCCTCTTATTTTTGTCCTAGTGATGGAAACTTTGTTACAGTCCCTTAGACAAAACCCGGATATTAAAGGCCTGAGGGTTGGTGGTTGTGACTTTAGATTGGCTGCATTTGCAGATGATTTATTAATTATTACCACTAACCCACTTGTTTCCATTCCCGTAATTTTATCCAGTCTCAATCATTTCGGTGCTTTGTCTAACTTCAAAGTTAATGCATCCAAATCCCAGATAATTCACATGGGCCTCTCCTCGCATACTCTCTCATCTCTAAAAAGGAATTCTCCTTTTAATTGGCAAACCCAGCAACTGACTTACCTGGGAGTGAAGATATCCCCGATCCTAAGTGAACTATTCAATCTGAACTACAAGCCTCTTTTATCATCATTAATAACCCAATTAGACTCCCTAAACTTTCCCTACTTGTCTTGGTTTGGGAGAAAAAACATTCTTATGTCTCTGGTAATACCTAGACTCACGTACTTGATGCAAGTACTTCCCATTGAAATCCCCAAATCCTACTTTTCCGCCCTAAACAAAAACATTCGTAAATTTATATGGCAGGGGAAAAAACCCCGTATTTCTTTTGAAACCCTAACCAAGCCAAGATCCGATGGGGGAATCGGACTCCCTGACCCTGAGACCTACATGAAAGCAATACAACTGGCTAGAGTAATAGATTGGATTGGGAATCCTCCTCACAAATTGTGGTTAGCGTTAGAAAACGCTTTTTTGCCCTCCCCTATTAGGGCCCTCGTTCTGGCCTATAGACCCCCTTTAGTCCCCAGCACTATACCAAATCCATTGATTCGAAATACTCTTAAGGTCTAGAGGTGGTTCTCGGCCAGCACGGGTGCTCTGACTCTCCCTTCTCCTTTCATCTCTGTTAAAGATGTTATTGCACTAGCTCCTAAGGATTTGAGAGACAGCTGCCCCCTCTCCCTTGTGAACCTAGGGCTTGAGGTGTCAAAACTTTTCAAGGAGGATGGAGGTATCCTTTCGGATCAAGAAATGTGTAGCCTTTTCAAGGTTACTATTAAAAATCCCTTTCTCTTAGGCTTTATTAGAAAGGAATCACTCCTTATTGCGAAAAAAACCTCACCAGCCCAAGACCTTCTGTGGTTTGACAAGATGATAGGAGCTTCTTTGTATCCCTCTAAAGCCATTTCAAATATATATAAACAGCTTAAGTCTCCCCCCATCTCTGTCAAACCAGCCGCGATTGGGCTCTGGGAAAAAGACTTGCAGCGGAAATTAACAACAGCGGAAATATAAAATTTATTGATCACCCCGCACAAAATTTCTAGATGTATTCTCATCCAAGAAAATAGTTACAAAATCCTGATGCGCTGGTACAAGACCCCGGATAAGACATGTCTTTATAATGCCAACTTCTCTGACGTTTGCTGGAGATGCAGCAAAGAAAGGGGCTCTTACTTTCACGTTTGGTGGTCCTGTGCCCTGATCCAGCCTTGGTGGTCCAATATTGTCAAACTCGGTAATCAGATTTGCCAGACCTCTTTCCCTTGCATTCCTGAGATCGCTTTGTTAAGCCTGGGTCTGAAGGGAACTAAGTCTCGGAAATCGGCCCTTTTTTCTTTTATGATGGTAGCCGCCAGACTGTTGATTCCTAAACTCTGGCTATCCCCAGACATCCCTAGTCAGGAACACTGGATTAATAGGCTTGACCAAATATATCGGCTGGAAGAAATTTCCCACTGGGAACAACAAACCAGACACATCTTTCTCCAGATTTGGACCCCGTGGAGGGAATATAGAAAGTTCTCTTAGACTCCTGGAGTCATTCCCTGTTTTATCAACTTAGAACAAGCGCAAATTTTATACTCCTACTCACCCAGAGGGGTCTGATCCGGAAAGGCGGGTGGGTTTCTGCCCTACCTCACTGGGAAATACACTAACGGGTGTGCTTCTGAAAAAGTTGTGACTTACACATGGAGTTGTACCTTGAGTGTAGTTAACTGCCTATCATATTGAGACCAATTTGGTCCCCTTCTTAGTTTATGTTTCTTTTTATTTTCTTTTGTACATTTTGTTGTCCTGCTTTTATTTCTGTGAGGATTGTGCTGTATTAGTGCCTGCTCTAACTATATGGATCCTTACTGACTGTATGTACAATCTAATTGTTCATTGTCATACTTTTCTGTGTATGTACTATGAAAAACAATAAAAATTGTTAATATCAAAAAAATGATTATTATTTTTACCCATTTTATGTTATTTAAAGTCATTTCCCTATCCACATTTGTTTGCAGAGCACTTGCCATGCTCTTAACCACATTTTGATGCCATTTGCAGCCCTCTAGTCGTTTCCATGACATTTTTAAATCCATTTAAGTGCAACAAAGTTTGGGTCCCCATTGACTTCAATGGGGTTTGGGGTCAAGTTCGGGTCAAGTTCGGGTCCCGAACTCGAACTTTTTTCTCAAGTTCGGCCGAACCCGTCAAACCCGAACATCCAGGTGTCTGCTTAACTCTATTTGTGGTGCTTGATCAAAACAGGTGTTTGTTTAATAACTGAATATGACAGCAGTATATAACCCTTGAATTTCACACGTGCTGATGCTGCAAGGGCAGAAAAATTGTGTATTTTGAAAAAATAGGGTGTTTTATTAATAGAGGAATATAACTACAGTATCTAAAGGGTGTATCTCACACCGACTGATCCAGACTAGGCCACAATTAAATCTGTTTGCCCAAAATGGCTGTTTTTCAAATAACTGAAAAGAACCACAGTATCTAAAGTGTGTATCTCACATGTACTGATACAGACTTGGCCGCAGTTAAAGTTTTGTGCACAAAATGGCTGTTTTTCAAATACCTGAATATAACCACAGAGACATATGCAGCAAAGGCTGCAAAATAAACTCTTTTGACCAAAACAGGTGTTTGTTTAATAACTGAATATGACAGCAGTATATAAACCTTGAATTTCACGTGCTGATGCTGCAAGGGCAGAAAAATTGTGTATTTTGCACAAAAAGGATGTTTTATTAATAGAAGAATATAACCACAGTATGTAAAGGGTGTATCTCACACCGACTGATCCAGACTAGGCTGCAATAAATTTAGCAATAGCACTCCTTAATCAGTATTTTGTGGAAGAAGGTATATAGCACCCCTCAATCAGTATTTGGCAGAAACAGGTATATGGCACCATTTAATCAGTATTTTGTGGAAGAAGGTATATAACACCCCTCAATCAGTATTTGGCTGAAACAGGTATATAGCACCCCTCAATCAGTATTTTGTAGAAGAAGGTATATGACAGCTGCCAATCAGTATTTGGCGGAAACAGGTATATAGCACCCCTCAATCAGTATTTGGCGGAAACAGGTATATAGCACCCCTCAATCAGTATTTGGCAGAAACAGGTATAGGGCACCCCTCAAACAGTATTTTGTGGAAGCAGTTGTATCGCAGCCCTCAATCAGTATTTGGTGGAGGAAGGTATATAGCAATAGCACCCCTCAATCAGCATTTTGTAGAAGAAGGTATATGGCAGCCTTCAATAAGTATTTGGCGGAAACAGTTATATAGCACCCCTCAATCAGTATTTGGCAAAAACAGGTATATAGCACCCCTCAATCAGTATTTGGCGGAAACAGGTATATGGCACCCCTCAAACAGTATTTTTTGGAAGTAGGTGTATCACAACCCTAAATCAGCATTTGGTGGAAGAAGGTATATAGCAATAGCACCCCTCAATCAGTATTTGGCGGAAACAGGCATATGGCACCATTCAATCAATATTTTGTGGAAGATGGTATATAGCACCCCTCAATCGGCATTTGGCGGAAACAGGTATATAGCACCCCTTAATCAGTATTTGGCGGAAACAGGTATATAGCAACCCACAATCAGTATTTTGTGGAAACAGGCGTATTGTAGCCCTCAATCAGAATTTGGTGAAGGAAGTTATAAAGCAATAGCTCCCCTCAACCAGTATTTTGTGAAAGAAGGTATATATCACCCCTAAATCAGTATTTGGTGGAAACAGGTATATAGCACCCCTCAATCAAGATTTTGTGGAGGACAGTATATAGCACCCCTCAAGCAGTATTGGCGGAAAGAGGTATATGGTACCCCTCGATCAGTATTTTGTGGTAGAAGGTATATGGCACTCCTTAATCAGTATTTGGTGGAAGCAGGTGTATCACAGCCCTCAATCAGGATTTGGTGGAAGAAGGTATATAGCAATAGCACTCCTCAATCAGTATTTTGTGGAAGAAGGTATATAGAACCCCTCAATCAGTATTTGTCAGAAACAGGTATATGGCGCCATTCAATAAGTATTTTGTGGAAGAAGGTATATAACACCCCTCAATCGGTATTTGGCAGAAACAGGTATATAGCACCCCTCAATCTGTATTTTGTAGAAGAAGGTATATGACAGCTGCCAATCAGTATTTGGCGGAAACAGGTATATAGCACCCCTCAATCAGTATTTGGCGGAAACAGGTATATAGCACCCCTCAATCAGTATTTTGTAGAAGAAGGTATATGGCAGCTGTCAATCAGTATTTGGCGGAAATAGGTATATAGAATCCCTCAATCTGTATTTTGCAGAAACAGGTATATAGCACCCCTCAATCAGTATTTGGCGTAAACAGGTATATGGCACCATTCAAATAGTATTTGGCGGAAACAGGTATATGGCACCACTCAATCAATAATTTGTGGAAGCAGGTGTATCACAGCCCTCAATCAGTGTTTGGTGGAAGAAGGTATATGGCACCCCTCAATTTCTATTTTGGCGGAAACTGGTATATAGCACCCCACAATCAGTATTTTGCGGAAACAGGTATATAGTACCTCTCAATCACGATTTTGTGTAAAAAGGTATATGGCATCCCTCAATCAATATTTTTTGGAAGCAGGTGTATCACAGCCCTCAATCAGTATTTGGTGGAAGAAGGTATATGACACCCCTCAATTTCTATTTTGGCGGAAACTGGTATATAGCACCCCACAATCAGTATTTTGCGGAAACAGGTATATAGTACCTCTCAATCACGATTTTGTGTAAAAAGGTATATGGCATCCCTCAATCAATATTTTTTGGAAGCAGGTGTATCACAGCCCTCAATCAGTATTTGGTGGAAGAAGGTATATAGCATCCCTCAATCAGTATTTGGTGGAAACTGGTTTATAGCACCCCTCAATCAGTATTTGACGCAAACAGGTATATGGCACTCCTTAATCATTATTTTATGGAAGCAGGTGTATCACAGCCCTCAATCAGTGTTTGGTGGAAGAAGGTATATAGCAATAGCACCCCTCAATTAGTATTTTCTTGAAGAAGGTATATGGCACCCCTCAATCAGTATTTGGCAGAAACTGGTAAATAGCACTCCTCAATCTGTAATTGGCTGAAACAGGTATATAGCACCCCTAAATCAGGATTTTGTGGAAGAAGGTATATCGCAGCCCTCAAGTTTTTTTTGTGGGCAACATATATTACACTCGTTGCAATTACTTACTCCAATAGCGTTTGTCCCTCTATCTAGCTGTGATTTCGCAGCAGAACCGCACACAACTGCTGCACAATACAAATACACTATAATATAATTTCTAATTCAGAAAGTATATTATAAATATATCACACCCCTCTATATCACATAGCACACCTATACCAGTCCTTAAAATGACTTTTGTGGCCCTATTAGCTTGCGTGTGGTGTTCCAAACTGCCTCTGCACCAAAAGGCAACCTCTCCCTACACTGGCAAAACACATAATGTAAAATGGCTGCCAGATCGAGTTCTGTTATAGGGTTGGGGGGGTGTCTATGGGCTGAAATGTCTCAATTGGCTGTCTTATTCCACCTGATGGTTTTGTCATGGGTCAAAGTTTGGAGCTATGCAAAAAAATATGGTGTGTGCGAATATCGCCATATGATCGCATGTTGGGCGACTTGCGCGATAGAGCAAAATTCACCGCAAAACGACCACACCCATATAACGTCCATCGACATGTCATCATCGTCACCTTCACCTCCATTGACATTTGAGATCTCGGAGTAGGCAGCAACAGCACGCACCTCCCTCCTTGGGCTGATCTGGGTACTGTCATCAGACCGCTTAGTGGTGGCCGTTGCTACCTCCTCTTCCTCATTCGATGTCAAGAATGGCTGTGCATCGGTAAGGTCTGGGAATAGATGGGAAAATAATTCCTCTGTTTTGAGTGGAGGGGCTATGGTGGTGGTGGTGTGGTGGTCTATTTGGGGGTGCACACAGCAGAGTTTAAGGAGGGTGCAGATACAGAGAATGAGGAGGGTGCAGAAGTGGAAGGCTGAATGAGCCACTCAACTCTGATGAGTCCTTTGAAGTTATCACACACGCCTTCTCCAAATTCCCACTTAGGTTCCTGCTAGGTGCACCTGCCAGACCCCTACCACCCCTGCGGAATAGCCTGCCTCTTCCTCTGCCTGTCAATTTCAAAATGATCCTATGCGTAAGTCCCTTGAGAAGACCAGTATTTGTGGACGCAGGTATATCGCAGGCCTCAATCAATATTTAGTGGAAACAGGTATATCAAACCACTTAATCAGTATCTTGTGGAAGCAGGCATATCGCAGACCTCAATTAATATTTGTTTGAAGCAGGTATATCAATCCACTTAATCAGTATTTTGTAGAAGCAGGTATATCGCAGGCCTCAATCAATATTTTGTGGAAACTGGTATATCAAACCACTTAATCAGTATTTTGTGGAAGCAGGTATCTGACAGGCCTCAATAAAATAATTTGTGGAAGCAGGTATATCAATCCCCTTAATCAGTATTTTGTGGAAGCAGGTATCTTGTAGGCTTCAATTCGTATTTTGTGGAAGCAGGTATATCAATCCCCTTAATCAGTATTTTGTGGAAGCAGGTATATCACAGGCCTCAATCAATATTTGGTGGGAATTTTAATATCATTAACTGAGTGTACCTTTGGGAGAACTAATTATACATAACTTTTATTATTCACGCTAAAATAAGTGAGACAGTGTTACTAAAATTTCTTTCAAACGCACTGCTGTGCATATCACTTTTTCATAGGAGAAGAGATTTAAGTGGTCTTTTGCCCTAATCAGAACTTGACGGTTACCGGTGGGGGTTGCTTCCTATGTAAGTTTTACGTAAGATGCTCACTACTTGCTATTCAGCTAAGCCTACTTGTTTCTGACCCTCAAACTCTAGTCTAGAAGGGTGCAGAAGTGGAAGGCTGAATGAGCCACTCAACCAACTCTGATGAGTCCTTTGAAGTTATCGCACACGCCTTCTTTAACTTCCCACTTAGGCTCCAGCTAGGTGCACCTGCCAGACCCCTACCACCCCTGGGGATTAGCCTGCCTCTTCCTTCAATATTTGTTTGAAGCAGGCATATCAATCCACTTAATCAGTATTTTGTAGAAGCAGGTATATCGCAGGCCTCAATCAATATTTTGTGGAAACAGGTATATCAAACCACTTAATCAGTATTTTGTGGAAGCAGATATCTGACAGGCCTCAATAAAAATTTTGTGGAAGCAGGTATAACAATCCCCTTAATCAGCATTTTGTGGAAGCAGGTATCTCGCAGGCCTCAATCAATATTTGGTGGAAGCAGGTATGTCAATCCCCTTAATCAGTATTTTGTGGAAGAAGGTATATTGTAGGCCTCAATCAATATTTGGTGGAATCAGGCATATCGAACCCCTTAATCAGTATTTTGTGGTAGCAGGTATATCATACCCCTCAATTTTTTTTTGCCACAACAGTTATATCACACTACCCTGTTTATTTCGGGCAACAGGTATATTGAAGCCCTCAATCAGTATTTTGTGGAAGAAGGTATATCACACCCCTCAATAATTTTTTTGGGGGGCAACAGGTATATCACATCAAACTGTTGTTCCAATAGCGTTGTCCCTCTATATAGCTGCGATATTGCAGCAGAACCGCACATAACTGCTGCACAATACAAATGCACTATATACTTTCTATGTTAGAAAGTATATTATAGGTATATCACACCACTCAATCAGTTTTTTGGGGGGCAACATGTATATCACACCCGTTGCAATTCGTTCCAATTGCTCTTATCCCTCTATATATCTGTGGTATCGCAGCAGAACTACACACAACTTATACACAATACAAATGCACTATATACTTTCTATGTTAAAAAGTATATAACAGGTATATCACACCCCTCAATCAGTTTTTTCGGGCAACAGGTATATCACACCCATTGAAATTAGTTGTTCCAATAGTGTTTTTCCCTTTGTATAGCTGCGGTATGGCAGCAGAACCGCGCACAACTGCTGCAAAATTCAAATGCACTATATAATACTTTCTATGTTAGACAGTATATTATAAGTATATCACACCCATCAGTATATCACACTTATTGATAGCACACCTATACCAGTCCTTAAAAGGACTTTTGTGGCCCTATTAGCTAACGTTTGGTGTCCCTAACAGCCTGTCCCTGTGTCACGACCCAGAGTCCACGTGACAGACCTCCGAATCGCCCGGCATCAAACTACGAATAAACACATAAGAAAATATTGGAAGTTTATTACAAAGTAACCAGAGCAAGGATTATAAACAAACAAGCTCAATGTACTGTGCAAGCTCAGTGGGTGGGAACTCACTGCGCCACTGACTGGCAATACTCTGGAGGGGCGTATCTAAGCAACACCCGGATTTCACTAGGGCCCCTGATGGTGGGGATAGACTTTGCCAGATGGTAGTTGCCAGGAGAGACTTTACAGCGTAGACCAGCCAGTGACAACAGGGACTGGCGAACCAAATGTACCAGCAAGGTACCGACAGTACATAGAACGAGGAATAAACATGAACAAGGCAAATACAGTTATGGAATCACAGGCAAAAAAATACACTAGTAACAGGACTATTCCCCCTCCGAGGAATGACAGACCCCCTTCTGGAGAATTGACAGACCCCCTTCTTGAGGAGCGAGAACATAACAAAGCATAGAGAGGTAATAACCTAACGTAGAAAAGCTAAGCATAGACATAACAAGACATACAGGGTATAGCTAGGAACGAAGAAAGGCCAGATAATGATAATGAAAAAGTAGGCAGAACCAAGAACGGAGAAAGACAAACAAAGTCCCCAAGGGTCAGCAGCATGGGGAAAAGCAAAGTACGAACACAGACTGACAGGACAGACAAAACCCAAGAAAGCTGACCCAGAACTGAGGAAAACAGGCCTAAATGTTAATCCCATGAGTGCAGCAAGGAGGCCACACCCACGGAGCCAGAGTGTGAATATTAACCCCAAACGTAGCCAGCACATTGCCGCTAGCAACCAGCCTGCACGAAGAGATCTGCAGCCAGTACACCAAGGGGCGAGCAGCCAGCCTAAGTCCCTCTGTGCATACATCATGGTGAACAGCACTGTGACACCCTGCTCCACAAACCAACCTCTCCCTACACTGGCAAAACACAGAATGTAAAATGGCTTCCAGATCGGGTTCTGCAATAGGGTAGAGGTGTGTATATGTGCTGAAACGTCTCAATTGGCTGTTCTGTCCCACCTGATGGATGTGTCATGGGTAGGGATGAGCGAACTCGAACTGTATAGTTCGGGTTCGTACCGAATTTTGGGGTGTCCGTGACACGGACCCGAACCCGGACATTTTCGTAAAAGTCCGGGTTCGGGTTCGGTGTTCGTCGCTTTCTTGGCGCTTTTGTGACGCTTTCTTGGCGCTTTTTGAAAGGCTGCAAAGCAGCCAATCAACAAGCGTCATACTACTTGCCCCAAGAGGCCGTCACAGCCATGCCTACTATTGGCATGGCTGTGATTGGCCAGAGCACCATGTGACCCAGCCTCTATTTAAGCTGGAGTCACATAGCGCCGCCCGTCACTCTGCTCTGATTAGCGTAGGGAGAGGTTGCGGATGCGACAGTAGGGCGAGATTAGGCAGATTAACTCCTCCAAAGGACTTCACTTGATTAATCGATCGATCTGCAGCTGTGCATCATTGAGCTGCTGAAATTCAAATGCTCACTCACTGTTTTTAGGCTGCCCAGACCGTTTGTCAGTCACTTTTTTCTGGGGTGATCGGCGGCCATTTTGTGTCTTGTGCGGTGCTGCGACCAAGTGCATCCAAGCTGCGACCAAGTGCATTTAACCCTCAATGGTGTGGTTGTTTTTTGGCTAAAGCCTACATCAGGGTGAAGCTGTCACACCAAGTGCATTTAACCAGCAATAGTCTGTTCATTTTTTTGGCCATATACAAAATCAGGGGCAAGCTGCGCCTGTCACCAAGTGCATTTAACCCTCAATGGTGTGGTTGTTTTTTGGCTAAAGCCTACATCAGGGTGAAGCTGTCACACCAAGTGCATTTAACCAGCAATAGTCTGTTCAATTTTTGGCCATATACTACATCAGGGGCAAGCTGCGCCCGTCACCAAGTGCATTTAACCCTCAGTAGTGTGGTGCGTCAAGCTGTGACACCAAGTGCATTTAACCAGCAATAGTCTGTTCATTTTTTGGCCATATACTAAATCAGGGGCAAGCTGCGCCCGTCACCAAGTGCATTTAACCAGCAATAGTGTGGTTATTTTTTGGCCATATCCCAGTCTAATTCTGTCACTAAATCCATACCGGTCACCCAGCGCCTAAATACTAGGCCTCAAATTTATATCCCACTAAATCTCTCGTTACCGCTGTCCTGTTGTGGCTGGGAAAGTTATTTAGTGTCCGTCAAAGCACATTTTTTGTTCTGGGTTGAAGTACAATTCCCAATTTAGCAATTTCATAATTTAGTGGTTCCTGCTATATCAGAGCTATTTGAAATCTATCCCTAAAAGGGTATATAATATTCAAGGTGCACATTGGGTCATTCAGAATAACTTCACACACACCCGCTACTGTGTATTTCCAAGTCTAATTCTGTCACTAAACCCATACCTGTCACCCAGCGCCTAAATACTAGGCCTCAAATTTATATCCTGCTAAATCTCTCGTTACCGCTGTCCTGTTGTGGCTGGGAAAGTTATTTAGTGTCCGTCAAAGCACATTTTTTGTTCTGGGTTGAAATACAATTCCCAATTTAGCAATTTCATAATTTAGTGGTTTCTGCTATATCAGAGCTATTTGAAATCTATCCCTAAAAGGGTATATAATATTCAAGGTGCACATTGGGTCATTCAGAATAACTTCACACACACCCGCTACTGTGTATTTCTAAGTCTAATTCTGTCACTAAACCCATACCTGTCACCCAGCGCCTAAATACTAGGCCTCAAATTTATATCCTGCTAAATCTCTCGTTAACGCTGTCCTGTTGTGGCTGGGAAAGTTATTTAGTGTCCGTCAAAGCACATTTTTTGTTCTGGGTTTAAATACAATTCCCAATTTAACAATTTCATAATTTAGTGGTTTCTGCTATATCAGAGCTATTTGAAATCTATCCCTAAAAGGGTATATAATATTCAAGGTGCACATTGGGTCATTCAGAATAACTTCACACACACCCGCTACTGTGTATTTCCAAGTCTAATTCTGTCACTAAACCCATACCTGTCACCCAGCGCCTAAATACTAGGCCTCAAATTTATATCCTGCTAAATATCTCGTTAACGCTGTCCTGTTGTGGCTGGGAAAGTTTTTTAGTGTCCGTCAAAGCACATTTTTTGTTCTGGGTTGAAATACAATTCCCAATTTAGCAATTTCATAATTTAGTGGTTTCTGCTATATCAGAGCTATTTGAAATCTATCCCTAAAAGGGTATATAATATTCAAGGTGCACATTGGGTCATTCAGAATAACTTCACACACACCCGCTACTGTGTATTTCCAAGTCTAATTCTGTCACTAAACCCATACCTGTCACCCAGCGCCTAAATACTAGGCCTCAAATTTATATCCTGCTAAATCTCTCGTTACCGCTGTCCTGTTGTGGCTGGGAAAGTTATTTAGTGTCCGTCAAAGCACATTTTTTGTTCTGGGTTGAAATACAATTCCCAATTTAGCAATTTCATAATTTAGTGGTTTCTGCTATATCAGAGCTATTTGAAATCTATCCCTAAAAGGGTATATAATATTCAAGGTGCACATTGGGTCATTCAGAATAACTTCACACACACCCGCTACTGTGTATTTCTAAGTCTAATTCTGTCACTAAACCCATACCTGTCACCCAGCGCCTAAATACTAGGCCTCAAATTTATATCCTGCTAAATCTCTCGTTAACGCTGTCCTGTTGTGGCTGGGAAAGTTATTTAGTGTCCGTCAAAGCACATTTTTTGTTCTGGGTTTAAATACAATTCCCAATTTAACAATTTCATAATTTAGTGGTTTCTGCTATATCAGAGCTATTTGAAATCTATCCCTAAAAGGGTATATAATATTCAAGGTGCACATTGGGTCATTCAGAATAACTTCACACACACACGCTTCTGTGCATTTCCAAGTCTAATTCTGTCACTAAATCCATACCGGTCACCCAGCGCCTAAATACTAGGCCTCAAATTTATATCCCGCTGATTTTGAATACAATACATTGGGCCAAATAATATATTTGTTGTTGTGGTGAACCATAACAATGAGAAAAACATCTAGTAAGGGACGCGGACGTGGACATGGTCGTGGACATGGTCGGACATGGTGGGTGACGTGAAGCCTCATTCTCTGCTATGACATGCAGACTGATTCTCTGCTGTCATGAAGCCAGATTGTCTGTTACGGGACCTCTCTGCTCTGCCTGTGTGCTAGGCCTAAATATATGCCAATGGACTGTTGCAGTGGTGGGTGACGTGAAGCCTCATTCTCTGCTATGACATGCAGACTGATTCTCTGCTGACATGAAGCCAGATTGTCTGTTACGGGACCTCTCTGCTCTGCCTGTGTGCTAGGCCTAAATATATGCCAATGGACTGTTGCAGTGGTGGGTGACGTGAAGCCTCATTCTCTGCTATGACATGCAGACTGATTCTCTGCTGTCATGAAGCCAGATTGTCTGTTACGGGACCTCTCTGCTCTGCCTGTGTGCTAGGCCTAAATATATGCCAATGGACTGTTGCAGTGGTGGGTGACGTGAAGCCTCATTCTCTGCTATGACATGCAGACTGATTCTCTGCTGACATGAAGCCAGATTGTCTGTTACGGGACCTCTCTGCTCTGCCTGTGTGCTAGGCCTAAATATATGCCAATGGACTGTTGCAGTGGTGGGTGACGTGAAGCCTCATTCTCTGCTATGACATGCAGACTGATTCTCTGCTGTCATGAAGCCAGATTGTCTGTTACGGGACCTCTCTGCTCTGCCTGTGTGCTAGGCCTAAATATATGCCAATGGACTGTTGCAGTGGTGGGTGACGTGAAGCCTCATTCTCTGCTATGACATGCAGACTGATTCTCTGCTGACATGAAGCCAGATTGTCTGTTACGGGACCTCTCTGCTCTGCCTGTGTGCTAGGCCTAAATATATGCCAATGGACTGTTGCAGTGGTGGGTGACGTGAAGCCTCATTCTCTGCTATGACATGCAGACTGATTCTCTGCTGTCATGAAGCCAGATTGTCTGTTACGGGACCTCTCTGCTCTGCCTGTGTGCTAGGCCTAAATATATGCCAATGGACTGTTGCAGTGGTGGGTGACGTGAAGCCTCATTCTCTGCTATGACATGCAGACTGATTCTCTGCTGACATGAAGCCAGATTGTCTGTTACGGGACCTCTCTGCTCTGCCTGTGTGCTAGGCCTAAATATATGCCAATGGACTGTTGCAGTGGTGGGTGACGTGAAGCCTCATTCTCTGCTATGACATGCAGACTGATTCTCTGCTGACATGAAGCCAGATTGTCTGTTACGGGACCTCTCTGCTCTGCCTGTGTGCTAGGCCTAAATATATGCCAATGGACTGTTGCAGTGGTGGGTGACGTGAAGCCTCATTCTCTGCTATGACATGCAGACTGATTCTCTGCTGTCATGAAGCCAGATTGTCTGTTACGGGACCTCTCTGCTCTGCCTGTGTGCTAGGCCTAAATATATGCCAATGGACTGTTGCAGTGGTGGGTGACGTGAAGCCTCATTCTCTGCTATGACATGCAGACTGATTCTCTGCTGACATGAAGCCAGATTGTCTGTTACGGGACCTCTCTCCTCTGCCTGTGTGCTAGGCCTAAATATATGCCAATGGACTGTTGCAGTGGTGGCTGACGTGAAGCCTCATTCTCTGCTATGACATGCAGACTAATTCTCTGCTGACATGAAGCCAGATTGTCTGTTACGGGACCTCTCTCCTCTGCCTGTGTGCTAGGCCTAAATATATGCCAATGGACTGTTGCAGTGGTGGCTGACGTGAAGCCTCATTCTCTGCTATGACATGCAGACTAATTCTCTGCTGACATGAAGCCAGATTGTCTGTTACGGGACCTCTCTCCTCTGCCTGGGTGCTGGGCCTAAATTTATGACAATGGACTGTTGCAGTGGTGGCTGACGTGAAGCCTGATTCTCTGCTATGACATGCAGACTGATTCTCTGCTGACATGAAGCCAGATCCTCTGTTACGGGACCTCTCTCCTCTGCCTGGGTGCTGGGCCTAAATTTATGACAATGGACTGTTGCAGTGGTGGCTGACGTGAAGCCTGATTCTCTGCTATGACATGCAGACTGATTCTCTGCTGACATGAAGCCAGATCCTCTGTTACGGGACCTCTCTCCTCTGCCTGGGTGCTGGGCCTAAATTTATGAAAATGGACTCTTACAGTGGTGGGTGACGTGAAGCCTGATTCTCTGCTATGACATGAAGACTGATTCTCTGCTGACATGAAGCCAGATTGTCTGTTACGGGACCTCTCTCCTCTGCCTGGGTGCCGGGGCCTAAATATCTGAGAATGGACTGTTCCAGTGGTGGGTGACGGGAAGCCAGATTCTCTGCTATGGAACCTCTCTCCAATTGATTTTGGTTAATTTTTATTTATTTAATTTTTATTTTAATTAATTTCCCTATCCACATTTGTTTGCAGGGGATTTACCTACATGTTGCTGCCTTTTGCAGCCCTCTAGCCCTTTCCTGGGCTGTTTTACAGCCGTTTTAGTGCCGAAAAGTTCGGGTCCCCATTGACTTCAATGGGGTTCGGGTTCGGGACGAAGTTCGGATCGGGTTCGGATCCCGAACCCGAACATTTCCGGGATGTTCGGCCGAACTTCTCGAACCCGAACATCCAGGTGTTCGCTCAACTCTAGTCATGGGTCAAAGTATGGCACAATGCAAAAGAATATGGCGCCGGCGGACATTGTCATTTGTTCGCATGTTCGGCAAATCGCAAACGCGCAAAGTTCGCCGCAAAATGACCGCCAGGCGAACCGCAAGGCCAGTTCTACTCCTCATGCTGCTGCCACCTCCACACTATGTTACCTTGACACTTTGTAGTCTCCTCATGCTGCTGCCACCTCCACACTGTCACCTTGCCACTTTGTGATCTCCTAATGCTGCTGCCAGCTACACACTATGTCTCCTTGCCACTCTGTGGCCTCCTCATGCTGCTGTCACTTCCACAGTATGTCACCTTGACACTCTGTGGCCTCCTGATGCTGCCACCACCACCTGTCATTGTGCCACTCTGTGCCCTCCTGATGATGCTGCTGCCACCTCCACACTGTCATTGTGCAACTCTGTGGCATCTTCATGCTGCTTCCACCTCACCACTATGTTATAGGGCCACTCTGTGGACTTCTCATGCTGTTCTCACCCTCCCCACTTCATGACTGGGCCACTATTTTGCCTTTCGGCCTGGCTGACATCATCATTTATTTGACCCTTCTTCTGATCTGTCTGAAGGAAGGAAAAATGAGACGCACAATGGATCCTGTCTGTGTAGAAGCTGTAAGGCCTGTATGGTCCCATCAGAATTCGCTTGTGATTTGGTAGCAAAAATCAGGAGTGGGTACAAAGCACAGAAGACTTGTAAATATTCCATTCACTTGTCATCTCTGTTTTAGATCCACTCCTGTTTTTTGTTTTTTTTGGGCATTAGCAATACTGATGGATTATTGAGCAAATGCTGACCGAGTGAAGGCGTATGCTCCACAGACAGAATCCGTTTTTGTGGGTTATTGTTCAGACGGATCAGAGAAAGGGCAAAAAAATCAGTGACGTCAACACAAACTTACTGCTTACTGTATAAGCGTTTAATAGAACAGGTTCTGTAGACATCTGTGTGGAATCAGCTGACGACTGTGTAAAAGGAGTGTGCTTCTTCTTGGCACTAACATTGAACTGAAAGGCAGAGTTCATACTTTAGTTATTTGGTCCCGTAACTGCCCAAATAAGTGAAGTGTGCAGTGAATCTAAGAGCGACGCCTGTCATCTGCATGTCATACTGACTCAGTATTATTTTACTACCAAAGTAGACTCCTTATGCATGTTACTGCAAGGCACGGTGTTCTACACCACTATGAAAGCTTTCTTTTTAACGCGATTCACCGCAAATAAATTCTTATATAACCCAATTTTTTTTTTAATTCGCTGAATCGTCCGAATTGAATTTTTTAAAAATGTATTTATCTCTAGCAAAGACCGCACGGGATAAGGGTTTTATAGGGCTGTGACATCCCAGGGGATGGCTATCACTGATTGGCTGGCTGAACAGTATTAGGGGTCATATCACATTCCCAGGCTTATTACTTTCACTTTATAACATGTGCAGCGCAAGAAAATTCGTCTTTATGGCAATTCAAATTTTTCCTAAACTTTGGATTGAAATCCGCTTCGGATGCTTGGATTCACTCAACACTAGATCCAATAACTGGCTAAAGCGAGCCATAGCTTCAACCAGTGAATGGCTGAGCACCATCCCTACCATCTTCAGACAGTAGCTGGATGTGGGGTGCAGTAGGGTCCTCGCACCGTCAGAAGCGGAGGATCAGTAGGGTGAGTATATACAAGCTCTGTTATTTTACTACAGCATGTGCAGCCCCTAGGGCACTTTTTTCTCTTGTGCTGGAATAACCTTAAACTATTAGCAAAAACAACTGATTATAGACATGCACATGTATTTTCAAGACCATAAAGAGGGACCTTCAAGAAGCAAAGAGGGACAGAGGGACTTGGATTAAAAAGATGAACTGTCCTTCTAAACAAAGGACACTTGGGAGGCATGCATACAGTATTTCTTTAGTAAATATGGCAAAGAGGGGAAAGGCACTCATAGAGTAGTATGTACTTGAAAAACTGATGATTTAAGTGCAAATGGTTATGTTCACCTTTCAGTGTTGTGCATACGCATGCACAACACTTGTGATAGGCAAGTGGTTGGTGCTGCCGATATCTTTCAGTCCTCGTTAGTGGAGTTGCCAGTTCTTTAGAGGAGTGATATGGAAGACAAAAGAGGGATGTGTACTATAAAGGTGCACAAGATTTGATACCTCCTGGCACAAAAACACAACCTCAGTGAATACAAGGCAAATCCTTTTTATTGAATAATAGGTGACAACGCATTTCGGAGCAGATACACTCCTTTCTCAGGTCTAGTATAGCTGATAACAGATTACCTGGGCCTGGCTTTTGCTGTGAGTAAGCGTAGAAGAAGGTATATAGCAATAGCACTCCTCAATCAGTATTTTGTGGAAGAAGGTATATAGCACCCCTCAATCAGTATTTGGCAGAAACAGGTATATGGCACCATTCAATAAGTATTTTGTGGAAGAAGATATATAGCACCCCTCAATCGGTATTTGGCGGAAACTACTACTTGGGCCTGGCTTTTGCTGTGAGTAAGCGTAGAGCTGGGTGGGTGCATACTCAGGGTAATAAATATTAAGCTTTGTTTCTTTGTTAAAACTTTTCGTGTCACAGAAAAAATGGCTATATATGCTGTATATAAGTATATTGCATGCCATTTTGCGCCAAAATCTGTGACTTTTCCTTCTTGCTCCTTTTTGATAAAGTGACAAGACAAAGGGGTATGGTGTGGTTGGTGAAGCAGATGGGGCTGGCAGGATTGGCTCATTTATCATTTACCACGCCAGTCTTTGTAATGGAAAATAGCTTAAATCGTCTCTCGTCTATCTCCGGAACACCCATAGAAATAATTGCAGAGGCCATGCACATGTGTGACTAGCTGCTCTGTTCATTTTAGGGGAGCAGCAAGCATCCTGCAGGAGCTACGGGCACCCAGTTCTTGTGATTGGTGGGGATCCCATCAGTACAACCTTATCCCTGTGATGGCTAACCTACAGCACTCTAGCCGTGGTAAAACTCCAACTCCCAAGAAGCACACTCGCTTGGCTGTTCTCAGAATTCAACAGAAATGCATGGAGCATGCTGAGAGTCATATTTTCACCACAGCTGGAGTGCTGGAGGTTAGCCATCACTGCTCTATCCTGAATACCCCTCTATACAAGAATATCCCTTTAAGTTTATTGCATGGCCTACTAGAGAAAGTGCCAAACTTATGTAGAGGCCTGTGCTTACATAACTTTAGCTCTTCTTCAAGCAGCACAGAGGGACTTAAGACTGGTGTGGAAAATGTTGGTCTTAATAAATGCCCCCATAGTGCTTTTAACCCTTTGGATACCGGAGGTTTTTCCACTTTTCTTCCCGGTCTTCCTGGAGCCATAACTTTTTTATTTTTATGTTCACATATGCATATAGGGGCTTGTTTTTTGTGGTACAAGTTTTACTTCCTAATGCCACCATTTAATAAGGCCTACAATGTAATGAGAAACGGGAAAAAAATCCAAACAGGGTGGAATTGGAAAAAAACGCAATTCCTCCACCATTTTATGGGTTTTGTCCCTACGGAGTTCCCTTTTTCGGCAAAACTGGCCTCTGATCCTCATCCTCATTACTCAGTCAATAAGATTACAATGATACCACATATGTAAAGGTTTTATGTGTCTAAATACTGTAAAAATAAATTAAAACTTTGAAAAAAAATCTGTTTTACATCACTATACTTTGACACCTATAACTTTTATGTGGGGGCTCATTTTTTTGCGGGACGATCTGTAGTTTTTATTGATACCATTTGGAGTGTGTGTGACTTTATGGTAACTTTATATTAAATTTATTTGGGTAAGAGAAGTGGCCAGATTGGCAATTTTAATACTTTTTTCCATTATTAGAGTGAATTGATGGCATCCCCAATCACCGCACAGGGATACCGGTATTAAGCACGCGCTTCATGGAATCTAAAGGCTGTAATGACGGTAGTGGTCATTAGCCACGGACCCCTGCTGTTTGAAACAGCAGAGATGCGCCAACCATGGTACCTGCTGCACGCGCGAGCAGGCGCCATGTTTAAACATCGCTACAGCACCATACATGTACGGCACAGGTAGTGAAAGCATTTGGTTCTTTCAGAATTGTTTCCAAAACATTTGTTTTGGAAAAAGTCTTGCAAAAAGTTATCTCCAAGGAAAAGAGAACCATGTTTATAGCGTCACCTTCAGGAAGCGGCTCCCAATGAGTCAAAGTTCAATTTTTAACAAGCCTTGGAACATGGCAAGGTAAAATAGCCAAGCAAATACCCATCAGTAGACAGCTGTTTTGGGGTGGTTGGTTTTATTCTTAATAATTAAAAGTTATGTTTTATTGTAACAATGTTCAGGTCTTCTTGAGATATTCAGGTATTGATTAGTGGGGGGCTGATTACCTGCACACCTTATTATTGTGTACAGGGTTAATCTTGAGTGCAACATTTGGCTTGGCTAATTTTCTTTCTCATGTTCCAAGGCTTGTTAAAAAGTTTGACTTTGACTCATAGGGAGACACTTCCAGAAGGTGTCTCTACTGAGATAGTTCTCTTTTTCTAGGAAATACAGTACCTCTTTGCATATTTTTTCTAATGGAGCATTGCTAAAAAGTCTCCATACACAGCAAAATTGCTGTTCAACTTTTAGGCCTTCTAATGTTCTACAAACTAAAGGGACATATAATAAATTACATGTCAACAAATGTGGCATGTGGAAAATGGTAGTTATAAACTATTATGTGTAGTATGTCTGTGTAAATGTTGGATTAAAAAAAAATCTCAGATTTCACTTGGCTAGCCTGATAAAGTTACATGTCAAATTATTAAAATGGAGCTGTGTCCTTAAGGCCAATTAAAATACATGTACAGTATTTAAACAAAGGCTATTTAATTACACTTAGTTTGGAATTAATATTTTTTTCTTTAGCTTATTTTTCCTTACAAATTTACTAAATGATGATGCTAACAGAATATTTGATTATTACTTAAATAGCTGACAACACTTCTAACAAATCTGAAAATATCACCATCTGTACACTAGAGTTCTTTTTGCAACATCTGTCTGCCTTAGGAGATAAACACGTCATAAGTTCAAGGGTGTATTAGACATGCTGATCAGGCAGACGATTGTCAGGAGGGAAGCGTTCCTTCCAGGCAATTGCCTGCTCGTTAGCAGAGGAGACAGCTGTACTGTGGTTTGTCGGGTGCAGATCGTAATTAGACAGCATGATCTGCGACCGGCAAATCCTGAAAGATCTAAATTGCATGTTCATTGGGCAATCGGCGATGATCACGAACGAGAGTTCATACAAATGCTCATTAGTCATCATCAGGCAGACAATGTTCCCATGTAATATACCCTTTAGACTCAAATAAATGTACATAGTTGAACATAGGGCGTGAAATGTAATGCTTATAAAAATAACAGTTGCCTATGTTTGTTGTACTCATACCAAAAAATGACATGCTACTGCATTGAGAGTATAGTATCTTTGCTTAGATCTAAGTATTTAAACTATGTACAATGGGAAAATATTTAAACTGCAAATGATGCTCATAAAATCGTTCTAAAAACAAAATGCAAGTACAGATGAACAAACATTTTGGACTGCCAAAACCAATGTCTTTCTGAAAGACACAAGTGGTTTTATTTACAGATTTAAAGTGATGTTAAATAGTTCACTGATGTAATATAATGGCCATCTGAATGAATATTAGCAGTAATAACGATAGAATTACAAATGTGATGAATGTATACAGTACAAGCTTCTGATAAAGTTTCTGTATATGAAATAAACTTGACATTTAAGAAAAAAAAATTACACCATCATAGCCACATAACTCCAATGCATCTAAAAAACAAATACGGTGACTTGGTGTCACATTCATAATTTTCTACGCCTATTTTAGGCATAGAAAATGGTCTAAATGTAACATAGCAAGGAAGCTGGCTAATATTTAGACTTGTGGTGGAAATGCCAAAGTTAGGCCTCATGCACACTACCGTAGTTCAGGTCCGCATCTGAGCCGCAGTTTTTGCGACTAGGGTGCTGACTCATTCACTTCAATGGGGCCACAAAAGATGCGGACAGCACTCCGTGTGCTGTCCACGTCCTTTGCTCCATTCCATGGCCCTGCAAAAAAAATATAGCCTGTCCTATTTTTGTCAGTTTTGCGGACAAAAATAGGCATTTCTACAATGGGCTGCCCATTCCGCAAATTGCGGAAGGCACACGGGCGGCTTCTGTTTTTTGCGGATCCGTGGTTTGCTGACCGCGAAAAATGGAACGGTCCTGTGCATGAGGCCTTATGTAGAGGCCAGCACTGTCAAGGGGTTATTAAGACCGGCGTCTAAAACGCCGGTCTTAATAAATTACCCCATATATTTTAGTATACAAGGAATAATGTCCAGTACATGCAACAAATAAAATAGGGTAGATGATTTACAGACAGCTTATCTTTATCACATTTTTGCATACTTACTAGTTTGCATTGTTTTTAAAATCCGGTCCATAATGATACAAAATAATAACAAAAATTTACTTCATAACATATAAGATGAAGAAATTGGTTGCCCTTAAATGACTTTACTATAAAATGTACCGTTTTAGAGTGATTTATATAAAATTTAAATACAACTTTTCCAAATCTATCTTCAAATAACCTTGTTAGGAACATAACATTTTTGTATATAAAGAATATGTTTAAGACAATTTTTTGTAATGCTATAATGCGACACATTGTTATCTTGATAATATGTAAAAATTTAATTTCACTACTTGTCATTATCTAAAAAAAAAATTAAATGAAGATGTAATCACCTGTCATATTCTGTTCAGATGCTTTGGAATAATAATACCTTAACATTTGTATAACCTGTAAAACTATAGTAACTCCGTTAAAAACTCTTGCATAGCATATAAGATTTTTCTTTTTCACATCATTAGATTTTTTCTTTTTCATTTCACCTGTTTTGGCTTAAAAAGTAACTACTCATTTTTTTTTACTTTTGATGTGTCATAGGGACATATCAAAAGTGTTGATCAGCAGGGGTACCAGGTCTGAGACCCCCACCAATCACTAGAACGAGGAATTTGAAGTGTTCAGCTAATCACTGCTTCTCTTTGATGCTGAGCGTGATACTGAAGACAGTCTTATAGCCTTTCTATTGAAATTGTCTTCTGTATTGCGGTCAGCAGCAAAAGGAAGCAGCAATCGGCAGAGTGCTTTGTTCTGTCTCCTTATTTTAGCGATCTGTGGGGGTATCAGAGCTGGTACCCTCGCTAATCACTTTGATATGTCCCTATTACATATTAAAAGTTTCAAAAATGTGTATTTACTTTTTAAGCGTTAAAATAAAACTGATTGCATACAACTGATTTAATCATGTCAATTAAACATGCAAATTAAAGGAAAATTGCAAAAAATGAAAATTCTTTTAAGCAGCAGAAACCCTACTGTCCTACATTGCAGATGAAGCCTTACTTGACATGAGACCCAAGAGCAACTAACAAGATCCATGTGGCAGGCAGTTCAAGGAATACTTGAATGAGGTTTTCATTAACTTGGTGTTTGGTTTTTCACCGCAGGATGGTCACAATCCTGCACACAACTCGGCCACTTCGTGTGGCCATAACCTAAGGGAAATTTGCCTGAGTATACCTGATTTATAGTCATTTTCATTCATTTGTAACCTATTGAATTTTGCTGAAGTTACCAAATCACATTTTTCTAAGCTTCACTCATCTCTACTAGTGTTGAGTGAGCATGCTCGACCGAAAAACCAGTTCGGCTCGAGCATCGATATGCTTGGCACATGGCGGTACTCTCCTTCCCGTATGTTTCACGGCTGCCAAACATGCAGGTAAGTACTGCCCTCACTGTAATGCCAGTAGCCATGCTGGCTACTGGCATTACAGTGATTGGCTGGCCGAAACGCGTCATCGGGTGCTATGTAGCACCCGATGACGCGTGTTCGGCTCATTCTAAGTCAGGGAGAGCTGAGCATAAGAAATGACAGAGAGTTTAGGGAGTGTAATTGAATTAGATTTTTCTACAAAAACATTTCATAGACCCAAAAGTCCTTGTAAGTATACACTTCTGAATCCTACGCTACTGTACGTGTGACATACTTTCAAGCATATATCACATTTAAAATGAATGCTGCGAGCAGTAAGGGACGGGGAAGTGGCTGCGATGCTGATGGTGCACGCAGAGGCCGTGGCCCTAGGTGCGGAGAAACAGTACCTGCTGCAAGAGCACAAGAAAAACAATCAATCAAGATACCTAGCTTCATGTCCCAGGCGCAGGACACCACTCATGAAGTCAGACCAGTGCGACCAGGTGGTCGGTTGGATTGTAGAAGATAATGCTTCCAGTCGGTTAGACACCACACTGTCTTCCACCAAGTCCAGTCTCAGTAGCCAGGAGTCTGATCAACACAATCCTTACCCTGATCCTCCTTCCTCCCACCATTTACAGTCTGGCCAAACAAGTGATGCCACACTTGGATATTCCGACAACCTCTTTTCATCACCATTACTTGATTTGGCCCTCTCGCCAAACACGCTTGAAGAGGGACATGAGATCTTGTGCCCTGATTCCAAACCTCTTGAACATCCACAGTTACGAGAACATGACGGTGGGGAACAGCAATTAGTGTTTAATGAGGTGGATGATGATGAGACACAGTTGCCAATGAGTCAACCGCAATTACTGTCTCAAGAGGTTGATGAAGAGGATGAGACACAGTTGTCAACCTGAGGTTGTGGTTAGGTCAACAAATCAGGAAGATTTTTAGAGTGAGGCAGTGGAAAAAGAGGTGGTGGACAATGAGGTAACTGACCCAACCTGGGAAGGTGGAAAGCAGAGCGAGGACAGCAGTAGAGAGGGGGAGGGACCGCAGCAGGCTGGAAGAGGCAGTGGGGTAGAAAAAGGGTGAAGGCGGGCCACACCACACAGGCCCCCAACTGTTCCATGGAGCAACCCCTTGCGGACATCTTCCTTGATAAGGGGTAGATGTTCCGCAGTGTGGCACTTTTTTGAGGAAATTGCTCCACCAAAATGAGCCAGGGCATGAACACTAGCAACATCACCAGCACCATCATGATCCGCCACATGGCATCCAAGTACCATAATAAGTAGGACGAACTCCTGGGTCCACAATCTGTGTCTGCAGGTCACACCACTGCCTCCTCTTTCCCTGTGTTACGTGCTGGACAATCCCGCCCTGCACCTGGATCTTCGCAAGCACCATCAGCGACCACATCAACTTCCGTGTCCCAGAGCAGCATACAAATGTCCTTACCCCAGGCATTTGAACAAAATCAGAAATACCCAGCCACCCACAGACAGGCCATAGCACTAAATGAACAACTTTCAAATTACTGGCCCTGGAAATATTGCTATTTAGGCTTGGGGACACTGAGGCCTTCCGCAGAATGATGTCGGAGGCGGTCCCTCGTTACGCCATCCCCAGCTATTTTTCATGGTGTGCCGTGCCAGTCTTACACCAACATGTGTCCCGTAACATCACACGTGCCCTGACCAACGCAGTTACTGGTCAGGTCCACTTAACCACGGACACATGGACAAGTGTATTCAGCCAGGGATGCTAAATTTTGCTGACGGCACACTGGGTGAACGTTGTGGAGGCCGGGAGCGAGTTATACGCTGGGATGGCACAGGTGCTACAGACGGCTAGGATTAGGCCCTACGTCAATCAGGGTTTGTGCCAGCACCTACATTAGTGGCTCCAACCCCCACTTCTCCTCCTTCGACTCCTCCTCCACTTCCACCTCTGAATTATCCACATGCAGCACCAGTCAGTCATCAGTTGGTAGCTAGAAGCAATGTAGCACTGCAGTGGGGAAGCGGCAACAGGTCGTGCTGAAGCTGATATGCTTAAAGGACAAACAGCACACCGTGGCAAAGCTGTGGCAGGGAATAAGAGACCAGACTAAGCTGTAGCTCTCGCCACTCAACCGAAAACCATGCATGTTGTTGCTGTGTCTGATAATGGCTGTAAATTGGTGGCGGCTTTGGAGCTTGGCAAGTTCAGACACATCCCATGCCTAGCCCACGTGTTCAACCTTGTGGTTCAGTGTTTTCTCAAAACCTGCCCCAATTTGCCTGAGCTATTGGTGAAGGTGTGCCCCGTGTGTGCACATTTCCGCAAGTCACCGACAGCTCCAGCCGGTTTGTCAATGCTGCAGCAGCGCTTGAAATGGCCAGCTCACCAGCTGTTGTGCGACGTGAGCAAGCGCTGGAACTCAGCATTCCACATGTTGGCCAGGCTTTGTGAGCAGCAGAGGGCAGTAGTCGAATACCAGTTGCAAAATTGTCATCGCCTTTCCAATCAGCTTCCGCTATTCACAAGCGAGGAGTGGGCATAGATGTCTGACCTCTGAGGTTTTAAGAAACTTTGAAGAATCAACACAGATGGTCAGCGGCGATAACTATTATCAGCGTAACCATCCCACTTCTGTGTCTACTCAAACCCTCACTGTTCACAATTAAGGACAACCCGCTGCATGTAGAAGAGGTGGAAATGGGGGAAGACATTACACAGGGTGATAGCCAGACCACCTTCAGTTCGTCTTCTCAGTGCGAATTGGACAATGAAGAGGAGGAGGAGCAGGAGACGGTTGCATCCGCTACAGAGGGTAGTACCCATGGAAGTTTAATTCCATCTGTTCAGCGTGGGTGGGCAGAAATAAAGGAAGAGGATGAGGAGATTGAGAGTGATCCTCCTGATGACGACAGCAAAGTCTTGCCTGCTGGTACTCTGGCACACATGGTTGACTTCATGTTAGGCTGCCTTTCCCGCGACCAGCCCTTTATACGCATTTTAGACAACATAAATTGCTGTTGGTTCACCCTTCTTGACCCCCGCTACAAAGAGAACTTCTCATCTCTCATTCCTCTGGTGGAGAGGATGAGCAAAATAATGCAATACTAGAAGATTATTGCTGAAAAATTTCCATCTGACAACGCTGGCTGTCTGTCAGGCCCTTACATATAATTTTTTAGAGGGTCATCTCAGCTGCAGGCCCTTATCTACAGTCTTTCACAGGGTCATCTCACCTTCAGGCCCTCGCATAAATTTTTTTAGAGGGTCAGCTCACCAGCAGGCCTTCACCTACCATCTTTTACAGGGTCAGTTTACCAGCAGGCCCGCATCTAATATCTTTTACAGGGTCAGCTCACCAGCAGGGTCTCGCATATAATTTTTTAGAGGGTCAGCTCACCAGCAGGCCTTTACCTACAATCTTTTACAGGGTTATCTCACCAGTAGGCCCGTACCTAAATTCTTTTACAGGGCCAGCACACCTGCAGGCCCGCACCTGGTTTTGGGCTGAAAAGAACATTGACAGTTAATAGGGCAGATATCCAAATGAATCGTTGCTGTCACGGGGACGTGTGATCGGCTCCAAGTTATCTAGAGTCACCATAGAAGCAGCAGGCCCTCGCCCATAATGTTTTAAAACAGCAGGCCCTTGCTTCAAATGTTTTTGAGGGTTAACCAGCAGGCCATTAATCATCATTTTTCAGGGCTGTGAATGATGCCCTCCTTTATATGTAACAAAAGGTGTATTGGAGTGCCGGTTCCTTGTCATTTTTGGCAGCCCTTTCAATTAGTGCATAGGCTTTATGAGTGTAGAAGTCCCACTACATGAACAATTGTACTACAATGTGAATGAGGCCCTCCTTAATGTGATATACAGGTTGTTTTATATAAATTTTTCCTTTAAGATAAATGTTTTCTTCGATTTTGTGCATTTTATTGTCAGTCTGTAAAAGTTGCGTACTATTCGGACAACATCGTTCCCAGCAGCGACCTGCGAGTACAAGATGCTCTTCAGAGCAGGGGGTACTTAGTTTAATGCTTGGGTTCTCCCATTGACTTCCATTATACTCATTAGTGTTGAGTACGAATATTTGAAAAGCAAAATTTTTATTGCGAATATCAGCACTTCGAGAATTTGCGAATATTTAGAATAAAAGTACTATATATTCGTAATGAAGAATATTCATTTATTTTTATTTTTTAACACAGTACACATTAGGTGATCATCCCTCCCTTCTTATAGATTGTGGGCCAATGAGAAGGCTTTGTCACAGCTTAGCAACATCCCTAGAAACCAATAGAAAGGTTGCCTACCCCTTACTTTATAAGAACCTCCGCAGCAGCTATTTTCAAAAATGTATTGCAGTTATGAAAGAGACAGCAGTGTCATTGCTGTGTCTGTGCTTTGTTGTATTACATTAGACAGTTAACTTATATTATATAATTCAGATGGTTAGGGGGAGATTGTCAGTGTAGGTTTAATTGATCTATAGTGTAGCTGATATTGCTGAAAATTTGCAAGCGCGAACATATTGGAGCACTCTATCTGCATATAAAGCTATTCTAATGTTCTGCCGTGCCAACCATTTTCTCCAGTCTCAGGGAACTTATACCAGCTTGAAAAATATAGCATAAGTGACCCACGCCTGCATTTTGTGCGCATTAAGCGAATATTACATTGCCGATTTTCGCAATAATATTGAATTCTCGAATTTGCAAATATATGACAAATATTCAACAAAATAGTCGCAAAATATTGCAAATTCGAATATTGCCCCTGCCCCTCATCACTAATACTTGGGTGCTCGGTTGAACACCTGAACCTTCTGATGTGTTTGGCCCGAGCCCCCGACACTTCCGTGCTCGATCAACACTAATCTGTACCCATAACGTATGGCATTATTGTTCAAGAATATCTGCCTTTTTTATACCATTTTCATAAAGTAACCATTACTCCAGAAATTTTCATTGCTCTTAAAGTAAAAAAAATATTAAAATGTACTTTATGTAGAACATACTAAGGGGTTGTCTATTCGAATAGTTTGCACACAGTGGTCCACCGAGTTACAATGGCATTAAGTTACAATATTATAATTTTTTTGTTAAATCTATTTTTTTTAAGTTTTGTTCTCAATAAACATACAATTGCCGCAGTTATAAGTATAAACATTCCACATCGCTTGATCAAAGCATGTACATTGCGCCAATAATGTTTACTTCCATGTGCATTCCGTTTCTGTATTTTCGTTCTCCGAAAAAAAATAGAACGTCTAGATTTGAACGGACACCTGGATGTTCGTGTTCATCGGGTTCGGCCGAACTTCACAAAAAAGTTTGAGTTCGGGACCCGAACTTGACCCCAAACCCCATTGAACTCAATGGGTACCTGAACTTTGGAGCACTAAAATGGCTCTAAAAAAGCAATGGAAAGGGCTAGAGGGCTGCAAAAGGATGCAAAATGTGGTTAAGAGCATGGCAAGTGCTCTGCAAACAAATGTGGATAGGGAAATGACTTCAAATAACATAAAATACGTAAAAAAAATATATAACTTTGATCTAGGAGGGGGAGGTCCATATTGAGTAGGAGGTTGAGGAGGCGGTGGATGTGGATGTGGCGGTGTAGGAGGTAGCAAACACTGTTTTATTTTTTATTTTTTTTATTTTTTTGTTCAAATTTGGGTAGACCTCAAAACATTGGGAAATATAAAAAATTAAACAAAGAGAAAGTGCGCTGGAGTACAACAATAGCTAGGTGAGGCCGGTATACATGTCTATTCTGAACAAGGTACAGACGAGTCCTGTGGGATCCCTGCCTGGTTCATTTTAATGAACGTGAGCTTGCCCCAGCTGCGTTGGCGACCTCTTCCTCCTCCTCAGCCTTCGCCTTGTGCTTTAACTGAGCCCCCACTGTCAGGTGGGAATGCCATCAGCAGTGCGTCGACCAGCGTGTGCTTGTAGTCGCACATCTTCCAATCAGTAACAGATGTTTTTGCTAAATTCAGTTCCCTGTCCGCTATGTAGAGCAGGGGAATATCACAGCCAAAAAATGGTGAATGTCACCCAACAAGGTAACAGACTAATTGGTGAAATGTATTTCCCTGTCCACTATGTAGAGCAGGGGTATATCCCAGCCAAAAGTTGGTGAATGTCACCCAACACTGTAACTGACAAATTAGTGAAATGTATTTCCCTGTCCAGTATGTAAAGCAGGGGTATATCACAGCCAAATATTGGTGAATGTCACCCAACAATGTAACAGACATATTAGTGAAATGACTTAAAATAACATAAAATACATAAAAATAAAAAATAATAATCTTGATCTAGGAAGTGGAGGTCCATATGGAGTAGGAGGTTGAGGAGGCGGTGGATGTGGCAGTGTAGGTGGAAGCAGCGGTGGAGAAGGAGAAGGTAGCGAACCCTGGTATTATTATTATTTTTTGTTTAAATTAGGGTACACCCCAAAACATTGGAAAATATAAAAAATAAAACAATGAGAAAGTGCGCTGGAGTATAACAATGGCTGGGTGAGGCCGGTATACATGTCTATTCTGCACAAGGTATGGACAAGTCTTGTGGGATCCATGCCTGGTTCATTTTAATGAACATGAGCTTGTCCACATTGGCTGTGGACAGACAGCTGTGCTTTTCTGTAATCACCCCCTTGCCGTGCTAACCACATGTTCAGACAATACACTGGCTGCAGGGCAGGCCAGCAACTCCAAGGCGTAAAGGGCAAGCTCAGGCCATGTGCCCAATTTGGAAACCCAGAAGTTCAAGGGGGCAGACCCATCAGTCAGTATGCTTAGGCGTGTGAACACATACTGCTCCACCATGTTGGTGAAATGCTGTCTCCTGCTAAGAGTCCATATCAGCTGGTGGTGCTGGTTGTTGTGGCATGCTGACAAAGCTTTTCCACATTTCGGCCATGGTAACCCTGCCTTCTGAGGTGCTGGCAGTGCCCCAGCTGCATTGGCAACCTTTTCCTCCTCCTCTGCCTTCACCTTGTGCTTCCACTGTGCCCCCCCTGTCAGGTGGGAATGCCATCAGCAGCGCGTCTACCGAAGTGTGCTTCTACTCGCGAATCCTTTGATTACACACCAGTGATGGAATTAAGGAGGTTAGTGTTGTCTTTGCAACGGGAAACCAGCAGCGTGGCCACCCAGTAATCAGCACAAGTTAGAATGTGGCCAACTCGGCATTCGTTGCAGAGACACTGCAGCATGTAATCGCTCATGTGTGCCAGGCTGCCCAGAGGCAATGAAAAGCTGTCCTCTGTGGGAGGTGTATCGTCTGTGTCCTCTGTATCCCCCCAGCCATGCACCAGTGATGGCCATGAGCTTGTTTGGGTGCCACCCTGCTGTGAACACGGTTCCACCTCGTCCATCTCGTCATCCTCCAGAACTGTGCCCTGCCTGGACAATTGTGTACTTGGCGTATGTTAGTGCAGGAACCCACCTTCGGAGCCACTTGGGAATGACTGGCCTGAAACCCTTGTAAATTATCCCTCTTCCTCCTCCTCCTGTGCCATATCCTCTTCCATCATCGTCTGAAGCGTTTGTTGAAGGAGGCATAGAAGTGGGATAGTAACGCTGAGAACGGCACTCATTGGTGGGGAAGTGGTGCTGTTCCACAGAGTGACTCACCCGAGCTTAAACTCCACTATTGCCTGCTGCTGCTCGCACAGTCTGGCCAGCATGTTGAAGGTGGAGTTCCACCTTATGGGCATGTCGCATATGAGGCAGTGAGCGGGAAGGCCGAAGTTACGCTGCAGCGCTGACAGCAGCAGGGTGAGAACGCAGAAAGCGGGCACAGACGACCCGCACTTTATGCAGTAGCTCTGACATATTGGGGGTAATTTTTCAGGAATTTCTGCACCACCAAATTCAGAGCATGCGCCAGGCAAGGGATGTGTGTCAAACCAGCTAGGCCCAGAGCTACTACGAGATTTCGCCCATTATCACACATCACCAGGCTGGGTTTGAAGCTCACTGGCACCAACCACTCATTAGTCTGTTGTTCCATGCCCTCCACAGCTCCTGCGCTGTGTGGGGTTTGTCCCCCAAAAGGATACGTTTTAAAACTGCCTGCGGTCGTTTCCCCCTGGCTGTGCTGAAGTTGGCTGTGCTGAAGTTGGTGGTGAAGGTGTTACACTGACCGGATGAGGAGTCGGTAGAGGATGAGGAATCGGAGTAGGAGGAGGAAGCAACAGGAGGCAAAGAGAAACACCCTGCAATCTGCGGTGGTGGAAGGACATGCGCCAAACTACTATCCGCCTCAGGCCCAGCCGCCACTGCATTTACTCAGTGTGCTGTTAGGGAGATCTAATGTCCCTGACCGTGCTTACCGGTCCACATATCCGTAGTTATGTATATTTTGTCCCCAACTTGGTTGTGCAGGGAAGGGATGGCTCGCCTGGAAAAGTGGCAGCTGGGCACAACGTACTATGGGACAGCCACTGCCATTAAATTCTTAAAACTATTCGTGTCCACTAGACGGAATTACAGCATTTCAAAGGCCAGGAATTTGGAAATGCTGGCATTCAGGGCCAGGGATTGCGGGTTGGTAGGGGGGTACTTCATCTTTCGCTCTAGTGTTTGGAAGATAGACAGCTGAACGCTTCCATGAGACATTGTGGAGATGCTTGGTAACCGAGGTGATGGCGTTGCTGGCACATCCTCTGTTTGCGGGGTGGCAGGTGCCACTGTTACTCCAGAGGAGGATGAAGAGGCCGAGATTGCAGCAGAAGAGGAAGCAGAGGGAGGCAGAGACCTTTCTTGGTTCTTAAGGTGTCTTTTTCCACTGCAGCTCGTGCTTTGCACTTAAATGCCTGGTCATGCAGGTTGCGCTCAGGTTTACAACGTTTATGCCTCGCTTCAGTCTCTGATTACACCACTCATGTCTTGTCATCAGCACATTGTCTGAAGAACTGCCACGCCAGGCAACTCCTTGGAGCTGGCTTTGGTGTACTGCGGTAGGCAGTAGCAGGCGTACTGTCTAGGGGACGGCCGCTCCGCTTTTGCACCCTGCTCCCTTTTTTGCTGTGCTGGTGGCTCTGTGCAACCACCGCCTCTTCTTCCGAAGTATACAGGTCACTCGCATGACTTTGATTCCATGTGGGGTCGAGAACCTCATCGTCCTCCACATCATCTTTCACCCAGTCTTTACCCCTGCCCTCCTTGTCATTCTGCACACTGCATAAAGCCACAGCAGTTGGCACCTGTGTTTTGTCATCATCCGACACTTGCTGCGGTGGTCCTCCCATGTACTCATCCCGAAACATAAGTGGTTGGGCATCAGTGCACTCAATCTCTTCCATTACTGGGGCAGGGCTATGTGGATAGCCCTGGGAAACCCTGCTACCAGAGTCATAAAAAAGCAGAAGAGACTGCTGCATGACTTGGGGCTCAGACTGCTTGGCTGATTTGCAAGTGGATGAGGTGAAAGACTGATGGCCATGGGCTGCAGGTGCCAACTCTGATCTTTCAGCAGGGGTATGGGTGGGAGACAATGTGAAGGAACTGGAGGCACTGTCAGCCACCCAATCTACTATCACCTGTTCTTGTTTTGGCCTCACCATTCGTAGAGCGTCATTCGGGCCTACCAAATACCGCTGAAGGTTCTATCGCCTTCTCACACCTGAAGAAGGCGTTTCATTTGTGCGTGTAGCTGGCACAGATCGACCACGTCCTCTCCCTGCAACAGGAGCTTCACCAACACCAGCAGCACCACAACCAGGGCCATGTCCCTTATTTGACGCTCTCCACATTCTTTGCGTTCACCCACCAAACTAACAGATGGTTTATGTCAGGCAACAGTGTAACCACCAATAGTCAGCAATTAAGTTCACTGAAAGTAAGGCTGTGCCAGTGTCATAAAGAGAAAACATTTCTTGAGGTCATACAACAGTGTGACAAGCAAATTTAATACAATTACTTCACGGTCACAAAAAATTCGAATTTATCAACCAACAATATAACAGCAGTATTGACTGGTTTTATTGGACTGTCAGAAATGCAGTGCTGGCCGCAAATGTACAATATAGCACAAATAGTGTGTTTTTTTCAAACAAAAAAATTACTGCAGTATTTAACTGTTCTTGTGGACAGTATTTAACGGTTTTGGACTTTCAGAAATGCAGCGCAGGCCGCAAATGCACTATGTAGCACAAAAAGTGTGCTTTATTCAAACAAAAATATAACATCAGTTGTATTGGTTGTTTTGGACTGTCAGAAATGCAGCGCAGTCCGCAAATGTACTATCTAGCACAAAAAGTGAGTTTTTTTCAAACAACAATGTAACAGCAGTATTGACTGGTGTTATTGGACTGTCTGAAATGCAGCACAGGTCACAAAGGTACTTTATGGAAAAAAATAGGATTTTTTCACCCACAGTGAAACAGATGGATTTACTGTTTTTATTTCACTATCAGATTTGCATTGCAGGCCGCAAATTAACTTTATGGGGAAAAAAAAGATGTATTTTTTTTTTTTTACCCACAGTGAAACAGATGGATTTACTGATTATATTTCACTATCAGATTTGCAGTGCCGGCCGCAAATGTACTTTATGGCAAAAAAATTATGATTTTTTCACCCACAATTTAACCGATTTTCTCTTTCACTATCACAAATACAGTGCAGAGAGCAAAGGTACTTTTTAGAAAAAATTTAAAAAATTGTCCCTCCAGAATCTAACAGATGGATTTACTGAATTGATTACACTTACATATGCAGCACAGGGGCACTTTACAGATTTTTTTTTAATATGTCACCCCCTGGGTCTCTGACAGATTACCTATAATATTTTCCCTTTCCCTGGCACATAAGCAGTGCAGGTGCACTTAAAAATGGTTATATGTTGCCCACTGAACTAAAAGAACAGGATTAAATTATTGTCCTGGAACATATGCAGTGCTGGTGGTGGAACTTGCACAAAATGGCCACCGACGCCCACCTAACTAACAGACGGATACAACTTATTTTTCTGTGTTACTGGACTCAGGGCAGGGTACAAAAATGTTGCATTGCACCCACAAAAAATAAATAAATATTAATAAAAAAAATCGCTGTAGATCGCAGAGTTAACAACAAGTTCTGATATCAGATACATTTCATACATATTTCCTATTCTCTCCCTCACAGCAGCAGCATCCTATCCCTATAATAATAAGAGCTGAGTGACGTGCAGCGCTACGTGACTCCAACTTATATAGAGGCTGGGTCACATGCTGCACTGGCCAATCACAGCCATGCCATTAGTAGTCATGGCTGTGATGGCTTCTAATGGCACACAACTTAAACGCTTGTTAATTGGCTGCCCTGCAGTCTTTCAAAAAGCGCCATTAAATCAATGAACACCGAACTCAAACCCAAACTTTTACTGAAAAGTTCGGGTTTGTGTCCGGGGTCAAAAAACATAACGTTTGGTACGAACCCGAGCTTTACTGTTCGGGTTCGCTCAACCCTACAAGTGAAGTGTGCAGTTCGGAGGAAGAGGTGGTGGTCACACAGCGCCAGCCGCACAGGAAAAGAGGGAGCAGGGTGCAAAAGCAAAGTGGCCATCCCCTAGCCAGTATGCCCGCTACTTTCCACCGCACCCAGGGACTGAGCACACCAAAGCCAGCTCCAAGAAGTTCCCTGGCGTGACAGTTCTTCAGACAATGTGCTGACGACAAGATGCGAGTGGTTTGCATGCTGTGCAATCAGAGCCTGAAGCGGGGCATAAATGTTCTAAACCTTAGCACCCCTGCATGACCAGGCATCTAAATGCAAAGCACGAACTGCAGTGGAGTACACACCTGAAAAACCATAAAAGATCTCAGGCTCCTTTTGCTCTCTCTTCTGCTGCAGTCTCAGCCTCCTCCACCCTCTCTGGAGTGAGAGTGTCACCTGCCACCCTGCAAACAGAGTATGTGGCAGCAACACCACCACCACCACCACCGTCACCCTGCATGTCCACACTGTCCCATGGAAGCGTTCAGCTATCCTTCCCCCAAACACTGGAGAGAAAGAGGAAATTCCGCCCTACCCACCCGCGAACCATGGCCCTGAATGCCAGCATTTTAAAATTCCTGGCCTTTGAAATGCTGTAATTCCATCTGGTGGAGACAGAGACTTTTAAAAACTTTATGGCGATGGCTGTCCCATAGTACATGGTTTTCAGCCGCCACTACTTTTCTCGTCGAGCCATCCCTGGTGTGGACTGTGCAACGCCATCTGAGGCAAGGTCCACATAACTACAGATACGTGGAACATTAAGCACGGGCAGGGACGTTATATCTCCCTATCTGCACACTGGGTAAATGCAGTGGCGGCTGGACCTGAGACGGATAGCAGTTTGGCACATGTCCTACCGCCACCGAGGACATTTCTCGTTGCCTCCTCCTCCTACTCTGCTTCCTCCTCTAACGCCTCCTCATCCGGTCAGCGTAACACCTTCACCACCAACTTCAGCACAGCCAGGGGTAAACAACAGCAGGCAGTTTTGAAACTCATCTGTTTGGGGGGAAAAATCCACACCATGCAGGAGCTCTAGAAAAACATGAAGCAACAGACCGATGAGTGGTTGGTGTTGCTGAGCCTCAAGCATGGCCTGGTGGTGTGCGATAACAGGCAAAGTCTCGTAGCAGCTATGGGGCTAGCTGGTTTGACTTCCCATCCCTATGTCAGAGCTTCTGCAGAAAGTGCGGCCTATCTGTGCACGCTTTTGGCGTTCTCACCCTTCTCGCCTGTCTGCACTGCAGTGTAACTTTGGCCTTCCAGTTCAGCACCTCATATGCAAGGAACCCACAAGGTGGAACTCCACCTTGCACATGCTGGAGAGACTGTGCGAGCAGCAGCAGGTGATAGTGGAGTTTCAGCTGCAGCACGCATGGGTGAGTTGCTCTGCGGAACAGCACCGCTTCACCACCAACAAGTGGGTCTCCATGTGAGACGTGTGTGCCGTGTTGCACTGATTCAAATACTAAACCAACATCTCTAGTGCCGATGACACAGTCCTCAGCATTACTAAAAAAAAACACTTTGGGCGATGATGAAAGAGGATGTGGCACAGGAGGAAGAGGAGGAGGGATCATTTCCACGGTTATCAGGCCAGTCATTCACAAGTGGCTCGGAGGATGGGTTCCTGCACCAACGGAAGCCATGTACACAACTGTACAGCCAGGGCACAGTTCTGCAGGATGAAGAGGATAAGGATGATGATGAGGAACCGTGTTCACAGCAGGGTGGCACACAAACCAGCTTATGGGCATCAATGAAGTGTGGCTGGGGGAATACAGAGGACACCGACGATACACCTTCCACAGAGGACAGCTTGTCGTTGCCTCTGGGCAGCCTGGCACACAAGAGCAACTACATGCTGCAGTGCCTGTGCAACGACTGCCGAGTTGCTCACATTCTAACCAGTGCTGATTACTGGGTGGCCAACCTGCTGGATCACAGCTACATAGACAACTTTATGTCCTGAATTCCGTCACTGGAGAGTGATTGGAAGATGGCATTCACACCTGACAGCGGGGGCTCAGTGGAAGTACAAGGTGAAGGCAGAGGAGGAGGAAGAAGTCGCTCAGAAGGGACGGTTAGCATGGTTGAAATGTGTGAAAGCTTTGTCAGCATGCAACAACAACCAGCACCACCAGCTGATATGGAACGTCTTAGCAGGAGGCAGCATTTCAGCAACATTGTAGAACAGTACATGTGCACATGCCTACACGTACTGACTGATGGGTCTGCCCCATTCAACTTCTCGGTCCCCAAATTGGGCATATGGCCTGAGCTTGCCCTTTACACCTTGGAGGTGCTGGCCTGCCCTGCAGCAAGCATATTGTCCAAACATGTGTTTAGCACAGCTGGGGGAGAAACCACATCCAATGTGGACAAGCTCACGTTCATTAAAATAAACCATGTATGGATCCCACAAGACTTGTTCGTACCTTGTGCTGAGTAGACAAGTATACCGGATGCACCTAGGCATTGTTGCACTCCTGCACACTTTCTCTTTGCATTCTCTTTTCTATTTTCACAATTTTTTGGGGTCTTCACCTCCACCTACACCGCCACATCCACCATCTTCTCAACCTCCTACTTCACTTTCACTTCAGCCTCCTAGTTCAAGATTATTATATATTTTTTTCATATTCTACGTTATTTTAAGTAATTTCCCTATCCACATTTGTTTGCAGGGCGACTGTCCTGCTCTTACCCCCATTTTTATTCCTTTTGCAGCCCTCTAGCCCTTATTACAACTCTTTTACAGCCATTTTAGTCCACCAAAGTTCAGGTCCCCATTGACTGGTTTGTTTGCTAGTTCGAGTCAAGTTCGGGTCCTGAACCCGTACTTTGACCCGAAGTTCGGCTGAACACGGCAAACCCGAACATTCACGGGTCCGCTCATTCCTATTCCTGATTGCTCTATGCTGTTCCTATCAATATGTTGCACAACTGCACATTTTTAAGCTAGAAAAATTAAGAGTGTTATATATTTGAATATTCAATGGGTGGATGGATTCTTCCTGGATATAATTTTTGTGAACTTACTCTATATATTCTATTTCCTGGCTTTTATATCTTCCTCTTTTTTGCCTTTAAGCAGAGAAGACAAACTCATTTAGTCTGTAGTGACTCAGTTAGAGCACCACACATTACACTAATCAGTGCACTGCTCTTCTCTGGGTATTAGGGCTCATGCACATGGCCGTTGCCTGGCCGTGCCCTTATTGCGGCCTGCAAACAGTGGGTCCGCAATATACGGGCAGCGGTCGTGTGCATCCCACATCACAAATGTGGACCCATTCACTTGAATGAGTCCACAATCCGGAAGGTCCGGTATGGAACGGAGGCCTGGAACCCCACGGATACATCCACCAAAAAATAGAGCATGTTCTATTTTTTTGCGGTGCGGACGGATCACGGATCCATTCAAGTTAAATAGGTCAGGAGCCGTCTGCGGAATCCACACAGATGTTGACCGTGGATTTGGAACCGCAAATTATGGTCCCCAATGGACGGAATGGCTAACCAATGGCCATGTGCAGGAGTCCTTATAACTAGGGATGAGCGAACCCGTGGAAGTTCAGGATCGCTAGATTCAGATGAACTTCAGGTCAAAGTTAGGGTTCGGGACCCGAACTTGACCCCGAACCCTATTGAATTTAATGGGGACCCGAACTTCAATTTATTATTTTCCGTTATAACATGGTTATAACGATAATAATAGCATTATTAAGACAGAATGCAAAATAATATGGCAATTTAGGGGTTAAAAAAAGACTCATCTCATCCACTTGATCGCGCTGCTGCAGTATCTTCTATCTTCTTTCAACAGGACCTGCTAAAGGACTTGCGATTAAGTCACGGCGCTCACCACATGGTGAGTGCGGTGAAGTCATTGCAGGTCCTTTTGTAGGTCCTGCTGAATGAAGATAGATGACACTGCGGCTGCCGGATCCAGCAAAAACGCTAGTGTGAAAGTAGCCTAAATTCTACACCTACTATTAAAATATAGATTACCTTGCAACTAATATCTTTTCACAACAGCAGTAAACTGACAATGGATTACCTATCTGTACAGGAGGTGCTATGATTTGTGTTGAGCGCTACATAAAAGGTAATATATTTTATTCCATTGGCTATAATCTCTGCTTTTTGCCTACCTGGCAATTCGCTGCAATGGGGCAGAAAAGTAATGATGCTTAGAGCTGCCAAATGGGAGAGGCTAGGAGAAAAAAAAAAAAAGTGCAGTAGTCGGCAATGATGTGGCTGCAAAAATGTGCAGCTTGCTGCACGTCTGTGAAGGCATCATATGTCCTCAATAATTTCCATATTATGTACAATAATACACCAGCAATATTTTGTCACTATAGTTGCTTCTTTTTTTATTTTTTTATTTTTATTTAAGTTGAATCAGGGATTTCACAATAAATTTGGTGATTTTTGCCAGACAATGGAAAAAGAAACCCATCATGTGTGAACATACTGTAAAGGTATAGAAACAGCTGTATGCCACAAAGGTGGTCCTAGATAACACAAACATGGCTGGTTTCTGAAAAAAAATAAAAAAAAATAATGTGTCCATCAGTTGTGTCTGGCATTGCAACTCTGTTCCATCTACGTTGCTACAGCTGAGCTAGAATACCACATACAACTTGGAAAAAGGTAAATAGGCTCTGATTCTTCAGTTTACAGAAACACGCCATATGTGGTCGTAAACTGCTGTATGGACACATCACAAGGCTCAGAAGGCAAGGAGCTCCATATGGTTTTTTGAGGGCAGATTTTGCTAAAATGATTTTGGGGTGACATGTCACATTTGAAGAGACACCAAGGTAGCACTACAGGAGAAACCCCTTATGTGACCCCATTTTGGAAACTACATCTTTCAAATAATTCACTGATAGTTGGACTGACCACTTTGATTCCATAGGCATTTCATATAATTTAGAAACACCCTGCTGGGAAAATGAAAAATTAAATTTTTTACAATAAAATGTTGCATAAGCCCCCATTTTTCATTTTCACAAGGCTTATCAGGAGAAAAAGCACCCCAAATTTTGTTAAGCATTTTTTCTTGAACACAACAACACTTCAAGCGTGGTGGTAAACTGCTGTTTAGGCACATGGCAGGGATCAGAAGGGAAGGCGCGCCATATTGTTTTTGGAGGGCAGATTTTGGTGGAATGGTTTTTGGGGGGGCCATGTCACATTCAAAGAGATCCTGAGGTACCCATAGAGTGGAACCCCCCCTAAAAAATACACACCTCAAGAAATGTATTGAAGGGTGTAATGAGTGCTTTGACCCCACATTAGTTTCAAGAACACTAGATAATTGACAATAAAATGTTGCTTTAGCCTTAATTTTTTTTAATTTTCAAAAGGGGGAACATTTTAATAATAAATGGAATCCCCAAGAAGTGACCCCATTTTGGAAACTAGGCAATTATTGAGGAGTGGAGTGAGTCTTTTCTTGCCAGAGATATTTCACAGTAATCAATGTGCAGCAGACCATGTAAAGTGAAAATTGCACCTTTTCAACAGAGATTTAAGTGCCCAATATGCTGTGCCAACTTGTGCCATCTGAAATGACATAAATGTGGACGTAAACTGCTGTTTCGGTACATTGCAGGGTTCAGAAGGTAAAGATCACCTTTTGGCTTTTGCTGCGCAGATTTTGATTAATTGGTTTATAGGCACCATATTGCGTTTAAACAGCCTCTGTGGTATGTAGGGATTTCCCAAATGGTAGCTTTCAGATAAATACACAGTAGCCTTTTAGTGGTGGAAATCAAAGTAATAAATGTCTTTATTGTCAATAAATGTCAACAGGCGGTAGTGATCAGCTTAATTCAGCTGACACTTAAAGAAAAACAGTTCAGTCTTGAATCTGAAAAATCACATAGAAAGTTTTAGGGCGCAGTACCGTACTCCCCACGGAGTGGATAAGAACCTTGCTTTGTCCTTTGTCTCTGCAGAGACCCTCTGGTTATCACTCGGCTCCAAAAACACACAGCTACACAGAGCTCCACCATTAGCCAGGTAATCACACCTCTGACCCTGCTGGCTGACTTTTTGTAAGACCGTCAAAACCCGGCCTGGACCATGGGGAACAGCCACCCACCCTGCACTTTGGCTGCTCCCAGTAAGAGCCGGCCTGGATTAGCTTTTCACAGCTATGTTCACTATCAAAGTGTCCATCAGCAACTGCTGCAGACATATACACTACTGGCCCCTACTTCACCGAGGCCAGGAACCTCGGTGACACATATCTTCCATCTATGATGGTCCCTTGTGCCTTTCTACAGATACCAGTAGAGCTATTTCCTGACAACCATGCTTTTTTTTTAAATCTGGATGGACGTATGTGAGGGCTTATATTTTATGGGATTAGTTGCCATCATCATTGGTTCTATTTTGGGGTACAGCACTTATTGCAGCGAACCCCTTGTGGAAAAGATGACATGTTATCTTTATTCTGCTGGTAAGTATGATTACAAAGATACCAATTTTTTTTTTTTTTTTTTTACATTTTCCCAGTTTTGCACAAAGCATAAAAACATCTTATTTTTGTTTCTACATTTTCTTAGAGCCATATATTTTTTTTTTTATCGTCTTGTGTAGGGCCTCATTTTTTGTGGGATGAGTTGACATTTTCATGGGTACCATTTTGGCATACATAGTAGTTTTTGATCGCTTGCTATTACACTTTTTATAAGGCAAAGTGACCAAAAAATGTTGGCTTTTTTTTTACAGATTTCATTTGATGGGGTAGTTCATGTAACATTTTTATAGAGCCGACTGTTGCGGACACGGCAATATCTATTATGTCTATTTTTTTATTTTTTGTTTACTTTTTTTAATTGTATATGGCTTATTTGAAGCTTCATTTTTTACTTTATTTTTGGCCATCTGTGGGGCATCAAATTTTCAGGGCTTGATCCCTATATTGCACTTTATTGAGTATGTCAGTGTATTACACTGACATTGTGCCTATCAGACTCAGCTTGGGGAACCCAGCTGACATGGCAGCCTTCATTGCAGCCTTCATTGCAGCAAAGACCATAGATGCTATGGCCAGGTTTGACTGTGGCATCTAATGGGTTAATCCGCAGGCATCAGTATTTTCAATACAGCAGGGGTACGGCTATCAGTAACAGCTTCTGCACCTGCCCGAACAGCACTTCCCTCTGCGTTGTATACTGCATGTACAGTGAATGTTGGGAAAGAATTAAACAGCCTAGGCAAAAATATTCTATCCAATACAAGTAATATAAAAAATAATTGAGAAAACAGCCTGTATAATGTAGTAAGCTATATCAGATATTACAGATAACAATCAGTATAAGAGAGTAACATTGCTTAGCTAAGGTTTTTGTTCTTCTTAATTTGGGTTACCCAGTCCGGATAAGATACAAAAGAAAGATAAGCAACATTCCAAGCCCCTTAGTGGGATAAATCCATATTCAATGTTCAAGTCACCTAGTATGCATCTAGAGCAATGGGGTGCACGCGGTAAGGGATCCTGGCTCGGGATCCCAGTAGAAACAGCAATGTGAACCTTAAATAGACCACAAACATGTGGGTGTAACCATACATGACCACCTCCTTATAAATAGGAGGTGGCCACTTATGGTTAAACCCACTTGATAGTGGTCTATTTAAGGTTCACTGTGTTTCAATTCACATAACTTGATAAAGACCTGAGGGTCGAAACGTTGCTGCCTAACTGCTAAATAAAACACCATTGACTGAATTGAACGAGTGCTGCGGATTTATCTACATTTCCTTCCAGATAAGGACAACAGTGATAAAGCACCAGATCTAGAGGCTTCCATGCTGTAGAATTAAGTCAAAATGGTGATGACAATGGGCGCGATTTTTATACCCATAAATAGTGATTTTGTTGTCCTTCCCCCATAACCTCCAACACTAACCAAGAGAAAGAAGACAAGACTTCTCTTCCTTCCAGAAGAAGAACTTTGGTCTTGTTTACAATGACTCTGTGATCTATATATAAAGCTCCTAGTCAGGTATTGTCTTGAAAAAGGAAAGAGGCACATGGACTTGGGAAAAATGCACAATTGAAAGAGAATGCAAATACACAATAATAATGGTTAGCCCCTTAAAGACTGGGCCCATTTTCGTTTTTTGCATCTTTGATTTTTTTCCCCATATTCCAACAGCCATAATACCGCCAAAGTTTTTTAGGTTTTGATATAACGACAATTACTAGTGTTGATTGAGCAACCGAGTATAATGAAAGTCAATGGGAGAACCCGAGCATTGACCCAAGCATTCCCTGCTCTGAAGAGGGGAGGGTGCCTGGTTCTTAGAAAAAGGTCAGAAAATGATGGAAAAAACACCTAAATGGTTCGGGAACAGCATGGGGAGGATGTCTGGATACATTTTGGACTCCCAGGTCGCTGCTGGGAATGATGTTCTCCGAATAGTACGCCACTTTTACAGACTGACAATAATACGGACCAAACTGAAGATGAAATTGATTTTAGAGGAAAAAGTGTTAGGAAAAATTATTTCCTGTATATTTACTTATAAAGTGAGAGTGCTGCCAAAAATTACAAGGAAGAGGCCCTCCGAAACAACCTGTATATCACATAAAGGAGGGCCTCATTCACATTGTGGTACAATTGTTCAGGTAGTGGGACTCCTACACTCATAAAGCCTATGCACTAAGTGAAAGGGCTGCCAAAAATTACAAGTAACCGGCACTTCAATATACCCTTTGTTAACCATAAAGGAGGGCATCATACACAGCCTTGAAAAATTATGATTTATGGCCCGCTGGTGACCCTCAAAAACATTTGGAGCAAGGGCCTGCTGATCTGACCATTTAAAACATAATGGGTGAGGGCCTGCTGCCACTTTAGTGACTCTAGATAACCTGGGGCCGATTGCACGTCCCCATGACGGCGACGATCTTATCAACTTTCGATGTTATTTTCAGCCCAAAGCATGTAGACCATGGGTAACAGGGGAATCATGGTTCAATTCCGGAGAGGGAGCCTGAGAAACAGCTATGGCTACCACATCCAAGCAAGGCAGCACGCGCGCAAATTGCCTATTAGGTATAATTAGGTGACCGCCTGCAGGTGAGCTGACCCTCTAAAAAATTATATGCAAGGGCCTGCTGGTGAGCTGACCCTGTAAAACATTGTAGGTGAGGGCCTGCTGGTGAGTGCTCTCATTAAGAGAAGCAAAATAAGAGTATTGCAGGTTTGATACCTTTTAATGGCTAACAAAAGTTATGAATAAAATAGAAGTAATGATGTTACATAGCGAGCTTTCGAGACATCACCAGGCCCTTCATCGGGCGTACTACAAGAATATATAAAGAAACAGCAATATCTATACAATATCTATACAATAAGAACAGAGACATAGGGGGAATAAATGGACATTTGAAAAATAACAGAACAACATATCAAAGATCTTAAGAATGTGTCCTTAATTATCTTACAGATAAGGGGTGTGAAAGTTTTATGGTCTCTAAATTGATGTTATTGATGAGACCTAGTGCCCCGACTATGTCTATAGAAGACTCTTTAGATCTTGTACTGTGTCATAGATCCCGGGGACAAATTCAGTCCAGTATTCAAAGTGTCAAGCAGTGTTATAAATTTGCATTCCCAAATTCTTCTAGCTCTTTGGAATTTGAAGTTACCTTTTTATATGAGAACTTTCATGTATTCTTCATTGTGTCCTGGGCTACAGAAATGCTTAGCCACAGGAAAGTATAGCTTCTTCTCTTTAATTGTGCGGCGGTGACACCTCATCCTTGCATTGAGTTTCTGTCCTGTTTTTCCAACGTAGAGGCCTCCAACAGGACTTTTAGTGCAGAGAATCAGATAAACAACATTAGATGTAGAACATGTGAACATCCCAGGGATCTTATATTCCTGCTGTGTGTTGGGGATCCGGATCTTATATGTTGTCATTATATGGGAACAGGTTTTGCATCTTCTTATATTACAGGGATGGGTTCCTTTTTCTGTGGTACTGTTAGAGATGTGTGAATTTTAGTCTATATTTTTTGTATCTCTAGGACTGTAACTGGTTAATCTTAAGTTGTTACAAATGTCTTCTTCTTCTCCCCTCTCCCCTTTCTGCTGTAAGTTGAGCTCTGTCTATGCAACGCTATGAGGAGAACCAGTAATCTGTGTTGTCTAAAATGCGTATAATGTGTGTTTCACGGGAAAGGCAGCCTAACAGGAAGTCACCCATGTGTGCCAGAGTGCCAACAGGCAAGACTTCATTGTCGTCATCAGGAGGATCACTATCAATCTCCTCATCCTCTTCCTCCTTTTCTGCCCACCTACTCTGAACAGATGGAATTAAACTTCCATGTGTACTACCCTCTGTAGCAGAGGCAACCGTCTCCTGCTCCTCCTCCCCTTCATCATCCAATTTGCGCTGAGAAGACTAACTGAAAGTGGTCTGGCTATTACCCTGTGTAATGTCTTCCCCCATTTCCACCTCTTCCACATGCAAAGGAGCGTCCTTAATTGTGAGCAGCGAGCGTTTTAGTAGACACAGAAGTGGGATGGTTACGCTGATAATAGTGCTATAGGCGCTCACCATCTGTTTTGATTCCTCAAAGTTTCTTAAAACCTCACAGAAGTCAGACATCCATGCCCACTCTTCGCTTGTGAATAGCGAAGGATGACTGGAAAGGTGATGACCATGTTGCAGCTGGTATTCCACTACTGCCCTCTGCTGCTCACAAAGCCTGGCCAACTTGTTGAACGTAGAGTTCCAGCACGTGCCCATGTCACACAATAGCCGGTGACCTGGCAATTTCAAGCACTGCTGCAGCATTGACAGACCGGCTGAAGCTGACGATGACTTGCGGAAATGTGCACTCCCGCGGGGCACCTGAAACCGCTGAACGACAAGTTTGAACACGTGCGCTAGGCATGGGATGTGTCTTAGCTTGCCGAGCTCCAAAGCCGCAACCAAGTTATGGCCATTATGAGACACAACCATGCCTGGTTGTAGGTTGAGTGGCCCACAGCTCAGTCTGGTCTCTAATTCCCTGCCACATATCTGTGGCCGTGTGCTGTTTGTCCTCTAAGCATATCAGCTTCAGCTGGGCCTGTTGTCGCTTCCCACTGTGGTGCTACACTGCTTCCAACTACCGACTGATGACTGACTGCTACTGCATGCAGATAATTCGGAGATTGAAGTGGTGGAGGAGGCGTTGGAGGAGAAGTGGGGTTTGGAGCCACTAATGTAGGTGCTGGCGGAAACCCTGATCAACGTAGGGCCTGCAATGCTTGGCGTCGGTAGTACCTGTGACATCCCATGGTATGACTCGCTCCCGGCCTCCACAAAATTCACCCAGTGTGCCATCAGGAAAATGTAGTGTCCCAGGCCGAATGCACTTTTGTACGCTGTGCTAGGACACAGAAGTGGATGTGGTCGCTGATGTTGCTTGCGAAGGTCCAGGTGCAGGAGGGTGGGAGTCATCAAAGCCTGCGCCTTCGACAGGGGAGTGGCCAGCAAGAAACATAGGGGAAGAGGAGGCAGTGATGTGACCCGCAGACACAGATTGTGGATCCAGGCATTCGTCCCACTTATTACGGTGCTTGGATGCAATGTGGCGGATCATGCTGGTGGTGGCGAGGTTGCTAGTGTTCACAACCCAGCTCATTTTCGTATGGCACAGGTTGCAAACTACTATTCTTTTGTCGTCCGCACTTTCCTAAAAAAAGTGCCATACTGCGGAACATCTACCCCTTGGCAAAGGAGAGTTCCACAAGGGGGTGCTCCCTGGAACAGTTGCGGGCCTGTTTGGTGTGGCCCACCTTCTCCCTTTTGGCACCCCACTGCCTATTCCAGACTGTTGCAGTGCTGCAGATCCCTCCCCATCTGTACTGCTGTCCTCGCTCGGCTTTCCACCTACCTAGGTTGGGTCAGTGACCTCGTCATCCAGCACCTCCTCTTCTACTTCCTCACTCTGACCATCCTCCTGATTTGTTGAACTAACCACAACCTCAGTGATTGCCAAGTGTGTCTCATCCTCTTCATCAACCTCATGAGACAGTATTTGAAGTTGACTCATTGGCAACTGTGTCTCATCATCACCCACCTCATTAAACACTAATTGACGTTCCCCACCATCACGTCCGTGGATGCTCAAGAGGTTGGAAATCAGGGAACAAGATCTCATGTCCCTTTTCAAGCATGTTTGGTGAGAGGGCCAAATCAAGTAATGGCGATGAAAAGTGGTCCTTAGAATATCCGAGTGTGGGATCACTTGTTTGTTCAGACTGTAAATTTGGGAGGAAGGAGAATAAGGGTGAGGATTTCGTTGACCAGACTCCTGGCTACTGAGACTGGGTTTGGTGGAAGACATTATCTGCTGCAATCCAACTGACCACCTGCTCGCACTGGGCTGAATTCTCGAGCGTAGTCCTGCGCCACCCTGCAAACTGGGACATGAAGCTAGGTATCTTGGACGATTGTTTTTCTTGTGCCCTGGCAGCAGGCATTGTTTCTCCACACCCAGGGCCACGTCTTCTGCGTGCACGATCAGCATCACGGCCACTTCCCCGTCCCTTACTGCTCGCCTTCTTCATTTTAAATGTGATATAGGTTGGAAAGTATGTCACAAGTACAGCAGCGTATGTTACAAAGGTATTTGTGATGAGGAAACAGTTATATAGGACAGGTACCACAGGTAATGTCACTGTTCGCAGTGTCTAAGGAAAAAGTACACTGGATGTCACTGATATTTTAACAATGTGTACACTTTAAACAGGAGATGTGGTACAGGTAATTTAACTGTCCACAGCAGACACTGTCTACGGAAAAAGGGCACTGGATGTCACTGATATTTTAAGGATGCACACACTTTACACAGGAGATGTGGAGCGAATAATTTAAATGTCTGCAGCGACCTATTACACAGTATTTAGCGCAAGATGCGCTAAAAATACATATTGCTGCTGTCACACACAATATTCCTTAAAAGGACTTTTGGGTCTCTGATTAGTTTTTTGTATAAACATTTTCCTATTACACTCCCTACACTGTCTGTCCCTTTCTGCGCACAGCTCTCCCTAAGGCCTCATGCACACAGACGATTTTTTTTTGCGGTCCACAAAAACGGTTTCTGTTGTTCTGTGATCCGTGTCAGTTTTTTCTTCCGTGGGTCTTCCTTGATTTTTGGAGGATCCATGGACATGAAAAATGATAGAAAAAAATCTAAGTCAAGTTTGCCTTTGAAATGATAGGAAAAAACAGACACGGATCACGGACACGGATCACGGAAGTGGTTGACAATCTTGTGTGCATCCGTGATTTTTCACGGACCCATTGACTTGAATGGGTCCGTGAACCGTTGTCCGTGAAAAAAATGGGACAGGTCATATTTTTTTCACAGACTGAAAACACGGATTACGGACGCGGATGCCAAACGGTGCATTTTTCGATTTTTCCACGGACCCATTGAAAGTCTATGGGTCCACGGAAAAAAACGGAACAATGGCCGCGGATGAGCAATGGCCGCGGATGAACACTGAGCAATTTAGCGCAGGTTGTGCTACAAACATAGATTGCTGCTGTCACACACAATAGTCCTTACAAGGACTTTTGGGTCTCTGAAGCATTTTTGTAGGTCTCTGAAGCATTTTTGTACAAAAAAAAATATTCGATTACACTCCCTACACTCTCTGTCCCTTCCTATGCTGAGCTCTCCATGACTACGAATATGCTGAACATGCGTTCCGGCCAGCCAATCACTATAATGCCAGTAGCCATTAGTACTGCCATGTGCCGAGCATCAAGATTCTAGAGCCGAACAGGTGTTTGGCTGAGCAAAAATAGCATGACATCCTTATTCTGTGGGTCAGTAAGATTATGACTAGGGATGAGCGAACTCGAACTGTATAGTTCGGGTTCGTACCGAATTTTGGGGTGTCCGTGACACGGACCCGAACCCGGACATTTTCGTAAAAGTCCGGGTTCGGGTTCGGTGTTCGTCGCTTTCTTGGCGCTTTTGTGACGCTTTCTTGGCGCTTTTTGAAAGGCTGCAAAGCAGCCAATCAACAAGCGTCATACTACTTGCCCCAAGAGGCCATCACAGCCATGCCTACTATTGGCATGGCTGTGATTGGCCAGAGCACCATGTGACCCAGCCTCTATTTAAGCTGGAGTCACATAGCGCCGCCCGTCACTCTGCTCTGATTAGCGTAGGGAGAGGTTGCGGCTGCGACAGTAGGGCGAGATTAGGCAGATTAACTCCTCCAAAGGACTTGATTATTGATCGATCTGCAGCTGTGGGTCATTGAGCTGCTGATACTCAATTGCTCACTGTTTTTAGGCTGCCCAGACCGTTTGTCAGTCACATTTTTCTGGGGTGATCGGCGGCCATCTTGTGTCTTGTGGTGCGCCAGCACAAGCTGCGACCAAGTGCATTTAACCCTCAATGGTGTGGTTGTTTTTTGGCTAAAGCCTACATCAGGGTGAAGCTGTCACACCAAGTGCATTTAACCAGCAATAGTCTGTTTATTTTTTGGCCATATACTACATCAGGGGCAAGCTGCGCCTGTCACCAAGTGCATTTAACCCTCAAAGGTGTGGTTGTTTTTTGGCTAAAGCCTACATCAGGGTGAAGCTGTCACACCAAGTGCATTTAACCAGCAATAGTCTGTTAATTTTTTGGCCATATACTAAATCAGGGGCAAGCTGCGCCCATCACCAAGTGCATTTAACCCTCAGTAGTGTGGTTGGTCAAGCTATCACACCAAGTGCATTTAACCAGCAATAGCCTGTTCATTTTTTGGCCATATACTAAATCAGGGGCAAGCTGCGCCCGTCACCAAGTGCATTTAACCAGCAATAGTCTGTTCATTTTTTGGCCACATACTACATCAGGGGCAAGCTGCGCCCGTCACCAAGTGCATTTAACCCTCAGTAGTGTGGTTGGTCAAGCTGTGACACCAAGTGCATTTAACCAGCAATAGTCTGTTCATTTTTTGGCCATATACTACATCAGGGGCAAGCTGCGCCCGTCACCAAGTGCATTTAACCAGCAATAGTGTGGTTATTTTTTGGCCATATCCCAGTCTAATTCTGTCACTAAATCCATACCGGTCACCCAGCGCCTAAATACTAGGCCTCAAATTTATATCCCGCTAAATCTCTCGTTACCGCTGTACTGTTGTGGCTGGGCAAGTTATTTAGTGTCCGTCAAAGCACATTTTTTGTTCAGGGTTGAAATACAATTCCTAATTTAGCAATTTCATAATTTAGTGGTTTCTGCTATATCAGAGCTATTTGAAATCTATCCCTAAAAGGGTATATAATATTCAAGGTGCACATAGGGTCATTCAGAATAACTTCACACACACGCTACTGTGCATTTCCAAGTCTAATTCTGTTAGTAAATCCATACCGGTCACCCAGCGCCTAAATACTAGGCCTCAAATTTATATCCCGCTAAATCTCTCGTTACCGCTGTCCTGTTGTGGCTGGGAAAGTTATTTAGTGTCCGTCAAAGCACAGTTTTTGTTCTGGGTTGAAATACAATTCCCAATTTAGCAATTTCATAATTTAGTGGTTTCTGCTATATCAGAGCTATTTGAAATCTATCCCTAAAAGGGTATATAATATTCAAGGTGCACATAGGGTCATTCAGAATAACTTCACACACACGTTACTGTGCATTTCCAAGTCTAATTCTGTTAGTAAATCCATACCGGTCACCCAGCGCCTAAATACTAGGCCTCAAATTTATATCCCGCTAAATCTCTCGTTACCGCTGTCCTGTTGTGGCTGGGAAAGTTATTTAGTGTCCGTCAAAGCACATTTTTTGTTCTGGGTTGAAATACAATTCCCAATTTAGCAATTTCATAATTTAGTGGTTCCTGCTATATCAGAGCTATTTGAAATCTATCCCTAAAAGGGTATATAATATTCAAGGTGCACATAGGGTCATTCAGAATAACTTCACACACACGCTACTGTGCATTTCCAAGTCTAATTCTGTCACTAAATCCATACCGGTCACCCAGCGCCTAAATAGTAGGCCTCAAATTTATATCCCGCTAAATCTCTCGTTACCGCTGTCCTGTTGTGTCTGGGAAAGTTATTTAGTGTCCGTCAAAGCACATTTTTTGTTCTGGGTTGAAATTTATATCCCGCTGAATTTGAATACAATACATTGGGCCAAATAATATTTTTGTTGTTGTGGTGAACCATAACAATGAGGAAAACATCTAGTAAGGGACGCGGACGTGGACATGGTCGTGGTGGTGTTAGTGGACCCTCTGGTGCTGGGAGAGGACGTGGCCGTTCTGCCACATCCACACGTCCTAGTGTACCAACTACCTCAGGTCCCAGTAGCCGCCAGAATTTACAGCGATATATGGTGGGGCCCAATGCCGTTCTAAGGATGATAAGGCCTGATCAGGTACAGGCATTAGTCAATTGGGTGGCCGACAGTGGATCCAGCACGTTCACATTATCTCCCACCCAGTCTTCTGCAGAAAGCGCACAGATGGCGCCTGAAAACCAACCCCATCAGTCTGTCATATCACCCCCATGCATACCAGGGAAACTATCTCAGCCTCAAGTTATGCAGCAGTCTCTTATGCTGTTTGAAGACTCCGCTGGCAGGGTTTCCCAAGGGCATCCACCTAGCCCTTCCCCAGCGGTGGAAGACATAGACTGCACTGACGCACAACCACTTATGTTTCCTGATGATGAGGACATGGGAATACCACCTCAGCATGTCTCTGATGATGACAAAACACAGGTGCCAACTGCTGCGTCTTTCTGCAGTGTGCAGACTGAACAGGAGGTCAGGGATCAAGACTGGGTGGAAGACGATGCAGGGGACGATGAGGTCCTAGACCCCACATGGAATGAAGGTCGTGCCACTGACTTTCACAGTTCGGAGGAAGAGGCAGTGGTGAGACCGAGCCAACAGCGTAGCAAGAGAGGGAGCAGTGGGCAAAAGCAGAACACCCGCCGCCAAGAGACTCCGCCTGCTACTGACCGCCGCCATCTGGGACCGAGCACCCCAAAGGCAGCTTCAAGGAGTTCCCTGGCATGGCACTTCTTCAAACAATGTGCTGACGACAAGACCCGAGTAGTTTGCACGCTGTGCCATCAGAGCCTGAAGCGAGGCATTAACGTTCTGAACCTGAGCACAACCTGCATGACCAGGCACCTGCATGCAAAGCATGAACTGCAGTGGAGTAAACACCTTAAAACCAAGGAAGTCACTCAGGCTCCCCCTGCTACCTCTTCTGCTGCTGCCGCCTCGGCCTCTTCTGCTGCTGCCGCCTCAGCCTCTTCCTCCGCCTCTGGAGGAACGTTGGCACCTGCCGCCCAGCAAACAGGGGATGTACCACCAACACCACCACCACCTCCGTCACCAAGCGTCTCAACCATGTCACACGCCAGCGTTCAGCTCTCCATCTCACAAACATTTGAGAGAAAGCGTAAATTCCCACCTAGCCACCCTCGATCCCTGGCCCTGAATGCCAGCATTTCTAAACTACTGGCCTATGAAATGCTGTCATTTAGGCTGGTGGACACAGACAGCTTCAAACAGCTCATGTCGCTTGCTGTCCCACAGTATGTTGTTCCCAGCCGCCACTACTTCTCCAAGAGAGCCGTGCCTTCCCTGCACAACAAAGTATCCGATAAAATCAAGTGTGCACTGCGCAACGCCATCTGTAGCAAGGTCCACCTAACCACAGATACGTGGACCAGTAAGCACGGCCAAGGACGCTATATCTCCCTAACTGCACACTGGGTAAATGTAGTGGCAGCTGGGCCCCAGGCGGAGAGCTGTTTGGCGCACGTCCTTCCGCCGCCAAGGATCGCAGGGCAACATTCTTTGCCTCCTGTTGCCACCTCCTCCTTCTTGGCTTCCTCCTCCTCTTCTTCCACCTGCTCATCCAGTCAGCCACACACCTTCACCACCAACTTCAGCACAGCCCGGGGTAAACGTCAGCAGGCCATTCTGAAACTCATATGTTTGGGGGACAGGCCCCACACCGCACAGGAGTTGTGGCGGGGTATAGAACAACAGACCGACGAGTGGTTGCTGCCGGTGAGCCTCAAGCCCGGCCTGGTGGTGTGTGATAATGGGCGAAATCTCGTTGCAGCTCTGGGACTAGCCAATTTGACGCACATCCCTTGCTTGGCGCATGTGCTGAATTTGGTGGTGCAGAAGTTCATTCACAACTACCCCGACATGTCAGAGCTGCTGCATAAAGTGCGGGCCGTCTGTTCGCGCTTCCGGCGTTCACATCCTGCTGCTGCTCGCCTGTCTGCGCTACAGCGTAACTTCGGCCTTCCCGCTCACCGCCTCATATGCGACGTGCCCACCAGGAGGAACTCCACCTTGCACATGCTGGACAGACAGTTTCAGCTGCAGCACGCACGGGTCAGTCACACTACAGAACAGCACCACTTCACCACCAATGACTGGGCCTCCATGCGAGACCTGTGTGCCCTGTTGCGCTGTTTCGAGTACTCCACCAACATGGCCAGTGGCGATGACGCCGTTATCAGCGTTACAATACCACTTCTATCTCTCCTTGAGAAAACACTTAGGGCGATGATGGAAGAGGAGGTGGCCCAGGAGGAGGAGGAGGAGGAAGAGGGGTCATTTTTAGCACTTTCAGGCCAGTCTCTTCGAAGTGACTCAGAGGGAGGTTTTTTGCAACAGCAGAGGCCAGGTACAAATGTGGCCAGCCAGGGCCCACTACTGGAGGACGAGGAGGACGAGGATGAGGAGGAGGTGGAGGAGGATGAGGATGAAGCATGGTCACAGCGGGGTGGCACCCAACGCAGCTCGGGTCCATCACTGGTGCGTGGCTGGGGGGAAAGGCAGGACAATGACGATACGCCTCCCACAGAGGACAGCTTGTCCTTACCCCTGGGCAGCCTGGCACACATGAGCGACTACATGCTGCAGTGCCTGCGCAACGACAGCAGAGTTGCCCACATTTTAACCTGTGCGGACTACTGGGTTGCCACCCTGCTGGATCCACGCTACAAAGACAATGTGCCCACCTTACTTCCTGCACTGGAGCGTGATAGGAAGATGCGCGAGTACAAGCGCACGTTGGTAGACGCGCTACTGAGAGCATTCCCAAATGTCACAGGGAAACAAGTGGAAGCCCAAGGCCAAGGCAGAGGAGGAGCAAGAGGTCGCCAAGGCAGCTGTGTCACGGCCAGCTCCTCTGAGGGCAGGGTTAGCATGGCAGAGATGTGGAAAACTTTTGTCAACACGCCACAGCTAACTGCACCACCACCTGATACGCAACGTGTTAGCAGGAGGCAACATTTCACTAACATGGTGGAACAGTACGTGTGCACACCCCTCCACGTACTGACTGATGGTTCGGCCCCATTCAACTTCTGGGTCTCTAAATTGTCCACGTGGCCAGAGCTAGCCTTTTATGCCTTGGAGGTGCTGGCCTGCCCGGCGGCCAGCGTTTTGTCTGAACGTGTATTCAGCACGGCAGGGGGCGTCATTACAGATAAACGCAGCCGCCTGTCTACAGCCAATGTGGACAAGCTGACGTTCATAAAAATGAACCAGGCATGGATCCCACAGGACCTGTCCATCCCTTGTCCAGATTAGACATTAACTACCTCCCCTTAACCATATATTATTGGACTCCAGGGCACTTCCTCATTCAATCCTATTTTTATTTTCATTTTACCATTATATTGCGAGGCTACCCAAAGTTGAATGAACCTCTCCTCTGTCTGGGTGCCGGGGCCTAAATATATGCCGATGGACTGTTCCAATGTTGGGTGACGTGAAGCCTGATTCTCTGCTATGACATGCAGACTAATTCTCTGCTGACATGAAGACAGATTCTCTGTTACGGGACCTCTCTCCTCTGCCTGGGTGCTGGGACTAAATATCTGACAATGGACTGTTGCAGTGGTGGCTGACGTGAAGCCTGATTTTCTGCTATGACATGCAGACTGACTCTCTGCTGACATGAAGCCAGATCCTCTGTTACGGGACCTCTCTCCTCTGCCTGTGTGCTGGGCCTAAATATATGCCAATGGACTGTTGCAGTGGTGGCTGACGTGAAGCCTCATTCTCTGCTATGACATGCAGACTAATTCTCTGCTGACGTGAAGCCAGATTGTCTGTTACAGGACCTCTCTCCTCTGCCTGGGTGCTGGGCCTAAATTTATGAAAATGGACTGTTGCAGTGGTGGGTGACGTGAAGCCTGATTCTCTGCTATGACATGAAGACTGATTCTCTGCTGACATGAAGCCAGATTGTCTGTTACGGGACCTCTCTCCTCTGCCTGGGTGCTGGGCCTAAATTTATGAAAATGGACTGTTGCAGTGGTGGGTGACATGAAGCCTGATTCTCTGCTATGACATGAAGACTGATTCTCTGCTGACATGAAGCCAGATTGTCTGTTACGGGACCTCTCTCCTTTGCCTGGGTGCTGGGCCTAAATTTATGAAAATGGACTGTTGCAGTGGTGGGTGACGTGAAGCCTGATTCTCTGCTATGACATGAAGACTGATTCTCTGCTGACATGAAGCCAGATTGTCTGTTACGGGACCTCTCTCCTCTGCCTGGGTGCTGGGCCTAAATTTATGAAAATGGACTCTTACAGTGGTGGAAGACGTGAAGCCTGATTCTCTGCTATGATATGAAGACTGATTCTCTGCTGACATGAAGCCAGATTGTCTGTTAAGGGACCTCTCTCCTCTGCCTGGGTGCTGGGCCTAAATTTATGAAAATGGACTCTTACAGTGCTGGGTGACGTGAAGCCTGATTTTCTGCTATGACATGCAGACTGATTCTCTGCTGACATGAAGCCAGATCCTCTGTTACGGGACCTCTCTCCTCTGCCTGTGTGCTGGGCCTAAATATATGCCAATGGACTGTTGCAGTGGTGGCTGACGTGAAGCCTGATTCTCTGCTATGACATGCAGACTAATTCTCTGCTGACATGAAGCCAGATCCTCTGTTACGGGACTTCTCTCCTCTGCCTGTGTGCTGGGCCTAAATATATGCCAATGGACTGTTGCAGTGGTGGCTGACGTGAAGCCTCATTCTCTGCTATGACATGCAGACTAATTCTCTGCTGACATGAAGCCAGATTGTCTGTTACGGAACCTCTCTCCTCTGCCTGGGTGCTGGGCCTAAATATATGCCAATGGACTGTTGCAGTGGTGGCTGACGTGAAGCCTCATTCTCTGCTATGACATGCAGACTAATTCTCTGCTGACATGAAGCCAGATTGTCTGTTACGGGGCCTCTCTCCTCTGCCTGGGTGCTGGGCCTAAATTTATGAAAATGGACTGTTGCAGTGCTCGGTGACGTGAAGCCTGATTCTCTGCTATGACATGAAGACTGATTCTCTGCTGACATGAAGCCAGATTGTCTGTTACGGGACCTCTCTCCTCTGCCTGGGTGCTGGGCCTAAATTTATGAAAATGGACTGTTGCAGTGCTGGGTGACGTGAAGCCTGATTCTCTGCTATGACATGAAGACTGATTCTCTGCTGACATGAAGCCAGATTATCTGTTACGGGACCTCTCTCCTCTGCCTGGGTGCTGGGCCTAAATTTATGAAAATGGACTCTTACAGTGGTGGGTGACGTGAAGCCTGATTCTCTGCTATGATATGAAGACTGATTCTCTGCTGACATGAAGCCAGATTGTCTGTTACGGGACCTCTCTCCTCTGCCTGGGTGCCGGGGCCTAAATATCTGAGAATGGACTGTTCCAGTGGTGGGTGACGGGAATCCAGATTCTCTGCTATGGGACCTCTCTCCAATTGATTTTGGTTAATTTTTATTTATAAAATTTATATTTTTATTCATTTCCCTATCCACATTTGTTTGCACAGGATTTACCTACATGTTGCTGCCTTTTGCAGCCCTCTAGCCCTTTCCTGTGCTGTTTTACAGCCGTTTTAGTGCAGAAAAGTTCGGGTCCCCATTGACTTCAATGGGTTCGGGTTCGGGACGAAGTTCGGATCGGGTTCGGATCCCGAACCCGAACATTTCCGGGAAGTTCGGCCGAACTTCTCGAACCCGAACATCCAGGTGTTCGCTCAACTCTAATTATGACAATAGCACATTTGTACAGTTTTTATTTTGTTTTATTACTTAAAAATAAATAAATAAACAACTTCCTCTAACTCGTTTCGGGACCTGTATTCCTTTCATCAGTGAGTGAAGGGACTACGGGTCCCGAAACGCATTTGAGGAAGTTGGGGGTTAATTTTGCTTGCAAGCTAAAGATAAAGATCTTTATAAAGCGCATGGATGCATTAATGTGAATAGCCATATACAGGTATTCCATTGAACTCAGCACACCGCTCCTTGATATTCGAATCACGTGTAAGAGGAAATCTCAGCATCACTGCTAACGTCAGGACTACGCTGAAGTGCTCCATTGAATTGAACCCACGAGACTATTCTACTCCACGTGAGACACCGAGAAAGGCCGCACACAGATACAGACAACATACAGGATCAACGGGACTGCAGAGGGAAAACTTGTACTTGAAGAACCCACGGGACGCCGCACTGAGGTATACCGGCTTGAGATCCTCTTACCCTCATTTGCAGGTCCTTCATTAAAGGGGTTGTCCAGGTTCAGAGCTGAACCCGGACATACCCTTATTTTCACCCCGGCAGCCCTCCTGAGCCTGGCATCGGAGCATCTCATGCTCCGATGCGCTCCCGTGCCCTGCGCTAGATCGCGCAGGGCACAGGCTCTTGTGTTTTCAATAACACACTGCCGGGCGGTAACTTCCGCCCAGCAGTGTGTTCGGTGACGTCACCGGCTCTGAGGGGCGGGCTTTAGCTCTGCCCTAGCCGTTTTACTGGCTAGGGCAGAGCCAAATCCCGCCCATCAGTACCGGTGACGTCACCGGGCTGCCTGTCAGCCCCATAGAGAGCCCGGTATGTCACCGGAACTCAGAAAAATGCCTTTGCCCTGCGCTATTTAGCGCAGGGCAAAGGAGAGCATCGGAGCATGAACTGCTCCGATGCTCATGTCAGGGGGGCTGCCGGGGTGAAAATGGAGGGATGTCCAGGTACAGCTCTGAACCTGGACAACCCCTTTAACTATTTGCTGCTGAGGCTTTTGTTATATGGCGAATTGAATCAAATCTTCATAAGCGCTGATACTGGTAGACACTATCACCCCGATCATACTGCAACAAGTTGCCTTGAATTTGGATACATTTTGACATTCATTCTGTGCTGTCACAATCTGTCACGACCCCTGGTCATGGTCGTGACTCCTTGGGAGCCGCATGCATTTATCCGCGGTCTGGTGTTGTCGCAACCGCAGCTGGGGGCACTTAGTGGTTTGCCTCAGGTGCGGTTGCCGCGAATAACAGGCATGCGTGCGGTTGCCCTTGGCAACGTGTTTTGGTGTGCACGTCCTTCGTCTGTGTTTATGTGCACTCCCTTTGTGTGTTTGTTGTGCACGAGATTGTGTTGGTTGTATGCACTTGGACACCTCCCTTCACCTGCGGTGGTCCGCGGCAACGTCTGGTGTTGTGTGCATGTGGTGGCAGGGTCTCGGCCTGCTGGTTGTTCTTCAGGTCACGGCTGCCACGCATGCCGTTGCCAGCGGTAACAGGTGAGTGAGTGTGTGTTATTTCCCTTTAACCACTTCAGCCCCGCTAGGTGAAACCCCCTTCATGACCAGAGCACTTTTTACACTTCGGCACTACACTCCTTTCACCGTTTATCGCTCGGTCATGCAACTTACCACCCAAATGAATTTTACCTCCTTTTCTTCTCACTAATGGAGCTTTCATTTGGTGGTATTTTATTGCTGCTGACATTTTTACTTTTTTTGTTATTAATCAAAATGTAACGATTTTTTTGCAAAAAAAATGACATTTTTCACTTTCAGCTGTAAAATTTTGCAAAAAAAACGACATCCATATATAAATTTTTCGCCAAATTTATTGTTCTACATGTCCTTGATAAAAAAAAAAATGTTTGGGCAAAAAAAAATGGTTTGGGTAAAAGTTATAGCGTTTACAAACTATGGTACAAAAATGTGAATTTCCGCTTTTTGAAACAGCTCTGATTTTCTGAGCACCTGTCATGATTCCTGAGGTTCTACAATGCCCAGACAGTAGAAAAACCCCACAAATGACCCCATTTCGGAAAGTAGACACCCTAAGGTATTCGCTGATGGGCATAGTGAGTTCATAGAACTTTTTATTTTTTGTCACAAGTTAGCGGAAAATGATGATGATTTTTTATTTTTTATTTTTTCTTACAAAGTCTCATATTCCGCTAACTTGTGACAAAAAATAAAAAATTCTAGGAACTCACCATGCCCCTCACAGAATACCTTGGGGTGTCTTCTTTCCAAAATGGGGTCACTTGTGGGGTCGTTATACTGCCCTGGCAATTTAGGGGCCCTAATGTGTGAGAAGAACTTTGCAATCAAAATGTGTAAAAAATGACCGGTGAAATCCGAAAGGTGCACTTTGGAATATGTGCCCCTTTGCCCACCTTGGCAGCAAAAAAGTGTGCCACATCTGGTATCGCCGTACTCAGGAGAAGTTGGGGAATGTGTTTTGGGGTGTCATTTTACATATACCCATGCTGGGTGAGAGAAATATCTTGGCAAAAGACAACTTTTCCCATTTTTTTATACAAAGTTGGCATTTGACCAAGATATTTCTCTAACCCAGCATGGGTATATGTAAAATGACATCCCAAAACACATTCCCCAACTTCTCCTGAGTACGGCGATACCAGATGTGGCACACTTTTTTGCTGCCAAGGTGGGCAAAGGGGCACATATTCCAAAGTGCACCTTTCGGGTTTCGCAGGCCATTTTTTACACATTTTGATTGCAAGGTACTTCTCACACATTTGGGCCCCTAAATTGCCAGGGCAGTATAACTACGCCACAAGTGACCCCATTTTGGAAAGTAGACACCCCAAGGTATTCCGTGAGGGGCATGGAGAGTTCCTAGAATTTTTTTTTTTTTGTCACAAGTTAGCGGAAAATGATGATTTTTTTTTTCTTCTCTTTTTTCCTTACAAAGTCTCATATTCCACTAACTTGCGACAAAAAATAAAAAATTCTAGGAACTCGCCATGCCCCTCACGGAATACCTTGGGGTGTCTTCTTTCCAAAATGGGGTCACTTGTGGCGTAGTTATACTGCCCTGGCAATTTAGGGGCCCATATGTGTGAGAAGTACTTTGCAATCAAAATCTGGAAAAAATAACCGGTGAAATCCGAAAGGTGCACTTTGGAATATGTGCCCCTTTGCCCACCTTGGCAGCAAAAAAGTGTCACACATCTGGTATCGCCGTACTCAGGAGAAGTTGGGGAATGTGTTTTGGGATGTCATTTTACATATACCCATGCTGGGTTAGAGAAATATCTTGGTCAAATGCCAACTTTGTATAAAAAAATGGGAAAAGTTGTCTTTTGCCAAGATATTTCTCTCACCCAGCATGGGTATATGTAAAATGACACCCCAAAACACATTCCCCAACTTCTCCTGAGTACGGCGATACCAGATGTGGCACACTTTTTTGCTGCCAAGGTGGGCAAAGGGGCACATATTCCAAAGTGCACCTTTCGGGTTTCGCAGGCCATTTTTTACACATTTTGATTGCAAGGTACTTCTCACACATTTGGGCCCCTAAATTGCCAGGGCAGTATAACTACGCCACAAGTGACCCCATTTTGGAAAGAAGACACCCCAAGGTATTCCGTGAGGGGCATGGCGAGTTCCTAGAATTTATTTATTTTTGTCACAAGTTAGCGGAAAATGATGATTTTTTTTTTCTTCTCTTTTTTTCCTTACAAAGTCTCATATTCCACTAACTTGCGACAAAAAATAAAAAATTCTAGGAACTCGCCATGCCCCATCACGGAATACCTTGGGGTGTCTTCTTTCCAAAATGGGGTCACTTGTGGCGTAGTTATACTGCCCTGGCAATTTAGGGGCCCATATGTTTGAGAAGTACTTTGCAATCAAAATCTGGGAAAAATAACCGGTGAAATCCGAAAGGTGCACTTTGGAATATGTGCCCCTTTGCCCACCTTGGCATCAAAAAAGTGTCACACATCTGGTATCGCCGTACTCAGGAGAAGTTGGGGAATGTGTTTTGGCGTGTCATTTTACATATACCCATGCTGGGTGAGAGAAATATCTTGGCAAAAGACAACTTTTCCCATTTTTTTACACAAAGTTGGCATTTGACCAAGATATTTATCTCACCCAGCATGGGTATATGTAAAATGACACCCCAAAACACATTCCCCAACTTCTCCTGAGTACGGCGATACCAGATGTGTGACACTTTTTTGCAGCCTAGATGCGCAAAGGTGCCCACATTCCTTTTAGGAGGGCATTTTTAGACATTTGGATCCCAGACTTCTTCTCACGCTTTAGGGCCCCTAAAAAGCCAGGGCAGTATAAATACCCCACATGTGACCCCACTTTGGAAAGAAGACACCCCAAGGTATCCAATGAGGGGCCTGGCAAGTTCATAGAAAAAAAAAAATTCGCATAAGTTAGCGGAAATTGATTTTTTTTTGTTTTTTCTCACAAAGTCTCCCTTTCCGCTACCTTAGGACAAAAATTTAAATCTTTCATGGACTCAATATGCCCCTCAGCAAATACCTTGGGGTGTCTTCTTTCCAAAATGGGGTCAGTTGTGGGGTGTTTGTACTGCCCTGGCATTTGAGGGTCTCCGCAATCATTACATGTATGGCCAGCATTAGGAGTTTCTGCTATTCTCCTTATATTGAGCATACAGGTAATGAGATTTTTTTTTCCGTCCAGCCTCTGGGCTGAAAGAAAAAAAAGAACGGCACAGATTTCTTCATTCGCATTGATCAATGTGGATGAAAAAATCTCTGCCAAAAAAAAAAATGGAGGGGAAAGGCGTCTGCCAGGACATAGGAGCTCCGCCCTACATCCATACCCACTTAGCTCGTATGCCCTGGCAAACCAGATTTCTCCATTCGCATCAATCGATGTGGATGAATAAATCATTGCCGGGATTTTTTTTATTTTTATTTTTATATATATACAAAGTGTTTGCCAAAGCATAGGAACGCCGCCTCCTCCTCAGCTCGTATGCCTCGGCAAACGTATCTGTCACTGCAGAGGAGAAAATCCCGTCTTGCAGCGCCGCATACACCGACTTGCGTGTAATCTGACAGCAGCGCAATGCTTCTGTCAGAATGCACATCGGTGCTGCAGCTAGTAGATCGGTTGGTCCACCTGGAAGGTAAAAAGACAAAAAAAAAAAAAAAGAAAAAACCAGGCCACAACGCAATAATTTTATTAACTTTGGAACAGAACATGTAACTAACTCTTTGAACTAAACATTAACCTGTTTGCTTACCTGTTTTTTTTTTTTTTTTTTTTACCTTTATAGAACAAACCTCTCCTTCCCCATGGGTCAATGTGCAAAGCGCAAATCGCCCAAAGATGTGGCGAAGTGCGTTATGCACTTTGTCCCATGTGAAAGGAGACGTTTGCAGCAGCTGTGAGTGAATGGGCCCTAATAGCCCTGTGTGCCTATCCTGGTGAGATGATCCCTATGCTAATAGTGTATCTGTGAGTGGTACTTCCGGAAACACTCTCCAAAGCATAGGGCAGGGTGGTCCGGACAGTCAGGACAGAAATAGCGGGTGTCACGCCTTATTCCACTCCTGCTACAGACACGACATTTTTTTCGGGGTGGCGGTCGGTTTGAGGTACCAGCAACGACACTGGGGAAGTGTCGCTCGTGTAGACGGCTAACTACACTGGTGGATGGGGCCACGGAACCTCCTGGATACAGGAGGTTCGCGATGATCTCTTCCTGAAATTTGAGGAAGGATCCAGTTCTCCCAGCCATACTGTAGAGAACAAAACTATTGTACAGAGCCAATTGAATTAAATATACAGACACCTTCTTATACCAGCGTCTGGTGCGTCGGAAAACTAAATACGGAGCCAACATCTGGTCATTGAAGTCGACCCCTCCCATGTGGAGGTTATAGTCGTGGACTGAGAGGGGCTTTTCAATGACACGGGTTGCTCGCTCAATTTGGATTGTCGTGTCTGCGTGAATGGAGGAGAGCATGTAAACGTCACGCTTGTCTCTCCATTTCACCGCGAGCAGTTCTTCGTTACACAGTGCGGCCCTCTGCCCCCTTGCAAGACGGGTGGTAACGAGCCTTTGGGGGAAGCCCGCGCGACTAGTTCGCGCGGTACCACAGGCGCCAATCCGTTCTAGAAACAAATGCCTAAAGAGGGCCACACTTGTGTAAAAATTGTCCACATAAAGATGGTACCCCTTGCCGAATAAGGGTGACACCAAGTCCCAAACTGTCTTCCCACTGCTCCCCAGGTAGTCAGGGCAACCGACCGGCTCCAGGGTCTGATCTTTTCCCTCATAGACCCGAAATTTGTGGGTATAGCCTGTGGCCCTTTCACAGAGCTTATACAATTTGACCCCATACCGGGCGCGCTTGCTTGGGATGTATTGTTTGAAACCAAGGCGCCCGGTAAAATGTATTAGGGACTTGTCTATGCAGATGTTTTGCTCTGGGGTATAAATATCTGCAAATTTCAGGTTGAAATGGTCTATGAGGGGCCGAATTTTGTGGAGCCGGTCAAAAGCAGGGTGGCCTCTGGGACGGGAGGTGCTGTTATCACTAAAGTGCAGGAAACGCAGGATGGTCTCAAATCGTGTCCTGGACATAGCAGCAGAGAACATGGGCATGTGATGAATTGGGTTCGTGGACCAATATGACCGCAATTCATGCTTTTTTGTCAGGCCCATGTTGAGGAGGAGGCCCAGAAAAGTTTTAATTTCGGAAACTTGGACTGGTTTCCACCGGAAAGACTGGGCATAAGAGCTTCCCGGGTTAGCGGTTATAAATTGTGTGGCATATCTGTTTGTTTCGGCCAAAACTAAGTCTAAAAGCTCCACAGTCAAGAACAGCTCAAAAAATCCCAGGGCCGAACCGATCTGAGCTGTCTCAACCCGAACTCCAGACTGGGCAGTGAAAGGGAAAACTACGGGTGCGGCGGAAGTTGGGGACTGCCAATCAGGGTTTGCCAGCACCTCTGGGATTCTAGGGGCTCTACGGGCACGTCTTTGCGGTGGCTGCGACGGGGTCACTACTGCACGTGCCACCGTACCAGGTTCAACTGCCCTTCTGGTGCTCGCTACTTCACCAGGTTGTACGGCAGTGCTGGTACTAGGTCCAGGAAGGGCTGGGCTGCTGGTGTATGCCTCACCACGTAATCCGACAGCACCAGCCCCACTCTGCTGCTCTTGAAGCGGAACCTGCGGTCTAGCGACACGGGGCCGGGTACGCCTGCTGCTATCAGGGACCTCAACCTCCTCGTCCGAACTTTGGGTCAGAGAGCCACTGCTTTCTACAGGTTCGTATTCTGACCCGCTGGATTCATCAGATGAGGGTTCCCACTCCTCATCCGACTGGGTCAGAAGCCTGTAGGCCTCTTCAGAAGAATCCCCCCTGTTAGACATGTGGGCAACTAAATTTCGGGGTATTCCCTGAGACTACCCAAGAAAAAAAAAGCAAGCCTGTCTTACAAAGGGGAGCCTAGCGAAGTACCGGAGGCCGCTGCGGTTGATAAAAAATATCAAAACTGATTTTTTTATCGCCGCAGTGCGTGTAAAGTGAATGTGCAGTGATCAAAAAAAAAACATTTTTTTGTCACTGCGGTGGGGCGGGCGTGGGCGAACGCACGTGTGGGCGACCGATCAGGCCTGATCGGGCAAACACTGCGTTTTGGGTGGAGGGCGAACTAAAGTGACACTAGTACTATTATAGATCTGACCGTGATCAGTTTTGATCACTTTCAGATACTATAAAAGTACAAATGCTGATTAGCGATACGCTAATCAGTGAATAACGGACTGCGGTGCGGTGGGCTGGGCGCTAACTGATCGCTAACTACCTAACCAAGGGACCTAAACTATACCTAAAACCTAACGGTCAATACCAGTGAAAAAAAAAAAGTGACAGTTTGCACTGATCACTTTTTTTCCTTTTCACTAGTGATTGACAGGGGCAAGAAGGGGTGATCAAAGGGTTAATTGGGTGCTGGGAGGTTATCTGGGGGCTAAGTGTAGTGTAGTGGGTACTCACAGTAATGATGTACTCCTCTGCTCCTCTCCTGGAACCAACCGACCAAAAGAAGGAGCAGAGGAGCACAGCAGCCATATAACCCCATCATATTTACTAATATGATGGGTTATCTGGCTGCTGATTCGTTTTTTTGAAAATCATCAACCTGCCAGCCAATGATCGTGGCCGGCAGGTTGATGACGAACTTCTTCTTTGAATTTTGCCGGCCCGCGATGCGCATGCGCGGGCCGGCATACCCGGAAATCTCGCGTCTCGCGAGAGGACGCACCGGCGCGTCCACCCAGAACAGCACGACCGCCGCGAAGACGCAATCCTGCGTACGGCAGTCGTGAGGAGGTTAAGTTGGTGTTTTCCCTTCTCTTCTGTGGTGTAGGAAGGGTTAACTCCCTTCCCAGTGTGTGTGAGTCACTGGGTGTGTCTGGCCGTTTGGGTGTGGCCACTTGGCCTATATAGCCTGAGTCTCTTGCAGGCTTCAGTAGGTTGCTCTCAGCCATGCTGGCTGGAGCAGCCTCCTGTCTCCTCCATCTGCCTGGTGAGGACCATCCTTCTGGTCATACTGTCACGGCTGGTGGTGGGGGAAACCCCCAGCCGTGCGGTACCCGGAGATGTTTGGTCGCTGCAAGGCCAGGACCACAGGATCAGGGAGCAGGTCACCTCCTAAAGTCTCCCTGATCTGACCCTAACTCCTAACCTGCATGGGCCGACCTTTAAGGTAGGAGGACCCATGCGCAGGAACCTCGGGTCCCTACTATCCCTCCGCAGGTTCCTAGGCTAGGAGCTGGATAGACTACCTGTTCCTCCAGAACACGGAGGAACAGGAGCCTAGAAAGGCCAAGCTGGTAATAAGGGGAAACCAATACAACTTATGGCAGTGGCAGGTATGTGGAACTACAACCTCACCTACCTGCCACAAACACACAGCCCGGAACCCATGCAAAAGTGCTGTCTGTCTACAACAACAGAAAAGACAGCAGCACACACCATACATTACACGGGGAACCAGGGAACCATAAGGTGCAACAAACCAGCAACCACATACACATAAACATAACATCAGACAAGGTAACAAAGGTTTTACTAACAAGGTTTTATGACCAGAAGGATGGTCCTCACCAGGCAGATGGAGGAGACAGGAGGCTGCTCCAGCCAGCATGGCTGAGAGCAACCTACTGAAGCCTGCAAGAGACTCAGTCTATATAGGCCAAGTGGCCACACCCAAACGGCCAGACACACCCAGTGACTCACACACACTGGGAAGGGAGCTAACCCTTCCTACACCACAGAAGAGAAGGGAAAACACCAACTTAAAGGGAAATAGCACACACACTCACTCGCCTGTTACCGCTGGCAACGGCATGCGTGGCAGCCGTGACCTGAAGAACAACCAGCAGGCCGAGACCCTGCCACCACATGCACACAACACCAGACGTTGCCGCGGACCACCGCAGGTGAAGGGAGGTGTCCAAGTGCATACAACCAACACAATCTCGTGCACAACAAACACACAAAGGGAGTGCACATAAACACAGACGAAGGACGTGCACACGAAAACACGTTGCCAAGGGCAACCACACGCATGCCTGTTATTCGCGGCAACCGCACCTGAGGCAAACCACTAAGTGCCCCCAGCTGCGGTTGCGACAACACCAGACCGCGGATAACTGCATGCGGCTCCCAAGGAGTCACGACCATGACCAGGGGTCGTGACACAATCATACCAGATTATTAATTTGAACTGGAACTTGTTTTATCCCTTTTCTTGAATTGGAACATTCATTAAGGCCTCATGCACACGACAGTATTTTTTCACTGTCCGCAAAACGGGATTCCGTTGGTCCGTGATCCGTGACTGTTTTTCCGTCCGTGGGTCTTCCTTGATTTTTGGAGGATCCACAGACATGAAAAAAAAGTCGTTTTGGTGTCCGCCTGGCCGTGCGGAGCCAAACGGATCCATCCTGAATTACAATACAAGTCAATGGGGACGGATCTGTTTGACGTTGACACAATATGGTGCAATTGCAAACGGATCCGTCCCCCATTGACTTTCAATGTAAAGTCTGGAGTCCCTTTATACCATCTGATCTGAGTTTTCTCCAATCCGATGGTATATTTTAACTTGAAGCGTCCCCATCACCATGGGAATGCCTCTATGTTAGAATATACTGTCGGATATGAGTTACATCGTGAAAACTCATATCCGACAGTATATTCTAACACAGAGGCGTTCCCATGGTGATGGGGACGCTTCTAGTTAGAATATACTACAAACTGTGTACATGACTGCCCCCTGCTGCCTGGCAGCACTCGATCTCTTACAGGGGCCGTGATCAGCACAATTAACCCCTCAGGTGCCGCTCCTGAAGGGGTTAATTGTGCGTATCATAGCCCCCTGTAAGAGATCAGGGCTGCCAGGCAGCAGGGGGCAGACCCCCCCTCCCCAGTTTGAATATCATTGGTGGCCAGTGCAGCCCCCCCTTCCCGCCCACACTCCCTCCCTCTATTGTAATAATAGCATTGGTGGCCAGTGTGCGCCCCCCCGCCCCCCCCCCCCCCTTCCTCCTCTCCGAAATTTTCCGTTCGCGAACAGCGAACGCAAATTTTCGCAAATGTTTGCGAACGGGCGAATCGGGTGAACCGCCATTGACTTCAATGGGCAGGCGAATTTTAAAACCCACAGGGACTCTTTCTGGCCACAATAGTGATGGAAAAGTTGTTTCAAGGGGACTAACACCTGGACTGTGGCATGCTGGAGGGGGATCCATGGCAAAACTCCCATGGAAAATTACATAGTTGATGCAGAGTTGGATTTTAATCCATAAAGAGCATAAATCACCTAACAATCCAATTTTTTTTTGAACAACGTGGTTTAAAATATCCAGTGTGTGTATACGATCAGGTATGATGTTGTATCGATCAGGTAGTGTAAGGGTTACGCCCGCTTCACAGACATTGACAGACCAAACTCCCCTTTTAATGCACCGCAAACCACCGCAAACAGTCCATTTGCCCAACCGCAAACTTCCCATTTGCACAAGGTTGGATACCAAGCTAGCCATGTCCCATTGATGTCATTGAAGGTTTCTTCCTCCACCCAGCCACGTACAACACCAAGGGTCCCGGAAAGGTGAACTGAATTGATTTTTCGAATGGGGAGATGGTTAAAAAAACGCTGGCTCCCTCCCCTTTGTTTGAATCCACGGTCACTGCGTCTGCTCCGTGCAATTTACTGTCCCACCCAATATGAGTGGTATTTCCTGTAGTTCTCTCTTCTCATCAGTTTAATCCCTGTTACGTCCCCAATCTGGGGTTCATTTATTAAATAGATTTTTCAAACGGGGAGATGATTAAAAAATTGCTGGCTCCCTCCCCTTTGTTTGAATCCACGCCACGGCCACTGCGTCTGCGCCGTGCAATTTACTGTCACACCCGATATGAGTGCTATTTTCTGTAGTACTATTCTCATCAGTTTAATCCCTGTTACGTCCCATATCAGGGTGGGATTGCCTTTTGTGAAAAAAAAATTTGGCCGGGTATCTTCGACTGCCTTCACAGTGACAGACCAAACTCTGATACACCAAACTTAATCGATTTTAGGAACCGGGAGATAGAAAAAGCAGTTTGGTCGGTCCTCTTACTCCCAAGTTGGGGCACTGCACCTATATGAGTGGTGTCTTAACTAGTCCTATTCCTATCAGTTTAATCCCTGTACCCTGTTACGTCCCCTATACGGGGACGTGTGTCGAATTGATTAACCATTGTGGAATTAACGAACCATTACGACATCCTGGAATAATTTAGTTCTGAGCTTTGTACTTGATTTGTATTGGAATTGTTGGGGATTTTTTAAATTGTCTGCATTATTTCTAATAAACTATTAAGATACTTTATTATGATTTTTTTTATTTTATGTATTAAAAACTCACCCATACAACTTAAAAAAAGATAAATAAAATTTTTTACGTTTTTTCTATGAAAAAAACATCCAGCTGTCCCGATCGCTTTTGGTCTGATCATAATGAAGCAACGGCCTTATCATCTGGGGTGTGGCAACATTGCCAACACACTCATAGAGGTGATGATCGCTTCATTGTAATACGCAAGCCCCTTCACCACAACAAGGTAATGATCACGAAAGGGGGATTGACACTTGTATGTGCCTTTTTTTTTGTTGTTTTGTTTTTGCAGCCACAGTGCAGCACCAGAGGCCAGAAAAATTAGGCATGTACACATGCCTGAAAAACAATGTTATTGTTGCAGCCGCTGTTGTAGCAGCGGCCGGAATAAATTGATGTTTTCAAGGCAGAAAGGTGACTAAAACATTGCGGCTTGAACCCTAGTTGGTGGCGGAGAATTCATGAATGTCATCCGGTATGCAGACATTAACCTCTTAAGGACACATGACGTACCGGTACGTCATGAATGGTTCCGATCACCGCCTCTCGGCGGGTGGTGATCGGAACCCGGTGCCTGCTCAAATCATTGAGCAGGCACCTGGGGCAAATGCGCCGGGGGGTCCTGTGACCCCCCCATGTTGGCGATCGCAGAAAACCGCAGGTCAATTCAGACCTGCGGTTTTCTGCGTTTCCGGGTTATTCGGGTCTCTGAAGACCCGATAACCCGGAACAGGATGGTGATGGTGGTGTGATTTCACTCCACCAATCACCATCCAGCGATCCTGAGTGGTGATGGTGACATCACCACTCAGGATCGCCTTCTGATTGGTCTGTGGGCGGTCCGGCGCGATATTCAAAAGTGGCAGGCGCTCCTCTCCTCCTCCTTTTGTGTTCCGGAGCCGGAGGAGAGAGGAGCTGCCTGCACGTGTCTGCTGCCACCGCTGCACCGCTGCCTGCACCCCGATCTGTGCCCCCGGGACCCGATCTCTGCCACCAGCAACCCCCCATCAGGTACATAGGGACAGCTAGGGAAAGTTTGGGTTAGGCAGGGAAAAAAAGGGAAAGTTAGTTGTTTTAACTTTTCATTGCATCACCCTAGTTAGGGTGTCTGGGGTCCACAGCACAGCTGTGTGACCCTAGACCCCCCAGGGGTGCTGCCACTTCCCCCCCCCCGCCCCCCCTCCCCCTTCCCCCACTTTTTTGGGGTGGAGGATTTTTATTTTATTTTTTGTGTACGCTGACTGTGGCCGGCACTCTTAGCGTCCGGCCACTGTTAGCGCATCGCACACCCCACCGCTGATTAACTTCGGACGGTTGATCAGCGGATTTAAAAAAAAAAATTCACATTTTTGGGCCTTTTTTTAGTCAGTTTTTTTTGTTGTTTTGTTAGTTTTAGGGTGAGTTCGTGAACACCCGTGCCCCCACACACACGCACACAAAATAAAGATTTCCACACACACACATACACACGCAGACACACACTTCCCTATGGCCCGCCGAACGTTCTCGGCCGAGGAGGCATACGCCCAGCTTGCCTCCGACTCCGAGAGTCCCAGTGAGGATGAGGATGACCCCACATTCCTGTTGTCATCCGCATCCTCCTCATCGTCTAGCGATGATGATGAGCCCCCAAGGCGGCGGAGACGCAGCCAGGCGGAGCAAGGGGACCGCCATGTTAGGGACCCTGTGGCCCAGCCTAGTACGAGCAGCTCTGGGGCTCGTACTGGTTTCCCGGCCCACCAGTTAAATCCACCGGAGCACCCTGCCGGTGAATTTGTCTGGTGTAGCCCAGAGCGATACGAGCCCGTGATTCCTGATTTTGTAGGCCAATCAGGAATCCAGATTTCCACAGTGGGCTACACTGAATATGACTTTTTTTGTCATTTTTTTAGTGACCCACTGGTAAATCTGATGGTGGAGCAGACTAATCTGTATGCCCAACATTTCGTCGCTCAACACCCGGGCTCCTTTTTGGACAGGCCCGGTGGCTGGACGCCGGTCAGTGCAGCCGAAATGAGGAAATTTTGGGGCCTCGTGCTGCATATGGGCCTGGTCAAGAGACCCAGTGTCAGGCTGTACTGGAGTGGGGACGTCCTCTACCAGACCCCACTTTACAGTACGGCCATGACACGCTCCCGGTTTGAGGCCATCCGGAAATGTCTGCATTATTCCGATAATGCAGCATGTCCCCCCCGAGGTGATCCTGCCCATGACCGTCTGTATAAGATACGGCCGGTCATCGATCACTTTGGGGCCAAATTTATGGAGGCCTATGTACCTGGAAGAGAGGTCGTGGTTGATGAGTCTCTCATTGCGTTCAAGGGGAGATTCATTTTCCGCCAGTATGTGCCCTCCAAGCGAGCGAGGTATGGCGTGAAGCTATACAAAATTTATGAGAGTACCTCAGGGTACACTTACAAATTTCGTATATACGAGGGGCGAGATTCCCGGATTCAACCCCCAGAATGTCCCCCCACTCTGGGTGTTACCGGGAAACTTGTGTGGGACCTTATGTACCCACTGCTGGATAAGGGTTACCACCTGTACGTGAATAACTTTTATACCAGTATCCCCTTGTTCCAGTCCCTTGCTGCCAGATCCATGTTCGCTTGTGGGACCGTGCGGAAAAATCAACGCGGCCTCCCTGCCCTCCCCCTCCAGGTACCTATCCCCAGGGGTGAGACCCGTGCCCTTACCACTGGAAACCTGTTGCTGGTCAGGTATAAGGACAAGAGGGATGTCCTTATGCTGTCCACAATTCATGGTAACGGCATCACCCCTGTCCCTGTGCGAGGTACCGCGGCAACGGTCCTCAAGCCCGATTGTATCGTCGCCTACAATTGGTATATGGGAGGAGTTGATCTCTCTGATCAAGTCCTCAAGCCATATAACGCCATGCGCAAAACCCGGGCATGGTACAAAAAAGTTGCGGTCTACTTGGTGCAGGTTGCCATGTACAACTCTTTTGTACTATCCCGAAGCGCTGGCAGCACAGGGACATTCCTCCAGTTCTATGAGGCAGTCCTCAAGACCCTGATCTTTTCGGACCGGGAAACAGCAGGCCGGAGTACCTCGGGAACTGTAGGCGCCCGGATCGTCCCTGGCCAACACTTTCCAGGTGTGGTCCCCCATACTGGAAAGAAGGGATGAACACAAAAAAGGTGCAGAGTGTGTCACAGGAGGGGGATACGGAAGGACACCACAACTCAATGTGACACGTGCCCCGATCATCCGGGCCTCTGCATTATTGGTTGCTTCAGGGAGTATCACACTTCCATGGAGTACTAAATTTATATCCCAATTTAGGACTGACATCGGATAAAAAAAAACTGGTTCTCAGACTTGAGACACCCAAAAAAACTAAAATAATTTATTAAAAGTATACATATTAGGTATTGCCGCGTCGGTAATAATCTCCTCTATAAAAATACCCCATGACCTAACCCCCCAGATTAACACGGTCAAGGAAAAAAAAATAACAAAAAGTTTAATAGCAAGCGATCAAAAAGTCATATAGCCCCCAAAATAGTGCCAATAAAACCGTCCGCTCGTCCCACAAAAAATGAGCCCCCACAAACAGATAAGAAAAAAAAAAGAAAAAATGACACTTAGACTTTAGAGATACAAAATTATTTTTTTTGTATCAAAAAGGATAATATAGTCTAAAACCTAAATAAATGTACAAAAAGTAGACTTATTAGGTATCGCCCGGTCCGTAAGAATCTCCTCTATAAAAATACCCCATGATCCAACCCCCCAGATTAACACGGCCCCAAAAAAAAAAAAATGTGCAAAAAAAGAATTTTTGGGTCACCAAACATAACAAAAAATTTAATAGCAAGCGATAAAAAAGTCATATAGCCCCCAAAATAGTGCCAAAAAAGTTGTCCGCTCGTCCTGCAAAAAATGAGCCCCCACATAAGATAATTGGATAAAAAATAAATAAAAAAATGACACCTAGACTTTAGAGATACAAAAAATTTATTTTTGTATCAAAAAGGATAATATAGTCAAAAACCTAAATAATTGTAAAAAAAAAAGTAGACTTATTAGGTATTGCCGCGTCCGTAAGAATCTCGTCTATAAAAATATCCCATGACCTAACCCCCCAGATTAACCCGGTAAAAAAAAAAAAAAGAAAACGGTGCCAAAAACGCAATTTTGGGCACTTTTTCATTTCAATCTGTTTTTTCCGGTAACAAAACAAGGGTTAACAAACAAACAAAAGTTAATATTTATTACCCTGCTACTGCAGTTTACAGAAATGCCATATTTGTGGTCGTAAACTGCTGTATCAGTAAAAGGGAGGCCGCAAAAGTAAAGGACCGACATGGTTTCTGGAAGGCCAATTTTGATGGCCTTTTTTATTGACACCATGTCCCTTTTGAAGCCCCCCTGATGCCCCCCTAGAGTAAAAACTCCCTAAAAGCGACCCCATCTAAGAAACTACGCCTCTCAAGGTATTCAAAACAGATTATACAAACTGTATTAACCCTTTAGGTGTTCCTCAACAGTTAATGGCAAATGGAGATGAAATTTCAGAATTTCAATTTTTGGTAACCTTGCCTCAAAAAAATGTAATATAGAGCAACCAAAAATTATATGTACCCTAAAAATAGTCCCCCCAAAAATGCCACATTATCTCATAGTTTCCAAAATGGGGTCACTTTTAGGGAGTTTCTACTCCAGGGGTGCATCAGGGGGGTTGAAACAGGACACGGTGTAAATAAACCGGTCCATAAAAATCAGCCCTCCAAAAACCAAACGGCGCACCTTTCACTCTACGCCCTGCTGTGTGGCCGTACAGTAGTTAAGGGCCACATATTGGGTGTTTCGGTAAATGGCAGAGTCAGGGCAATAAAGATACAGTCTTGTTTGGCTGTTAACCCTTGCTTTGTTAGTGGAAAAAATGGGTTAAAATGGAAAATTAGACAAAAAAAACTAAATCTCAAATTTCATCCCCATTTGCCAATAACTCTTGTGCAACACCTAAAGGGTTAACGACGTATGTAAAATCAGTTTTGAATACCTTGAGGGGTGTACTTTCTTAGATGGGGTCACTTTTAGGGAGTTTCTACTCCAGGGGTGCATCAGGGGGGTTGAAACAGGACACAGTGTAAATAAACCAGTCCATAAAAATCAGCCCTCCAAAAACCAAACGGCGCACCTTTCACTCTACGCCCCGCTGTGTGGCCGTACAGTAGTTTACGGCCACATATTGGGTGTTTCTGTAAACGGCAGAGTCAGGGCAATAAAGATACAGTCTTGTTTGGCTGTTAACCCTTGCTTTGTTAGTGGAAAAAATTGGTTAAAATGGAAAATTAGACAAAAAAATTAAATTCTCAAATTTCTTCCCCATTTGCCAATAACTCTTGTGCAACACCTAAAGGGTTAACGACGTATGTAAAATCAGTTTTGAATACCTTGAGGGGTGTAGTTTCTTAGATGGGGTCATTTTTGGGAGGTTTCTATTATCTAAGCCTCACAATATGACTTCAAACATGAACTGGTCCATAAAAAGTGGGATTTTGAAGATTTCTGAAAATTTTCAAAATTTGCTTCTAAACTTCTAAGCCTTGTAACATCCCCAAAAAATAAAATATCATTCCCAAAATGCTACAAACATGAAGTAGACATATGGGGAATGTAAAGTCATCACAATTTTTGGGGGTATTACTATGTATTACAAAAGTAGAGAAACTGAAACTTTGAAATTTGCAAATTTTTGCAATTTTGGGGTAAATTAGGTATTATTTTGTGCAAAAAAAATAATTTTTTTGACTTCATTTCACCAGTGTCATGAAGTACAATATGTGACGAAAAAACAATCTCAGAATGGCCTGGATAAGTCAAAGCGTTTTAAAGTTATCAGCACTTAAAGTGACAGTGGTCAGATTTGCAAAAAATGGCCTGGTCCTTAAGGTGAAAAAGGGTTTTTCCCTAAGGGGTTAAATACAGCAGCGTGGGGACCATTTTGAGGCCAAGGCATGTCATCAGGCCTTTTGTTAGTTAAACATATTCCCTACTGTCAGTCCCTTCGGGATCAATGCCTCATTTATCCTAATGAAGGTGAGGTAATCGTTAATTTCTAACGATAATTTGTTTTCCCTTAGTCCTAACAGCAGCACAGATGGGGTTAACTGCCCCCCGTGGACTGGTAGGACCGGCGGAATTTTTAATGAGCCCAAAGACTTAAACCAATAAAAGAACTCCAGCTCCCTTAAAGGGAGGGGTTCATCCCCCAGCCCACCGTGTATGTCACAAGAAAAAAAGTATTTTAGGGCGGGAAATTTGTGTGCTGCTGTTAGGACTAAGGGAAAACAAATTATCGTTAGAAATTAACGATTCCCTTACGTCCTATCAGCAGCACAGATGGGGAGATAGCAAGAAGAATCCCCTAGGGAGGGACCTCATGCTCGGCAGAAGTAAGGACTGTCTGCCCAAAGGCCGAGAACTCGGATATCCTAGCATCAATCCTATAATGGGAGATGAAGGTAGACTCAGAGCTCCAGGAAGCTGCCTTGCAGATCAACTCTAGGGGGAGAAGATTTCTTTCCGCCACAGAGGTAGCTACGGCCCTTGTAGAATGGGCCCTCACAAACTCCGGAGGATCTAAGGCTTGGGAAATGAAGGCTTCCCTAATGGCTTCCTTAACCCAGCGACTAATGGTCGTCTTAGACGCTTTACGGCCTTTTGACTTACCGGCAAACAGGATAAAGAGATTTTCATCCATCCTCAACTCTTTGGATCTATCCACATAGATCTGAAGGCATCTAGCTATGTCCAGTGGATTTCGGACTGGAGCATTCGGGGTGGAGGCAGAGAGTAATACAGGAAGAGAGACTACCTGATTAATATTTTGAAAGGTAGAAACCTTAGGTCTAAAGTAAGGTAGAAATTTCAAAAGGACCCTATCTTGTAGAAACATGGTATAAGGGTATGACGCAGAGAAAGCTTGAAGCTCCGAAACTCTTTTGGCCAAAGTTATGGCCAGAAGAAAAACCATCTTAAGTGTTAAGAGTTTAAAACTTGCCTCCTCCAAGGGTTCAAAGGGGGGAGATGCTAGCCCCCTGAGAATAACTGACAAATCCATTGAGGAACGGGTCTCAGTATTGTAGGCTTTAATCTTTCCGCTCCTTTAAGGAAGCGCTTGATGAGCGGGTCCCGAGAATATGGTCTGTTAAGACAGGCCGAGATGGCAAACACTTGGACCTTCAGGGTAGAAGGGGAGAGACCTCTGTCTATCCTATCCTGAAGGAACTGTAGGATCGCTGCGAGGGGCGGATCTGCAAACGCCACCTGATTGGAGCTACACCAAGAGGTGAAGATCCTCATAATCCGGGAGTAGGCCTTTCTGGTAGACTCTGCTCTGGAATGCGATAATGTTCTCAGGACCGACTCAGAGAGCCCTTCTACTCTGGGAAGGGACTGATCAACCTCCAGGCTGTCAGGTTGAATCTGTGCAGATCTGGGCAGAGATGAGTGTCCCACGACACCAGGGTCTGCTCCGGGGGGAGTCTCCAATATTGTCCCCGACTCATCTGAATGAGCTGGGTAAACCAGGATCTCCTGGGCCAAAACGGTATGACGGCTATTACCGAGGCCTGATCCTGACGGATTTTCATCAATACCCTCGGGATCATGGAAAAGGGAGGGAAGATGTACGCCAGCCTGAACCTCCACGGTATTGTCAGAGCATCTATCGCCAGGGGGTTGTCCTCCCTGTAAAGGGAACAGAACCTCTGTACCTTGGCGTTGAACTTGGTTGCCATGAGATCCACCTCTGGCATCCCCCACCTGAGGACTAATTGTTTGAAGATCTCCGGATGTAATGACCATTCCATGGTCGGTAGGCCGCGACTTAGGCGGTCCGCGATGACATTGAGGGAGCCTCTGATGTGAGTGGCGGATAGATGGGATAGGTTCAGCTCTGCCCACCTAAGAATTACCCCAATCTCTAAAAGAAGGGGTACGGATCTTGTGCCTCCCTGCTTGAAAAAGCACAACATTGTTTATATAAAGCACGGCAGTCATATTGTCTGACTGGACTTTCACTGCTTTGCCCCGAATCCGAGGGGCGAAGTGAAGGAGGGCTAGCCGGATAGCACGCATCTCGCGGAGGTTTGAAGAAAGATGCCGCTCCTGAGGAGACCAGGATCCCCGAACTGGGGACCCGTCTAGATGAGCGCCCCAGCCTACAAGGGACGCGTCCGTGGTCAATATGAGCCAAGCTGGTTGGGTCATAGACTTCCCTTCTGGTAGATGGAACCACCATCTGAGGGAATTCCGGGATTGGTTGGATAGGGAGCACAGGGAATCTAGCCCCTTGGGGCTGCCGTTCCATTTGCTTAAGACCTCCGATTGAAGAGGTCGGAGGTGCCATAAAGCCCAAGGGACTGCATCCGCAGCCGCTGACATGAGCCCCACCATCTTCATGAGGGTCCGTATGGAGACTCGTCGTGGTACGTAAAGGAACCTTGCTAGGTCCTGAATCCGCATTCTTCTTTCTGGTGTCAACTGGAGGGACATCTGCAGAGAGTCGATTATGAATCCCAGATAATGGATAGAAGTCGAAGGGCTCACGTTCGACTTCGACCAGTTGACCATCCAGCCTAGGCAGAGCAGAAAGGAAATTGCGACATGTAGATGGTGGGAACAGGGGCGTAGCGTGGGGGGGGGGGCGGAGGGGCCGTTGCCCCGGGCGCCAAATTGCAGGGGGCGCCAGGCATCCGAAATTTCAATGAGGGCTACGGGAGCCTATGGCTCCCGTCCCCTCCGTTATGCCCCATAGGCTTCAGGCCTAGTGGCCTGAAGCCTATAAGGCAGTAGAGCGA